>NC_057832.1:242500-842500 GCF_910594005.1 Cervus elaphus
CTTTTCATGCTCCTGGTCTTTTTTTTTTTTTTTGCTCCTCGAATTTTTCACACCTTTTCATGCTCCTCGCATTTTTCACACCTCTTCATTCTCCTCGCATTTTTCACTACTTTTCATGCTCGTCGCATTTTTCCCACCTTTTCATGCTCCTGGTCTTTCTTTTTTTTTTTTTTGCTCCCCGCATTTTTCACACCTTTTCATGCTCCTGGTCTTTCTTTTTTTTTTTTTTTTTTTGCTCCTCGCATTTTTCACACCTTTTCATGCTCCTGGTCTTTTTTTTTTTTTTTTTTTTTTTTGCTCCTCGAATTTTTCACACCTTTTCATGTTCCTGGTCTCTTTTTTTTTTTTTTTTTGCTCCTCGCATTTTTCACACCTTTTCATGCTCCTGGTCTTTTTTTTTTTTTTGCTCCTCGCATTTTTCACACCTTTTCATGCTCCTGGTCTTTCTTTTTTTTTTTGCTCCTCGAATTTTTCACACCTTTTCATGCTCCTGGTCTTTTTTTTTTTTTTTTTTGCTCCTCGAATTTTTCACACCTTTTCATGCTCCTTGCATTTTTCACACCTCTTCATGCTCCTCGCATTTTTCACACCTTTTCATGCTCCTGGTCTTTCTTTTTTTTTTTTTTGCTCCTCGCATTTTTCACACCTTTTCATGCTCCTGGTTTTTTTTTTTTTTTGCTCCTCAAATTTTTCACACCTTTTCATGCTGCTGGTCTTTCTTTTTTTTATTTTGCTCCTCGCATTTTTCACACCTTTTCATGTTCCTGGTCTTTTTTTTTTTTTTTTTTTTTGTCCTCGCATTTTTCACACCTTTTCATTCTCCTGGTTTTTTTTTTTTTTTTTTTGCTCCTCGAATTTTTCACACCTTTTCATGCTCCTCGCATTTTTCACACCTCTTCATGCTCCTCGCATTTTTCACACCTTTTCATGCTCCTGGTCTTTCTTTTTTTTTTTTTGCTCCTCGCATTTTTCACACCTTTTCATGCTCCTGGTCTTTCTTTTTTTTTTTTTTTTTTGCTCCTCGCATTTTTCACACCTTTTCATGTTCCTGGTCTTTTTTTTTTTTTTTTTTTTGTCCTCGCATTTTTCACACCTTTTCATTCTCCTGGTTTTTTTTTTTTTTTTTGCTCCTCGAATTTTTCACACCTTTTCATGCTCCTCGCATTTTTCATACCTCTTCATGCTCCTCGCATTTTTCACAACATTTCATGCTCGTCGCATTTTTCACACTTTTTCATGCTCCTGGTCTTTCTTTTTTTTTTTTTGCTCGTCGCATTTTTCACACCTTTTCATGCTACTTGCATTTTTCACAACTTTTCATGCTCCTCGCATTTTTCACACGTTTTCATGCTCCTTGCATTTTTCACACCTTTTCATGCTCCTGGTCTTTCTTTTTTTTTTTTTGCTCCTCGCATTTTTCACACCTTTTCATGTTCCTGGTCTTCTTTTTTTTTTTTTTTTGCTCCTCGCATTTTTCACACCTTTTCATGCTCCTGGTCTTTTTTTTTTTTTTTTTTTGCTCCTCGCATTTTTCCCACTTTTTCATGTTCCTGGTCTTTTTTTTTTTTTTTTTTTTCTCCTCGCATTTTTCACACCTTTTCATGCTCCTGGTCTTTTTTTTTTTTTTTTTTTTTGCTCCACGAATTTTTCACACCTTTTCATGCTCCTGGTCTTTCTTTTTTTTTTTTTGCTCCTCGAATTTTTCACACATTTTCATGCTCCTCGCATTTTTCACACCTCTTCATGCTCCTCGCATTTTTCACAACTTTTCATGCTCGTCGCATTTTTCACACCTTTTCATGCTCCTGGTCTTTCTTTTTTTTTTTTTTGCTCCCCGCATTTTCACACCTTTTCATGCTCCTGGTCTTTCTTTTTTTTTTTTTTTTTTTTTGCTCCTCGCATTTTTCACACCTTTTCATGCTCCTGGTCTTTCTTTTTTTTTTTTTTGCTCCTCGCATTTTTCACACCTTTTCATGTTCCTGGTCTTTTTTTTTTTTTTTTTTTTTTTCCTCGCATTTTTCACACCTTTTCATGCTCCTGGTTTTTTTTTTTTTTTGCTCCTCGAATTTTTCACACCTTTTCATGCTCCTCGCATTTTTCACACCTCTTCATGCTCCTCGCATTTTTCACAACTTTTCATGCTCGTCGCATTTTTCACACCTTTTCATGCTCCTGGTCTTTCTTTTTTTTTTTTTTTTTTTGCTCCTCGCATTTTTCACACCTTTTCGTGCTCCTTCCATTTTTCACACCTTTTCATGCTCCTGGTCTTTCTTTTTTTTTTTTGCTCCTCGCATTTTTCACACCTTTTCATGTTCCTGGTCTTTTTTTTTTTTTTTTTTTTTTTTTTGCTCCTCGCATTTTTCACACCTTTTCATGCTCCTGGTCTTTCTTTTTTTTTTTTTTTTTTTTGCTCCTCGCATTTTTCACACCTTGTCATGCTCCTGGTCTTTCTTTCTTTCTTTTTTTTTTTTTTTTTGCTCCTCGCATTTTTCACCCCTTTTCATGTTCCTGGTCTTTTTTTTTTTTTTTTTTTTGTCCTCTCATTTTTCACACCTTTTCATTCTCCTGGTTTTTTTTTTTTTTTTTTGCTCCTCGAATTTTTCACACCTTTTCATGCTCCTCGCATTTTTCACACCTCTTCATGCTCCTCGCATTTTTCACAACATTTCATGCTCGTCGCATTTTTCACACCTTTTCATGCTCCTGGTCTTTCTTTTTTTTTTTTTGCTCGTCGCATTTTTCACACCTTTTCATGCTCCTGGTCTTTCTTTTTTTTTTTTTTGCTCCCCGCATTTTTCACACCTTTTCATGCTCCTGGTCTTTCTTTTTTTTTTTTTGCTCCTCGCATTTTTCACACCTTTTCATGCTACTTGCATTTTTCACAACTTTTCATGCTCCTCGCATTTTTCACACGTTTTCATGCTCCTTGCATTTTTCACACCTTTTCATGCTCCTGGTCTTTCTTTTTTTTTTTTTGCTCCTCGCATTTTTCACACCTTTTCATGTTCCTGGTCTTCTTTTTTTTTTTTTTTTGCTCCTCGCATTTTTCACACCTTTTCATGTTCCTGGTCTTTTTTTTTTTTTTTGTCCTCGCATTTTTCACACCTTTTCATTCTCCTGGTTTTTTTTTTTTTTTTTGCTCCTCGAATTTTTCACACCTTTTCATGCTCCTCGCATTTTTCACACCTCTTCATGCTCCTCGCATTTTTCACAACATTTCATGCTCGTCGCATTTTTCACACCTTTTCATGCTCCTGGTCTTTCTTTTTTTTTTTTTGCTCGTCGCATTTTTCACACCTTTTCATGCTCCTGGTCTTTCTTTTTTTTTTTTTTGCTCCCCGCATTTTTCACACCTTTTCATGCTCCTGGTCTTTCTTTTTTTTTTTTTGCTCCTCGCATTTTTCACACCTTTTCATGCTCCTGGTCTTTTTTTTTTTTTGCTCCTCGCATTTTTCACACATTTTCATGCTCCTGGTCTTTCTTTCTTTCTTTTTTTTTTTTTTTGCTCCTCGCATTTTTCACACCTTTTCATGCTACTTGCATTTTTCACAACTTTTCATGCTCCTCGCATTTTTCACACGTTTTCATGCTCCTTGCATTTTTCACACCTTTTCATGCTCCTGGTCTTTCTTTTTTTTTTTTTGCTCCTCGCATTTTTCACACCTTTTCATGTTCCTGGTCTTCTTTTTTTTTTTTTTTTGCTCCTCGCATTTTTCACACCTTTTCATGTTCCTGGTCTTTTTTTTTTTTTTTTTTTTTTTTTGCTCCTCGCATTTTTCACACATTTTCATGCTCCTGGTCTTTTTTTTTTTTTTTTTTTTTGCTCCTCGAATTTTTCACACCTTTTCATGCTCCTGGTCTTTCTTTCTTTCTTTTTTTTTTTTTTTTGCTCCTCGCATTTTTCACAACTTTTCATGCTCCTTGCATTTTTCACAGCTTTTGATGCTCCTCGCATTTTTCACACCTTTTCATGCTCCTCGCATTTTTCACACCTTTTCATGCTCCTGGTCTTTCTTTCTTTTTTTTTTTTTTTTTTTGCTCCCCGCTTTTTTCACACCTTTTCATGCTCCTGGTCTTTTTTTTTTTTTTTCTCCTCGCATTTTTCACACCTTTTCATGCTCCTTGTCTTTTTTTTTTTTTTTCTCCTCGCATTTTTCACACCTTTTCATGCTCCTGGTCTTTCTTTCTTTCTTTTTTTTTTTTTTTGCTCCTCGCATTTTTCACACCTTTTCATGCTCCTGATCTTTCTTTCTTTCTTTTTTTTTTTTTTTTTGCTCCTCGCATTTTTCACACCTTTTCATGTTCCTGGTCTTTTTATTTTTTTTTTTTTCTCCTCGCATTTTTCACAGGTTTTCATGCTCCTGGTCTTTTTTTTTTTTTTTTTTTGCTCCTCGAATTTTTCACACATTTTCATGCTCCTGGTCTTTCTTTCTTTTTTTTTTTTTTTTTTTTGCTCCTCGCATTTTTCACACCTTTTCATGCTACTTGCATTTTTCACAACTTTTCATGCTCCTCGCATTTTTCACACGTTTTCATGCTCCTTGCATTTTTCACACCTTTTCATGCTCCTGGTCTTTCTTTTTTTTTTTTTGCTCCTCGCATTTTTCACACCTTTTCATGTTCCTGGTCTTCTTTTTTTTTTTTTTTTGCTCCTCGCATTTTTCACACCTTTTCATGCTCCTGGTCTTTTTTTTTTTTTTTTTTTTTTGCTCCTCGAATTTTTCACACCTTTTCATGCTCCTGGTCTTTCTTTTTTTTTTTTTGCTCCTCGAATTTTTCACACCTTTTCATGCTCCTCGCATTTTTCACACCTCTTCATGCTCCTCGCATTTTTCACAACTTTTCATGCTCGTCGCATTTTTCACACCTTTTCATGCTCCTGGTCTTTCTTTTTTTTTTTTTTGCTCCCCGCATTTTCACACCTTTTCATGCTCCTGGTCTTTCTTTTTTTTTTTTTTTTTTTTTTGCTCCTCGCATTTTTCACACCTTTTCTTTCTCCTGGTCTTTCTTTTTTTTTTTTTTGCTCCTCGCATTTTTCACACCTTTTCATGCTCCTGGTCTTTTTTTTTTTTTTTCTCCTCGCATTTTTCACACCTTTTCATGCTCCTGGTCTTTTTTTTTTTTTTCTCCTCGCATTTTTCACACCTTTTCATGCTCCTGGTCTTTTTTTTTTGCTCCTCGAATTTTTCACACCTTTTCATGCTCCTGGTCTTTCTTTCTTTCTTTTTTTTTTTTTTTTTTTCTCCTCGCATTTTTCACACGTTTTCATGCTCCTGGTCTTTTTTTTTTTTTTTTTTTTTGCTCCTCGAATTTTTCACACCTTTTCATGCTCCTCGCATTTTTCACACCTCTTCATGCTCCTGATCTTTCTTTCTTTTTTTTTTTTTTTTTTTGCTCCTCGCATTTTTCACACCTTTTCATGCTCCTGGTCTTTCTTTTTTTTTTTTTGCTCCCCGCATTTTTCACACCTTTTCATGCTCCTGGTCTTTCTTTTTTTTTTTTTGCTCCCCGCATTTTTCACACCTTTTCATGCTACTTGCATTTTTCACAACTTTTCATGCTCCTCGCATTTTTCACACGTTTTCATGCTCCTTGCATTTTTCACACCTTTTCATGCTCCTGGTCTTTCTTTTTTTTTTTTTGCTCCTCGCATTTTTCACACCTTTTCATGTTCCTGGTCTTTTTTTTTTTTTTTGTCCTCGCATTTTTCACACCTTTTCATTCTCCTGGTTTTTTTTTTTTTTTTTGCTCCTCGAATTTTTCACACCTTTTCATGCTCCTCGCATTTTTCACACCTCTTCATGCTCCTCGCATTTTTCACAACATTTCATGCTCGTCGCATTTTTCACACCTTTTCATGCTCCTGGTCTTTCTTTTTTTTTTTTTGCTCGTCGCATTTTTCACACCTTTTCATGCTCCTGGTCTTTCTTTTTTTTTTTTTTGCTCCCCGCATTTTTCACACCTTTTCATGCTCCTGGTCTTTCTTTTTTTTTTTTTGCTCCTCGCATTTTTCACACCTTTTCATGCTCCTGGTCTTTTTTTTTTTTTGCTCCTCGCATTTTTCACACATTTTCATGCTCCTGGTCTTTCTTTCATTCTTTTTTTTTTTTTTTGCTCCTCGCATTTTTCACACCTTTTCATGCTACTTGCATTTTTCACAACTTTTCATGCTCCTCGCATTTTTCACACGTTTTCATGCTCCTTGCATTTTTCACACCTTTTCATGCTCCTGGTCTTTCTTTTTTTTTTTTTTGCTCCTCGCATTTTTCACACCTTTTCATGTTCCTGGTCTTCTTTTTTTTTTTTTTTTGCTCCTCGCATTTTTCACACCTTTTCATGTTCCTGGTCTTTTTTTTTTTTTTTTTTTTTTTTGCTCCTCGCATTTTTCACACATTTTCATGCTCCTGGTCTTTTTTTTTTTTTTTTTTTTTGCTCCTCGAATTTTTCACACCTTTTCATGCTCCTGGTCTTTCTTTCTTTCTTTTTTTTTTTTTTTTGCTCCTCGCATTTTTCACAACTTTTCATGCTCCTTGCATTTTTCACAGCTTTTGATGCTCCTCGCATTTTTCACACCTTTTCATGCTCCTCGCATTTTTCACACCTTTTCATGCTCCTGGTCTTTCTTTCTTTTTTTTTTTTTTTTTTTGCTCCCCGCATTTTTCACACCTTTTCATGCTCCTGGTCTTTTTTTTTTTTTTCTCCTCGCATTTTTCACACCTTTTCATGCTCCTGGTCTTTTTTTTTTTTTTTCTCCTCGCATTTTTCACACCTTTTCATGCTCCTGGTCTTTCTTTCTTTCTTTTTTTTTTTTTTTGCTCCTCGCATTTTTCACACCTTTTCATGCTCCTGATCTTTCTTTCTTTCTTTTTTTTTTTTTTTTTGCTCCTCGCATTTTTCACACCTTTTCATGTTCCTGGTCTTTTTATTTTTTTTTTTTTCTCCTCGCATTTTTCACAGGTTTTCATGCTCCTGGTCTTTTTTTTTTTTTTTTTTTGCTCCTCGAATTTTTCACACATTTTCATGCTCCTGGTCTTTCTTTCTTTTTTTTTTTTTTTTTTTTGCTCCTCGCATTTTTCACACCTTTTCATGCTACTTGCATTTTTCACAACTTTTCATGCTCCTCGCATTTTTCACACGTTTTCATGCTCCTTGCATTTTTCACACCTTTTCATGCTCCTGGTCTTTCTTTTTTTTTTTTTGCTCCTCGCATTTTTCACACCTTTTCATGTTCCTGGTCTTCTTTTTTTTTTTTTTTTGCTCCTCGCATTTTTCACACCTTTTCATGCTCCTGGTCTTTTTTTTTTTTTTTTTTTTTGCTCCTCGAATTTTTCACACCTTTTCATGCTCCTGGTCTTTCTTTTTTTTTTTTTGCTCCTCGAATTTTTCACACCTTTTCATGCTCCTCGCATTTTTCACACCTCTTCATGCTCCTCGCATTTTTCACAACTTTTCATGCTCGTCGCATTTTTCACACCTTTTCATGCTCCTGGTCTTTCTTTTTTTTTTTTTTGCTCCCCGCATTTTCACACCTTTTCATGCTCCTGGTCTTTCTTTTTTTTTTTTTTTTTTTTTTGCTCCTCGCATTTTTCACACCTTTTCATGCTCCTGGTCTTTCTTTTTTTTTTTTTTGCTCCTCGCATTTTTCACACCTTTTCATGTTCCTGGTCTTTTTTTTTTTTTTTTTTTTTTCCTCGCATTTTTCACACCTTTTCATGCTCCTGGTTTTTTTTTTTTTTTGCTCCTCGAATTTTTCACACCTTTTCATGCTCCTCGCATTTTTCACACCTCTTCATGCTCCTCGCATTTTTCACAACTTTTCATGCTCGTCGCATTTTTCACACCTTTTCATGCTCCTGGTCTTTCTTTTTTTTTTTTTGCTCGTCGCATTTTTCACACCTTTTCATGCTCCTGGTCTTTCTTTTTTTTGTTTTTGCTCCCCGCATTTTTCACACCTTTTCATGCTCCTGGTCTTTCTTTTTTTTTTTTTGCTCCTCGCATTTTTCACACCTTTTCATGCTCCTGGTCTTTTTTTTTTTTTGCTCCTCGCATTTTTCACACATTTTCATGCTCCTGGTCTGTCTTTCTTTCTTTTTTTTTTTTTTTGCTCCTCGCATTTTTCACACCTTTTCATGCTACTTGCATTTTTCACAACTTTTCATGCTCCTCGCATTTTTCACACGTTTTCATGCTCCTTGCATTTTTCACACCTTTTCATGCTCCTGGTCTTTCTTTTTTTTTTTTTGCTCCTCGCATTTTTCACACCTTTTCATGTTCCTGGTCTTCTTTTTTTTTTTTTTTTGCTCCTCGCATTTTTCACAACTTTTCATGCTCCTTGCATTTTTCACAGCTTTTGATGCTCCTCGCATTTTTCACACCTTTTCATGCTCCTCGCATTTTTCACACCTTTTCATGCTCCTGGTCTTTCTTTCTTTTTTTTTTTTTTTTTTTGCTCCTCGCATTTTTCACACCTTTTCATGCTCCTGGTCTTTTTTTTTTTTTTTCTCCTCGCATTTTTCACACCTTTTCATGCTCCTGGTCTTTTTTTTTTTTTTTCTCCTCGCATTTTTCACACCTTTTCATGCTCCTGGTCTTTTTTTTTTGCTCCTCGAATTTTTCACACCTTTTCATGCTCCTGGTCTTTCTTTCTTTCTTTTTTTTTTTTTTTTTTTCTCCTCGCATTTTTCACACGTTTTCATGCTCCTGGTCTTTTTTTTTTTTTTTTTTTTTGCTCCTCGAATTTTTCACACCTTTTCATGCTCCTCGCATTTTTCACACCTCTTCATGCTCCTGATCTTTCTTTCTTTTTTTTTTTTTTTTTTGCTCCTCGCATTTTTCCCACCTTTTCATGCTCCTGGTCTTTCTTTTTTTTTTTTTGCTCCCCGCATTTTTCACACCTTTTCATGCTCCTGGTCTTTCTTTTTTTTTTTTTGCTCCTCGCATTTTTCACACCTTTTCATGCTCCTGGTCTTTTTTTTTTTTTGCTCCTCGCATTTTTCACACCTTTTCATGCTCCTGGTCTTTTTTTTTTTTTGCTCCTCGCATTTTTCACACATTTTCATGCTCCTGGTCTTTCTTTCTTTCTTTTTTTTTTTTTTTGCTCCTCGCATTTTTCACACCTTTTCATGCTACTTGCATTTTTCACAACTTTTCATGCTCCTCGCATTTTTCACACGTTTTCATGCTCCTTGCATTTTTCACACCTTTTCATGCTCCTGGTCTTTCTTTTTTTTTTTTTGCTCCTCGCATTTTTCACACCTTTTCATGTTCCTGGTCTTCTTTTTTTTTTTTTTTTGCTCCTCGCATTTTTCACACCTTTTCATGTTCCTGGTCTTTTTTTTTTTTTTTTTTTTTTTTGCTCCTCGCATTTTTCACACATTTTCATGCTCCTGGTCTTTTTTTTTTTTTTTTTTTTGCTCCTCGAATTTTTCACACCTTTTCATGCTCCTGGTCTTTCTTTCTTTCTTTTTTTTTTTTTTTTGCTCCTCGCATTTTTCACAACTTTTCATGCTCCTTGCATTTTTCACAGCTTTTGATGCTCCTCGCATTTTTCACACCTTTTCATGCTCCTCGCATTTTTCACACCTTTTCATGCTCCTGGTCTTTTTTTTTTTTTTCTCCTCGCATTTTTCACACCTTTTCATGCTCCTGGTCTTTTTTTTTTTTTTTCTCCTCGCATTTTTCACACCTTTTCCTGCTCCTGGTCTTTCTTTCTTTCTTTTTTTTTTTTTTTGCTCCTCGCATTTTTCACACCTTTTCATGCTCCTGATCTTTCTTTCTTTCTTTTTTTTTTTTTTTTTGCTCCTCGCATTTTTCACACCTTTTCATGTTCCTGGTCTTTTTATTTTTTTTTTTTTCTCCTCGCATTTTTCACAGGTTTTCATGCTCCTGGTCTTTTTTTTTTTTTTTTTTTGCTCCTCGAATTTTTCACACATTTTCATGCTCCTGGTCTTTCTTTCTTTTTTTTTTTTTTTTTTTTGCTCCTCGCATTTTTCACACCTTTTCATGCTACTTGCATTTTTCACAACTTTTCATGCTCCTCGCATTTTTCACACGTTTTCATGCTCCTTGCATTTTTCACACCTTTTCATGCTCCTGGTCTTTCTTTTTTTTTTTTTGCTCCTCGCATTTTTCACACCTTTTCATGTTCCTGGTCTTCTTTTTTTTTTTTTTTTGCTCCTCGCATTTTTCACACCTTTTCATGCTCCTGGTCTTTTTTTTTTTTTTTTTTTTTGCTCCTCGAATTTTTCACACCTTTTCATGCTCCTGGTCTTTCTTTTTTTTTTTTTGCTCCTCGAATTTTTCACACCTTTTCATGCTCCTCGCATTTTTCACACCTCTTCATGCTACTCGCATTTTTCACAACTTTTCATGCTCGTCGCATTTTTCACACCTTTTCATGCTCCTGGTCTTTCTTTTTTTTTTTTTTGCTCCCCGCATTTTCACACCTTTTCATGCTCCTGGTCTTTCTTTTTTTTTTTTTTTTTTTTTGCTCCTCGCATTTTTCACACCTTTTCATGCTCCTGGTCTTTCTTTTTTTTTTTTTTGCTCCTCGCATTTTTCACACCTTTTCATGTTCCTGGTCTTTTTTTTTTTTTTTTTTTTTTCCTCGCATTTTTCACACCTTTTCATGCTCCTGGTTTTTTTTTTTTTTTGCTCCTCGAATTTTTCACACCTTTTCATGCTCCTCGCATTTTTCACACCTCTTCATGCTCCTCGCATTTTTCACAACTTTTCATGCTCGTCGCATTTTTCACACCTTTTCATGCTCCTGGTCTTTCTTTTTTTTTTTTTGCTCGTCGCATTTTTCACACCTTTTCATGCTCCTGGTCTTTCTTTTTTTTGTTTTTGCTCCCCGCATTTTTCACACCTTTTCATGCTCCTGGTCTTTCTTTTTTTTTTTTTGCTCCTCGCATTTTTCACACCTTTTCATGCTCCTGGTCTTTTTTTTTTTTTGCTCCTCGCATTTTTCACACATTTTCATGCTCCTGGTCTTTCTTTTTTTTTTTTTTTTTGCTCCTCGAATTTTTCACACCTTTTCATGCTCCTGGTCTTTCTTTCTTTCTTTTTTTTTTTTTTTTGCTCCTCGCATTTTTCACAACTTTTCATGCTCCTTGCATTTTTCACAGCTTTTGATGCTCCTCGCATTTTTCACACCTTTTCATGCTCCTCGCATTTTTCACACCTTTTCATGCTCCTGGTCTTTCTTTCTTTTTTTTTTTTTTTTTTTGCTCCTCGCATTTTTCACACCTTTTCATGCTCCTGGTCTTTTTTTTTTTTTTTCTCCTCGCATTTTTCACACCTTTTCATGCTCCTGGTCTTTTTTTTTTTTTTTCTCCTCGCATTTTTCACACCTTTTCATGCTCCTGGTCTTTTTTTTTTGCTCCTCGAATTTTTCACACCTTTTCATGCTCCTGGTCTTTCTTTCTTTCTTTTTTTTTTTTTTTTTTTCTCCTCGCATTTTTCACACGTTTTCATGCTCCTGGTCTTTTTTTTTTTTTTTTTTTTTGCTCCTCGAATTTTTCACACCTTTTCATGCTCCTCGCATTTTTCACACCTCTTCATGCTCCTGATCTTTCTTTCTTTTTTTTTTTTTTTTTTGCTCCTCGCATTTTTCACACCTTTTCATGCTCCTGGTCTTTCTTTTTTTTTTTTTGCTCCCCGCATTTTTCACACCTTTTCATGCTCCTGGTCTTTCTTTTTTTTTTTTTTTTTTTGCTCCTCGCATTTTTCACACCTTTTCATGCTCCTTCCATTTTTCACACCTTTTCATGCTCCTGGTCTTTCTTTTTTTTTTTTTGCTCCTCGCATTTTTCACACCTTTTCATGTTCCTGGTCTTTTTTTTTTTTTTTTTTCCTCGCATTTTTCACACCTTTTTATGCTCCTGGTCTTTTTTTTTTTTTTTTTTTTTTTCCTCGCATTTTTCACACCTTTTCATGCTCCTGGTCTTTTTTTTTTTTTTTGCTCCTCGAATTTTTCACACCTTTTCATGCTCCTCGCATTTTTCACACCTCTTCATGCTCCTCGCATTTTTCACACCTTTTCATGCTCCTGGTCTTTCTTTTTTTTTTTTTTGCTCCCCGCATTTTCACACCTTTTCATGCTCCTGGTCTTTCTTTTTTTTTTTTTTTTTTTTTGCTCCTCGCATTTTTCACACCTTTTCATGCTCCTGGTCTTTCTTTTTTTTTTTTTTGCTCCTCGCATTTTTCACACCTTTTCATGTTCCTGGTCTTTTTTTTTTTTTTTTTTTTCCTCTCATTTTTCACCCCTTTTCTTGCTCCTGGTTTTTTTTTTTTTTTGCTCCTCGAATTTTTCACACCTTTTCATGCTCCTCGCATTTTTCACACCTCTTCATGCTCCTCGCATTTTTCACAACTTTTCATGCTCGTCGCATTTTTCACACCTTTTCATGCTCCTGGTCTTTCTTTTTTTTTTTTTTTTTTGCTCCTCGCATTTTTCACACCTTTTCATGCTCCTTCCATTTTTCACACCTTTTCATGCTCCTGGTCTTTCTTTTTTTTTTTTTGCTCCTCGCATTTTTCACACCTTTTCATGTTCCTGGTCTTTTTTTTTTTTTTTTTTGCTCCTCGCATTTTTCACACCTTTTCATGCTCCTGGTCTTTCTTTTTTTTGTTTTTTTTTTTTGCTCCTCGCATTTTTCACACCTTGTCATGCTCCTGGTCTTTCTTTCTTTCTTTTTTTTTTTTTTTTTGCTCCTCGCATTTTTCACACCTTTTCATGTTCCTGCTCTTTTTTTTTTTTTTTTCCTCGCATTTTTCACACCTTTTCATGCTCCTGGTCTTTTTTTTTTTTTTTTTTTTTTTCCTCGCATTTTTCACACCTTTTCATGCTCCTGGTCTTTTTTTTTTTTTTTGCTCCTCGAATTTTTCACACCTTTTCATGCTCCTCGCATTTTTCACACCTCTTCATTCTCCTCGCATTTTTCACAACTTTTCATGCTCGTCGCATTTTTCACACCTTTTCATGCTCCTGGTCTTTCTTTTTTTTTTTTTTTGCTCCCCGCATTTTTCACACCTTTTCATGCTCCTGGTCTTTCTTTTTTTTTTTTTTTTTTTTGCTCCTCGCATTTTTCACACCTTTTCATGCTCCTGGTTTTTTTTTTTTTTTGCTCCTCGAATTTTTCACACCTTTTCATGCTCCTCGCATTTTTCACACCTCTTCATGCTCCTCGCATTTTTCACAACTTTTCATGCTCGTCGCATTTTTCACACCTTTTCATGCTCCTGGTCTTTCTTTTTTTTTTTTTGCTCCCCGCATTTTTCACACCTTTTCATGCTCCTGGTCTTTCTTTTTTTTTTTTTTTTTTGCTCCTCGCATTTTTCACACCTTTTCATACTCCTGGTCTTTTTTTTTTTTTTTTTTTTTTCCTCGCATTTTTCACACCTTTTCATGCTCCTGGTCTTTTTTTTTTTTTTTGCTCCTCGAATTTTTCACACCTTTTCATGCTCCTCGCATTTTTCACACCTCTTCATTCTCCTCGCATTTTTCACAACTTTTCATGCTCGTCGCATTTTTCACACCTTTTCATGCTCCTGGTCTTTCTTTTTTTTTTTTTTGCTCCCCGCATTTTTCACACCTTTTCATGCTCCTGGTCTTTCTTTTTTTTTTTTTTTTTTTTGCTCCTCGCATTTTTCACACCTTTTCATGCTCCTGGTTTTTTTTTTTTTTTTTTTTTTTTTTCTCCTCGAATTTTTCACACCTTTTCATGTTCCTGGTCTCTTTTTTTTTTTTTTTTTTCTCCTCGCATTTTTCACACCTTTTCATGCTCCTCGCATTTTTCACACCTCTTCATGCTCCTCGCATTTTTCACAACTTTTCATGCTCGTCGCATTTTTCACACCTTTTCATGCTCCTGGTCTTTCTTTTTTTTTTTTTTTTTTTGCTCCTCGCATTTTTCACACCTTTTCATGCTCCTTCCATTTTTCACACCTTTTCATGCTCCTGGTCTTTTTTTTTTTTTTTTTGCTCCTCGCATTTTTCACACCTTTTCATGCTCCTGGTCTTTCTTTTTTTTTTTTTTTTTTTTGCTCCTCGCATTTTTCACACCTTGTCATGCTCCTGGTCTTTCTTTCTTTCTTTTTTTTTTTTTTTTTGCTCCTCGCATTTTTCACACCTTTTCATGTTCCTGGTCTTTTTTTTTTTTTTTTTCCTCGCATTTTTCACACCTTTTCATGCTCCTGGTCTTTTTTTTTTTTTTTTTTTTTTTTTTTCCTCGCCTTTTTCTCCCCTTTTCATGCTCCTGGTCTTTTTTTTTTTTTGCTCCTCGAATTTTTCACACCTTTTCATGCTCCTCGCATTTTTCACACCTCTTCATTCTCCTCGCATTTTTCACAACTTTTCATGCTCGTCGCATTTTTCACACCTTTTCATGCTCCTGGTCTTTCTTTTTTTTTTTTTTGCTCCCCGCATTTTTCACACCTTTTCATGCTCCTGGTCTTTCTTTTTTTTTTTTTTTTTTTTTGCTCCTCGCATTTTTCACACCTTTTCATGCTCCTGGTTTTTTTTTTTTTTTGCTCCTCGAATTTTTCACACCTTTTCATGCTCCTCGCATTTTTCACACCTCTTCATGCTCCTCGCATTTTTCACAACTTTTCATGCTCGTCGCATTTTTCACACCTTTTCATGCTCCTGGTCTTTCTTTTTTTTTTTTTGCTCCCCGCATTTTTCACACCTTTTCATGCTCCTGGTCTTTCTTTTTTTTTTTTTTTTTTTGCTCCTCGCATTTTTCACACCTTTTCATGCTCCTTCCATTTTTCACACCTTTTCATGCTCCTGGTCTTTCTTTTTTTTTTTTTGCTCCTCGCATTTTTCACACCTTTTCATGTTCCTGGTCTTTTTTTTTTTTTTTTTTCCTCGCATTTTTCACACCTTTTCATACTCCTGGTCTTTTTTTTTTTTTTTTTTTTTTCCTCGCATTTTTCACACCTTTTCATGCTCCTGGTCTTTTTTTTTTTTTTTGCTCCTCGAATTTTTCACACCTTTTCATGCTCCTCGCATTTTTCACACCTCTTCATTCTCCTCGCATTTTTCACAACTTTTCATGCTCGTCGCATTTTTCACACCTTTTCATGCTCCTGGTCTTTCTTTTTTTTTTTTTTGCTCCCCGCATTTTTCACACCTTTTCATGCTCCTGGTCTTTCTTTTTTTTTTTTTTTTTTTGCTCCTCGCATTTTTCACACCTTTTCTTTCTCCTGGTCTTTTTTTTTTTTTTTTTTTTTTTGCTCCTCGAATTTTTCACACCTTTTCTTGTTCCTGGTCTCTTTTTTTTTTTTTTTTTTGCTCCTCGCATTTTTCACACCTTTTCATGCTCCTGGTCTTTTTTTTTTTTTTGCTCCTCGCATTTTTCACACCTTTTCATGCTCCTGGTCTTTCTTTTTTTTTTTGCTCCTCGAATTTTTCACACCTTTTCATGCTCCTGGTCTTTTTTTTTTTTTTTTTTGCTCCTCGAATTTTTCACACCTTTTCATGCTCCTTGCATTTTTCACACCTCTTCATGCTCCTCGCATTTTTCACACCTTTTCATGCTCCTGGTCTTTCTTTTTTTTTTTTTTGCTCCTCGCATTTTTCACACCTTTTCATGCTCCTGGTTTTTTTTTTTTTTTGCTCCTCAAATTTTTCACACCTTTTCATGCTGCTGGTCTTTCTTTTTTTTATTTTGCTCCTCGCATTTTTCACACCTTTTCATGTTCCTGGTCTTTTTTTTTTTTTTTTTTTTTGTCCTCGCATTTTTCACACCTTTTCATTCTCCTGGTTTTTTTTTTTTTTTTTTTGCTCCTCGAATTTTTCACACCTTTTCATGCTCCTCGCATTTTTCACACCTCTTCATGCTCCTCGCATTTTTCACACCTTTTCATGCTCCTGGTCTTTCTTTTTTTTTTTTTGCTCCTCGCATTTTTCACACCTTTTCATGCTCCTGGTCTTTCTTTTTTTTTTTTTTTTTTGCTCCTCGCATTTTTCACACCTTTTCATGTTCCTGGTCTTTTTTTTTTTTTTTTTTTTGTCCTCGCATTTTTCACACCTTTTCATTCTCCTGGTTTTTTTTTTTTTTTTTGCTCCTCGAATTTTTCACACCTTTTCATGCTCCTCGCATTTTTCATACCTCTTCATGCTCCTCGCATTTTTCACAACATTTCATGCTCGTCGCATTTTTCACACTTTTTCATGCTCCTGGTCTTTCTTTTTTTTTTTTTGCTCGTCGCATTTTTCACACCTTTTCATGCTACTTGCATTTTTCACAACTTTTCATGCTCCTCGCATTTTTCACACGTTTTCATGCTCCTTGCATTTTTCACACCTTTTCTTGCTCCTGGTCTTTCTTTTTTTTTTTTTGCTCCTCGCATTTTTCACACCTTTTCATGTTCCTGGTCTTCTTTTTTTTTTTTTTTTTGCTCCTCGCATTTTTCACACCTTTTCATGCTCCTGGTCTTTTTTTTTTTTTTTTTTTGCTCCTCGCATTTTTCACACTTTTTCATGTTCCTGGTCTTTTTTTTTTTTTTTTTTTTCTCCTCGCATTTTTCACACCTTTTCATGCTCCTGGTCTTTTTTTTTTTTTTTTTTTTTGCTCCACGAATTTTTCACACCTTTTCATGCTCCTGGTCTTTCTTTTTTTTTTTTTGCTCCTCGAATTTTTCACACATTTTCATGCTCCTCGCATTTTTCACACCTCTTCATGCTCCTCGCATTTTTCACAACTTTTCATGCTCGTCGCATTTTTCACCCCTTTTCTTGCTCCTGGTCTTTCTTTTTTTTTTTTTTGCTCCCCGCATTTTCACACCTTTTCATGCTCCTGGTCTTTCTTTTTTTTTTTTTGCTCCTCGCATTTTTCACACCTTTTCATGCTCCTGGTCTTTCTTTTTTTTTTTTTGCTCCTCGCATTTTTCACACCTTTTCATGCTCCTGGTCTTTTTTTTTTTTTGCTCCTCGCATTTTTCACACATTTTCATGCTCCTGGTCTTTCTTTCTTTCTTTTTTTTTTTTTTTGCTCCTCGCATTTTTCACACCTTTTCATGCTACTTGCATTTTTCACAACTTTTCATGCTCCTCGCATTTTTCACACGTTTTCATGCTCCTTGCATTTTTCACACCTTTTCATGCTCCTGGTCTTTCTTTTTTTTTTTTTGCTCCTCGCATTTTTCACACCTTTTCATGTTCCTGGTCTTCTTTTTTTTTTTTTTTTGCTCCTCGCATTTTTCACACATTTTCATGCTCCTGGTCTTTTTTTTTTTTTTTTTTTTTGCTCCTCGAATTTTTCACACCTTTTCATGCTCCTGGTCTTTCTTTCTTTCTTTTTTTTTTTTTTTTGCTCCTCGCATTTTTCACAACTTTTCATGCTCCTTGCATTTTTCACAGCTTTTGATGCTCCTCGCATTTTTCACACCTTTTCATGCTCCTCGCATTTTTCACACCTTTTCATGCTCCTGGTCTTTCTTTTTTTTTTTTTTTTTTTTTTTGCTCCCCGCATTTTTCACACCTTTTCATGCTCCTGGTCTTTTTTTTTTTTTTCTCCTCGCATTTTTCACACCTTTTCATGCTCCTGGTCTTTTTTTTTTTTTTTCTCCTCGCATTTTTCACACCTTTTCATGCTCCTGGTCTTTCTTTCTTTCTTTTTTTTTTTTTTTGCTCCTCGCATTTTTCACACCTTTTCATGCTCCTGATCTTTCTTTCTTTCTTTTTTTTTTTTTTTTTGCTCCTCGCATTTTTCACACCTTTTCATGTTCCTGGTCTTTTTATTTTTTTTTTTTTCTCCTCGCATTTTTCACAGGTTTTCATGCTCCTGGTCTTTTTTTTTTTTTTTTTTTGCTCCTCGAATTTTTCACACATTTTCATGCTCCTGGTCTTTCTTTCTTTTTTTTTTTTTTTTTTTTGCTCCTCGCATTTTTCACACCTTTTCATGCTACTTGCATTTTTCACAACTTTTCATGCTCCTCGCATTTTTCACACGTTTTCATGCTCCTTGCATTTTTCACACCTTTTCATGCTCCTGGTCTTTCTTTTTTTTTTTTTTGCTCCTCGCATTTTTCACACCTTTTCATGTTCCTGGTCTTCTTTTTTTTTTTTTTTTGCTCCTCGCATTTTTCACACCTTTTCATGCTCCTGGTCTTTTTTTTTTTTTTTTTTTTTTGCTCCTCGAATTTTTCACACCTTTTCATGCTCCTGGTCTTTCTTTTTTTTTTTTTGCTCCTCGAATTTTTCACACCTTTTCATGCTCCTCGCATTTTTCACACCTCTTCATGCTCCTCGCATTTTTCACAACTTTTCATGCTCGTCGCATTTTTCACACCTTTTCATGCTCCTGGTCTTTCTTTTTTTTTTTTTTTCTCCCCGCATTTTCACACCTTTTCATGCTCCTGGTCTTTCTTTTTTTTTTTTTTTTTTTTTTTGTTCCTCGCATTTTTCACACCTTTTCATGCTCCTGGTCTTTCTTTTTTTTTTTTTTGCTCCCCGCATTTTTCACACCTTTTCATGTTCCTGGTCTTTTTTTTTTTTTTTTTTTTTTTCCTCGCATTTTTCACACCTTTTCATGCTCCTGGTTTTTTTTTTTTTTTGCTCCTCGAATTTTTCACACCTTTTCATGCTCCTCGCATTTTTCACACCTCTTCATGCTCCTCGCATTTTTCACAACTTTTCATGCTCGTCGCATTTTTCACACCTTTTCATGCTCCTGGTCTTTCTTTTTTTTTTTTTGCTCGTCGCATTTTTCACACCTTTTCATGCTCCTGGTCTTTCTTTTTTTTGTTTTTGCTCCCCGCATTTTTCACACCTTTTCATGCTCCTGGTCTTTCTTTTTTTTTTTTTGCTCCTCGCATTTTTCACACCTTTTCATGCTCCTGGTCTTTTTTTTTTTTTGCTCCTCGCATTTTTCACACATTTTCATGCTCCTGGTCTTTTTTTTTTTTTTTTTTTTTGCTCCTCGAATTTTTCACACCTTTTCATGCTCCTGGTCTTTCTTTCTTTCTTTTTTTTTTTTTTTTGCTCCTCGCATTTTTCACAACTTTTCATGCTCCTTGCATTTTTCACAGCTTTTGATGCTCCTCGCATTTTTCACACCTTTTCATGCTCCTCGCATTTTTCACACCTTTTCATGCTCCTGGTCTTTCTTTCTTTTTTTTTTTTTTTTTTTTGCTCCTCGCATTTTTCACACCTTTTCATGCTCCTGGTCTTTTTTTTTTTTTTTCTCCTCGCATTTTTCACACCTTTTCATGCTCCTGGTCTTTTTTTTTTTTTTTCTCCTCGCATTTTTCACACCTTTTCATGCTCCTGGTCTTTTTTTTTTGCTCCTCGAATTTTTCACACCTTTTCATGCTCCTGGTCTTTCTTTCTTTCTTTTTTTTTTTTTTTTTTTCTCCTCGCATTTTTCACCCCTTTTCATGCTCCTGGTCTTTTTTTTTTTTTTTTTTTTTGCTCCTCGAATTTTTCACACCTTTTCATGCTCCTCGCATTTTTCACACCTCTTCATGCTCCTGATCTTTCTTTCTTTTTTTTTTTTTTTTTTTGCTCCTCGCTTTTTTCACACCTTTTCATGCTCCTGGTCTTTCTTTTTTTTTTTTTGCTCCCCGCATTTTTCACACCTTTTCATGCTCCTGGTCTTTCTTTTTTTTTTTTTTTTTTTGCTCCTCGCATTTTTCACACCTTTTCATGCTCCTTCCATTTTTCACACCTTTTCATGCTCCTGGTCTTTCTTTTTTTTTTTTTGCTCCTCGCATTTTTCACACCTTTTCATGTTCCTGGTCTTTTTTTTTTTTTTTTTTTCCTCGCATTTTTCACACCTTTTTTTTCTCCTTGTTTTTTTTTTTTTTTTTTTTTTTTTCCTCGCCTTTTTCACACCTTTTCATGCTCCTGGTCTTTTTTTTTTTTTTTGCTCCTCGAATTTTTCACACCTTTTCATGCTCCTCGCATTTTTCACACCTCTTCATGCTCCTCGCATTTTTCACACCTTTTCATGCTCCTGGTCTTTCTTTTTTTTTTTTTTGCTCCCCGCATTTTCACACCTTTTCATGCTCCTGGTCTTTCTTTTTTTTTTTTTTTTTTTTTGCTCCTCGCATTTTTCACACCTTTTCATGCTCCTGGTCTTTCTTTTTTTTTTTTTTGCTCCTCGCATTTTTCACACCTTTTCATGTTCCTGGTCTTTTTTTTTTTTTTTTTTTTTCCTCGCATTTTTCACACCTTTTCATGCTCCTGGTTTTTTTTTTTTTTTGCTCCTCGAATTTTTCACACCTTTTCATGCTCCTCGCATTTTTCACACCTCTTCATGCTCCTCGCATTTTTCACAACTTTTCATGCTCGTCGCTTTTTTCACACCTTTTCATGCTCCTGGTCTTTCTTTTTTTTTTTTTTTTTTTCTCCTCGCATTTTTCACACCTTTTCATGCTCCTTCCATTTTTCACACCTTTTCATGCTCCTGGTCTTTTTTTTTTTTTTTTTGCTCCTCGCATTTTTCACACCTTTTCTTGTTCCTGGTCTTTTTTTTTTTTTTTTTTGCTCCTCGCATTTTTCACACCTTTTCATGCTCCTGGTCTTTCTTTTTTTTGTTTTTTTTTTTTGCTCCTCGCATTTTTCACACCTTGTCATGCTCCTGGTCTTTCTTTCTTTCTTTTTTTTTTTTTTTTTGCTCCTCGCATTTTTCACACCTTTTCATGTTCCTGGTCTTTTTTTTTTTTTTTTTCCTCGCATTTTTCCCCCCTTTTCATGCTCCTGGTCTTTTTTTTTTTTTTTTTTTTTTTCCTCGCATTTTTCACACCTTTTCATGCTCCTGGTCTTTTTTTTTTTTTTTGCTCCTCGAATTTTTCACACCTTTTCATGCTCCTCGCATTTTTCACACCTCTTCATTCTCCTCGCATTTTTCACAACTTTTCATGCTCGTCGCATTTTTCACACCTTTTCATGCTCCTGGTCTTTCTTTTTTTTTTTTTTGCTCCCCGCATTTTTCACACCTTTTCATGCTCCTGGTCTTTCTTTTTTTTTTTTTTTTTTTTGCTCCTCGCATTTTTCACACCTTTTCATGCTCCTGGTTTTTTTTTTTTTTTGCTCCTCGAATTTTTCACACCTTTTCATGCTCCTCGCATTTTTCACACCTCTTCATGCTCCTCGCATTTTTCACAACTTTTCATGCTCGTCGCATTTTTCACACCTTTTCATGCTCCTGGTCTTTCTTTTTTTTTTTTTGCTCCCCGCATTTTTCACACCTTTTCATGCTCCTGGTCTTTCTTTTTTTTTTTTTTTTTTGCTCCTCGCATTTTTCACACCTTTTCATACTCCTGGTCTTTTTTTTTTTTTTTTTTTTTTCCTCGCATTTTTCACACCTTTTCATGCTCCTGGTCTTTTTTTTTTTTTTTGCTCCTCGAATTTTTCACACCTTTTCATGCTCCTCGCATTTTTCACACCTCTTCATTCTCCTCGCATTTTTCACAACTTTTCATGCTCGTCGCATTTTTCACACCTTTTCATGCTCCTGGTCTTTCTTTTTTTTTTTTTTGCTCCCCGCATTTTTCACACCTTTTCATGCTCCTGGTCTTTCTTTTTTTTTTTTTTTTTTTTGCTCCCCGCATTTTTCCCACCTTTTCTTGCTCCTGGTCTTTTTTTTTTTTTTTTTTTTTTTTGCTCCTCGCATTTTTCACACCTTTTCATGTTCCTGGTCTCTTTTTTTTTTTTTTTTTGCTCCTCGCATTTTTCACACCTTTTCATGCTCCTCGCATTTTTCACACCTCTTCATGCTCCTCGCATTTTTCACAACTTTTCATGCTCGTCGCATTTTTCACACCTTTTCATGCTCCTGGTCTTTCTTTTTTTTTTTTTTTTTTTGCTCCTCGCATTTTTCACACCTTTTCATGCTCCTTCCATTTTTCACACCTTTTCATGCTCCTGGTCTTTTTTTTTTTTTTTTTGCTCCTCGCATTTTTCACACCTTTTCATGCTCCTGGTCTTTCTTTTTTTTTTTTTTTTTTTTGCTCCTCGCATTTTTCACACCTTGTCATGCTCCTGGTCTTTCTTTCTTTCTTTTTTTTTTTTTTTTTGCTCCTCGCATTTTTCACACCTTTTCATGTTCCTGGTCTTTTTTTTTTTTTTTTTCCTCGCATTTTTCACACCTTTTCATGCTCCTGGTCTTTTTTTTTTTTTTTTTTTTTTTTTTTCCTCGCATTTTTCACACCTTTTTTTTTTCCTGGTTTTTTTTTTTTTTTTTGCTCCTCGCATTTTTCACACCTTTTCATGCTCCTCGCATTTTTCACACCTCTTCATTCTCCTCGCATTTTTCACAACTTTTCATGCTCGTCGCATTTTTCACACCTTTTCATGCTCCTGGTCTTTCTTTTTTTTTTTTTTGCTCCCCGCATTTTTCACACCTTTTCATGCTCCTGGTCTTTCTTTTTTTTTTTTTTTTTTTTGCTCCTCGCATTTTTCACACCTTTTCATGCTCCTGGTTTTTTTTTTTTTTTGCTCCTCGAATTTTTCACACCTTTTCATGCTCCTCGCATTTTTCACACCTCTTCATGCTCCTCGCATTTTTCACAACTTTTCATGCTCGTCGCATTTTTCACACCTTTTCATGCTCCTGGTCTTTCTTTTTTTTTTTTTGCTCCCCGCATTTTTCACACCTTTTCATGCTCCTGGTCTTTCTTTTTTTTTTTTTTTTTTTGCTCCTCGCATTTTTCACACCTTTTCATGCTCCTTCCATTTTTCACACCTTTTCATGCTCCTGGTCTTTCTTTTTTTTTTTTTGTTCCTCGCTTTTTTCACACCTTTTCATGTTCCTGGTCTTTTTTTTTTTTTTTTTCCTCGCATTTTTCACACCTTTTCATACTCCTGGTCTTTTTTTTTTTTTTTTTTTTTTCCTCGCATTTTTCACACCTTTTCATGCTCCTGGTCTTTTTTTTTTTTTTTGCTCCTCGAATTTTTCACACCTTTTCATGCTCCTCGCATTTTTCACACCTCTTCATTCTCCTCGCATTTTTCACAACTTTTCATGCTCGTCGCATTTTTCACACCTTTTCATGCTCCTGGTCTTTCTTTTTTTTTTTTTTGCTCCCCGCATTTTTCACACCTTTTCATGCTCCTGGTCTTTCTTTTTTTTTTTTTTTTTTTGCTCCTCGCATTTTTCACACCTTTTCATGCTCCTGGTCTTTTTTTTTTTTTTTTTTTTTTTTTGCTCCTCGAATTTTTCACACCTTTTCATGTTCCTGGTCTCTTTTTTTTTTTTTTTTTGCTCCTCGCATTTTTCACACCTTTTCATGCTCCTGGTCTTTTTTTTTTTTTTGCTCCTCGCATTTTTCACACCTTTTCATGCTCCTGGTCTTTCTTTTTTTTTTTGCTCCTCGAATTTTTCACACCTTTTCATGCTCCTGGTCTTTTTTTTTTTTTTTTTTGCTCCTCGAATTTTTCACACCTTTTCATGCTCCTTGCATTTTTCACACCTCTTCATGCTCCTCGCATTTTTCACACCTTTTCATGCTCCTGGTCTTTCTTTTTTTTTTTTTTGCTCCTCGCATTTTTCACACCTTTTCATGCTCCTGGTTTTTTTTTTTTTTTGCTCCTCAAATTTTTCACACCTTTTCATGCTGCTGGTCTTTCTTTTTTTTATTTTGCTCCTCGCATTTTTCACACCTTTTCATGTTCCTGGTCTTTTTTTTTTTTTTTTTTTTTGTCCTCGCATTTTTCACACCTTTTCATTCTCCTGGTTTTTTTTTTTTTTTTTTTGCTCCTCGAATTTTTCACACCTTTTCATGCTCCTCGCATTTTTCACACCTCTTCATGCTCCTCGCATTTTTCACACCTTTTCATGCTCCTGGTCTTTCTTTTTTTTTTTTTGCTCCTCGCATTTTTCACACCTTTTCATGCTCCTGGTCTTTCTTTTTTTTTTTTTTTTTTGCTCCTCGCATTTTTCACACCTTTTCATGTTCCTGGTCTTTTTTTTTTTTTTTTTTTTTGTCCTCGCATTTTTCACACCTTTTCATTCTCCTGGTTTTTTTTTTTTTTTTTGCTCCTCGAATTTTTCACACCTTTTCATGCTCCTCGCATTTTTCATACCTCTTCATGCTCCTCGCATTTTTCACAACATTTCATGCTCGTCGCATTTTTCACACTTTTTCATGCTCCTGGTCTTTCTTTTTTTTTTTTTGCTCGTCGCATTTTTCACACCTTTTCATGCTACTTGCATTTTTCACAACTTTTCATGCTCCTCGCATTTTTCACACGTTTTCATGCTCCTTGCATTTTTCACACCTTTTCATGCTCCTGGTCTTTCTTTTTTTTTTTTTGCTCCTCGCATTTTTCACACCTTTTCATGTTCCTGGTCTTCTTTTTTTTTTTTTTTTGCTCCTCGCATTTTTCACACCTTTTCATGCTCCTGGTCTTTTTTTTTTTTTTTTTTTGCTCCTCGCATTTTTCACACCTTTTCATGTTCCTGGTCTTTTTTTTTTTTTTTTTTTTCTCCTCGCATTTTTCACACCTTTTCATGCTCCTGGTCTTTTTTTTTTTTTTTTTTCTTGCTCCACGAATTTTTCACACCTTTTCATGCTCCTGGTCTTTCTTTTTTTTTTTTTGCTCCTCGAATTTTTCACACATTTTCATGCTCCTCGCATTTTTCACACCTTTTCATGCTCCTCGCATTTTTCACAACTTTTCATGCTCGTCGCATTTTTCACACCTTTTCATGCTCCTGGTCTTTCTTTTTTTTTTTTTTGCTCCCCGCATTTTCACACCTTTTCATGCTCCTGGTCTTTCTTTTTTTTTTTTTTTTTTTTTGCTCCCCGCATTTTTCACACCTTTTCATGCTCCTGGTCTTTCTTTTTTTTTTTTTTGCTCCTCGCATTTTTCACACCTTTTCATGTTCCTGGTCTTTTTTTTTTTTTTTTTTTTTCCTCGCATTTTTCACACCTTTTCATGCTCCTGGTTTTTTTTTTTTTTTGCTCCTCGAATTTTTCACACCTTTTCATGCTCCTCGCATTTTTCACACCTCTTCATGCTCCTCGCATTTTTCACAACTTTTCATGCTCGTCGCATTTTTCACACCTTTTCATGCTCCTGGTCTTTCTTTTTTTTTTTTTTTTTTTGCTCCTCGCATTTTTCACACCTTTTCGTGCTCCTTCCATTTTTCACACCTTTTCATGCTCCTGGTCTTTCTTTTTTTTTTTTGCTCCTCGCATTTTTCACACCTTTTCATGTTCCTGGTCTTTTTTTTTTTTTTTTTTTTTTTTTGCTCCTCGCATTTTTCACACCTTTTCATGCTCCTGGTCTTTCTTTTTTTTTTTTTTTTTTTTTGCTCCTCGCATTTTTCACACCTTGTCATGCTCCTGGTCTTTCTTTCTTTCTTTTTTTTTTTTTTTTTGCTCCTCGCATTTTTCACACCTTTTCATGCTCCTGGTCTTTTTTTTTTTTTTTTTTTTTTTTTCCTCGCATTTTTCACACCTTTTCTTGCTCCTGGTCTTTTTTTTTTTTTTTGCTCCTCGAATTTTTCACACCTTTTCATGCTCCTCGCATTTTTCACACCTCTTCATTCTCCTCGCATTTTTCACAACTTTTCATGCTCGTCGCATTTTTCACACCTTTTCATGCTCCTGGTCTTTCTTTTTTTTTTTTTTGCTCCCCGCATTTTTCACACCTTTTCTTGCTCCTGGTCTTTCTTTTTTTTTTTTTTTTTTTGCTCCTCGCATTTTTCACACCTTTTCATGCTCCTGGTTTTTTTTTTTTTTTTGCTCCTCGAATTTTTCACACCTTTTCATGCTCCTCGCATTTTTCACACCTCTTCATGCTCCTCGCATTTTTCACAACTTTTCATGCTCGTCGCATTTTTTACACCTTTTCTTGCTCCTGGTCTTTCTTTTTTTTTTTTTGCTCCCCGCATTTTTCACACCTTTTCATGCTCCTGGTCTTTCTTTTTTTTTTTTTTTTTTGCTCCTCGCATTTTTCACACCTTTTCATACTCCTGGTCTTTTTTTTTTTTTTTTTTTTTTTCCTCGCATTTTTCACACCTTTTCATGCTCCTGGTCTTTTTTTTTTTTTTTGCTCCTCGAATTTTTCACACCTTTTCATGCTCCTCGCATTTTTCACACCTCTTCATTCTCCTCGCATTTTTCACAACTTTTCATGCTCGTCGCATTTTTCACACCTTTTCATGCTCCTGGTCTTTCTTTTTTTTTTTTTTGCTCCCCGCATTTTTCACACCTTTTCATGCTCCTGGTCTTTCTTTTTTTTTTTTTTTTTTTTGCTCCTCGCATTTTTCACACCTTTTCATGCTCCTGGTCTTTTTTTTTTTTTTTTTTTTTTTTGCTCCTCGCTTTTTTCACACCTTTTCATGTTCCTGGTCTCTTTTTTTTTTTTTTTTTTGCTCCTCGCATTTTTCACACCTTTTCATGCTCCTCGCATTTTTCACACCTCTTCATGCTCCTCGCATTTTTCACAACTTTTCATGCTCGTCGCATTTTTCACACCTTTTCATGCTCCTGGTCTTTCTTTTTTTTTTTTTTTTTTTGCTCCTCGCATTTTTCACACCTTTTCATGCTCCTTCCATTTTTCACACCTTTTCATGCTCCTGGTCTTTTTTTTTTTTTTTTTGCTCCTCGCATTTTTCACACCTTTTCATGCTCCTGGTCTTTCTTTTTTTTTTTTTTTTTTTTGCTCCTCGCATTTTTCACACCTTGTCATGCTCCTGGTCTTTCTTTCTTTCTTTTTTTTTTTTTTTTTGCTCCTCGCATTTTTCACACCTTTTCATGTTCCTGGTCTTTTTTTTTTTTTTTTTCCTCGCATTTTTCACACCTTTTCATGCTCCTGGTCTTTTTTTTTTTTTTTTTTTTTTTTTTCCTCGCATTTTTCACACCTTTTCATGCTCCTGGTCTTTTTTTTTTTTTTTGCTCCTCGAATTTTTCACACCTTTTCATGCTCCTCGCATTTTTCACACCTCTTCATTCTCCTCGCATTTTTCACAACTTTTCATGCTCGTCGCATTTTTCACACCTTTTCATGCTCCTGGTCTTTCTTTTTTTTTTTTTTGCTCCCCGCATTTTTCACACCTTTTCATGCTCCTGGTCTTTCTTTTTTTTTTTTTTTTTTTTGCTCCTCGCATTTTTCACACCTTTTCATGCTCCTGGTTTTTTTTTTTTTTTGCTCCTCGCATTTTTCACACCTTTTCATGCTCCTCGCATTTTTCACACCTCTTCATGCTCCTCGCATTTTTCACAACTTTTCATGCTCGTCGCATTTTTCACACCTTTTCATGCTCCTGGTCTTTCTTTTTTTTTTTTTGCTCCCCGCATTTTTCACACCTTTTCATGCTCCTGGTCTTTCTTTTTTTTTTTTTTTTTTTGCTCCTCGCATTTTTCACACCTTTTCATGCTCCTTCCATTTTTCACACCTTTTCATGCTCCTGGTCTTTCTTTTTTTTTTTTTGCTCCTCGCATTTTTCACACCTTTTCATGCTCCTGGTCTTTTTTTTTTTTTTTTTCCTCGCCTTTTTCCCCCCTTTTCATTCTCCTGGTCTTTTTTTTTTTTTTTTTTTTTTTTCCTCGCATTTTTCACACCTTTTCATGCTCCTGGTCTTTTTTTTTTTTTTTGCTCCTCGAATTTTTCACACCTTTTCATGCTCCTCGCATTTTTCACACCTCTTCATTCTCCTCGCATTTTTCACAACTTTTCATGCTCGTCGCATTTTTCACACCTTTTCATGCTCCTGGTCTTTCTTTTTTTTTTTTTTGCTCCCCGCATTTTTCACACCTTTTCATGCTCCTGGTCTTTCTTTTTTTTTTTTTTTTTTTGCTCCTCGCATTTTTCACACCTTTTCATGCTCCTGGTCTTTTTTTTTTTTTTTTTTTTTTTGCTCCTCGAATTTTTCACTCCTTTTCTTGTTCCTGGTCTCTTTTTTTTTTTTTTTTTGCTCCTCGCATTTTTCACACCTTTTCATGCTCCTGGTCTTTTTTTTTTTTTTGCTCCTCGCATTTTTCACACCTTTTCATGCTCCTGGTCTTTCTTTTTTTTTTTGCTCCTCGAATTTTTCACACCTTTTCATGCTCCTGGTCTTTTTTTTTTTTTTTTTTGCTCCTCGAATTTTTCACACCTTTTCATGCTCCTTGCATTTTTCACACCTCTTCATGCTCCTCGCATTTTTCACACCTTTTCATGCTCCTGGTCTTTCTTTTTTTTTTTTTTGCTCCTCGCATTTTTCACACCTTTTCATGCTCCTGGTTTTTTTTTTTTTTTGCTCCTCAAATTTTTCACACCTTTTCATGCTGCTGGTCTTTCTTTTTTTTTTTTTGCTCCTCGCATTTTTCACACCTTTTCATGTTCCTGGTCTTTTTTTTTTTTTTTTTTTTTTGTCCTCGCATTTTTCACACCTTTTCATTCTCCTGGTTTTTTTTTTTTTTTTTTTTGCTCCTCGAATTTTTCACACCTTTTCATGCTCCTCGCATTTTTCACACCTCTTCATGCTCCTCGCATTTTTCACACCTTTTCATGCTCCTGGTCTTTCTTTTTTTTTTTTTGCTCCTCGCTTTTTTCACACCTTTTCATGCTCCTGGTCTTTCTTTTTTTTTTTTTTTTTTGCTCCTCGCATTTTTCACACCTTTTCATGTTCCTGGTCTTTTTTTTTTTTTTTTTTTTGTCCTCGCATTTTTCACACCTTTTCATTCTCCTGGTTTTTTTTTTTTTTTTTGCTCCTCGAATTTTTCACACCTTTTCATGCTCCTCGCATTTTTCATACCTCTTCATGCTCCTCGCATTTTTCACAACATTTCATGCTCGTCGCATTTTTCACACTTTTTCATGCTCCTGGTCTTTCTTTTTTTTTTTTTGCTCGTCGCATTTTTCACACCTTTTCATGCTACTTGCATTTTTCACAACTTTTCATGCTCCTCGCATTTTTCACACGTTTTCATGCTCCTTGCATTTTTCACACCTTTTCATGCTCCTGGTCTTTCTTTTTTTTTTTTTGCTCCTCGCATTTTTCACACCTTTTCATGTTCCTGGTCTTCTTTTTTTTTTTTTTTTGCTCCTCGCATTTTTCACACCTTTTCATGCTCCTGGTCTTTTTTTTTTTTTTTTTTTGCTCCTCGCATTTTTCACACTTTTTCATGTTCCTGGTCTTTTTTTTTTTTTTTTTTTTTCTCCTCGCATTTTTCACACCTTTTCATGCTCCTGGTCTTTTTTTTTTTTTTTTTTTTTGCTCCACGAATTTTTCACACCTTTTCATGCTCCTGGTCTTTCTTTTTTTTTTTTTGCTCCTCGAATTTTTCACACCTTTTCATGCTTCTCGCATTTTTCACACCTCTTCATGCTCCTCGCATTTTTCACAACTTTTCATGCTCGTCGCATTTTTCACACCTTTTCATGCTCCTGGTCTTTCTTTTTTTTTTTTTTTTTTTGCTCCTCGCATTTTTCACACCTTTTCATGCTCCTTCCATTTTTCACACCTTTTCATGCTCCTGGTCTTTCTTTTTTTTTTTTGCTCCTCGCATTTTTCACCCCTTTTCATGTTCCTGGTCTTTTTTTTTTTTTTTTTTTTTTTTTGCTCCTCGCATTTTTCACACCTTTTCATGCTCCTGGTCTTTCTTTTTTTTTTTTTTTTTTTTGCTCCTCGCATTTTTCACACCTTGTCATGCTCCTGGTCTTTCTTTCTTTCTTTTTTTTTTTTTTTTTGCTCCTCGCATTTTTCACACCTTTTCATGTTCCTGGTCTTTTTTTTTTTTTTTTTTCCTCGCATTTTTCACACCTTTTCATGCTCCTGGTCTTTTTTTTTTTTTTTTTTTTTTTTTCCTCGCATTTTTCACACCTTTTCATGCTCCTGGTCTTTTTTTTTTTTTTTGCTCCTCGAATTTTTCACACCTTTTCATGCTCCTCGCATTTTTCACACCTCTTCATTCTCTTCGCATTTTTCACAACTTTTCATGCTCGTCGCATTTTTCACACCTTTTCATGCTCCTGGTCTTTCTTTTTTTTTTTTTTGCTCCCCGCATTTTTCACACCTTTTCATGCTCCTGGTCTTTCTTTTTTTTTTTTTTTTTTTTGCTCCTCGCATTTTTCACACCTTTTCATGCTCCTGGTTTTTTTTTTTTTTTGCTCCTCGAATTTTTCACACCTTTTCATGCTCCTCGCATTTTTCACACCTCTTCATGCTCCTCGCATTTTTCACAACTTTTTATTCTCGTCGCATTTTTCACACCTTTTCATGCTCCTGGTCTTTCTTTTTTTTTTTTTGCTCCCCGCATTTTTCACACCTTTTCATGCTCCTGGTCTTTCTTTTTTTTTTTTTTTTTTGCTCCTCGCATTTTTCACACCTTTTCATGCTCCTTCCATTTTTCACACCTTTTCATGCTCCTGGTCTTTCTTTTTTTTTTTTTGCTCCCCGCATTTTTCACACCTTTTCATGTTCCTGGTCTTTTTTTTTTTTTTTTTTTTTTTTGTCCTCGCATTTTTCACACCTTTTCATTCTCCTGGTTTTTTTTTTTTTTTTTTGCTCCTCGAATTTCTCACACCTTTTCATGCTCCTCGCATTTTTCACACCTCTTCATGCTCCTCGCATTTTTCACACCTTTTCATGCTCCTGGTCTTTCTTTTTTTTTTTTTGCTCCTCGCATTTTTCACACCTTTTCATGCTCCTGGTCTTTCTTTTTTTTTTTTTTTTTGCTCCTCGCATTTTTCACACCTTTTCATGTTCCTGGTCTTTTTTTTTTTTTTTTTTTTTGTCCTCGCATTTTTCACACCTTTTCATTCTCCTGGTTTTTTTTTTTTTTTTTGCTCCTCGAATTTTTCACACCTTTTCATGCTCCTCGCATTTTTCACACCTCTTCATGCTCCTCGCATTTTTCACAACATTTCATGCTTGTCGCATTTTTCACACCTTTTCATGCTCCTGGTCTTTCTTTTTTTTTTTTTGCTCGTCGCTTTTTTCACACCTTTTCATGCTCCTGGTCTTTCTTTTTTTTTTTTTTTTTTTGCTCCTCGCATTTTTCACACCTTTTCATGCTCCTTCCATTTTTCACACCTTTTCATGCTCCTGGTCTTTCTTTTTTTTTTTTTGCTCCTCGCATTTTTCACACCTTTTCATGTTCCTGGTCTTTTTTTTTTTTTTTTTTTTTTTTTTGCTCCTCGCTTTTTTCACACATTTTCATGCTCCTGGTCTTTCTTTTTTTTTTTTTTTTTTTTGCTCCTCGCATTTTTCACACCTTGTCATGTTCCTGGTCTTTCTTTCTTTCTTTTTTTTTTTTTTTTGCTCCTCGCATTTTTCACACCTTTTCATGTTCCTGGTCTTTTTTTTTTTTTTTTTCCTCGCATTTTTCACACCTTTTCATGCTCCTGGTCTTTTTTTTTTTTTTTTTTTTTTTTTCCTCGCATTTTTCACACCTTTTCATGCTCCTGGTCTTTTTTTTTTTTTTTTGCTCCTCGAATTTTTCACACCTTTTCATGCTCCTCGCATTTTTCACACCTCTTCATTCTCCTCGCATTTTTCACAACTTTTCATGCTCGTCGCATTTTTCACACCTTTTCATGCTCCTGGTCTTTTTTTTTTTTTTTTTTGCTCCCCGCATTTTTCACTCCTTTTCATGCTCCTGGTCTTTCTTTTTTTTTTTTTTTTTTTTTGCTCCTCGCATTTTTCACACCTTTTAATGCTCCTCGAATATATCACACCTTTTCATGCTCCTGGTCTTTCTTTCTTTCTTTTTTTTTTTTTTTTTTGCTCCTCGCATTTTTCACACCTTTTCATGTTCCTGGTCTTTTATTTATTTTTTTTTTTTGCTCCTCGCATTTTTCACACCTTTTCATGCTCCTGGTTTTTTTTTTTTTTTTGCTCCTCAAATTTTTCACACCTTTTCATCCTCCTCGCATTTTTCACACCTCTTCATGCTCCTCGCATTTTTCACACCTTTTCATGCTCATCGCATTTTTCACAGCTTTTCATGCTCCTGGTCTTTCTTTTTTTTTTTTTTTTTTTTGCTCCTCGCATTTTTCACACCTTTTCATGCTCCTGGTCTTTCTTTTTTTTTCTTTTGCTCCTCGCATTTTTCACACCTTTTCATGCTCCTGGTCTTTCTTTTTTTTTTTTTTTTTTTGCTCCTCGCATTTTTCACACCTTTTCATGCTCCTTGCATTTTTCACAACTTTTCATGCTCCTCGCATTTTTCACACCTTTTCATGCTCCTTCCATTTTTCACACCTTTTCATGCTCCTGGTCTTTCTTTTTTTTTTTTTGCTCCTCGCATTTTTCACACCTGTTCATGTTCCTGGTCTTATTTTTTTTTTTTTTTTGCTCCTCGCATTTTTCACACCTTTTCATGCTGCTGGTCTTTCTTTTTTTTATTTTGCTCCTCGCATTTTTCACACCTTTTCATGTTCCTGGTCTTTTTTTTTTTTTTTTTTTTTGTCCTCGCATTTTTCACACCTTTTCATTCTCCTGGTTTTTTTTTTTTTTTTTTGCTCCTCGAATTTTTCACACCTTTTCATGCTCCTCGCATTTTTCACACCTCTTCATGCTCCTCGCATTTTTCACAACTTTTCATGCTCGTCGCATTTTTCACACCTTTTCATGCTCCTGGTCTTTCTTTTTTTTTTTTTGCTCCTCGCATTTTTCACACCTTTTCATGCTCCTGGTCTTTCTTTTTTTTTTTTTTTTTTGCTCCTCGCATTTTTCACACCTTTTCATGCTCCTGGTCTTTCTTTCCTTCTTTTGTTTTTTTTTTGCTCCTCGCATTTTTCACACCTTTTCATGCTCCTGGTTTTTTTTTTTTTTTTGCTCCTCGAATTTTTCACACCTTTTCATGCTCCTCGCATTTTTCACACCTATTCATGCTCCTGATCTTTCTTTCTTTCTTTTTTTTTTTTTTTTGCTCCTCGCATTTTTCACACCTTTTCATGTTCCTGGTCTTTTTATTTATTTTTTTTTCTCCTCGCATTTTTCACACGTTTTCATGCTCCTGGTCTTTTTTTTTTTTTTTTTTTTGCTCCTCGAATTTTTCACACCTTTTCATGCTCCTCGCATTTTTCACACCTATTCATGCTCCTGATCTTTCTTTCTTTCTTTTTTTTTTTTTTTTGCTCCTCGCATTTTTCACACCTTTTCATGTTCCTGGTCTTTTTATTTTTTTTTTTTTCTCCTCGCATTTTTCACACGTTTTCATGCTCCTGGTCTTTTTTTTTTTTTTTTTTTTTTGCTCCTCGAATTTTTCACACCTTTTCATGCTCCTGGTCTTTTTTTTTTTTTTTTTTGCTCCTCGAATTTTTCACACCTTTTCATGCTCCTCGCATTTTTCACACCTCTTCATGCTCCTCACATTTTTCACAACTTTTCATGCTCGTCGCATTTTTCACACCTTATCATGCTCCTGGTCTTTTTCTTTTTTTTTTTTTTGCTCCTCGCATTTTTCCCCCCTTTTCATTCTCCTGGTCTTTTTTTTTTTTTTTTTTTTGCTCCTCGCATTTTTCACACCTTTTCATGCTCCTGGATTTTTTTTTTTTTTGCTCCTCAAATTTTTCACACCTTTTCATCCTCCTCGCATTTTTAACACCTCTTCATGCTCCTCGCATTTTTCACACCTTTTCATGCTCATCGCATTTTTCACACCTTTTCATGCTCCTGGTCTTTCTTTTTTTTTTTTTGCTCCTCGCATTTTTCACACCTTTTCATGCTCCTGGTCTTTTTTTTTCTTTTGCTCCTCGCATTTTCCACACCTTTTCATGCTCCTGGTCTTTCTTTCTTTTTTTTTTTTTTTGCTCCTCGCATTTTTCACACCTTTTCATGCTCCTTGCATTTTTCACAACTTTTCATGCTCCTCGCATTTTTCACACCTTTTCATGCTCCTTCCATTTTTCACACCTTTTCATGCTCCTGGTCTTTCTTTTTTTTTTTTTGCTCCTCGCATTTTTCACACCTTTTCATGTTCCTGGTCTTTTTTTTTTTTTCCTCGCATTTTTCACACCTTTTCATGCTCCTGGTCTTTTTTTTTTTTTTTTTTTTTTTTTTCCCTCGCATTTTTCACACCTTTTCATGCTCCTGGTCTTTTTTTTTTTTTTTTGCTCCTCGAATTTTTCACACCTTTTCATGCTCCTCGCATTTTTCACACCTCTTCATTCTCCTCGCATTTTTCACACCTTTTCATGCTCCTGGTCTTTCTTTTTTTTTTTTTTTGCTCCTCGCATTTTTCACACCTCTTCATGCTCCTCGCATTTTTCACACCTTTTCATGCTCCTGGTCTTTCTTTTTTTTTTTTTTGCTCCTCGCATTTTTCACACCTTTTCATGCTCCTGGTTTTTTTTTTTTTTTTCTCCTCAAATTTTTCACACCGTTTCATGCTCCTCGCATTTTTCACTACTTTTCATGCTCCTCGCATTTTTCACACCTTTTCATGCTCCTCGCATTTTTCACACCTATTCATGCTCCTGATCTTTCTTTCTTTCTTTTTTTTTTTTTTTTGCTCCTCGCATTTTTCACACCTTTTCATTTTCCTGGTCTTTTTTTTTTTTTTTTTTTCTCCTCGCATTTTTCACACGTTTTCATGCTCCTGGTCTTTTTTTTTTTTTTTTTTTTTTGCTCCTCGAATTTTTCACACCTTTTCATGCTCCTGGTCTTTTTTTTTTTTTTTTTTGCTCCTCGAATTTTTCACACCTTTTCATGCTCCTCGCATTTTTCACACCTCTTCATGCTCCTCACATTTTTCACAACTTTTCATGCTCGTCGCATTTTTCACACCTTATCATGCTCCTGGTCTTTTTTTTTTTTTTTTTTTGCTCCTCGCATTTTTCACACCTTTTCTTGCTCCTGGTCTTTTTTTTTTTTTTGCTCCTCGCATTTTTCACACCTTTTCATGCTCCTGGTCTTTCTTTTTTTTTTTGCTCCTCGAATTTTTCACACCTTTTCATGCTCCTGGTCTTTTTTTTTTTTTTTTTTGCTCCTCGAATTTTTCACACCTTTTCATGCTCCTTGCATTTTTCACACCTCTTCATGCTCCTCGCATTTTTCACACCTTTTCATGCTCCTGGTCTTTCTTTTTTTTTTTTTTGCTCCTCGCATTTTTCACACCTTTTCATGCTCCTGGTTTTTTTTTTTTTTTGCTCCTCAAATTTTTCACACCTTTTCATGCTGCTGGTCTTTCTTTTTTTTATTTTGCTCCTCGCATTTTTCACACCTTTTCATGCTCCTGGTCTTTTTTTTTTTTTTTTTTTTTGTCCTCGCATTTTTCACACCTTTTCATTCTCCTGGTTTTTTTTTTTTTTTTTTTTGCTCCTCGAATTTTTCACACCTTTTCATGCTCCTCGCATTTTTCACACCTCTTCATGCTCCTCGCATTTTTCACACCTTTTCATGCTCCTGGTCTTTTTTTTTTTTTTTTTGCTCCTCGCATTTTTCACACCTTTTCATGCTCCTGGTCTTTCTTTTTTTTTTTTTTTTTTGCTCCTCGCATTTTTCACACCTTTTCATGTTCCTGGTCTTTTTTTTTTTTTTTTTTTTTGTCCTCGCATTTTTCACACCTTTTCATTCTCCTGGTTTTTTTTTTTTTTTTTGCTCCTCGAATTTTTCACACCTTTTCATGCTCCTCGCATTTTTCATACCTCTTCATGCTCCTCGCATTTTTCACAACATTTCATGCTCGTCGCATTTTTCACACTTTTTCATGCTCCTGGTCTTTCTTTTTTTTTTTTTGCTCGTCGCATTTTTCACACCTTTTCATGCTACTTGCATTTTTCACAACTTTTCATGCTCCTCGCATTTTTCACACGTTTTCATGCTCCTTGCATTTTTCACACCTTTTCATGCTCCTGGTCTTTCTTTTTTTTTTTTTGCTCCTCGCATTTTTCACACCTTTTCATGTTCCTGGTCTTCTTTTTTTTTTTTTTTTGCTCCTCGCATTTTTCACACCTTTTCATGCTCCTGGTCTTTTTTTTTTTTTTTTTTTGCTCCTCGCATTTTTCACACTTTTTCATGTTCCTGGTCTTTTTTTTTTTTTTTTTTTTTCTCCTCGCATTTTTCACACCTTTTTTTTCTTCTTGTTTTTTTTTTTTTTTTTTTTTTTGCTCCACGAATTTTTCACACCTTTTCATGCTCCTGGTCTTTCTTTTTTTTTTTTTGCTCCTCGAATTTTTCACACATTTTCATGCTCCTCGCATTTTTCACACCTCTTCATGCTCCTCGCATTTTTCACAACTTTTCATGCTCGTCGCATTTTTCACACCTTTTCATGCTCCTGGTCTTTCTTTTTTTTTTTTTTGCTCCCCGCATTTTCACACCTTTTCATGCTCCTGGTCTTTCTTTTTTTTTTTTTTTTTTTTTGCTCCTCGCATTTTTCACACCTTTTCATGCTCCTGGTCTTTCTTTTTTTTTTTTTTGCTCCTCGCATTTTTCACACCTTTTCATGTTCCTGGTCTTTTTTTTTTTTTTTTTTTTTTCCTCGCATTTTTCACACCTTTTCATGCTCCTGGTTTTTTTTTTTTTTTGCTCCTCGAATTTTTCACACCTTTTCATGCTCCTCGCATTTTTCACACCTCTTCATGCTCCTCGCATTTTTCACAACTTTTCATGCTCGTCGCATTTTTCACACCTTTTCATGCTCCTGGTCTTTTTTTTTTTTTTTTTTTTTTTGCTCCTCGCATTTTTCACACCTTTTCGTGCTCCTTCCATTTTTCACACCTTTTCATGCTCCTGGTCTTTCTTTTTTTTTTTTGCTCCTCGCATTTTTCACACCTTTTCATGTTCCTGGTCTTTTTTTTTTTTTTTTTTTTTTTTTTGCTCCTCGCTTTTTTCCCACCTTTTCATTCTCCTGGTCTTTCTTTTTTTTTTTTTTTTTTTTGCTCCTCGCATTTTTCACACCTTGTCATGCTCCTGGTCTTTCTTTCTTTCTTTTTTTTTTTTTTTTTGCTCCTCGCATTTTTCACACCTTTTCATGCTCCTGGTCTTTTTTTTTTTTTTTTTTTTTTTTCCTCGCATTTTTCACACCTTTTCATGCTCCTGGTCTTTTTTTTTTTTTTTGCTCCTCGAATTTTTCACACCTTTTCATGCTCCTCGCATTTTTCACACCTCTTCATGCTCCTCGCATTTTTCACAACTTTTCATGCTCGTCGCATTTTTCACACCTTTTCATGCTCCTGGTCTTTCTTTTTTTTTTTTTTGCTCCCCGCATTTTTCACACCTTTTCATGCTCCTGGTCTTTCTTTTTTTTTTTTTTTTTTTGCTCCTCGCATTTTTCACACCTTTTCATGCTCCTGGTTTTTTTTTTTTTTTGCTCCTCGAATTTTTCACACCTTTTCATGCTCCTCGCATTTTTCACACCTCTTCATGCTCCTCGCATTTTTCACAACTTTTCATGCTGTCGCATTTTTCACACCTTTTCATGCTCCTGGTCTTTCTTTTTTTTTTTTTGCTCCCCGCATTTTTCACACCTTTTCATGCTCCTGGTCTTTCTTTTTTTTTTTTTTTTTTTGCTCCTCGCATTTTTCACACCTTTTCATACTCCTGGTCTTTTTTTTTTTTTTTTTTTTTTCCTCGCATTTTTCACACCTTTTCATGCTCCTGGTCTTTTTTTTTTTTTTTGCTCCTCGAATTTTTCACACCTTTTCATGCTCCTCGCATTTTTCACACCTCTTCATTCTCCTCGCATTTTTCACAACTTTTCATGCTCGTCGCATTTTTCACACCTTTTCATGCTCCTGGTCTTTCTTTTTTTTTTTTTTGCTCCCCGCATTTTTCACACCTTTTCATGCTCCTGGTCTTTCTTTTTTTTTTTTTTTTTTTTGCTCCTCGCATTTTTCACACCTTTTCTTGTTCCTGGTCTTTTTTTTTTTTTTTTTTTTTTTTGCTCCTCGCATTTTTCACACCTTTTCATGCTCCTTCCATTTTTCACACCTTTTCATGCTCCTGGTCTTTCTTTTTTTTTTTTTGCTCCTCGCATTTTTCACACCTTTTCATGTTCCTGGTCTTTTTTTTTTTTTTTTTCCTCGCATTTTTCACACCTTTTCATACTCCTGGTCTTTTTTTTTTTTTTTTTTTTTTTTTCCTCGCATTTTTCACACCTTTTCATGCTCCTGGTCTTTTTTTTTTTTTTTGCTCCTCGAATTTTTCACACCTTTTCATGCTCCTCGCATTTTTCACACCTCTTCATTCTCCTCGCATTTTTCACAACTTTTCATGCTCGTCGCATTTTTCACACCTTTTCATGCTCCTGGTCTTTCTTTTTTTTTTTTTTGCTCCCCGCATTTTTCACACCTTTTCATGCTCCTGGTCTTTTTTTTTTTTTTTTTTTTTTTGCTCCTCGCATTTTTCACACCTTTTCATGCTCCTGGTTTTTTTTTTTTTTTTTTTTTTTTTGCTCCTCGTATTTTTCACACCTTTTCATGTTCCTGGTCTCTTTTTTTTTTTTTTTTTGCTCCTCGCTTTTTTCACACCTTTTCATGCTCCTGGTCTTTTTTTTTTTTTTGCTCCTCGCATTTTTCACACCTTTTCATGCTCCTGGTCTTTCTTTTTTTTTTTGCTCCTCGAATTTTTCACACCTTTTCATGCTCCTGGTCTTTTTTTTTTTTTTTTTTGCTCCTCGAATTTTTCACACCTTTTCATGCTCCTTGCATTTTTCACACCTCTTCATGCTCCTCGCATTTTTCACACCTTTTCATGCTCCTGGTCTTTCTTTTTTTTTTTTTTGCTCCTCGCATTTTTCACACCTTTTCATGCTCCTGGTTTTTTTTTTTTTTTGCTCCTCAAATTTTTCACACCTTTTCATGCTGCTGGTCTTTCTTTTTTTTTTTTTGCTCCTCGCATTTTTCACACCTTTTCATGTTCCTGGTCTTTTTTTTTTTTTTTTTTTTTTGTCCTCGCATTTTTCCCACCTTTTCATTTTCCTGGTTTTTTTTTTTTTTTTTTTGCTCCTCGAATTTTTCACACCTTTTCATGCTCCTCGCATTTTTCACACCTCTTCATGCTCCTCGCATTTTTCACACCTTTTCATGCTCCTGGTCTTTCTTTTTTTTTTTTTGCTCCTCGCATTTTTCACACCTTTTCATGCTCCTGGTCTTTCTTTTTTTTTTTTTTTTTTGCTCCTCGCATTTTTCACACCTTTTCATGTTCCTGGTCTTTTTTTTTTTTTTTTTTTTGTCCTCGCATTTTTCACACCTTTTCATTCTCCTGGTTTTTTTTTTTTTTTTTGCTCCTCGAATTTTTCACACCTTTTCATGCTCCTCGCATTTTTCATACCTCTTCATGCTCCTCGCATTTTTCACAACATTTCATGCTCGTCGCATTTTTCACACTTTTTCATGCTCCTGGTCTTTCTTTTTTTTTTTTTGCTCGTCGCATTTTTCACACCTTTTCATGCTACTTGCATTTTTCACAACTTTTCATGCTCCTCGCATTTTTCACACGTTTTCATGCTCCTTGCATTTTTCACACCTTTTCATGCTCCTGGTCTTTCTTTTTTTTTTTTTGCTCCTCGCATTTTTCACACCTTTTCATGTTCCTGGTCTTCTTTTTTTTTTTTTTTTGCTCCTCGCATTTTTCACACCTTTTCATGCTCCTGGTCTTTTTTTTTTTTTTTTTTTGCTCCTCGCATTTTTCACACTTTTTCATGTTCCTGGTCTTTTTTTTTTTTTTTTTTTTCTCCTCGCATTTTTCACACCTTTTCATGCTCCTGGTCTTTTTTTTTTTTTTTTTTTTTTGCTCCACGAATTTTTCACACCTTTTCATGCTCCTGGTCTTTCTTTTTTTTTTTTTGCTCCTCGAATTTTTCACACCTTTTCATGCTCCTCGCATTTTTCACACCTCTTCATGCTCCTCGCATTTTTCACAACTTTTCATGCTCGTCGCATTTTTCACACCTTTTCATGCTCCTGGTCTTTCTTTTTTTTTTTTTTGCTCCCCGCATTTTCACACCTTTTCATGCTCCTGGTCTTTCTTTTTTTTTTTTTTTTTTTTTGCTCCTCGCATTTTTCACACCTTTTCATGCTCCTGGTCTTTCTTTTTTTTTTTTTTGCTCCTCGCATTTTTCACACCTTTTCATGTTCCTGGTCTTTTTTTTTTTTTTTTTTTTTTTCCTCGCATTTTTCACACCTTTTCATGCTCCTGGTTTTTTTTTTTTTTTGCTCCTCGAATTTTTCACACCTTTTCATGCTCCTCGCATTTTTCACACCTCTTCATGCTCCTCGCATTTTTCACAACTTTTCATGCTCGTCGCATTTTTCACACCTTTTCATGCTCCTGGTCTTTCTTTTTTTTTTTTTTTTTTTGCTCCTCGCATTTTTCACACCTTTTCATGCTCCTCGCATTTTTCACACCTTTTCATGCTCCTGGTCTTTCTTTTTTTTTTTTGCTCCTCGCATTTTTCACACCTTTTCATGTTCCTGGTCTTTTTTTTTTTTTTTTTTTTTTTTTTCTCCTCGCATTTTTCACACCTTTTCATGCTCCTGGTCTTTCTTTTTTTTTTTTTTTTTTTTGCTCCTCGCATTTTTCACACCTTGTCATGCTCCTGGTCTTTCTTTCTTTCTTTTTTTTTTTTTTTTTGCTCCTCGCATTTTTCACACCTTTTCATGTTCCTGGTCTTTTTTTTTTTTTTTTTCCTCGCATTTTTCACACCTTTTCATGCTCCTGGTCTTTTTTTTTTTTTTTTTTTTTTTTTCCTCGCATTTTTCACACCTTTTCATGCTCCTGGTCTTTTTTTTTTTTTTTGCTCCTCGAATTTTTCACACCTTTTCATGCTCCTCGCATTTTTCACACCTCTTCATTCTCCTCGCATTTTTCACAACTTTTCATGCTCGTCGCATTTTTCACACCTTTTCATGCTCCTGGTCTTTCTTTTTTTTTTTTTTGCTCCCCGCATTTTTCACACCTTTTCATGCTCCTGGTTTTTCTTTTTTTTTTTTTTTTTTTTGCTCCTCGCATTTTTCACACCTTTTCATGCTCCTGGTTTTTTTTTTTTTTTGCTCCTCGAATTTTTCACACCTTTTCATGCTCCTCGCATTTTTCACACCTCTTCATGCTCCTCGCATTTTTCACAACTTTTTATGCTCGTCGCATTTTTCACACCTTTTCATGCTCCTGGTCTTTCTTTTTTTTTTTTTGCTCCCCGCTTTTTTCACACCTTTTCATGCCCCTGGTCTTTCTTTTTTTTTTTTTTTTTTGCTCCTCGCATTTTTCACACCTTTTCATGCTCCTTCCATTTTTCACACCTTTTCATGCTCCTGGTCTTTCTTTTTTTTTTTTTGCTCCCCGCATTTTTCACACCTTTTCATGTTCCTGGTCTTTTTTTTTTTTTTTTTTTTTTTTGTCCTCGCATTTTTCACACCTTTTCATTCTCCTGGTTTTTTTTTTTTTTTTTTGCTCCTCGAATTTTTCACACCTTTTCATGCTCCTCGCATTTTTCACACCTCTTCATGCTCCTCGCATTTTTCACACCTTTTCATGCTCCTGGTCTTTCTTTTTTTTTTTTTGCTCCTCGCATTTTTCACACCTTTTCATGCTCCTGGTCTTTCTTTTTTTTTTTTTTTTTTGCTCCTCGCATTTTTCACACCTTTTCATGTTCCTTGTCTTTTTTTTTTTTTTTTTTTTTGTCCTCGCATTTTTCACACCTTTTCATTCTCCTGGTTTTTTTTTTTTTTTTTGCTCCTCGAATTTTTCACACCTTTTCATGCTCCTCGCTTTTTTCACACCTCTTCATGCTCCTCGCATTTTTCACAACATTTCATGCTTGTCGCATTTTTCACACCTTTTCATGCTCCTGGTCTTTCTTTTTTTTTTTTTGCTCGTCGCATTTTTCACACCTTTTCATGCTCCTGGTCTTTCTTTTTTTTTTTTTTTTTTTTGCTCCTCGCATTTTTCACACCTTTTCATGCTCCTTCCATTTTTCACACCTTTTCATGCTCCTGGTCTTTCTTTTTTTTTTTTTGCTCCTCGCATTTTTCACACCTTTTCATGTTCCTGGTCTTTTTTTTTTTTTTTTTTTTTTTTTTGCTCCTCGCATTTTTCACACATTTTCATGCTCCTGGTCTTTCTTTTTTTTTTTTTTTTTTTTGCTCCTCGCATTTTTCACACCTTGTCATGTTCCTGGTCTTTCTTTCTTTCTTTTTTTTTTTTTTTTGCTCCTCGCATTTTTCACACCTTTTCATGTTCCTGGTCTTTTTTTTTTTTTTTTTTCCTCGCATTTTTCACACCTTTTCATGCTCCTGGTCTTTTTTTTTTTTTTTTTTTTTTTTTCCTCGCATTTTTCACACCTTTTCATGCTCCTGGTCTTTTTTTTTTTTTTTGCTCCTCGAATTTTTCACACCTTTTCATGCTCCTCGCATTTTTCACACCTCTTCATTCTCCTCGCATTTTTCACAACTTTTCATGCTCGTCGCATTTTTCACACCTTTTCATGCTCCTGGTCTTTTTTTTTTTTTTTTTTGCTCCCCGCATTTTTCACACCTTTTCATGCTCCTGGTCTTTCTTTTTTTTTTTTTTTTTTTTGCTCCTCGCATTTTTCACACCTTTTAATGCTCCTCGAATATATCACACCTTTTCATGCTCCTGGTCTTTCTTTCTTTCTTTTTTTTTTTTTTTTTTGCTCCTCGCATTTTTCACACCTTTTCATGTTCCTGGTCTTTTATTTATTTTTTTTTTTTGCTCCTCGCATTTTTCACACCTTTTCATGCTCCTGGTTTTTTTTTTTTTTTTGCTCCTCAAATTTTTCACACCTTTTCATCCTCCTCGCATTTTTCACACCTCTTCATGCTCCTCGCATTTTTCACACCTTTTCATGCTCATCGCATTTTTCACAGCTTTTCATGCTCCTGGTCTTTCTTTTTTTTTTTTTTTTTTTTGCTCCTCGCATTTTTCACACCTTTTCATGCTCCTGGTCTTTCTTTTTTTTTCTTTTGCTCCTCGCATTTTTCACACCTTTTCATGCTCCTGGTCTTTCTTTTTTTTTTTTTTTTTTTGCTCCTCGCATTTTTCACACCTTTTCATGCTCCTTGCATTTTTCACAACTTTTCATGCTCCTCGCATTTTTCACACCTTTTCATGCTCCTTCCATTTTTCACACCTTTTCATGCTCCTGGTCTTTCTTTTTTTTTTTTTGCTCCTCGCATTTTTCACACCTGTTCATGTTCCTGGTCTTATTTTTTTTTTTTTTTTGCTCCTCGCATTTTTCACACCTTTTCATGCTGCTGGTCTTTCTTTTTTTTATTTTGCTCCTCGCATTTTTCACCCCTTTTCATGTTCCTGGTCTTTTTTTTTTTTTTTTTTTTTGTCCTCGCATTTTTCACACCTTTTCATTCTCCTGGTTTTTTTTTTTTTTTTTTGCTCCTCGAATTTTTCACACCTTTTCATGCTCCTCGCATTTTTCACACCTCTTCATGCTCCTCGCATTTTTCACAACTTTTCATGCTCGTCGCATTTTTCACACCTTTTCATGCTCCTGGTCTTTCTTTTTTTTTTTTTGCTCCTCGCATTTTTCACACCTTTTCATGCTCCTGGTCTTTCTTTTTTTTTTTTTTTTTTGCTCCTCGCATTTTTCACACCTTTTCATGCTCCTGGTCTTTCTTTCCTTCTTTTGTTTTTTTTTTGCTCCTCGCATTTTTCACACCTTTTCATGCTCCTGGTTTTTTTTTTTTTTTTGCTCCTCGAATTTTTCACACCTTTTCATGCTCCTCGCATTTTTCACACCTATTCATGCTCCTGATCTTTCTTTCTTTCTTTTTTTTTTTTTTTTGCTCCTCGCATTTTTCACACCTTTTCATGTTCCTGGTCTTTTTATTTATTTTTTTTTCTCCTCGCATTTTTCACACGTTTTCATGCTCCTGGTCTTTTTTTTTTTTTTTTTTTTGCTCCTCGAATTTTTCACACCTTTTCATGCTCCTCGCATTTTTCACACCTATTCATGCTCCTGATCTTTCTTTCTTTCTTTTTTTTTTTTTTTTGCTCCTCGCATTTTTCTCACCTTTTCATGTTCCTGGTCTTTTTATTTTTTTTTTTTTCTCCTCGCATTTTTCACACGTTTTCATGCTCCTGGTCTTTTTTTTTTTTTTTTTTTTTTGCTCCTCGAATTTTTCACACCTTTTCATGCTCCTGGTCTTTTTTTTTTTTTTTTTTGCTCCTCGAATTTTTCACACCTTTTCATGCTCCTCGCATTTTTCACACCTCTTCATGCTCCTCACATTTTTCACAACTTTTCATGCTCGTCGCATTTTTCACACCTTATCATGCTCCTGGTCTTTTTCTTTTTTTTTTTTTTGCTCCTCGCATTTTTCACACCTTTTCATGCTCCTGGTCTTTTTTTTTTTTTTTTTTTTGCTCCTCGCATTTTTCACACCTTTTCATGCTCCTGGTTTTTTTTTTTTTTTGCTCCTCAAATTTTTCACACCTTTTCATCCTCCTCGCATTTTTAACACCTCTTCATGCTCCTCGCATTTTTCACACCTTTTCATGCTCATCGCATTTTTCACACCTTTTCATGCTCCTGGTCTTTCTTTTTTTTTTTTTGCTCCTCGCATTTTTCACACCTTTTCATGCTCCTGGTCTTTTTTTTTCTTTTGCTCCTCGCATTTTCCACACCTTTTCATGCTCCTGGTCTTTCTTTCTTTTTTTTTTTTTTTGCTCCTCGCATTTTTCACACCTTTTCATGCTCCTTGCATTTTTCACAACTTTTCATGCTCCTCGCATTTTTCACACCTTTTCATGCTCCTTCCATTTTTCACACCTTTTCATGCTCCTGGTCTTTCTTTTTTTTTTTTTGCTCCTCGCATTTTTCACACCTTTTCATGTTCCTGGTCTTTTTTTTTTTTTCCTCGCATTTTTCACACCTTTTCATGCTCCTGGTCTTTTTTTTTTTTTTTTTTTTTTTTTTTCCCTCGCATTTTTCACACCTTTTCATGCTCCTGTTTTTTTTTTTTTTTTTTTGCTCCTCGAATTTTTCACACCTTTTCATGCTCCTCGCATTTTTCACACCTCTTCATTCTCCTCGCATTTTTCACAACTTTTCATGCTCCTGGTCTTTCTTTTTTTTTTTTTTGCTCCTCGCATTTTTCACACCTCTTCATGCTCCTCGCATTTTTCACACCTTTTCATGCTCCTGGTCTTTCTTTTTTTTTTTTTTGCTCCTCGCATTTTTCACACCTTTTCATGCTCCTGGTTTTTTTTTTTTTTTGCTCCTCCAATTTTTCACACCGTTTCATGCTCCTCGCATTTTTCACTACTTTTCATGCTCCTCGCATTTTTCACACCTTTTCATGCTCCTCGCATTTTTCACACCTATTCATGCTCCTGATCTTTCTTTCTTTCTTTTTTTTTTTTTTTTTGCTCCTCGCATTTTTCACACCTTTTCATGTTCCTGGTCTTTTTATTTTTTTTTTTTTCTCCTCGCATTTTTCACACGTTTTCATGCTCCTGGTCTTTTTTTTTTTTTTTTTTTTTTGCTCCTCGAATTTTTCACACCTTTTCATGCTCCTGGTCTTTTTTTTTTTTTTTTTTGCTCCTCGAATTTTTCACACCTTTTCATGCTCCTCGCATTTTTCACACCTCTTCATGCTCCTCACATTTTTCACAACTTTTCATGCTCATCGCATTTTTCACACCTTTTCATGCTCCTGGTCTTTTTCTTTTTTTTTTTTTTGCTCCTCGCATTTTTCACACCTTTTCATGCTCCTGGTCTTTTTTTTTTTTTTTTTTGCTCCTCGCATTTTTCACACCTTTTCATGCTCCTGGTTTTTTTTTTTTTTTTGCTCCTCAAATTTTTCACACCTTTTCATCCTCCTCGCATTTTTCACACCTCTTCATGCTCCTCGCATTTTTCACACCTTTTCATGCTCATCGCATTTTTCACACCTTTTCATGCTCCTGGTCTTTCTTTTTTTTTTTTTGCTCCTCGCATTTTTCACACCTTTTCATGCTCCTGGTCTTTTTTTTTTCTTTTGCTCCTCGCATTTTTCACACCTTTTCATGCTCCTGGTCTTTCTTTTTTTTTTTTTTTTTTTGCTCCTCGCATTTTTCACACCTTTTCATGCTCCTTGCATTTTTCACAACTTTTCATGCTCCTCGCATTTTTCACACCTTTTCATGCTCCTTCCATTTTTCACACCTTTTCATGCTCCTGGTCTTTCTTTTTTTTTTTTTGCTCCTCGCATTTTTCACACCTTTTCATGTTCCTGGTCTTTTTTTTTTTTTTTTTTTTTTTCCTCGCATTTTTCACACCTTTTTTTGCTTCTGGTCTTTTTTTTTTTTTTTTTTTTTTTTCCTCGCATTTTTCACCCCTTTTCATGCTCCTGGTCTTTTTTTTTTTTTTTTGCTCCTCGAATTTTTCACACCTTTTCATGCTCCTCGCATTTTTCACACCTCTTCATTCTCCTCGCATTTTTCACAACTTTTCATGCTCCTGGTCTTTCTTTTTTTTTTTTTTGCTCCTCGCATTTTTCACACCTCTTCATGCTCCTCGCATTTTTCACACCTTTTCATGCTCCTGGTCTTTCTTTTTTTTTTTTTTGCTCCTCGCATTTTTCACACCTTTTCATGCTCCTGGTTTTTTTTTTTTTTTTGCTCCTCAAATTTTTCACACCTTTTCATCCTCCTCGCATTTTTCACACCTCTTCATGCTCCTCGCATTTTTCACACCTTTTCATGCTCATCGCATTTTTCACACCTTTTCATGCTCCTGGTCTTTCTTTTTTTTTTTTTTGCTCCTCGCATTTTTCACACCTTTTCATGCTCCTGGTCTTTTTTTTTTCTTTTGCTCCTCGCATTTTTCACACCTTTTCATGCTCCTGGTCTTTCTTTTTTTTTTTTTTTTTTGCTCCTCGCATTTTTCACACCTTTTCATGCTCCTTGCATTTTTCACAACTTTTCATGCTCCTCGCATTTTTCACACCTTTTCATGCTCCTTCCATTTTTCACACCTTTTCATGCTCCTGGTCTTTCTTTTTTTTTTTTTGCTCCTCGCATTTTTCACACCTTTTCATGTTCCTGGTCTTTTTTTTTTTTTTTTTTTTTTTTTCCTCGCATTTTTCACACCTTTTCATGCTCCTGGTCTTTTTTTTTTTTTTTTTTTTTTTTCCTCGCATTTTTCACACCTTTTCATGCTCCTGGTCTTTTTTTTTTTTTTTTGCTCCTCGAATTTTTCACACCTTTTCATGCTCCTCGCATTTTTCACACCTCTTCATTCTCCTCGCATTTTTCACACCTTTTCATGCTCCTGGTCTTTCTTTTTTTTTTTTTTGCTCCTCGCATTTTTCACACCTCTTCATGCTCCTCGCATTTTTCACACCTTTTCATGCTCCTGGTCTTTCTTTTTTTTTTTTTTGCTCCTCGCATTTTTCACACCTTTTCATGCTCCTTCCATTTTTCACACCTTTTCATGCTCCTGGTCTTTCTTTTTTTTTTTTTGCTCCTCGCATTTTTCACACCTTTTCATGTTCCTGGTCTTTTTTTTTTTTTTTTTTTTTTTTTGCTCCTCGCATTTTTCACACCTTTTCATGCTCCTGGTCTTTCTTTTTTTTTTTTTTTTTTTTTTTTTTTTTTTTTTTTTTTTTTCTTTTTTTTTTTTTTCTTTCAATTTTTCCATTAGTTGGAGGCTAACCACTTCACAACACTTCAGTGGGTCCTGCCATACACCGACATGAATCAGCCATAGATCCACACCCATTCCCCACCCCGATCGCCCCCCCCACCTCCCCCTCCACCCGACCCCTCTGGGTCCTCCCAGTGCACCAGGCCCGAGCACCCGTCCCATGCATCCCACCCGGGCCGGCGATCTGCCCCACCACAGATAGCATACATGCCGTTCCCTTGAAACATCCCACCCTCACATTCTCCCACAGAGTTCAAAAGTCTGTTCTGTATTTCTGTGTCTCCCCCTCTGTTTTGCATATAGGGTTATCATTACCATCTTTCTAAATTCCATATATATGTGTTAGTATGCTGTAATGTTCTTTATCTTTCTGGCTTACTTCACTCTGTATAATGGGCTCCAGTTTCATCCATCTCATTAGGACTGATTCAAATGAATTCTTTTTGACAGCTGAGTAATATTCCATGGTGTATATGTACCACAGCTTCCTTATCCATTCATCTGCTGATGGGCATCTAGGTTGCTTCCATGTCCTGGCTATTATAAACAGTGCTGCAATGAACATTGGGGTGCACGTGTCTCTTTCAGATCTGGTTTCCTCAGTGTGTATGCCCAAAAGTGGGATTGCTGGGTCATATGGCAGTTCTATTTCCAGTTTTTTAAGGTATCTCCACACTGTTTTCCATAGTGGCTGTACTAGTTTGCATTCCCACCAACAGTGTAAGAGGGTTCCCTTTTCTCCACACCCTCTCCAGCATTTATTGCTTGTAGTCTTTTGGATAGCAGCCATCCTGACTGGCGTGTAATGGTACCTCATTGTGGTTTTGATTTGCATTTCTCTAATAATGAGTGATGTTGAGCACCTTTTCATGTGTTTGTTAGCCATCTGTATGTCTTCTTTGGAGAAATGTCTGTTTAGTTCTTTGGCCCATCTTCTGATTGGGTCATTTATTTTTCTGGAATTGAGCTTCAGGAGTTGCTTGTATATCTTTGAGATTAATCCTTTGTCTGTTTCTTCATTTGCTATTATTTTCTCCCAATCTGACGGCTGTCCTTTCACCTTACTTATAGTTTCCTTTGTAGTGCAAAAGCTTTTAAGTTTCATTAGATCCCATTTGTTTAGTTTTGCTTCCATTTCCAACATTCTGGGAGGTGGGTCATAGAGGACCCCGCTGTGATTCATGTCAGAGAGTGTCCTGCCTATGTTCTCCTCCAGGAGTTCTACAGTTTCTGGTCTTACATTTAGATCTTCAATCCACTTTGAGTTTATTTTTGTGCATGGTGTTAGAAAGTGTTCTAGTCTCATTCTTTTACAAGTGGTTGACCAGTCTTCCCAGCACCACCTGTTAAAGAGGCCGTCTCCTTTCCATTGCACATCCTTGCCTCCTTCGTCAAAGACAAGGCGTCCATAGGTTCGTGGATTCATCCCTGGGCCTTCCACTCCGCTCCATTGATCTACATCTCCGTCTTTGCGCCAGTACCACACTGTCTCGATGACTGTGGCCCTGCAGTAGAGTCTGAAGTCAGGCAGGTTGACTCCTCCAGTTCCACTCCTCTTTCTCAAGACTACTTTGGCTATTCGAGGTTTCCTGTACCTCCATACAAATTGTGAAATTCTTTGGTCTAGTTCTGTGAAAAATACCGTTGGTAGCTTGATAGGGATTGCACTGAATCTATAGATTGCTTTGGGTAGAATAGCCACCTTGACAATATTGATTCTTCCAATCCATGAACACGGCATGTTTCTCCATCTGCCTGTGTCCTCTTCGATCTCTTTCATCAGTGAGTCGCAATACTCATATCAGATAAAATAGACTTTCAAATAAAAGCTGTGAAAAGAGACAAAGAAGGACACTATATAATGATCAAAGGATCAATCCAAGAAGAAGATATAACAATTATAAATATATATGCACCCAACATAGGAGCACCGCAATATGTACGGCAAACACTAACGAGTATGAAAGAGGAAATTAATAGTAACACAATAATAGTGGGAGACTTTAATACCCCACTCACAACTATGGATAGATCAACTACACAGAAAATTAACAAGGAAACACAAACTTTAAATGACACAATGGACCAGCTAGACCTAATTGATATCTATAGGACATTTCACCCCAAAACAATCAACTTCACCTTTTTCTCAAGTGCACACGGAACCTTCTCCAGAATAGATCACATCCTGGGCCATAAATCTGGTCTTGGAAAATTCAAAAAAATTGAAATCATTCCAGTCATCTTTTCTGACCACAGTGCAGTAAGATTAGATCTCAATTACAGGAAAAAAATTGTTAAAAATTCAAACACATGGAGGCTAAATAACACACTTCTGAATAACCAACAAATCATAGAAGAAATCAAAAAAGAAATCAAAATATGTATAGAAATGAATGAAAATGAAAACACAACAACCCAAAACCTATGGGACACTGTAAAAGCAGTGCTAAGGGGAAAGTTCATAGCATTACAGGCTTACATCAAGAAACAAGAAAAAAGCCAAATAAATAACCTAACTCTACACCTAAAGCAATTAGAGAAGGAAGAAATGAAGAACCCCAGAGTTAGCAGAAGGAAAGAAATCTTAAAAATCAGGGCAGAAATAAATGCAAAAGAAACTAAAGAGACCATAGCAAAAATCAACAAAGCTAAAAGCTGGTTTTTTGAAAAAATAAACAAAATTGACAAACCATTAGCAAGACTCATTAAGAAGCAAAGAGGGAAGAACCAAATTAACAAAATTAGAAATGAAAATGGAGAGATCACAACAGACAACACTGAAATGCAGGGGATCATGGGAGACTACTACCGGCGGCTCTGTGCCAATGGAATGGACGGCTTGGATGAAATGGACGGATTCTTGGAAGGGTGTAGCTTTCCAGGGCTGAACCAGGAAGAAGTGGAAGATCTTGGCAGACCCATCACAGGCAAGGAAATCGAAAGTGTAATCAAGAATCTTCCAGCAGGCAGAGGCCCGGGACCGGATGGCTTCACGGCTGAATTCTACCGAAGGTTTGGAGAGGGGCTGGCACCTACCTTGCTCAGGCTCTTCCAGAAAATTGCAGAAGAAGGTGGGCTTCCGGACTCGTTCTGTGGGGCCACCATCACCCTAATTCCAAAACCAGACAAAGATGCCGCGGAAAAAGAAAACTACGGGCCAGTATCACTGATGAACATAGATGCAAAAATCCTTAACAGGGTTCTAGCAGACAGAATCCAACAACATATTAAAAAAATCGTACACCACGACCGGGTGGGCTTTGTCCCAGGAATGCAAGGACTCTTCGATATCCGCGGGTCAATCAACGTAATGCACCACGTTGACAAGTTGAAAGATGAAAACCATGTGATTATCTCAATAGATGCGGGGAGAGCCTTTGACAAAATTCAACACTCATTTATGATTAGAACTCTCCGAGAGGCAGGAATAGAAGGAACATACCTCAACATTATAAAAGCCATATATGACGAGCCCACAGCAAGCATCACCCTCAATGGTGAAAAATTGAGAGCATTCCCCCTGAAATCAGGAACGGGACAAGGGTGCCCACTGTCACCACTACTGTTCGGCATGGTGTTGGAGGTTTTGGCCACGGCAATCAGAGCAGAAAGGGAGGTAGAAGGAATCCAGATGGGAGGGGAAGGGGTGAGACTCTCACTGTTTGCAGATGACGTGATCCTCTACATAGAGAACCCGAAGGCTCTACCAGAAAATTACTAGAGCTGATCAGTGAATATAGTAAAGTTGCAGGATGTAAGATTGACACACAGAGGTCCCTTGCATTCCTATATACTGGCAATGAGAGAACAGAGGGAGAAATTAGGGAGACAGTGCCATTTTTTTTTTTTTTTTTGCTCCTCGCATTTTTCACACCTTGTCATGCTCCTGGTCTTTCTTTCTTTCTTTTTTTTTTTTTTTTGCTCCTCGCATTTTTCACACCTTTTCATGTTCCTGGTCTTTTTTTTTTTTTTTTTCCTCGCATTTTTCACACCTTTTCATGCTCCTGGTCTTTTTTTTTTTTTTTTTTTTTTTTTCCTCGCTTTTTTCACCCCTTTTCTTGCTCCTGGTTTTTTTTTTTTTTTTTGCTCCTCGAATTTTTCACACCTTTTCATGCTCCTCGCATTTTTCACACCTCTTCATTCTCCTCGCATTTTTCACAACTTTTCATGCTCGTCGCATTTTTCACACCTTTTCATGCTCCTGGTCTTTCTTTTTTTTTTTTTTGCTCCCCGCTTTTTTCACACCTTTTCATGCTCCTGGTCTTTCTTTTTTTTTTTTTTTTTTTTGCTCCTCGCATTTTTCACACCTTTTAATGCTCCTCGAATATATCACACCTTTTCATGCTCCTGGTCTTTCTTTCTTTCTTTTTTTTTTTTTTTTTTGCTCCTCGCATTTTTCACACCTTTTCATGTTCCTGGTCTTTTATTTATTTTTTTTTTTTGCTCCTCGCATTTTTCACACCTTTTCATGCTCCTTGTTTTTTTTTTTTTTTTGCTCCTCAAATTTTTCACACCTTTTCATCCTCCTCGCATTTTTCACACCTCTTCATGCTCCTCGCATTTTTCACACCTTTTCATGCTCATCGCATTTTTCACACCTTTTCTTGCTCCTGGTCTTTCTTTTTTTTTTTTTTTTTTTTTGCTCCTCGCATTTTTCACACCTTTTCATGCTCCTGGTCTTTCTTTTTTTTTCTTTTGCTCCTCGCATTTTTCACACCTTTTCATGCTCCTGGTCTTTCTTTTTTTTTTTTTTTTTTTTCTCCTCGCATTTTTCACACCTTTTCATGCTCCTTGCATTTTTCACAACTTTTCATGCTCCTCGCATTTTTCACACCTTTTCATGCTCCTTCCATTTTTCACACCTTTTCATGCTCCTGGTCTTTCTTTTTTTTTTTTTGCTCCTCGCATTTTTCACACCTGTTCATGTTCCTGGTCTTATTTTTTTTTTTTTTTTGCTCCTCGCATTTTTCACACCTTTTCATGCTGCTGGTCTTTCTTTTTTTTATTTTGCTCCTCGCATTTTTCACACCTTTTCATGTTCCTGGTCTTTTTTTTTTTTTTTTTTTTTTGTCCTCGCATTTTTCCCACCTTTTCATTCTCCTGGTTTTTTTTTTTTTTTTTTGCTCCTCGAATTTTTCACACCTTTTCATGCTCCTCGCATTTTTCACACCTCTTCATGCTCCTCGCATTTTTCACAACTTTTCATGCTCGTCGCATTTTTCACACCTTTTCATGCTCCTGGTCTTTCTTTTTTTTTTTTTGCTCCTCGCATTTTTCACACCTTTTCATGCTCCTGGTCTTTCTTTTTTTTTTTTTTTTTTGCTCCTCGCATTTTTCACACCTTTTCATGCTCCTGGTCTTTCTTTCCTTCTTTTGTTTTTTTTTTGCTCCTCGCATTTTTCACACCTTTTCATGCTCCTGGTTTTTTTTTTTTTTTTGCTCCTCGAATTTTTCACACCTTTTCATGCTCCTCGCATTTTTCACACCTATTCATGCTCCTGATCTTTCTTTCTTTCTTTTTTTTTTTTTTTTGCTCCTCGCATTTTTCACACCTTTTCATGTTCCTGGTCTTTTTATTTATTTTTTTTTCTCCTCGCATTTTTCACACGTTTTCATGCTCCTGGTCTTTTTTTTTTTTTTTTTTTTGCTCCTCGAATTTTTCACACCTTTTCATGCTCCTCGCATTTTTCACACCTATTCATGCTCCTGATCTTTCTTTCTTTCTTTTTTTTTTTTTTTTGCTCCTCGCATTTTTCACACCTTTTCATGTTCCTGGTCTTTTTTTTTTTTTTTTTTTCTCCTCGCATTTTTCACACGTTTTCATGCTCCTGGTCTTTTTTTTTTTTTTTTTTTTTTGCTCCTCGAATTTTTCACACCTTTTCATGCTCCTGGTCTTTTTTTTTTTTTTTTTTGCTCCTCGAATTTTTCACACCTTTTCATGCTCCTCGCATTTTTCACACCTCTTCATGCTCCTCACATTTTTCACAACTTTTCATGCTCGTCGCATTTTTCACACCTTATCATGCTCCTGGTCTTTTTCTTTTTTTTTTTTTTGCTCCTCGCATTTTTCACACCTTTTCATGCTCCTGGTCTTTTTTTTTTTTTTTTTTTTGCTCCTCGCATTTTTCACACCTTTTCATGCTCCTGGTTTTTTTTTTTTTTTGCTCCTCAAATTTTTCACACCTTTTCATCCTCCTCGCATTTTTAACACCTCTTCATGCTCCTCGCATTTTTCACACCTTTTCATGCTCATCGCATTTTTCACACCTTTTCATGCTCCTGGTCTTTCTTTTTTTTTTTTTGCTCCTCGCATTTTTCACACCTTTTCATGCTCCTGGTCTTTTTTTTTCTTTTTCTCCTCGCATTTTCCACACCTTTTCATGCTCCTGGTCTTTCTTTCTTTTTTTTTTTTTTTGCTCCTCGCATTTTTCACACCTTTTCATGCTCCTTGCATTTTTCACAACTTTTCATGCTCGTCGCATTTTTCACACCTTTTCATGCTCCTTCCATTTTTCACACCTTTTCATGCCCCTGGTCTTTCTTTTTTTTTTTTTGCTCCTCGCATTTTTCACACCTTTTCATGTTCCTGGTCTTTTTTTTTTTTTCCTCCCTTTTTTCCCCCCTTTTCATTCTCCTGGTCTTTTTTTTTTTTTTTTTTTTTTCCCTCGCTTTTTTCCCCCCTTTTCCTGCTCCTGGTCTTTTTTTTTTTTTTTTGCTCCTCGAATTTTTCACACCTTTTCATGCTCCTTGCATTTTTCACAACTTTTCATGCTCGTCGCATTTTTCACACCTTTTCATGCTCCTTCCATTTTTCACACCTTTTCATGCCCCTGGTCTTTCTTTTTTTTTTTTTGCTCCTCGCATTTTTCACACCTTTTCATGTTCCTGGTCTTTTTTTTTTTTTCCTCGCATTTTTCACACCTTTTCATGCTCCTGGTCTTTTTTTTTTTTTTTTTTTTTTCCCTCGCATTTTTCACACCTTTTCATGCTCCTGGTCTTTTTTTTTTTTTTTTGCTCCTCGAATTTTTCACACCTTTTCATGCTCCTCGCATTTTTCACACCTCTTCATTCTCCTCGCATTTTTCACAACTTTTCATGCTCCTGGTCTTTCTTTTTTTTTTTTTTGCTCCTCGCATTTTTCACACCTCTTCATGCTCCTCGCATTTTTCACACCTTTTCATGCTCCTGGTCTTTCTTTTTTTTTTTTTTGCTCCTCGCATTTTTCACACCTTTTCATGCTCCTGGTTTTTTTTTTTTTTTGCTCCTCAAATTTTTCACACCGTTTCATGCTCCTCGCATTTTTCACAACTTTTCATGCTCCTCGCATTTTTCACACCTTTTCATGCTCCTCGCATTTTTCACACCTATTCATGCTCCTGATCTTTCTTTCTTTCTTTTTTTTTTTTTTTTGCTCCTCGCATTTTTCACACCTTTTCATGTTCCTGGTCTTTTTATTTTTTTTTTTTTCTCCTCGCATTTTTCACACGTTTTCATGCTCCTGGTCTTTTTTTTTTTTTTTTTTTTTTGCTCCTCGAATTTTTCACACCTTTTCATGCTCCTGGTCTTTTTTTTTTTTTTTTTTGCTCCTCGAATTTTTCACACCTTTTCATGCTCCTCGCATTTTTCACACCTCTTCATGCTCCTCACATTTTTCACAACTTTTCATGCTCGTCGCATTTTTCACACCTTATCATGCTCCTGGTCTTTTTCTTTTTTTTTTTTTTGCTCCTCGCATTTTTCACACCTTTTCATGCTCCTGGTCTTTTTTTTTTTTTTTTTTTGCTCCTCGCATTTTTCACACCTTTTCATGCTCCTGGTTTTTTTTTTTTTTTTGCTCCTCAAATTTTTCACACCTTTTCATCCTCCTCGCATTTTTCACACCTCTTCATGCTCCTCGCATTTTTCACACCTTTTCATGCTCATCGCATTTTTCACACCTTTTCATGCTCCTGGTTTTTCTTTTTTTTTTTTTGCTCCTCGCATTTTTCACACCTTTTCATGCTCCTGGTCTTTTTTTTTTTCTTTTGCTCCTCGCATTTTTCACACCTTTTCATGCTCCTGGTCTTTCTTTTTTTTTTTTTTTTTTTGCTCCTCGCATTTTTCACACCTTTTCATGCTCCTTGCATTTTTCACAACTTTTCATGCTCCTCGCATTTTTCACACCTTTTCATGCTCCTTCCATTTTTCACACCTTTTCATGCTCCTGGTCTTTCTTTTTTTTTTTTTGCTCCTCGCATTTTTCACACCTTTTCATGTTCCTGGTCTTTTTTTTTTTTTTTTTTTTTTTCCTCGCATTTTTTCCCCCTTTTCATGCTCCTGGTCTTTTTTTTTTTTTTTTTTTTTTTTCCCTCGCATTTTTCACACCTTTTCATGCTCCTGGTCTTTTTTTTTTTTTTTTGCTCCTCGAATTTTTCACACCTTTTCATGCTCCTCGCATTTTTCACACCTCTTCATTCTCCTCGCATTTTTCACAACTTTTCATTCTCCTGGTCTTTCTTTTTTTTTTTTTTGCTCCTCGCATTTTTCACACCTCTTCATGCTCCTCGCATTTTTCACACCTTTTCATGCTCCTGGTCTTTCTTTTTTTTTTTTTTGCTCCTCGCTTTTTTCACACCTTTTCATGCTCCTGTTTTTTTTTTTTTTTTGCTCCTCAAATTTTTCACACCTTTTCATCCTCCTCGCATTTTTCACACCTCTTCATGCTCCTCGCATTTTTCACACCTTTTCATGCTCATCGCATTTTTCACACCTTTTCATGCTCCTGGTCTTTCTTTTTTTTTTTTTTGCTCCTCGCATTTTTCACACCTTTTCATGCTCCTGGTCTTTTTTTTTTCTTTTGCTCCTCGCATTTTTCACACCTTTTCATGCTCCTGGTCTTTCTTTTTTTTTTTTTTTTTTGCTCCTCGCATTTTTCACACCTTTTCATGCTCCTTGCATTTTTCACAACTTTTCATGCTCCTCGCATTTTTCACACCTTTTCATGCTCCTTCCATTTTTCACACCTTTTCATGCTCCTGGTCTTTCTTTTTTTTTTTTTGCTCCTCGCATTTTTCACACCTTTTCATGTTCCTGGTCTTTTTTTTTTTTTTTTTTTTTTTCCTCGCATTTTTCACACCTTTTCTTGCTCCTGGTCTTTTTTTTTTTTTTTTTTTTTTTTCCTCGCATTTTTCACACCTTTTCATGCTCCTGGGCTTTTTTTTTTTTTTTTGCTCCTCGAATTTTTCACACCTTTTCATGCTCCTCGCATTTTTCACACCTCTTCATTCTCCTCGCATTTTTCACAACTTTTCATGCTCCTGGTCTTTCTTTTTTTTTTTTTTGCTCCTCGCATTTTTCACACCTCTTCATGCTCCTCGCATTTTTCACACCTTTTCATGCTCCTGGTCTTTCTTTTTTTTTTTTTTGCTCCTCGCATTTTTCACTCCTTTTCATGCTCCTGGTTTTTTTTTTTTTTTGCTCCTCAAATTTTTCACACCGTTTCATGCTCCTCGCATTTTTCACAACTTTTCATGCTCGTCGCATTTTTCACACCTTTTCATGCTCCTGGTCTTTCTTTTTTTTTTTTTTCTCCTCGCATTTTTCAAACCTTTTCTTTTTCCTGGTTTTTTTTTTTTTTTTTTTTTTGCTCCTCGCATTTTTCACACTTTTTCATGTTCCTGGTCTTTTTTTTTTTTTTTTTTTTTCTCCTCGCATTTTTCACACCTTTTCATGCTCCTCGCATTTTTCACACCTCTTCATGCTCCTCGCATTTTTCACAACTTTTCATGCTCGTCGCATTTTTCACACCTTTTCATGCTCCTGGTCTTTCTTTTTTTTTTTTTTGCTCCCCGCATTTTCACACCTTTTCATGCTCCTGGTCTTTCTTTTTTTTTTTTTTTTTTTTTTGCTCCTCGCATTTTTCACACCTTTTCATGCTCCTGGTCTTTCTTTTTTTTTTTTTTCTCCTCGCATTTTTCACACCTTTTCATTTTCCTGGTCTTTTTTTTTTTTTTTTTTTTTTTCCTCGCATTTTTCACACTTTTTCATGCTCCTGGTTTTTTTTTTTTTTTTGCTCCTCGAATTTTTCACACCTTTTCATGCTCCTCGCATTTTTCACACCTCTTCATGCTCCTGATCTTTCTTTCTTTCTTTTTTTTTTTTTTTGCACCTCAAATTTTTCACACCTTTTCATGCTCCTCGCATTTTTCACACCTCTTCATGCTCCTTGCATTTTTCACACCTTTTCATGCTCCTGGTCTTTCTTTTTTTTTTTTTTGCTCCTCGCATTTTTCACACCTTTTCATGCTCCTGGTTTTTTTTTTTTTTTGCTCCTCAAATTTTTCACACCGTTTCATGCTCCTCGCATTTTTCACAACTTTTCATGCTCGTCGCATTTTTCACACCTTTTCATGCTCCTGGTCTTTTTTTTTTTTTTTGCTCCTCGAATTTTTCACACCTTTTCATGCTCCTCGCATTTTTCACCCCTCTTCATTCTCCTCGCATTTTTCACAACTTTTCATGCTCGTCGCATTTTTCACACCTTTTCATGCTCCTGGTCTTTCTTTTTTTTTTTTTGCTCCTCGCATTTTTCAAACCTTTTCATGTTCCTGGTTTTTTTTTTTTTTTTTTTTTGCTCCTCGCATTTTTCACACTTTTTCATGTTCCTGGTCTTTTTTTTTTTTTTTTTTTTTTCTCCTCGCATTTTTCACACCTTTTCATGCTCCTCGCATTTTTCACACCTCTTCATGCTCCTCGCATTTTTCACAACTTTTCATGCTCGTCGCATTTTTCACACCTTTTCATGCTCCTGGTCTTTCTTTTTTTTTTTTTTGCTCCCCGCATTTTCACACCTTTTCATGCTCCTGGTCTTTCTTTTTTTTTTTTTTTTTTTTTTGCTCCTCGCATTTTTCACACCTTTTCATGCTCCTGGTCTTTTTTTTTTTTTTTTTTCTCCTCCCCTTTTTCACACCTTTTCATGTTCCTGGTCTTTTTTTTTTTTTTTTTTTTTTTCCTCGCATTTTTCACACTTTTTCATGCTCCTGGTTTTTTTTTTTTTTTTGCTCCTCGAATTTTTCACACCTTTTCATGCTCCTCGCATTTTTCACACCTCTTCATGCTCCTGATCTTTCTTTCTTTCTTTTTTTTTTTTTTTGCACCTCAAATTTTTCACACCTTTTCATGCTCCTCGCATTTTTCACACCTCTTCATGCTCCTCGCATTTTTCACACCTTTTCATGCTCCTGGTCTTTCTTTTTTTTTTTTTTGCTCCTCGCATTTTTCACACCTTTTCATGCTCCTGGTTTTTTTTTTTTTTTGCTCCTCAAATTTTTCACACCGTTTCATGCTCCTCGCATTTTTCACAACTTTTCATGCTCGTCGCATTTTTCACACCTTTTCATGCTCCTGGTCTTTTTTTTTTTTTTTGCTCCTCGAATTTTTCACACCTTTTCATGCTCCTCGCATTTTTCACACCTCTTCATTCTCCTCGCATTTTTCACAACTTTTCATGCTCGTCGCATTTTTCACACCTTTTCATGCTCCTGGTCTTTCTTTTTTTTTTTTTTGCTCCCCGCATTTTTCACACCTTTTCATGCTCCTGGTCTTTCTTTTTTTTTTTTTTTTTTTTGCTCCTCGCATTTTTCACACCTTTTCATGCTCCTGGTCTTTTTTTTTTTTTTTTTTGCTCCTCGAATTTTTCACACCTTTTCATGCTCCTCGCATTTTTCACACCTCTTCATGCTCCTTGCATTTTTCACACCTTTTCATGCTCCTGGTCTTTCTTTTTTTTTTTTTTGCTCCTCGCATTTTTCACACCTTTTCATGCTCCTGGTTTTTTTTTTTTTTTTTGCTCCTCAAATTTTTCACACCGTTTCATGCTCCTGCTCTTTCTTTTTTTTTTTTTGCTCCTCGCATTTTTCACACCTTTTCATGTTCCTGGTCTTTTTATTTATTTTTTTTTCTCCTCGCATTTTTCACACGTTTTCATGCTCCTGGTTTTTTTTTTTTTTTTTTTTTTGCTCCTCGAATTTTTCACACCTTTTCATGCTCCTCGCATTTTTCACACCTCTTCATGCTGCTGATCTTTCTTTCTTTTTTTTTTTTTTTTTTTTGCTCCTCGCATTTTTCACACCTTTTCATGCTCCTGATCTTTCTTTCTTTCTTTTTTTTTTTTTTTTTGCTCCTCGCATTTTTCACACCTTTTCATGTTCCTGCTCTTTTTATTTTTTTTTTTTTCTCCTCGCATTTTTCACACGTTTTCATGCTCCTGGTCTTTTTTTTTTTTTTTTTTTTGCTCCTCGAATTTTTCACACCTTTTCATGCTCCTGGTCTTTCTTTCTTTTTTTTTTTTTTTTTTTTTTGCTCCTCGCATTTTTCACACCTTTTCATGCTACTTGCATTTTTCACAACTTTTCATGCTCCTCGCATTTTTCACACCTTTTCATGCTCCTTGCATTTTTCACACCTTTTCATGCTCCTGGTCTTTCTTTTTTTTTTTTTGCTCCTCGCATTTTTCACACCTTTTCATGTTCCTGGTCTTCTTTTTTTTTTTTTTTTGCTCCTCGCTTTTTTCACACCTTTTCATGCTCCTGGTCTTTTTTTTTTTTTTTTTTTTTGCTCCTCGCATTTTTCACACCTTTTCATGCTCCTGGTCTTTCTTTTTTTTTTTTTTTGCTCCTCGCATTTTTCACACCTTTTCATGCTCCTGGTCTTTTTTTTTTTTTTTTTTTGCTCCTCGAATTTTTCACACCTTTTCATGCTCCTCGCATTTTTCACACCTCTTCATGCTCCTCGCATTTTTCACAACTTTTCATGCTCGTCGCATTTTTCACACCTTTTCATGCTCCTGGTCTTTCTTTTTTTTTTTTTTGCTCCCCGCATTTTTCACACCTTTTCATGCTCCTGGTCTTTCTTTTTTTTTTTTTTTTTTGCTCCTCGCATTTTTCACACCTTTTCATGCTGCTGGTCTTTCTTTTTTTTATTTTGCTCCTCGCATTTTTCACACCTTTTCATGTTCCTGGTCTTTTTTTTTTTTTTTTTTTTTGTCCTCGCATTTTTCACACCTTTTCATTCTCCTGGTTTTTTTTTTTTTTTTTTTTGCTCCTCGAATTTTTCACACCTTTTCATGCTCCTCGCATTTTTCACACCTCTTCATGCTCCTCGCATTTTTCACAACTTTTCATGCTCGTCGCATTTTTCACACCTTTTCATGCTCCTGGTCTTTCTTTTTTTTTTTTTGCTCCTCGCATTTTTCACACCTTTTCATGCTCCTGGTCTTTCTTTTTTTTTTTTTTTTTTGCTCCTCGCATTTTTCACACCTTTTCATGCTCCTGGTCTTTCTTTCCTTCTTTTGTTTTTTTTTTGCTCCTCGCATTTTTCACACCTTTTCATGCTCCTGGTTTTTTTTTTTTTTTTTCTCCTCGAATTTTTCACACCTTTTCATGCTCCTCGCATTTTTCACACCTATTCATGCTCCTGATCTTTCTTTCTTTCTTTTTTTTTTTTTTTGCTCCTCGCATTTTTCACACCTTTTCATGTTCCTGGTCTTTTTATTTATTTTTTTTTCTCCTCGCATTTTTCACACGTTTTCATGCTCCTGGTCTTTTTTTTTTTTTTTTTTTTTGCTCCTCGAATTTTTCACACCTTTTCATGCTCCTCGCATTTTTCACACCTCTTCATGCTCCTGATCTTTCTCTCTTTTTTTTTTTTTTTTTTTTGCTCCTCGCATTTTTCACACCTTTTCATGCTCCTGATCTTTCTTTCTTTCTTTTTTTTTTTTTTTTGCTCCTCGCATTTTTCACACCTTTTCATGTTCCTGGTCTTTTTATTTTTTTTTTTTCTCCTCGCATTTTTCACACGTTTTCATGCTCCTGGTCTTTTTTTTTTTTTTTTTTTTTTTCCTCGCATTTTTCACACCTTTTCATGCTCCTGGTCTTTTTTTTTTTTTTTGCTCCTCGAATTTTTCACACCTTTTCATGCTCCTCGCATTTTTCACACCTCTTCATTCTCCTCGCATTTTTCACCACTTTTCTTGCTCGTCGCATTTTTCACACCTTTTCATGCTCCTGGTCTTTCTTTTTTTTTTTTTTGCTCCCCGCATTTTTCACACCTTTTCATGCTCCTGGTCTTTCTTTTTTTTTTTTTTTTTTTTTGCTCCTCGCATTTTTCACACCTTTTAATGCTCCTCGAATATATCACACCTTTTCATGCTCCTGGTCTTTCTTTCTTTCTTTTTTTTTTTTTTTTTTGCTCCTCGCATTTTTCACACCTTTTCATGTTCCTGGTCTTTTATTTATTTTTTTTTTTTGCTCCTCGCATTTTTCACACCTTTTCATGCTCCTGGTTTTTTTTTTTTTTTTGCTCCTCAAATTTTTCACACCTTTTCATCCTCCTCGCATTTTTCACACCTCTTCATGCTCCTCGCATTTTTCACACCTTTTCATGCTCATCGCATTTTTCACAGCTTTTCATGCTCCTGGTCTTTCTTTTTTTTTTTTTTTTTTTTGCTCCTCGCATTTTTCACACCTTTTCATGCTCCTGGTCTTTCTTTTTTTTTCTTTTGCTCCTCGCATTTTTCACACCTTTTCATGCTCCTGGTCTTTCTTTTTTTTTTTTTGCTCCTCGCATTTTTCACACCTTTTCATGCTCCTGGTCTTTTTTTTTTCTTTTGCTCCTCGCATTTTTCACACCTTTTCTTGCTCCTGGTCTTTCTTTTTTTTTTTTTTTTTTTGCTCCTCGCCTTTTTCACACCTTTTCATGCTCCTTGCATTTTTCACAACTTTTCATGCTCCTCGCATTTTTCACACCTTTTCATGCTCCTTCCATTTTTCACACCTTTTCATGCTCCTGGTCTTTCTTTTTTTTTTTTTGCTCCTCGCATTTTTCACACCTGTTCATGTTCCTGGTCTTTTTTTTTTTTTTTTTTTTTTTTTTTTGCTCCTCGCATTTTTCACACCTTTTCATGCTGCTGGTCTTTCTTTTTTTTATTTTGCTCCTCGCATTTTTCACACCTTTTCATGTTCCTGGTCTTTTTTTTTTTTTTTTTTTGTCCTCGCATTTTTCACACCTTTTCATTCTCCTGGTTTTTTTTTTTTTTTTTGCTCCTCGAATTTTTCACACCTTTTCATGCTCCTCGCATTTTTCACACCTCTTCATGCTCCTCGCATTTTTCACAACTTTTCATGCTCGTCGCATTTTTCACACCTTTTCATGCTCCTGGTCTTTCTTTTTTTTTTTTTGCTCCTCGCATTTTTCACACCTTTTCATGCTCCTGGTCTTTCTTTTTTTTTTTTTTTTTTGCTCCTCGCATTTTTCACACCTTTTCATGCTCCTGGTCTTTCTTTCCTTCTTTTGTTTTTTTTTTGCTCCTCGCATTTTTCACACCTTTTCATGCTCCTGGTTTTTTTTTTTTTTTTGCTCCTCGAATTTTTCACACCTTTTCATGCTCCTCGCATTTTTCACACCTATTCATGCTCCTGATCTTTCTTTCTTTCTTTTTTTTTTTTTTTTGCTCCTCGCATTTTTCACACCTTTTCATGTTCCTGGTCTTTTTATTTATTTTTTTTTCTCCTCGCATTTTTCACACGTTTTCATGCTCCTGGTCTTTTTTTTTTTTTTTTTTTTGCTCTTCGAATTTTTCACACCTTTTCATGCTCCTCGCATTTTTCACACCTATTCATGCTCCTGATCTTTCTTTCTTTCTTTCTTTTTTTTTTTTGCTCCTCGCATTTTTCACACCTTTTCATGTTCCTGGTCTTTTTATTTTTTTTTTTTGCTCCTCGCATTTTTCACACCTTTTCATGCTCCTGGTCTTTTTTTTTTTTTTTTTTTTTTTGCTCCTCGCATTTTTCACACCTTTTCATGCTCCTGGTTTTTTTTTTTTTTTGCTCCTCAAATTTTTCACACCTTTTCATCCTCCTCGCATTTTTCACACCTCTTCATGCTCCTCGCATTTTTCACACCTTTTCATGCTCATCGCATTTTTCACACCTTTTCATGCTCCTGATCTTTCTTTCTTTCTTTTTTTTTTTTTTTTTGCTCCTCGCATTTTTCACACCTTTTCATGTTCCTGCTCTTTTTATTTTTTTTTTTTTCTCCTCGCATTTTTCACACGTTTTCATGCTCCTGGTCTTTTTTTTTTTTTTTTTTTGCTCCTCGAATTTTTCACACCTTTTCATGCTCCTGGTCTTTCTTTCTTTTTTTTTTTTTTTTTTTTTGCTCCTCGCATTTTTCACACCTTTTCATGCTACTTGCATTTTTCACAACTTTTCATGCTCCTCGCATTTTTCACACGTTTTCATGCTCCTTGCATTTTTCACACCTTTTCATGCTCCTGGTCTTTCTTTTTTTTTTTTTGCTCCTCGCATTTTTCACACCTTTTCATGTTCCTGGTCTTCTTTTTTTTTTTTTTTTGCTCCTCGCATTTTTCACACCTTTTCATGCTCCTGGTCTTTTTTTTTTTTTTTTTTTTTTGCTCCTCGCATTTTTCACACCTTTTCATGCTCCTGGTCTTTCTTTTTTTTTTTTTTTGCTCCTCGCATTTTTCACACCTTTTCATGCTCCTGGTCTTTTTTTTTTTTTTTTTTTGCTCCTCGAATTTTTCACACCTTTTCATGCTCCTCGCATTTTTCACACCTCTTCATGCTCCTCGCATTTTTCACAACTTTTCATGCTCGTCGCATTTTTCACACCTTTTCATGCTCCTGGTCTTTCTTTTTTTTTTTTTTGCTCCCCGCATTTTTCACACCTTTTCATGCTCCTGGTCTTTCTTTTTTTTTTTTTTTTTTGCTCCTCGCATTTTTCACACCTTTTCATGCTGCTGGTCTTTCTTTTTTTTATTTTGCTCCTCGCATTTTTCACACCTTTTCATGTTCCTGGTCTTTTTTTTTTTTTTTTTTTTTTCTCCTCGCATTTTTCACACCTTTTCATTCTCCTGGTTTTTTTTTTTTTTTTTTGCTCCTCGAATTTTTCACACCTTTTCATGCTCCTCGCATTTTTCACACCTCTTCATGCTCCTCGCATTTTTCACAACTTTTCATGCTCGTCGCATTTTTCACACCTTTTCATGCTCCTGGTCTTTCTTTTTTTTTTTTTGCTCCTCGCATTTTTCACACCTTTTCATGCTCCTGGTCTTTCTTTTTTTTTTTTTTTTTTGCTCCTCGCATTTTTCACACCTTTTCATGCTCCTGGTTTTTTTTTTTTTTTTGCTCCTCGAATTTTTCACACCTTTTCATGCTCCTCGCATTTTTCACACCTATTCATGCTCCTGATCTTTCTTTCTTTCTTTTTTTTTTTTTTTGCTCCTCGCATTTTTCACACCTTTTCATGTTCCTGGTCTTTTTATTTATTTTTTTTTCTCCTCGCATTTTTCACACGTTTTCATGCTCCTGGTCTTTTTTTTTTTTTTTTTTTTTGCTCCTCGAATTTTTCACACCTTTTCATGCTCCTCGCATTTTTCACACCTCTTCATGCTCCTGATCTTTCTCTCTTTTTTTTTTTTTTTTTTTTGCTCCTCGCATTTTTCACACCTTTTCATGCTCCTGATCTTTCTTTCTTTCTTTTTTTTTTTTTTTTGCTCCTCGCATTTTTCACACCTTTTCATGTTCCTGGTCTTTTTATTTTTTTTTTTTCTCCTCGCATTTTTCACACGTTTTCATGCTCCTGGTCTTTTTTTTTTTTTTTTTTTTTGCTCCTCGAATTTTTCACACCTTTTCATGCTCCTCGCATTTTTCACACCTCTTCATGCTCCTCGCATTTTTCACAACATTTCATGCTCGTCGCATTTTTCACACCTTTTCATGCTCCTGGTCTTTCTTTTTTTTTTTTTGCTCGTCGCATTTTTCACACCTTTTCATGCTCCTGGTCTTTCTTTTTTTTTTTTTTTTGCTCCTCGCATTTTTCACACATTTTCATGCTCCTGGTCTTTCTTTCTTTTTTTTTTTTTTTGCTCCTCGCATTTTTCACACCTTTTCATGCTACTTGCATTTTTCACAACTTTTCATGCTCCTCGCATTTTTCACACGTTTTCATGCTCCTTGCATTTTTCACACCTTTTCATGCTCCTGGTCTTTCTTTTTTTTTTTTTGCTCCTCGCATTTTTCACACCTTTTCATGTTCCTGGTCTTCTTTTTTTTTTTTTTTTTGCTCCTCGCATTTTTCACACCTTTTCATGTTCCTGGTCTTTTTTTTTTTTTTTTTTTTTTTTGCTCCTCGCATTTTTCACACATTTTCATGCTCCTGGTCTTTTTTTTTTTTTTTTTTTGCTCCTCGAATTTTTCACACGTTTTCATGCTCCTGGTCTTTCTTTCTTTCTTTTTTTTTTTTTTTTGCTCCTCGCATTTTTCACAACTTTTCATGCTCCTTGCATTTTTCACAGCTTTTCATGCTCCTCGCATTTTTCACACCTTTTCATGCTCCTCGCATTTTTCACACCTTTTCATGCTCCTGGTTTTTTTTTTTTTTTTGCTTCTCAAATTTTTCACACCTTTTCATCCTCCTCTCATTTTTCACACCTCTTCATGCTCCTCGCATTTTTCACACCTTTTCATGCTCATCGCATTTTTCACACCTTTTCATGCTCCTGGTCTTTCTTTTTTTTTTTTGCTCCTCGCATTTTTCACACCTCTTCATGCTCCTGATCTTTCTCTCTTTTTTTTTTTTTTTTTTTTGCTCCTCGCATTTTTCACACCTTTTCATGCTCCTGATCTTTCTTTCTTTCTTTTTTTTTTTTTTTTGCTCCTCGCATTTTTCACACCTTTTCATGTTCCTGGTCTTTTTATTTTTTTTTTTTCTCCTCGCATTTTTCACACGTTTTCATGCTCCTGGTCTTTTTTTTTTTTTTTTTTTTTGCTCCTCGAATTTTTCACACCTTTTCATGCTCCTCGCATTTTTCACACCTCTTCATGCTCCTCGCATTTTTCACAACATTTCATGCTCGTCGCATTTTTCACACCTTTTCATGCTCCTGGTCTTTCTTTTTTTTTTTTTTCTCGTCGCATTTTTCTCACCTTTTCATGCTCCTGGTCTTTCTTTTTTTTTTTTTTTTGCTCCTCGCATTTTTCACACATTTTCATGCTCCTGGTCTTTCTTTCTTTTTTTTTTTTTTTGCTCCTCGCATTTTTCACACCTTTTCATGCTACTTGCTTTTTTCACATCTTTTCTTGCTCCTCGCATTTTTCACACGTTTTCATGCTCCTTGCATTTTTCACACCTTTTCATGCTCCTGGTCTTTCTTTTTTTTTTTTTGCTCCTCGCATTTTTCACACCTTTTCATGTTCCTGGTCTTCTTTTTTTTTTTTTTTTTGCTCCTCGCATTTTTCACACCTTTTCATGTTCCTGGTCTTTTTTTTTTTTTTTTTTTTTTTTGCTCCTCGCTTTTTTCACACTTTTTCATGCTCCTGGTCTTTTTTTTTTTTTTTTTTTGCTCCTCGAATTTTTCACACGTTTTCATGCTCCTGGTCTTTCTTTCTTTCTTTTTTTTTTTTTTTTGCTCCTCGCATTTTTCACAACTTTTCATGCTCCTTGCATTTTTCACAGCTTTTCATGCTCCTCGCATTTTTCACACCTTTTCATGCTCCTCGCATTTTTCACACCTTTTCATGCTCCTGGTTTTTTTTTTTTTTTTGCTTCTCAAATTTTTCACACCTTTTCATCCTCCTCTCATTTTTCACACCTCTTCATGCTCCTCGCATTTTTCACACCTTTTCTTGCTCATCGCTTTTTTCACACCTTTTCATGCTCCTGGTCTTTCTTTTTTTTTTTTGCTCCTCGCATTTTTCACACCTTTTCATGCTCCTGGTCTTTTTTTTTTCTTTTGCTCCTCGCATTTTTCACACCTTTTCTTGCTCCTGGTCTTTCTTTTTTTTTTTTTTTTTTTGCTCCTCGCCTTTTTCACACCTTTTCATGCTCCTTGCATTTTTCACAACTTTTCATGCTCCTCGCATTTTTCACACCTTTTCATGCTCCTTCCATTTTTCACACCTTTTCATGCTCCTGGTCTTTCTTTTTTTTTTTTTGCTCCTCGCATTTTTCACACCTGTTCATGTTCCTGGTCTTTTTTTTTTTTTTTTTTTTTTTTTTTGCTCCTCGCATTTTTCACACCTTTTCATGCTGCTGGTCTTTCTTTTTTTTATTTTGCTCCTCGCATTTTTCACACCTTTTCATGTTCCTGGTCTTTTTTTTTTTTTTTTTTTTGTCCTCGCATTTTTCACACCTTTTCTTTCTCCTGGTTTTTTTTTTTTTTTTTGCTCCTCGAATTTTTCACACCTTTTCATGCTCCTCGCATTTTTCACACCTCTTCATGCTCCTCGCATTTTTCACAACTTTTCATGCTCGTCGCATTTTTCACACCTTTTCATGCTCCTGGTCTTTCTTTTTTTTTTTTTGCTCCTCGCATTTTTCACACCTTTTCATGCTCCTGGTTTTTCTTTTTTTTTTTTTTTTTTGCTCCTCGCATTTTTCACACCTTTTCATGCTCCTGGTCTTTCTTTCCTTCTTTTCTTTTTTTTTTGCTCCTCGCATTTTTCACACCTTTTCATGCTCCTGGTTTTTTTTTTTTTTTTGCTCCTCGAATTTTTCACACCTTTTCATGCTCCTCGCATTTTTCACACCTATTCATGCTCCTGATCTTTCTTTCTTTCTTTTTTTTTTTTTTTTGCTCCTCGCATTTTTCACACCTTTTCTTGTTCCTGGTCTTTTTTTTTTTTTTTTTTTCTCCTCGCATTTTTCACACGTTTTCATGCTCCTGGTCTTTTTTTTTTTTTTTTTTTTTGCTCTTCGAATTTTTCACACCTTTTCATGCTCCTCGCATTTTTCACACCTATTCATGCTCCTGATCTTTCTTTCTTTCTTTTTTTTTTTTTTTTGCTCCTCGCATTTTTCACACCTTTTCATGTTCCTGGTCTTTTTATTTTTTTTTTTTGCTCCTCGCATTTTTCACACCTTTTCATGCTCCTGGTCTTTCTTTTTTTTTTTTTGCTCCTCGCATTTTTCACACCTTTTCATGCTCCTGGTCTTTCTTTTTTTTTTTTTTTTTTGCTCCTCGCATTTTTCACACCTTTTCATGCTCCTGGTCTTTCTTTCCTTCTTTTCTTTTTTTTTTGCTCCTCGCATTTTTCACACCTTTTCATGCTCCTGGTTTTTTTTTTTTTTTTGCTCCTCGAATTTTTCACACCTTTTCATGCTCCTCGCATTTTTCACACCTATTCATGCTCCTGATCTTTCTTTCTTTCTTTTTTTTTTTTTTTTGCTCCTCGCATTTTTCACACCTTTTCATGTTCCTGGTCTTTTTATTTATTTTTTTTTCTCCTCGCATTTTTCACACGTTTTCATGCTCCTGGTCTTTTTTTTTTTTTTTTTTTTGCTCTTCGAATTTTTCACACCTTTTCATGCTCCTCGCATTTTTCACACCTATTCATGCTCCTGATCTTTCTTTCTTTCTTTTTTTTTTTTTTTTGCTCCTCGCATTTTTCACACCTTTTCATGTTCCTGGTCTTTTTATTTTTTTTTTTTGCTCCTCGCATTTTTCACACCTTTTCATGCTCCTGGTCTTTTTTTTTTTTTTTTTTTTGCTCCTCGCATTTTTCACACCTTTTCATGCTCCTGGTTTTTTTTTTTTTTTGCTCCTCAAATTTTTCACACCTTTTCATCCTCCTCGCATTTTTCACACCTCTTCTTGCTCCTCGCATTTTTCACACCTTTTCATGCTCATCGCATTTTTCACACCTTTTCATGCTCCTGGTCTTTCTTTTTTTTTTTTTGCTCCTCGCATTTTTCACACCTTTTCATGCTCCTGGTCTTTTTTTTTTCTTTTGCTCCTCGCATTTTTCACACCTTTTCATGTTCCTGGTCTTTTTTTTTTTTTTTTTTTTTTTTTCCTCGCATTTTTCACACCTTTTCATGCTCCTGGTCTTTTTTTTTTTTTTTTTTTTTTCCTCGCATTTTTCACACCTTTTCATGCTCCTGGTCTTTTTTTTTTTTTTTGCTCCTCGAATTTTTCACACCTTTTCATGCTCCTCGCATTTTTCACACCTCTTCATTCTCCTCGCATTTTTCACAACTTTTCATGCTCCTGGTCTTTCTTTTTTTTTTTTTTGCTCCTCGCATTTTCACACCTCTTCATGCTCCTCGCATTTTTCACACCTTTTCATGCTCCTGGTCTTTCTTTTTTTTTTTTTTGCTCCTCGCATTTTTCACACCTTTTCATGCTCCTGGTTTTTTTTTTTTTTTGCTCCTCAAATTTTTCACACCGTTTCATGCTCCTCGCATTTTTCACAACTTTTCATGCTCGTCGCATTTTTCACACCTTTTCATGCTCCTGGTCTTTCTTTTTTTTTTTTTGCTCCTCGCATTTTTCAAACCTTTTCATGTTCCTGGTTTTTTTTTTTTTTTTTTTTTGCTCCTCGCATTTTTCACACTTTTTCATTTTCCTGGTCTTTTTTTTTTTTTTTTTTTTTCTCCTCGCATTTTTCACACCTTTTCTTGCTCCTGGTCTTTTTTTTTTTTTTTTTTTGCTCCTCGCATTTTTCACACCTTTTCATGCTCCTGGTCTTTCTTTTTTTTTTTTTGCTCCTCGAATTTTTCACACCTTTTCATGCTCCTTGCATTTTTCACACCTCTTCATGCTCCTCGCATTTTTCACAACTTTTCATGCTCGTCGCATTTTTCACACCTTTTCATGCTCCTGGTCTTTCTTTTTTTTTTTTTTGCTCCCCGCATTTTCACACCTTTTCATGCTCCTGGTCTTTCTTTTTTTTTTTTTTTTTTTTTTGCTCCTCGCATTTTTCACACCTTTTCATGCTCCTGGTCTTTCTTTTTTTTTTTTTGCTCCTCGCATTTTTCACACCTTTTCATGTTCCTGGTCTTTTTTTTTTTTTTTTTTTCCTCGCATTTTTCACACTTTTTCATGCTCCTGGTTTTTTTTTTTTTTTTGCTCCTAGAATTTTTCACACCTTTTCATGCTCCTCGCATTTTTCACACCTCTTCATGCTCCTGATCTTTCTTTCTTTCTTTTTTTTTTTTTTTTGCACCTCGAATTTTTCACACCTTTTCATGCTCCTCGCATTTTTCACACCTCTTCATGCTCCTTGCATTTTTCACACCTTTTCATGCTCCTGGTCTTTCTTTTTTTTTTTTTTGCTCCTCGCATTTTTCACACCTTTTCATGCTCCTGGTTTTTTTTTTTTTTTGCTCCTCAAATTTTTCACACCGTTTCATGCTCCTCGCATTTTTCACAACTTTTCATGCTCGTCGCATTTTTCACACCTTTTCATGCTCCTGGTCTTTTTTTTTTTTTTTGCTCCTCGAATTTTTCACACCTTTTCATGCTCCTCGCATTTTTCACACCTCTTCATTCTCCTCGCATTTTTCACAACTTTTCATGCTCGTCGCATTTTTCACACCTTTTCATGCTCCTGGTCTTTCTTTTTTTTTTTTTTTCTCCCCGCATTTTTCACACCTTTTCCTGCTCCTGGTCTTTCTTTTTTTTTTTTTTTTTTTTGCTCCTCGCATTTTTCACACCTTTTCATGCTCCTGGTCTTTTTTTTTTTTTTTTTTACTCCTCGAATTTTTCACACCTTTTCATGCTCCTCGCATTTTTCACACCTCTTCATGCTCCTCGCATTTTTCACACCTTTTCATGCTCCTGGTCTTTCTTTTTTTTTTTTTTGCTCCTCGCATTTTTCACACCTTTTCATGCTCCTGGTTTTTTTTTTTTTTTGCTCCTCAAATTTTTCACACCGTTTCATGCTCCTCACATTTTTCACAACTTTTCATGCTCGTCGCATTTTTCACACCTTTTCATGCTCCTGGTCTTTCTTTTTTTTTTTTTGCTCCTCGCATTTTTCAAACCTTTTCATGTTCCTGGTTTTTTTTTTTTTTTTTTTTGCTCCTCGCTTTTTTCACACTTTTTCATGTTCCTGGTCTTTTTTTTTTTTTTCTCCTCGCATTTTTCACACCTTTTCATGCTCCTGGTCTTTTTTTTTTTTTTCTTTTGCTCCTCGCATTTTTCACACCTTTTCATGCTCCTGGTCTTTCTTTTTTTTTTTTTGCTCCTCGCATTTTTCACACCTTTTCATGCTCCTGGTCTTTTTTTTTTCTTTTGCTCCTCGCATTTTTCACACCTTTTCATGCTCCTGGTCTTTTTTTTTTCTTTTGCTCCTCGCATTTTTCACCCCTTTTCATGCTCCTGGTCTTTCTTTTTTTTTTTTTGCTCCTCGCATTTTTCGCACCTTTTCATGCTCCTGGTCTTTTTTTTTTTTTTGCTCCTCGCATTTTTCACACCTTTTCATGCTCCTGGTTTTTTTTTTTTTTGCTCCTCAAATTTTTCACACCTTTTCATCCTCCTCGCATTTTTCACACCTCTTCATGCTCCTCGCATTTTTCACAACTTTTCATGCTCGTCGCATTTTTCACACCTTTTCATGCTCCTGGTCTTTCTTTATTTTTTTTTGCTCCTCGCATTTTTCACACCTTTTCATGCTCCTGGTCTTTTTTTTTTCTTTTGCTCCTCGCATTTTTCACATCTTTTCATGCTCCTGGTCTTTCTTTTTTTTTTTTTGCTCCTCGCATTTTTCACACCTTTTCATGCTCCTGGTCTTTCTTTCTTTTTTTTTTTTTTTGCTCCTCGCCTTTTTCACGCCTTTTCATGCTCCTGGTCTTTCTTTTTTTTTTTTGCTCCTCGCATTTTTCACACCTTTTCATGCTCCTGGTCTTTCTTTCTTTTTTTTTTTTTTTTGATCCTCGCCTTTTTCACGCCTTTTCATGCTCCTGGTCTTTCTTTTTTTTTTTTTGCTCCTAGAATTTTTCACACCTTTTCATGCTCCTGGTCTTTCTTTTTTTTTTTTTTTTTTTGCTCCTCGCATTTTTCACACCTTTTCATGCTCCTGGTCTTTTTTTTTTTTTTGCTCCTCGCATTTTTCACACCTTTTCATGCTCCTGGTCTTTCTTTTTTTTTTTTTTTTTTGCTCCTCGCATTTTTCACACCTTTTCATGCTCCTGGTCTTTCTTTTTTTTTTTTTGCTCCTCGCATTTTTCACACCTTTTCATGCTCCTGGTCTTTCTTTTTTTTTTTTTTTTTTTGCTCCTCAAATTTTTCACACCTTTTCATCCTCCTCGCATTTTTCACACCTCTTCATGCTCCTCGCATTTTTCACAACTTTTCATGCTCGTCGCATTTTTCACACCTTTTCATGCTCCTGGTCTTTCTTTCTTTCTTTTTTTTTTTTTTTTCTCCTCGCATTTTTCACACCTTTTCATGCTCCTGGTCTTTCTTTTTTTTTTTTTTGCTCCTCGCATTTTTCACACCTTTTCATGCTCCTGGTCTTTCTTTTTTTTTTTTTTTTTTTGCTCCTCGCATTTTTCACACCTTTTCATGCTCCTGGTCTTTCTTTTTTTTTTTTGCTCCTCGCATTTTTCACACCTTTTCATGCTCCTGGTCTTTCTTTTTTTTTTTTTTTTTTTGCTCCTCGCATTTTTCACACCTTTTCATGCTCCTGGTCTTTCTTTTTTTTTTTTTTTTTTTTGCTCCTCGCATTTTTCACACCTTTTCATGCTCCTGGTCTCTTTTTTTTTTTTTTCTTTTGCTCCTCGCATTTTTCACACCTTTTCATGTTCCTGGTCTCTTTTTTTTTTTGCTCCTCGCATTTTTCACACCTTTTCATGCTCCTGGTCTTTCTTTCTTTCTTTTTTTTTTTTTTTTGCTCCTCACATTTTTCACACCTTTTCATGCTCCTGGTCTTTTTTTTTTTTTTCTCCCCGCATTTTTCACACCTTTTCATGCTCCTGGTCTTTCTTTTTTTTTTTTTTTTTTTTCTCCCCGCCTTTTTCCCACCTTTTCCTGCTCCTGGTCTTTTTTTTTTTTTTTTGCTCCTAGAATTTTACACACCTTTTCATGCTCCTGGTCTTTTTTTTTTTTTTTTGCTCCTAGAATTTTTCACACCTTTTCATGCTCCTGGTCTTTCTTTTTTTTTTTTTTGCTCCTAGAATTTTTCACACCTTTTCATGCTCCTGGTCTTTCTTTTTTTTTTTTTTGCTCCTAGAATTTTTCACACCTTTTCATGCTCCTGGTCTTTCTTTCTTTCTTTTTTTTTTTTTTTTCTCCTCGCATTTTTCACACCTTTTCATGCTCCTGGTCTTTTTTTTTTTTTTTTTTGCTCCTCGCATTTTTCACACCTTTTCATGCTCCTGGTCTTTCTTTTTTTTTTTTTTTTTTTGCTCCTCGCATTTTTCACACCTTTTCATGCTCCTGGTCTTTCTTTTTTTTTTTTGCTCCTCGCATTTTTCACACCTTTTCATGCTCCTGGTCTTTCTTTTTTTTTTTTTTTTTTTGCTCCTCGCATTTTTCACACCTTTTCATGCTCCTGGTCTTTCTTTTTTTTTTTTTTTTTTTTGCTCCTCGCATTTTTCACACCTTTTCATGCTCCTGGTCTCTTTTTTTTTTTTTTCTTTTGCTCCTCGCATTTTTCACACCTTTTCATGTTCCTGGTCTCTTTTTTTTTTTTTTTTTTGCTCCTCGCATTTTTCACACCTTTTCATGCTCCTGGTCTTTTTTCTTTCTTTTTTTTTTTTTTTTGCTCCTCGCATTTTTCACACCTTTTCATGCTCCTGGTCTTTCTTTCTTTCTTTTTTTTTTTTTTTTGCTCCTCGCATTTTTCACACCTTTTCATGCTCCTGGTCTTTCTTTTTTTTTTTTGCTCCTCGCATTTTTCACACCTTTTCATGCTCCTGGTCTTTCTTTTTTTTTTTTTTTTTTTGCTCCTCGCATTTTTCACACCTTTTCATGCTCCTGGTCTTTCTTTTTTTTTTTTTTTTTTTGCTCCTCGCATTTTTCACACCTTTTCATGCTCCTGGTCTCTTTTTTTTTTTTTTCTTTTGCTCCTCGCATTTTTCACACCTTTTCATGTTCCTGGTCTCTTTTTTTTTTTTTTTTTTTTTGCTCCTCGCATTTTTCACACCTTTTCATGCTCCTGGTCTTTCTTTCTTTCTTTTTTTTTTTTTTTTGCTCCTCGCATTTTTCACACCTTTTCATGCTCCCGGTCTTTCTTTCTTTCTTTTTTTTTTTTTTTTGCTCCTCACATTTTTCACACCTTTTCATGCTCCTGGTCTTTTTTTTTTTTTTCTCCCCGCATTTTTCACACCTTTTCATGCTCCTGGTCTTTTTTTTTTTTTTCTCCCCGCATTTTTCACACCTTTTCATGCTCCTGGTCTTTTTTTTTTTTTTTTACTCCTCGCATTTTTCACACCTTTTCATGCTCCTGGTCTTTCTTTTTTTTTTTTTGCTCCTCGCATTTTTCACACCTTTTCATGCTCCTGGTTTTTCTTTTTTTTTTTTTGCTCCTCGCATTTTTCACACCTTTTCATGCTCCTGGTCTTTCTTTTTTTTTTTTTACTCCTCGCATTTTTCACACCTTTTCATGCTCCTGGTCTTTCATTTTTTTTTTTTTTGCTCCTCGCATTTTTCACACCTTTTCATGCTCCTGGTCTTTTTTTTTTTTTTTTTTTTTTTTTTGCTCCTCGCATTTTTCACACCTTTTCATGCTCCTGGTCTTTCTTTTTCTTTTTTTTTTTTTTTGCTCCTCGCATTTTTCACACCTTTTCATGCTCCTGGTCTTTTTTTTTTTTTTTTGCTCCTCGCATTTTTCACACCTTTTCATGCTCCTGGTCTTTCTTTTTTTTTTTTGCTCCTCGCATTTTTCACACCTTTTCATGCTCCTGGTCTTTCTTTCTTTTTTTTTTTTTTTGCTCCTCGCATTTTTCACACCTTTTCATGCTCCTGGTCTTTCTTTCTTTCTTTTTTTTTTTTTTTGCTCCTCACATTTTTCACACCTTTTCATGCTCCTGGTCTTTTTTTTTTTTTTTCTCCCCGCATTTTTCACACCTTTTCATGCTCCTGGTCTTTTTTTTTTTTTTTTACTCCTCACATTTTTCACACCTTTTCATGCTCCTGGTCTTTTTTTTTTTTTTGCTCCTCGCATTTTTCACACCTTTTCATGCTCCTGGTCTTTCTTTTTTTTTTTTTTTTTTTGCTCCTCGCCTTTTTCACACCTTTTCATGCTCCTGGTCTTTCTTTTTTTTTTTTTTTTTGCTCCTCAAATTTTTCACACCTTTTCATCCTCCTCGCATTTTTCACAACTTTTCATGCTCGTCGCATTTTTCACACCTTTTCATGCTCCTGGTCTTTCTTTATTTTTTTTTGCTCCTCGCATTTTTCACACCTTTTCATGCTCCTGGTCTTTTTTTTTTCTTTTGCTCCTCGCATTTTTCACATCTTTTCATGCTCCTGGTCTTTCTTTTTTTTTTTTTGCTCCTCGCATTTTTCACACCTTTTCATGCTCCTGGTCTTTTTTTTTTTTTTTTTTTTTTTTGCTCCTCGCATTTTTCACACCTTTTCATGCTCCTGGTCTTTCTTTTTTTTTTTTTTTTCTTTTGCTCCTCGCATTTTTCACACCTTTTCATGCTCCTGGTCTTTCTTTTTTTTTTTTTTCTTTTGCTCCTCGCATTTTTCACACCTTTTCATGCTCCTGGTCTTTCTTTCTTTCTTTTTTTTTTTTTTTTGCTCCTCGCATTTTTCACACCTTTTCATGCTCCTGGTCTTTTTTTTTTTTTTTGCTCCTCGCATTTTTCACACCTTTTCATGCTCCTGGTCTTTCTTTCTTTCTTTTTTTTTTTTTTTTGCTCCTCACATTTTTCACACCTTTTCATGCTCCTGGTCTTTTTTTTTTTTTTCTCCCCGCATTTTTCACACCTTTTCATGCTCCTGGTCTTTCTTTTTTTTTTTTTTTTTTTTCTCCTCGCCTTTTTCACACCTTTTCATGCTCCTGGTCTTTTTTTTTTTTTTTTGCTCCTAGAATTTTACACACCTTTTCATGCTCCTGGTCTTTTTTTTTTTTTTTTGCTCCTAGAATTTTTCACACCTTTTCATGCTCCTGGTCTTTCTTTTTTTTTTTTTTTCTCCTAGAATTTTTCACACCTTTTCATGCTCCTGGTCTTTCTTTTTTTTTTTTTTGCTCCTAGAATTTTTCACACCTTTTCATGCTCCTGGTCTTTCTTTTTTTTTTTTTTGCTCCTCGCATTTTTCACACCTTTTCATGCTCCTGGTCTTTCTTTTTTTTTTTTTTTTTTTGCTCCTCGCATTTTTCACACCTTTTCATGCTCCTGGTCTTTCTTTCTTTCTTTTTTTTTTTTTTTTGCTCCTCGCATTTTTCACACCTTTTCATGCTCCTGGTCTTTCTTTCTTTCTTTTTTTTTTTTTTTTGCTCCTCACATTTTTCACACCTTTTCATGCTCCTGGTCTTTTTTTTTTTTTTTCTCCCCGCATTTTTCACACCTTTTCATGCTCCTGGTCTTTTTTTTTTTTTTTTACTCCTCACATTTTTCACACCTTTTCATGCTCCTGGTCTTTTTTTTTTTTTTTGCTCCTCGCATTTTTCACACCTTTTCATGCTCCTGGTCTTTCTTTTTTTTTTTTTTTTTTTTGCTCCTCGCCTTTTTCACGCCTTTTCATGCTCCTGGTCTTTCTTTTTTTTTTTTTGCTCCTCGCATTTTTCACACCTTTTCATGCTCCTGGTCTTTCTTTTTTTTTTTTTTGCTCCTAGAATTTTTCACACCTTTTCATGCTCCTGGTCTTTCTTTTTTTTTTTTTTGCTCCTAGAATTTTTCACACCTTTTCATGCTCCTGGTCTTTCTTTTTTTTTTTTTTGCTCCTCGCATTTTTCACACCTTTTCATGCTCCTGGTCTTTCTTTCTTTTTTTTTTTTTTTTGCTCCTCGCATTTTTCACACCTTTTCATGCTCCTGGTCTTTCTTTTTTTTTTTTTTTTTTGCTCCTCGCATTTTTCACACCTTTTCATGCTCCTCGTCTTTCTTTCTTTCTTTTTTTTTTTTTTTTTCTCCTCGCAGTTTTCACACCTTTTCATGCTCCTGGTCTTTCTTTTTTTTTTTTTGCTCGTCGCATTTTTCACACCTTTTCATGCTCCTGGTCTTTCTTTTTTTTTTTTTTTCTTTTGCTCCTCGCATTTTTCACACCTTTTCATGTTCCTGGTCTCTCTCTTTTTTTTTTTTTTTTTGCTCCTCGCATTTTTCACACCTTTTCATGCTCCTGGTCTTTCTTTTTTTTTTTTTTTTTTTTGCTCCTCGCATTTTTCACACCTTTTCATGCTCCTGGTCTTTCTTTTTTTTTTTTGCTCCTCGCATTTTTCACACCTTTTCATGCTCCTGGTCTTTCTTTTTTTTTTTTTTTTTTTGCTCCTCGCATTTTTCTCCCCTTTTCATGCCCCTGGTCTTTCTTTTTTTTTTTTTTTTTTTGCTCCTCGCATTTTTCACACCTTTTCATGCTCCTGGTCTTTCTTTCTTTCTTTTTTTTTTTTTTTTTGCTCCTCGCATTTTTCACACCTTTTCATGCTCCTGGTCTTTTTTTTTTTTTTTGCTCCTCGCATTTTTCACACCTTTTCATGCTCCTGGTTTTTCTTTCTTTCTTTTTTTTTTTTTTTTGCTCCTCACATTTTTCACACCTTTTCATGCTCCTGGTCTTTTTTTTTTTTTTTCTCCCCGCATTTTTCACACCTTTTCATGCTCCTGGTCTTTTTTTTTTTTTTTTTTTTTTTTCTCCTCGCCTTTTTTACACCTTTTCATGCTCCTGGTCTTTTTTTTTTTTTTTTGCTCCTAGAATTTTACACACCTTTTCATGCTCCTGGTCTTTTTTTTTTTTTTTTGCTCCTAGAATTTTTCACACCTTTTCATGCTCCTGGTCTTTCTTTTTTTTTTTTTTGCTCCTAGAATTTTTCACACCTTTTCATGCTCCTGCTCTTTTTTTTTTTTGCTCCTCAAATTTTTCACACCTTTTCATCCTCCTCGCATTTTTCACACCTCTTCATGCTCCTCGCATTTTTCACAACTTTTCATGCTCGTCGCATTTTTCACACCTTTTCATGCTCCTGGTCTTTCTTTCTTTCTTTTTTTTTTTTTTTCTCCTCGCATTTTTCACACCTTTTCATGCTCCTGGTCTTTCTTTTTTTTTTTTTTGCTCCTAGAATTTTTCACACCTTTTCATGCTCCTGGTGTTTCTTTTTTTTTTTTTTTTTTTTGCTCCTCGCATTTTTCACACCTTTTCATGCTCCTGGTCTTTCTTTTTTTTTTTTGCTCCTCGCATTTTTCACACCTTTTCATGCTCCTGGTCTTTCTTTCTTTTTTTTTTTTTTTGCTCCTCGCATTTTTCACACCTTTTCATGCTCCTGGTCTTTCTTTTTTTTTTTTTTTTTTTGCTCCTCGCATTTTTCACACCTTTTCATGCTCCTGGTCTTTCTTTTTTTTTTTTTTTTTTTGCTCCTCGCATTTTTCACACCTTTTCATGCTCCTGGTCTTTCTTTTTTTTTTTTTTTCTTTTGCTCCTCGCATTTTTCACACCTTTTCATGTTCCTGGTCTCTTTTTTTTTTTTTTTTTTTTTTCTCCTCGCATTTTTCACACCTTTTCATGCTCCTGGTTTTTTTTTTTTTTTTTTTTTTTTTTGCTCCTCGCATTTTTCACACCTTTTCATGCTCCTGGTCTTTCTTTTTTTTTTTTGCTCCTCGCATTTTTCACACCTTTTCATGCTCCTGGTCTTTCTTTTTTTTTTTTTTTTTTTTGCTCCTCGCATTTTTCACACCTTTTCATGCTCCTGGTCTTTCTTTTTTTTTTTTTTTTTTTGCTCCTCGCATTTTTCACACCTTTTCATGCTCCTGGTCTTTCTTTTTTTTTTTTTTTTCTTTTGCTCCTCGCATTTTTCACACCTTTTCATGCTCCTGGTCTTTCTTTTTTTTTTTTTTCTTTTGCTCCTCGCATTTTTCACACCTTTTCATGCTCCTAGTCTTTCTTTCTTTCTTTTTTTTTTTTTTTTTTGCTCCTCGCATTTTTCACACCTTTTCATGCTCCTGGTCTTTCTTTTTTTTTTTTTTGCTCCTAGAATTTTTCACACCTTTTCATGCTCCTGGTCTTTCTTTCTTTCTTTTTTTTTTTTTTTTGCTCCTCGCATTTTTCACACCTTTTCATGCTCCTGGTCTTTCTTTCTTTCTTTTTTTTTTTTTTTTGCTCCTCACATTTTTCACACCTTTTCATGCTCCTGGGCTTTTTTTTTTTTTTCTCCCCGCATTTTTCACACCTTTTCATGCTCCTGGTCTTTTTTTTTTTTTTTTTACTCCTCACATTTTTCACACCTTTTCATGCTCCTGGTCTTTTTTTTTTTTTTGCTCCTCGCCTTTTTCACACCTTTTCATGCTCCTGGTCTTTCTTTTTTTTTTTTTTTTTTTGCTCCTCGCCTTTTTCACACCTTTTCATGCTCCTGGTCTTTCTTTTTTTTTTTTTTTTTGCTCCTCAAATTTTTCACACCTTTTCATCCTCCTCGCATTTTTCACACCTCTTCATGCTCCTCGCATTTTTCACAACTTTTCATGCTCGTCGCATTTTTCACACCTTTTCCTGCTCCTGGTCTTTCTTTTTTTTTTTTTGCTCCTCGCATTTTTCACACCTTTTCATGCTCCTGGTCTTTCTTTTTTTTTTTTTGCTCCTCGCATTTTTCACACCTTTTCATGCTCCTGGTCTTTTTTTTTTTCTTTTGCTCCTCGCATTTTTCACACCTTTTCATGCTCCTGGTCTTTCTTTTTTCTTTTGCTCCTCGCATTTTTCACACCTTTTCATGCTCCTGGTCTTTCTTTTTTTTTTTTTGCTCCTCGCATTTTTCGCACCTTTTCATGCTCCTGGTCTTTTTTTTTTTTTTGCTCCTCGCATTTTTCACACCTTTTCATGCTCCTGGTTTTTTTTTTTTTTGCTCCTCAAATTTTTCACACCTTTTCATCCTCCTCGCATTTTTCACACCTCTTCATGCTCCTCGCATTTTTCACAACTTTTCATGCTCGTCGCATTTTTCACACCTTTTCATGCTCCTGGTCTTTCTTTATTTTTTTTTGCTCCTCGCATTTTTCACACCTTTTCATGCTCCTGGTCTTTTTTTTTTCTTTTGCTCCTCGCATTTTTCACATCTTTTCATGCTCCAGGTCTTTCTTCTTTTTTTTTTGCTCCTCGCATTTTTCACACCTTTTCATGCTCCTGGTCTTTCTTTCTTTCTTTTTTTTTTTTTTTTGCTCCTCACATTTTTCACACCTTTTCATGCTCCTGGTCTTTTTTTTTTTTTTTCTCCCCGCATTTTTCACACCTTTTCATGCTCCTGGTCTTTTTTTTTTTTTTTTACTCCTCACATTTTTCACACCTTTTCATGCTCCTGGTCTTTTTTTTTTTTTTTGCTCCTCGCATTTTTCACACCTTTTCATGCTCCTGGTCTTTCTTTTTTTTTTTTTTTTTTTTGCTCCTCGCCTTTTTCACGCCTTTTCATGCTCCTGGTCTTTCTTTTTTTTTTTTTGCTCCTCGCATTTTTCACACCTTTTCATGCTCCTGGTCTTTCTTTTTTTTTTTTTTGCTCCTAGAATTTTTCACACCTTTTCATGCTCCTGGTCTTTCTTTTTTTTTTTTTTGCTCCTAGAATTTTTCACACCTTTTCATGCTCCTGGTCTTTCTTTTTTTTTTTTTTGCTCCTCGCATTTTTCACACCTTTTCATGCTCCTGGTCTTTCTTTCTTTTTTTTTTTTTTTTGCTCCTCGCATTTTTCACACCTTTTCATGCTCCTGGTCTTTCTTTTTTTTTTTTTTTTTTGCTCCTCGCATTTTTCACACCTTTTCATGCTCCTCGTCTTTCTTTCTTTCTTTTTTTTTTTTTTTTTCTCCTCGCATTTTTCACACCTTTTCATGCTCCTGGTCTTTCTTTTTTTTTTTTTGCTCCTCGCTTTTTTCACACCTTTTCATGCTCCTGGTCTTTCTTTTTTTTTTTTTTTCTTTTGCTCCTCGCATTTTTCACACCTTTTCATGTTCCTGGTCTCTCTCTTTTTTTTTTTTTTTTTGCTCCTCGCATTTTTCACACCTTTTCATGCTCCTGGTCTTTCTTTTTTTTTTTTTTTTTTTTGCTCCTCGCATTTTTCACACCTTTTCATGCTCCTGGTCTTTCTTTTTTTTTTTTGCTCCTCGCATTTTTCACACCTTTTCATGCTCCTGGTCTTTCTTTTTTTTTTTTTTTTTTTTCTCCTCGCATTTTTCACACCTTTTCATGCTCCTGGTCTTTCTTTTTTTTTTTTTTTTTTGCTCCTCGCATTTTTCACACCTTTTCATGCTCCTGGTCTTTCTTTCTTTCTTTTTTTTTTTTTTTTGCTCCTCGCATTTTTCACACCTTTTCATGCTCCTGGTCTTTTTTTTTTTTTTTGCTCCTCGCATTTTTCACACCTTTTCATGCTCCTGGTCTTTCTTTCTTTCTTTTTTTTTTTTTTTTGCTCCTCACATTTTTCACACCTTTTCATGCTCCTGGTCTTTTTTTTTTTTTTTCTCCCCGCATTTTTCACCCCTTTTCATGCTCCTGGTCTTTTTTTTTTTTTTTTTTTTTTTTCTCCTTGCCTTTTTCACACCTTTTCATGCTCCTGGTCTTTTTTTTTTTTTTTTGCTCCTAGAATTTTACACACCTTTTCATGCTCCTGGTCTTTTTTTTTTTTTTTTGCTCCTAGAATTTTTCACACCTTTTCATGCTCCTGGTCTTTCTTTTTTTTTTTTTTGCTCCTAGAATTTTTCACACCTTTTCATGCTCCTGGTCTTTCTTTTTTTTTTTTTTGCTCCTCAAATTTTTCACACCTTTTCATCCTCCTCGCATTTTTCACACCTCTTCATGCTCCTCGCATTTTTCACAACTTTTCATGCTCGTCGCATTTTTCCCACCTTTTCATGCTCCTGGTCTTTCTTTCTTTCTTTTTTTTTTTTTTTCTCCTCGCATTTTTCACACCTTTTCATGCTCCTGGTCTTTCTTTTTTTTTTTTTTGCTCCTAGAATTTTTCCCACCTTTTCTTGCTCCTGGTGTTTCTTTTTTTTTTTTTTTTTTTGCTCCTCGCATTTTTCACACCTTTTCATGCTCCTGGTCTTTCTTTTTTTTTTTTGCTCCTCGCATTTTTCACACCTTTTCATGCTCCTGGTCTTTCTTTCTTTTTTTTTTTTTTTGCTCCTCGCATTTTTCACACCTTTTCATGCTCCTGGTCTTTCTTTTTTTTTTTTTTTTTTTGCTCCTCGCATTTTTCACACCTTTTCATGCTCCTGGTCTTTCTTTTTTTTTTTTTTTTTTTGCTCCTCGCATTTTTCACACCTTTTCATGCTCCTGGTCTTTCTTTTTTTTTTTTTTTTCTTCTCCCCTTTTTCACACCTTTTCATGTTCCTGGTCTCTTTTTTTTTTTTTTTTTTTTTTGCTCCTCGCATTTTTCACACCTTTTCATGCTCCTGGTCTTTCTTTTTTTTTTTTTTTTTTTGCTCCTCGCATTTTTCACACCTTTTCATGCTCCTGGTCTTTCTTTTTTTTTTTTGCTCCTCGCATTTTTCACACCTTTTCATGCTCCTGGTCTTTCTTTTTTTTTTTTTTTTTTTGCTCCTCGCATTTTTCACACCTTTTCATGCTCCTGGTCTTTCTTTTTTTTTTTTTTTTTTTGCTCCTCGCATTTTTCACACCTTTTCATGCTCCTGGTCTTTCTTTTTTTTTTTTTTTTCTTTTGCTCCTCGCATTTTTCACACCTTTTCATGCTCCTGGTCTTTCTTTTTTTTTTTTTTCTTTTGCTCCTCGCATTTTTCACACCTTTTCATGCTCCTAGTCTTTCTTTCTTTCTTTTTTTTTTTTTTTTTTTGCTCCTCGCATTTTTCCCACCTTTTCATGCTCCTTGTCTTTCTTTTTTTTTTTTTTGCTCCTAGAATTTTTCACACCTTTTCATGCTCCTGGTCTTTCTTTCTTTCTTTTTTTTTTTTTTTTGCTCCTCGCATTTTTCACACCTTTTCATGCTCCTGGTCTTTCTTTCTTTCTTTTTTTTTTTTTTTTGCTCCTCACATTTTTCACACCTTTTCATGCTCCTGGGCTTTTTTTTTTTTTTCTCCCCCCATTTTTCACACCTTTTCATGCTCCTGGTCTTTTTTTTTTTTTTTTTACTCCTCACATTTTTCACACCTTTTCATGCTCCTGGTCTTTTTTTTTTTTTTGCTCCTCGCATTTTTCACACCTTTTCATGCTCCTGGTCTTTCTTTTTTTTTTTTTTTTTTTGCTCCTCGCCTTTTTCACACCTTTTCATGCTCCTGGTCTTTCTTTTTTTTTTTTTTTTTGCTCCTCAAATTTTTCACACCTTTTCATCCTCCTCGCATTTTTCACACCTCTTCATGCTCCTCGCATTTTTCACAACTTTTCATGCTCGTCGCATTTTTCACACCTTTTCATGCTCCTGGTCTTTCTTTTTTTTTTTTTGCTCCTCGCATTTTTCACACCTTTTCATTCTCCTGGTCTTTCTTTTTTTTTTTTTGCTCCTCGCATTTTTCACACCTTTTCATGCTCCTGGTCTTTTTTTTTTTCTTTTGCTCCTCGCATTTTTCACACCTTTTCATGCTCCTGGTCTTTCTTTTTTCTTTTGCTCCTCGCATTTTTCACACCTTTTCATGCTCCTGGTCTTTCTTTTTTTTTTTTTGCTCCTCGCATTTTTCGCACCTTTTCATGCTCCTGGTCTTTTTTTTTTTTTTGCTCCTCGCATTTTTCACACCTTTTCATGCTCCTGGTTTTTTTTTTTTTTGCTCCTCAAATTTTTCACACCTTTTCATCCTCCTCGCATTTTTCACACCTCTTCATGCTCCTCGCATTTTTCACAACTTTTCATGCTCGTCGCATTTTTCACACCTTTTCATGCTCCTGGTCTTTCTTTATTTTTTTTTGCTCCTCGCATTTTTCACACCTTTTCATGCTCCTGGTCTTTTTTTTTTCTTTTGCTCCTCGCATTTTTCACATCTTTTCATGCTCCAGGTCTTTCTTCTTTTTTTTTTGCTCCTCGCATTTTTCACACCTTTTCATGCTCCTGGTCTTTCTTTCTTTTTTTTTTTTTTTGCTCCTCGCCTTTTTCACGCCTTTTCATGCTCCTGGTCTTTCTTTTTTTTTTTTTGCTCCTCGCATTTTTCACACCTTTTCATGCTCCTGGTCTTTCTTTCTTTTTTTTTTTTTTTGATCCTCGCCTTTTTCACGCCTTTTCATGCTCCTGGTCTTTCTTTTTTTTTTTTTGCTCCTAGAATTTTTCACACCTTTTCATGCTCCTGGTCTTTCTTTTTTTTTTTTTTTTTTTGCTCCTCGCATTTTTCACACCTTTTCATGCTCCTGGTCTTTTTTTTTTTTTTGCTCCTCGCATTTTTCACACCTTTTCATGCTCCTGGTCTTTCTTTTTTTTTTTTTTTTTTTGCTCCTCGCATTTTTCACACCTTTTCATGCTCCTGGTCTTTCTTTTTTTTTTTTTGCTCCTCGCATTTTTCACACCTTTTCATGCTCCTGGTCTTTCTTTTTTTTTTTTTTTTTTGCTCCTCAAATTTTTCACACCTTTTCATCCTCCTCGCATTTTTCACACCTCTTCATGCTCCTCGCATTTTTCACAACTTTTCATGCTCGTCGCATTTTTCACACCTTTTCATGCTCCTGGTCTTTCTTTCTTTCTTTTTTTTTTTTTTTTCTCCTCGCATTTTTCACACCTTTTCATGCTCCTGGTCTTTCTTTTTTTTTTTTTTTTTTTTTCTCCTCGCCTTTTTCACACCTTTTCATGCTCCTGGTCTTTTTTTTTTTTTTTTTGCTCCTAGAATTTTACACACCTTTTCATGCTCCTGGTCTTTTTTTTTTTTTTTTGCTCCTAGAATTTTTCACACCTTTTCATGCTCCTGGTCTTTCTTTTTTTTTTTTTTGCTCCTAGAATTTTTCACACCTTTTCATGCTCCTGGTCTTTCTTTCTTTCTTTTTTTTTTTTTTTTGCTCCTCGCATTTTTCACACCTTTTCATGCTCCTGGTCTTTCTTTCTTTCTTTTTTTTTTTTTTTTGCTCCTCACATTTTTCACACCTTTTCATGCTCCTGGTCTTTCTTTCTTTCTTTTTTTTTTTTTTTTGCTCCTCGCTTTTTTCACTCCTTTTCCTGCTCCTGGTCTTTCTTTTTTTTTTTTTTTTTTTGCTCCTCGCATTTTTCACACCTTTTCATGCTCCTGGTCTTTCTTTTTTTTTTTTTTTTTTTGCTCCTCGCTTTTTTCCCCCCTTTTCATTCTCCTGGTCTTTCTTTTTTTTTTTTTTTTTTTTGCTCCTCGCATTTTTCACACCTTTTCATGCTCCTGGTCTTTCTTTTTTTTTTTTTTTCTTTTGCTCCTCGCATTTTTCACACCTTTTCATGTTCCTGGTCTCTTTTTTTTTTTTTTTTTTTTTTGCTCCTCGCTTTTTTCACACCTTTTCATGCTCCTGGTCTTTCTTTTTTTTTTTTTTTTTTTGCTCCTCGCATTTTTCACACCTTTTCATGCTCCTGGTCTTTCTTTTTTTTTTTTGCTCCTCGCATTTTTCCCACCTTTTCTTGCTCCTGGTCTTTCTTTTTTTTTTTTTTTTTTTGCTCCTCGCATTTTTCCCCCCTTTTCATTCTCCTGGTCTTTCTTTTTTTTTTTTTTTTTTTGCTCCTCGCATTTTTCACACCTTTTCATGCTCCTGGTCTTTCTTTTTTTTTTTTTTTTCTTTTGCTCCTCGCATTTTTCACACCTTTTCATGCTCCTGGTCTTTCTTTTTTTTTTTTTTCTTTTGCTCCTCGCATTTTTCACACCTTTTCATGCTCCTAGTGTTTCTTTCTTTCTTTTTTTTTTTTTTTTTGCTCCTCGCATTTTTCACACCTTTTCATGCTCCTGGTCTTTCTTTTTTTTTTTTTTGCTCCTAGAATTTTTCACACCTTTTCATGCTCCTGGTCTTTCTTTCTTTCTTTTTTTTTTTTTTTTGCTCCTCGCATTTTTCACACCTTTTCATGCTCCTGGTCTTTCTTTCTTTCTTTTTTTTTTTTTTTTGCTCCTCACATTTTTCACACCTTTTCATGCTCCTGGTCTTTTTTTTTTTTTTCTCCCCGCATTTTTCACACCTTTTCATGCTCCTGGTCTTTTTTTTTTTTTTTTTACTCCTCACATTTTTCACACCTTTTCATGCTCCTGGTCTTTTTTTTTTTTTTGCTCCTCGCATTTTTCACACCTTTTCATGCTCCTGGTCTTTCTTTTTTTTTTTTTTTTTTTGCTCCTCGCCTTTTTCACACCTTTTCATGCTCCTGGTCTTTCTTTTTTTTTTTTTTTTTTGCTCCTCAAATTTTTCACACCTTTTCATCCTCCTCGCATTTTTCACACCTCTTCATGCTCCTCGCATTTTTCACAACTTTTCATGCTCGTCGCATTTTTCACACCTTTTCATGCTCCTGGTCTTTCTTTTTTTTTTTTTGCTCCTCGCATTTTTCACACCTTTTCATGCTCCTGGTCTTTTTTTTTTTCTTTTGCTCCTCGCATTTTTCACACCTTTTCATGCTCCTGGTCTTTCTTTTTTCTTTTGCTCCTCGCATTTTTCACACCTTTTCATGCTCCTGGTCTTTCTTTTTTTTTTTTTGCTCCTCGCATTTTTCGCACCTTTTCATGCTCCTGGTCTTTTTTTTTTTTTGCTCCTCGCATTTTTCACACCTTTTCATGCTCCTGGTTTTTTTTTTTTTTGCTCCTCAAATTTTTCACACCTTTTCATCCTCCTCGCATTTTTCACACCTCTTCATGCTCCTCGCATTTTTCACAACTTTTCATGCTCGTCGCATTTTTCACACCTTTTCATGCTCCTGGTCTTTCTTTATTTTTTTTTGCTCCTCGCATTTTTCACACCTTTTCATGCTCCTGGTCTTTTTTTTTTCTTTTGCTCCTCGCATTTTTCACATCTTTTCATGCTCCAGGTCTTTCTTTTTTTTTTTTTGCTCCTCGCATTTTTCACACCTTTTCATGCTCCTGGTCTTTCTTTCTTTTTTTTTTTTTTTGCTCCTCGCCTTTTTCACGCCTTTTCATGCTCCTGGTCTTTCTTTTTTTTTTTTTGCTCCTCGCATTTTTCACACCTTTTCATGCTCCTGGTCTTTCTTTCTTTTTTTTTTTTTTTGATCCTCGCCTTTTTCACGCCTTTTCATGCTCCTGGTCTTTCTTTTTTTTTTTTTGCTCCTAGAATTTTTCACACCTTTTCATGCTCCTGGTCTTTCTTTTTTTTTTTTTTTTTTTTGCTCCTCGCATTTTTCACACCTTTTCATGCTCCTGGTCTTTTTTTTTTTTTTGCTCCTCGCATTTTTCACACCTTTTCATGCTCCTGGTCTTTCTTTTTTTTTTTTTTTTTTTGCTCCTCGCATTTTTCACACCTTTTCATGCTCCTGGTCTTTCTTTTTTTTTTTTTGCTCCTCGCATTTTTCACACCTTTTCATGCTCCTGGTCTTTCTTTTTTTTTTTTTTTTTTGCTCCTCAAATTTTTCACACCTTTTCATCCTCCTCGCATTTTTCACACCTCTTCATGCTCCTCGCATTTTTCACAACTTTTCATGCTCGTCGCATTTTTCACACCTTTTCATGCTCCTGGTCTTTCTTTCTTTCTTTTTTTTTTTTTTTTCTCCTCGCATTTTTCACACCTTTTCATGCTCCTGGTCTTTCTTTTTTTTTTTTTTTTTTTTCTCCTCGCCTTTTTCACACCTTTTCATGCTCCTGGTCTTTTTTTTTTTTTTTTTGCTCCTAGAATTTTACACACCTTTTCATGCTCCTGGTCTTTTTTTTTTTTTTTTGCTCCTAGAATTTTTCACACCTTTTCATGCTCCTGGTCTTTCTTTTTTTTTTTTTTGCTCCTAGAATTTTTCACACCTTTTCATGCTCCTGGTCTTTCTTTCTTTCTTTTTTTTTTTTTTTTGCTCCTCGCATTTTTCACACCTTTTCATGCTCCTGGTCTTTCTTTCTTTCTTTTTTTTTTTTTTTTGCTCCTCACATTTTTCACACCTTTTCATGCTCCTGGTCTTTTTTTTTTTTTTCTCCCCGCATTTTTCACACCTTTTCATGCTCCTGGTCTTTTTTTTTTTTTTTTTACTCCTCACATTTTTCACACCTTTTCATGCTCCTGGTCTTTTTTTTTTTTTTGCTCCTCGCATTTTTCACACCTTTTCATGCTCCTGGTCTTTCTTTTTTTTTTTTTTTTTTTGCTCCTCGCCTTTTTCACACCTTTTCATGCTCCTGGTCTTTCTTTTTTTTTTTTTTTTTGCTCCTCAAATTTTTCACACCTTTTCATCCTCCTCGCATTTTTCACACCTCTTCATGCTCCTCGCATTTTTCACAACTTTTCATGCTCGTCGCATTTTTCACACCTTTTCATGCTCCTGGTCTTTCTTTTTTTTTTTTTGCTCCTCGCATTTTTCACACCTTTTCATGCTCCTGGTCTTTTTTTTTTCTTTTGCTCCTCGCATTTTTCACACCTTTTCATGCTCCTGGTCTTTTTTTTTTCTTTTGCTCCTCGCATTTTTCACACCTTTTCATGCTCCTGGTCTTTCTTTTTTTTTTTTGCTCCTCGCTTTTTTCGCACCTTTTCATGCTCCTGGTCTTTTTTTTTTTTTTGCTCCTCGCATTTTTCACACCTTTTCATGCTCCTGGTCTTTCTTTTTTTTTTTTGCTCCTCGCATTTTTCACACCTTTTCATGCTCCTGGTCTTTCTTTTTTTTTTTTGCTCCTCGCATTTTTCACACCTTTTCATGCTCCTGGTCTTTCTTTTTTTTTTTTTTTTTTTGCTCCTCGCATTTTTCACACCTTTTCATGCTCCTGGTCTTTCTTTTTTTTTTTTTTTTTTTGCTCCTCGCATTTTTCACACCTTTTCATGCTCCTGGTCTTTCTTTTTTTTTTTTTTTTCTTTTGCTCCTCGCATTTTTCACACCTTTTCATGCTCCTGGTCTTTCTTTTTTTTTTTTTTCTTTTGCTCCTCGCATTTTTCACACCTTTTCATGCTCCTAGTGTTTCTTTCTTTCTTTTTTTTTTTTTTTTTGCTCCTCGCATTTTTCACACCTTTTCATGCTCCTGGTCTTTCTTTTTTTTTTTTTTGCTCCTAGAATTTTTCACACCTTTTCATGCTCCTGGTCTTTCTTTCTTTCTTTTTTTTTTTTTTTTGCTCCTCGCATTTTTCACACCTTTTCATGCTCCTGGTCTTTCTTTCTTTCTTTTTTTTTTTTTTTTGCTCCTCACATTTTTCACACCTTTTCATGCTCCTGGTCTTTTTTTTTTTTTTCTCCCCGCATTTTTCACACCTTTTCATGCTCCTGGTCTTTTTTTTTTTTTTTTTACTCCTCACATTTTTCACACCTTTTCATGCTCCTGGTCTTTTTTTTTTTTTTGCTCCTCGCATTTTTCACACCTTTTCATGCTCCTGGTCTTTCTTTTTTTTTTTTTTTTTTTGCTCCTCGCCTTTTTCACACCTTTTCATGCTCCTGGTCTTTCTTTTTTTTTTTTTTTTTTGCTCCTCAAATTTTTCACACCTTTTCATCCTCCTCGCATTTTTCACACCTCTTCATGCTCCTCGCATTTTTCACAACTTTTCATGCTCGTCGCATTTTTCACACCTTTTCATGCTCCTGGTCTTTCTTTTTTTTTTTTTGCTCCTCGCATTTTTCACACCTTTTCATGCTCCTGGTCTTTTTTTTTTTCTTTTGCTCCTCGCATTTTTCACACCTTTTCATGCTCCTGGTCTTTCTTTTTTCTTTTGCTCCTCGCATTTTTCACACCTTTTCATGCTCCTGGTCTTTCTTTTTTTTTTTTTGCTCCTCGCATTTTTCGCACCTTTTCATGCTCCTGGTCTTTTTTTTTTTTTGCTCCTCGCATTTTTCACACCTTTTCATGCTCCTGGTTTTTTTTTTTTTTGCTCCTCAAATTTTTCACACCTTTTCATCCTCCTCGCATTTTTCACACCTCTTCATGCTCCTCGCATTTTTCACAACTGTTCATGCTCGTCGCATTTTTCACACCTTTTCATGCTCCTGGTCTTTCTTTATTTTTTTTTGCTCCTCCCATTTTTCACACCTTTTCATGCTCCTGGTCTTTTTTTTTTCTTTTGCTCCTCGCATTTTTCACATCTTTTCATGCTCCAGGTCTTTCTTTTTTTTTTTTTGCTCCTCGCATTTTTCACACCTTTTCATGCTCCTGGTCTTTCTTTCTTTTTTTTTTTTTTTGCTCCTCGCCTTTTTCACGCCTTTTCATGCTCCTGGTCTTTCTTTTTTTTTTTTTGCTCCTCGCATTTTTCACACCTTTTCATGCTCCTGGTCTTTCTTTCTTTTTTTTTTTTTTTGATCCTCGCCTTTTTCACGCCTTTTCATGCTCCTGGTCTTTCTTTTTTTTTTTTTGCTCCTAGAATTTTTCACACCTTTTCATGCTCCTGGTCTTTCTTTTTTTTTTTTTTTTTTTTGCTCCTCGCATTTTTCACACCTTTTCATGCTCCTGGTCTTTTTTTTTTTTTTGCTCCTCGCATTTTTCACACCTTTTCATGCTCCTGGTCTTTCTTTTTTTTTTTTTTTTTTTGCTCCTCGCATTTTTCACACCTTTTCATGCTCCTGGTCTTTCTTTTTTTTTTTTTGCTCCTCGCATTTTTCACACCTTTTCATGCTCCTGGTCTTTCTTTTTTTTTTTTTTTTTTGCTCCTCAAATTTTTCACACCTTTTCATCCTCCTCGCATTTTTCACACCTCTTCATGCTCCTCGCATTTTTCACAACTTTTCATGCTCGTCGCATTTTTCACACCTTTTCATGCTCCTGGTCTTTCTTTCTTTCTTTTTTTTTTTTTTTTCTCCTCGCATTTTTCACACCTTTTCATGCTCCTGGTCTTTCTTTTTTTTTTTTTTTTTTTTCTCCTCGCCTTTTTCACACCTTTTCATGCTCCTGGTCTTTTTTTTTTTTTTTTTGCTCCTAGAATTTTACACACCTTTTCATGCTCCTGGTCTTTTTTTTTTTTTTTTGCTCCTAGAATTTTTCACACCTTTTCATGCTCCTGGTCTTTCTTTTTTTTTTTTTTGCTCCTAGAATTTTTCACACCTTTTCATGCTCCTGGTCTTTCTTTCTTTCTTTTTTTTTTTTTTTTGCTCCTCGCATTTTTCACACCTTTTCATGCTCCTGGTCTTTCTTTCTTTCTTTTTTTTTTTTTTTTGCTCCTCACATTTTTCACACCTTTTCATGCTCCTGGTCTTTTTTTTTTTTTTCTCCCCGCATTTTTCACACCTTTTCATGCTCCTGGTCTTTTTTTTTTTTTTTTTACTCCTCACATTTTTCACACCTTTTCATGCTCCTGGTCTTTTTTTTTTTTTTGCTCCTCGCATTTTTCACACCTTTTCATGCTCCTGGTCTTTCTTTTTTTTTTTTTTTTTTTGCTCCTCGCCTTTTTCACACCTTTTCATGCTCCTGGTCTTTCTTTTTTTTTTTTTTTTTGCTCCTCAAATTTTTCACACCTTTTCATCCTCCTCGCATTTTTCACACCTCTTCATGCTCCTCGCATTTTTCACATCTTTTCATGCTCGTCGCATTTTTCACACCTTTTCATGCTCCTGGTCTTTCTTTTTTTTTTTTTGCTCCTCGCATTTTTCACACCTTTTCATGCTCCTGGTCTTTTTTTTTTCTTTTGCTCCTCGCATTTTTCACACCTTTTCATGCTCCTGGTCTTTTTTTTTTCTTTTGCTCCTCGCATTTTTCACACCTTTTCATGCTCCTGGTCTTTCTTTTTTTTTTTTGCTCCTCGCATTTTTCGCACCTTTTCATGCTCCTGGTCTTTTTTTTTTTTTTGCTCCTCGCATTTTTCACACCTTTTCATGCTCCTGGTTTTTTTTTTTTTTGCTCCTCAAATTTTTCACACCTTTTCATCCTCCTCGCATTTTTCACACCTCTTCATGCTCCTCGCATTTTTCACAACTTTTCATGCTCGTCGCATTTTTCACACCTTTTCATGCTCCTGGTCTTTCTTTATTTTTTTTTGCTCCTCGCATTTTTCACACCTTTTCATGCTCCTGGTCTTTTTTTTTTCTTTTGCTCCTCGCATTTTTCACATCTTTTCATGCTCCTGGTCTTTCTTTTTTTTTTTTTGCTCCTCGCATTTTTCACACCTTTTCATGCTCCTGGTCTTTCTTTCTTTTTTTTTTTTTTTTGCTCCTCGCCTTTTTCACGCCTTTTCATGCTCCTGGTCTTTCTTTTTTTTTTTTGCTCCTCGCATTTTTCACACCTTTTCATGCTCCTGGTCTTTCTTTCTTTTTTTTTTTTTTTGATCCTCGCCTTTTTCACGCCTTTTCATGCTCCTGGTCTTTCTTTTTTTTTTTTTGCTCCTAGAATTTTTCACACCTTTTCATGCTCCTGGTCTTTCTTTTTTTTTTTTTTTTTTTGCTCCTCGCATTTTTCACACCTTTTCATGCTCCTGGTCTTTTTTTTTTTTTTGCTCCTCGCATTTTTCACACCTTTTCATGCTCCTGGTCTTTCTTTTTTTTTTTTTTTTTTGCTCCTCGCATTTTTCACACCTTTTCATGCTCCTGGTCTTTCTTTTTTTTTTTTTGCTCCTCGCATTTTTCACAACTTTTCATGCTCCTGGTCTTTCTTTTTTTTTTTTTTTTTTGCTCCTCAAATTTTTCACACCTTTTCATCCTCCTCGCATTTTTCACACCTCTTCATGCTCCTCGCATTTTTCACAACTTTTCATGCTCGTCGCATTTTTCACACCTTTTCATGCTCCTGGTCTTTCTTTCTTTCTTTTTTTTTTTTTTTTCTCCTCGCATTTTTCACACCTTTTCATGCTCCTGGTCTTTCTTTTTTTTTTTTTTGCTCCTCGCATTTTTCACACCTTTTCATGCTCCTGGTCTTTCTTTTTTTTTTTTTTTTTTTGCTCCTCGCATTTTTCACACCTTTTCATGCTCCTGGTCTTTCTTTTTTTTTTTTGCTCCTCGCATTTTTCACACCTTTTCATGCTCCTGGTCTTTCTTTTTTTTTTTTTTTTTTTGCTCCTCGCATTTTTCACACCTTTTCATGCTCCTGGTCTTTCTTTTTTTTTTTTTTTTTTTTGCTCCTCGCATTTTTCACACCTTTTCATGCTCCTGGTCTTTTTTCTTTCTTTTTTTTTTTTTTTTGCTCCTCGCATTTTTCACACCTTTTCATGCTCCTGGTCTTTCTTTCTTTCTTTTTTTTTTTTTTTTGCTCCTCGCATTTTTCACACCTTTTCATGCTCCTGGTCTTTCTTTTTTTTTTTTGCTCCTCGCATTTTTCACACCTTTTCATGCTCCTGGTCTTTCTTTTTTTTTTTTTTTTTTTGCTCCTCGCATTTTTCACACCTTTTCATGCTCCTGGTCTTTCTTTTTTTTTTTTTTTTTTTGCTCCTCGCATTTTTCACACCTTTTCATGCTCCTGGTCTCTTTTTTTTTTTTTTCTTTTGCTCCTCGCATTTTTCACACCTTTTCATGTTCCTGGTCTCTTTTTTTTTTTTTTTTTTTTGCTCCTCGCATTTTTCACACCTTTTCATGCTCCTGGTCTTTCTTTCTTTCTTTTTTTTTTTTTTTTGCTCCTCACATTTTTCACACCTTTTCATGCTCCTGGTCTTTTTTTTTTTTTTCTCCCCGCATTTTTCACACCTTTTCATGCTCCTGGTCTTTTTTTTTTTTTTTTACTCCTCACATTTTTCACACCTTTTCATGCTCCTGGTCTTTTTTTTTTTTTTGCTCCTCGCATTTTTCACACCTTTTCATGCTCCTGGTCTTTCTTTTTTTTTTTTTTTTTTTTGCTCCTCGCCTTTTTCACACCTTTTCATGCTCCTGGTCTTTCTTTTTTTTTTTTTGCTCCTCGCATTTTTCACACCTTTTCATGCTCCTGGTTTTTCTTTTTTTTTTTTTGCTCCTCGCATTTTTCACACCTTTTCATGCTCCTGGTCTTTCTTTTTTTTTTTTTGCTCCTCGCATTTTTCACACCTTTTCATGCTCCTGGTCTTTCATTTTTTTTTTTTTTGCTCCTCGCATTTTTCACACCTTTTCATGCTCCTGGTCTTTCTTTTTTTTTTTTTTTTTTTTTGCTCCTCGCATTTTTCACACCTTTTCATGCTCCTGGTCTTTCTTTTTTTTTTTTTTTTTTTTTTGCTCCTCGCATTTTTCACACCTTTTCATGCTCCTGGTCTTTTTTTTTTTTTTTTGCTCCTCGCATTTTTCACACCTTTTCATGCTCCTGGTCTTTCTTTTTTTTTTTTGCTCCTCGCATTTTTCACACCTTTTCATGCTCCTGGTCTTTCTTTCTTTTTTTTTTTTTTTGCTCCTCGCATTTTTCACACCTTTTCATGCTCCTGGTCTTTCTTTCTTTCTTTTTTTTTTTTTTTGCTCCTCACATTTTTCACACCTTTTCATGCTCCTGGTCTTTTTTTTTTTTTTTCTCCCCGCATTTTTCACACCTTTTCATGCTCCTGGTCTTTTTTTTTTTTTTTTACTCCTCACATTTTTCACACCTTTTCATGCTCCTGGTCTTTTTTTTTTTTTTGCTCCTCGCATTTTTCACACCTTTTCATGCTCCTGGTCTTTCTTTTTTTTTTTTTTTTTTTGCTCCTCGCCTTTTTCACACCTTTTCATGCTCCTGGTCTTTCTTTTTTTTTTTTTTTTTGCTCCTCGCATTTTTCACATCTTTTCATGCTCCTGGTCTTTTTTTTTTTTTTTTTGCTCCTAGAATTTTACACACCTTTTCATGCTCCTGGTCTTTCTTTTTTTTTTTTTTTTTTTTTTTGCTCCTCCCTTTTTTCCCCCTTTTTCTTTCTCCTGGTCTTTTTTTTTTTTTTTTTTTTTTTTTGCTCCTCGCATTTTTCACACCTTTTCATGCTCCTGGTCTTTCTTTTTTTTTTTTTTTTCTTTTGCTCCTCGCATTTTTCACACCTTTTCATGCTCCTGGTCTTTCTTTTTTTTTTTTTTCTTTTGCTCCTCGCATTTTTCACACCTTTTCATGCTCCTGGTCTTTCTTTCTTTCTTTTTTTTTTTTTTTTGCTCCTCGCATTTTTCACACCTTTTCATGCTCCTGGTCTTTTTTTTTTTTTTTGCTCCTCGCATTTTTCACACCTTTTCATGCTCCTGGTCTTTCTTTCTTTCTTTTTTTTTTTTTTTTGCTCCTCACATTTTTCACACCTTTTCATGCTCCTGGTCTTTTTTTTTTTTTTCTCCCCGCATTTTTCACACCTTTTCATGCTCCTGGTCTTTCTTTTTTTTTTTTTTTTTTTTTCTCCTCGCCTTTTTCACACCTTTTCATGCTCCTGGTCTTTCTTTTTTTTTTTTTTTTTTTTTGCTCCTCGCCTTTTTCACGCCTTTTCATGCTCCTGGTCTTTTTTTTTTTTTTTTTGCTCCTCGCATTTTTCACACCTTTTCATGCTCCTGGTCTTTCTTTTTTTTTTTTTGCTCCTAGAATTTTTCACACCTTTTCATGCTCCTGGTCTTTCTTTTTTTTTTTTTTGCTCCTAGAATTTTTCACACCTTTTCATGCTCCTGGTCTTTCTTTTTTTTTTTTTTGCTCCTCGCATTTTTCACACCTTTTCATGCTCCTGGTCTTTCTTTCTTTTTTTTTTTTTTTGCTCCTCGCATTTTTCACACCTTTTCATGCTCCTGGTCTTTCTTTTTTTTTTTTTTTTTTGCTCCTCGCATTTTTCACACCTTTTCATGCTCCTCGTCTTTCTTTCTTTCTTTTTTTTTTTTTTTTTCTCCTCGCATTTTTCACACCTTTTCATGCTCCTGGTCTTTCTTTTTTTTTTTTTGCTCCTCGCATTTTTCACACCTTTTCATGCTCCTGGTCTTTCTTTTTTTTTTTTTTTCTTTTGCTCCTCGCATTTTTCACACCTTTTCATGTTCCTGGTCTCTTTTTTTTTTTTTTTTTTTTTGCTCCTCGCATTTTTCACACCTTTTCATGCTCCTGGTCTTTCTTTTTTTTTTTTTTTTTTTTTGCTCCTCGCATTTTTCGCACCTTTTCATGCTCCTGGTCTTTTTTTTTTTTTTGCTCCTCGCATTTTTCACACCTTTTCATGCTCCTGGTCTTTCTTTTTTTTTTTTTTTTTTTGCTCCTCGCATTTTTCACACCTTTTCATGCTCCTGGTCTTTCTTTTTTTTTTTTGCTCCTCGCATTTTTCACACCTTTTCATGCTCCTGGTCTTTCTTTTTTTTTTTTTTTTTTTGCTCCTCGCATTTTTCACACCTTTTCATGCTCCTGGTCTTTCTTTTTTTTTTTTTTTTTTTTGCTCCTCGCATTTTTCACACCTTTTCATGCTCCTGGTCTTTTTTCTTTCTTTTTTTTTTTTTTTTGCTCCTCGCATTTTTCACACCTTTTCATGCTCCTGGTCTTTCTTTCTTTCTTTTTTTTTTTTTTTTGCTCCTCGCATTTTTCACACCTTTTCATGCTCCTGGTCTTTCTTTTTTTTTTTTGCTCCTCGCATTTTTCACACCTTTTCATGCTCCTGGTCTTTCTTTTTTTTTTTTTTTTTTTGCTCCTCGCATTTTTCACACCTTTTCATGCTCCTGGTCTTTCTTTTTTTTTTTTTTTTTTTGCTCCTCGCATTTTTCACACCTTTTCATGCTCCTGGTCTCTTTTTTTTTTTTTTCTTTTGCTCCTCGCATTTTTCACACCTTTTCATGTTCCTGGTCTCTTTTTTTTTTTTTTTTTTTTGCTCCTCGCATTTTTCACACCTTTTCATGCTCCTGGTCTTTCTTTCTTTCTTTTTTTTTTTTTTTTGCTCCTCACATTTTTCACACCTTTTCATGCTCCTGGTCTTTTTTTTTTTTTTCTCCCCGCATTTTTCACACCTTTTCATGCTCCTGGTCTTTTTTTTTTTTTTTTACTCCTCACATTTTTCACACCTTTTCATGCTCCTGGTCTTTTTTTTTTTTTTGCTCCTCGCATTTTTCACACCTTTTCATGCTCCTGGTCTTTCTTTTTTTTTTTTTTTTTTTTGCTCCTCGCCTTTTTCACACCTTTTCATGCTCCTGGTCTTTCTTTTTTTTTTTTTGCTCCTCGCATTTTTCACACCTTTTCATGCTCCTGGTTTTTCTTTTTTTTTTTTTGCTCCTCGCATTTTTCACACCTTTTCATGCTCCTGGTCTTTCTTTTTTTTTTTTTGCTCCTCGCATTTTTCACACCTTTTCATGCTCCTGGTCTTTCATTTTTTTTTTTTTTGCTCCTCGCATTTTTCACACCTTTTCATGCTCCTGGTCTTTCTTTTTTTTTTTTTTTTTTTTTGCTCCTCGCATTTTTCACACCTTTTCATGCTCCTGGTCTTTCTTTTTTTTTTTTTTTTTTTTTTGCTCCTCGCATTTTTCACACCTTTTCATGCTCCTGGTCTTTTTTTTTTTTTTTTGCTCCTCGCATTTTTCACACCTTTTCATGCTCCTGGTCTTTCTTTTTTTTTTTTGCTCCTCGCATTTTTCACACCTTTTCATGCTCCTGGTCTTTCTTTCTTTTTTTTTTTTTTTGCTCCTCGCATTTTTCACACCTTTTCATGCTCCTGGTCTTTCTTTCTTTCTTTTTTTTTTTTTTTGCTCCTCACATTTTTCACACCTTTTCATGCTCCTGGTCTTTTTTTTTTTTTTTCTCCCCGCATTTTTCACACCTTTTCATGCTCCTGGTCTTTTTTTTTTTTTTTTTACTCCTCACATTTTTCACACCTTTTCATGCTCCTGGTCTTTTTTTTTTTTTTGCTCCTCGCATTTTTCACACCTTTTCATGCTCCTGGTCTTTCTTTTTTTTTTTTTTTTTTTGCTCCTCGCCTTTTTCACACCTTTTCATGCTCCTGGTCTTTCTTTTTTTTTTTTTTTTTGCTCCTCGCATTTTTCACATCTTTTCATGCTCCTGGTCTTTTTTTTTTTTTTTTTGCTCCTAGAATTTTACACACCTTTTCATGCTCCTGGTCTTTCTTTTTTTTTTTTTTTTTTTTTTTTGCTCCTCGCATTTTTCACACCTTTTCATGCTCCTGGTCTTTTTTTTTTTTTTTTTTTTTTTTTGCTCCTCGCATTTTTCACACCTTTTCATGCTCCTGGTCTTTCTTTTTTTTTTTTTTTTCTTTTGCTCCTCGCATTTTTCACACCTTTTCATGCTCCTGGTCTTTCTTTTTTTTTTTTTTCTTTTGCTCCTCGCATTTTTCACACCTTTTCATGCTCCTGGTCTTTCTTTCTTTCTTTTTTTTTTTTTTTTGCTCCTCGCATTTTTCACACCTTTTCATGCTCCTGGTCTTTTTTTTTTTTTTTGCTCCTCGCATTTTTCACACCTTTTCATGCTCCTGGTCTTTCTTTCTTTCTTTTTTTTTTTTTTTTGCTCCTCACATTTTTCACACCTTTTCATGCTCCTGGTCTTTTTTTTTTTTTTCTCCCCGCATTTTTCACACCTTTTCATGCTCCTGGTCTTTCTTTTTTTTTTTTTTTTTTTTTCTCCTCGCCTTTTTCACACCTTTTCATGCTCCTGGTCTTTCTTTTTTTTTTTTTTTTTTTTTTGCTCCTCGCCTTTTTCACACCTTTTCATGCTCCTGGTCTTTCTTTTTTTTTTTTTGCTCCTCGCATTTTTCACACCTTTTCATGCTCCTGGTCTTTCTTTTTTTTTTTTTGCTCCTAGAATTTTTCACACCTTTTCATGCTCCTGGTCTTTCTTTTTTTTTTTTTTGCTCCTAGAATTTTTCACACCTTTTCATGCTCCTGGTCTTTCTTTTTTTTTTTTTTGCTCCTCGCATTTTTCACACCTTTTCATGCTCCTGGTCTTTCTTTCTTTTTTTTTTTTTTTGCTCCTCGCATTTTTCACACCTTTTCATGCTCCTGGTCTTTCTTTTTTTTTTTTTTTTTTGCTCCTCGCATTTTTCACACCTTTTCATGCTCCTCGTCTTTCTTTCTTTCTTTTTTTTTTTTTTTTTCTCCTCGCATTTTTCACACCTTTTCATGCTCCTGGTCTTTCTTTTTTTTTTTTTGCTCCTCGCATTTTTCACACCTTTTCATGCTCCTGGTCTTTCTTTTTTTTTTTTTTTCTTTTGCTCCTCGCATTTTTCACACCTTTTCATGTTCCTGGTCTCTTTTTTTTTTTTTTTTTTTTTGCTCCTCGCATTTTTCACACCTTTTCATGCTCCTGGTCTTTCTTTTTTTTTTTTTTTTTTTTTGCTCCTCGCATTTTTCGCACCTTTTCATGCTCCTGGTCTTTTTTTTTTTTTTGCTCCTCGCATTTTTCACACCTTTTCATGCTCCTGGTTTTTTTTTTTTTTGCTCCTCAAATTTTTCACACCTTTTCATCCTCCTCGCATTTTTCACACCTCTTCATGCTCCTCGCATTTTTCACAACTTTTCATGCTCGTCGCATTTTTCACACCTTTTCATGCTCCTGGTCTTTCTTTATTTTTTTTTGCTCCTCGCATTTTTCACACCTTTTCATGCTCCTGGTCTTTTTTTTTTCTTTTGCTCCTCGCATTTTTCACATCTTTTCATGCTCCAGGTCTTTCTTCTTTTTTTTTTGCTCCTCGCATTTTTCACACCTTTTCATGCTCCTGGTCTTTCTTTCTTTTTTTTTTTTTTTGCTCCTCGCCTTTTTCACGCCTTTTCATGCTCCTGGTCTTTCTTTTTTTTTTTTTGCTCCTCGCATTTTTCACACCTTTTCATGCTCCTGGTCTTTCTTTCTTTTTTTTTTTTTTTGATCCTCGCCTTTTTCACGCCTTTTCATGCTCCTGGTCTTTCTTTTTTTTTTTTTGCTCCTAGAATTTTTCACACCTTTTCATGCTCCTGGTCTTTCTTTTTTTTTTTTTTTTTTTGCTCCTCGCATTTTTCACACCTTTTCATGCTCCTGGTCTTTTTTTTTTTTTTGCTCCTCGCATTTTTCACACCTTTTCATGCTCCTGGTCTTTCTTTTTTTTTTTTTTTTTTTGCTCCTCGCATTTTTCACACCTTTTCATGCTCCTGGTCTTTCTTTTTTTTTTTTTGCTCCTCGCATTTTTCACACCTTTTCATGCTCCTGGTCTTTCTTTTTTTTTTTTTTTTTTGCTCCTCAAATTTTTCACACCTTTTCATCCTCCTCGCATTTTTCACACCTCTTCATGCTCCTCGCATTTTTCACAACTTTTCATGCTCGTCGCATTTTTCACACCTTTTCATGCTCCTGGTCTTTCTTTCTTTCTTTTTTTTTTTTTTTTCTCCTCGCATTTTTCACACCTTTTCATGCTCCTGGTCTTTCTTTTTTTTTTTTTTTTTTTTCTCCTCGCCTTTTTCACACCTTTTCATGCTCCTGGTCTTTTTTTTTTTTTTTTTGCTCCTAGAATTTTACACACCTTTTCATGCTCCTGGTCTTTTTTTTTTTTTTTTGCTCCTAGAATTTTTCACACCTTTTCATGCTCCTGGTCTTTCTTTTTTTTTTTTTTGCTCCTAGAATTTTTCACACCTTTTCATGCTCCTGGTCTTTCTTTCTTTCTTTTTTTTTTTTTTTTGCTCCTCGCATTTTTCACACCTTTTCATGCTCCTGGTCTTTCTTTCTTTCTTTTTTTTTTTTTTTTGCTCCTCACATTTTTCACACCTTTTCATGCTCCTGGTCTTTCTTTCTTTCTTTTTTTTTTTTTTTTGCTCCTCGCATTTTTCACACCTTTTCATGCTCCTGGTCTTTCTTTTTTTTTTTTTTTTTTTGCTCCTCGCATTTTTCACACCTTTTCATGCTCCTGGTCTTTCTTTTTTTTTTTTTTTTTTTTGCTCCTCGCATTTTTCACACCTTTTCATGCTCCTGGTCTTTCTTTTTTTTTTTTTTTTTTTGCTCCTCGCATTTTTCACACCTTTTCATGCTCCTGGTCTTTCTTTTTTTTTTTTTTTCTTTTGCTCCTCGCATTTTTCACACCTTTTCATGTTCCTGGTCTCTTTTTTTTTTTTTTTTTTTTTGCTCCTCGCATTTTTCACACCTTTTCATGCTCCTGGTCTTTCTTTTTTTTTTTTTTTTTTTGCTCCTCGCATTTTTCACACCTTTTCATGCTCCTGGTCTTTCTTTTTTTTTTTTGCTCCTCGCATTTTTCACACCTTTTCATGCTCCTGGTCTTTCTTTTTTTTTTTTTTTTTTTGCTCCTCGCATTTTTCACACCTTTTCATGCTCCTGGTCTTTCTTTTTTTTTTTTTTTTTTTGCTCCTCGCATTTTTCACACCTTTTCATGCTCCTGGTCTTTCTTTTTTTTTTTTTTTTCTTTTGCTCCTCGCATTTTTCACACCTTTTCATGCTCCTGGTCTTTCTTTTTTTTTTTTTTCTTTTGCTCCTCGCATTTTTCACACCTTTTCATGCTCCTAGTGTTTCTTTCTTTCTTTTTTTTTTTTTTTTTGCTCCTCGCATTTTTCACACCTTTTCATGCTCCTGGTCTTTCTTTTTTTTTTTTTTGCTCCTAGAATTTTTCACACCTTTTCATGCTCCTGGTCTTTCTTTCTTTCTTTTTTTTTTTTTTTTGCTCCTCGCATTTTTCACACCTTTTCATGCTCCTGGTCTTTCTTTCTTTCTTTTTTTTTTTTTTTTGCTCCTCACATTTTTCACACCTTTTCATGCTCCTGGTCTTTTTTTTTTTTTTGCTCCTCGCATTTTTCACACCTTTTCATGCTCCTGGTCTTTCTTTTTTTTTTTTTTTTTTTGCTCCTCGCCTTTTTTTCACCTTTTCATTCTCCTGGTCTTTCTTTTTTTTTTTTTTTTTGCTCCTCAAATTTTTCACACCTTTTCATCCTCCTCGCATTTTTCACACCTCTTCATGCTCCTCGCATTTTTCACAACTTTTCATGCTCGTCGCATTTTTCACACCTTTTCATGCTCCTGGTCTTTCTTTTTTTTTTTTTGCTCCTCGCATTTTTCACACCTTTTCATGCTCCTGGTCTTTTTTTTTTCTTTTGCTCCTCGCATTTTTCACACCTTTTCTTGCTCCTGGTCTTTTTTTTTTCTTTTGCTCCTCGCATTTTTCACACCTTTTCATGCTCCTGGTCTTTCTTTTTTTTTTTTGCTCCTCGCATTTTTCGCACCTTTTCATGCTCCTGGTCTTTTTTTTTTTTTTGCTCCTCGCATTTTTCACACCTTTTCATGCTCCTGGTTTTTTTTTTTTTTGCTCCTCAAATTTTTCACACCTTTTCATCCTCCTCGCATTTTTCACACCTCTTCATGCTCCTCGCATTTTTCACAACTTTTCATGCTCGTCGCATTTTTCACACCTTTTCATGCTCCTGGTCTTTCTTTATTTTTTTTTGCTCCTCGCATTTTTCACACCTTTTCATGCTCCTGGTCTTTTTTTTTTCTTTTGCTCCTCGCATTTTTCACATCTTTTCATGCTCCTGGTCTTTCTTTTTTTTTTTTTGCTCCTCGCATTTTTCACACCTTTTCATGCTCCTGGTCTTTCTTTCTTTTTTTTTTTTTTTTGCTCCTCGCCTTTTTCACGCCTTTTCATGCTCCTGGTCTTTCTTTTTTTTTTTTGCTCCTCGCATTTTTCACACCTTTTCATGCTCCTGGTCTTTCTTTCTTTTTTTTTTTTTTTGATCCTCGCCTTTTTCACGCCTTTTCATGCTCCTGGTCTTTCTTTTTTTTTTTTTGCTCCTAGAATTTTTCACACCTTTTCATGCTCCTGGTCTTTCTTTTTTTTTTTTTTTTTTTGCTCCTCGCATTTTTCACACCTTTTCATGCTCCTGGTCTTTTTTTTTTTTTTGCTCCTCGCATTTTTCACACCTTTTCATGCTCCTGGTCTTTCTTTTTTTTTTTTTTTTTTGCTCCTCGCATTTTTCACACCTTTTCATGCTCCTGGTCTTTCTTTTTTTTTTTTTGCTCCTCGCATTTTTCACAACTTTTCATGCTCCTGGTCTTTCTTTTTTTTTTTTTTTTTTGCTCCTCAAATTTTTCACACCTTTTCCTCCTCCTCGCATTTTTCACACCTCTTCATGCTCCTCGCATTTTTCACAACTTTTCATGCTCGTCGCATTTTTCACACCTTTTCATGCTCCTGGTCTTTCTTTCTTTCTTTTTTTTTTTTTTTCTCCTCGCATTTTTCACACCTTTTCATGCTCCTGGTCTTTCTTTTTTTTTTTTTTGCTCCTCGCATTTTTCACACCTTTTCATGCTCCTGGTCTTTCTTTTTTTTTTTTTTTTTTTGCTCCTCGCATTTTTCACACCTTTTCATGCTCCTGGTCTTTCTTTTTTTTTTTTGCTCCTCGCATTTTTCACACCTTTTCATGCTCCTGGTCTTTCTTTTTTTTTTTTTTTTTTTGCTCCTCGCATTTTTCACACCTTTTCATGCTCCTGGTCTTTCTTTTTTTTTTTTTTTTTTTTGCTCCTCGCATTTTTCACACCTTTTCATGCTCCTGGTCTTTTTTCTTTCTTTTTTTTTTTTTTTTGCTCCTCGCATTTTTCACACCTTTTCATGCTCCTGGTCTTTCTTTCTTTCTTTTTTTTTTTTTTTTGCTCCTCGCATTTTTCACACCTTTTCATGCTCCTGGTCTTTCTTTTTTTTTTTTTTTTTTTGCTCCTCGCATTTTTCACACCTTTTCATGCTCCTGGTCTTTCTTTTTTTTTTTTTTTTTTTGCTCCTCGCATTTTTCACACCTTTTCATGCTCCTGGTCTCTTTTTTTTTTTTTTCTTTTGCTCCTCGCATTTTTCACACCTTTTCATGTTCCTGGTCTCTTTTTTTTTTTTTTTTTTTTGCTCCTCGCATTTTTCACACCTTTTCATGCTCCTGGTCTTTCTTTCTTTCTTTTTTTTTTTTTTTTGCTCCTCACATTTTTCACACCTTTTCATGCTCCTGGTCTTTTTTTTTTTTTTCTCCCCGCATTTTTCACACCTTTTCATGCTCCTGGTCTTTTTTTTTTTTTTTTACTCCTCACATTTTTCACACCTTTTCATGCTCCTGGTCTTTTTTTTTTTTTTGCTCCTCGCATTTTTCACACCTTTTCATGCTCCTGGTCTTTCTTTTTTTTTTTTTTTTTTTTGCTCCTCGCCTTTTTCACACCTTTTCATGCTCCTGGTCTTTCTTTTTTTTTTTTTGCTCCTCGCATTTTTCACACCTTTTCATGCTCCTGGTTTTTCTTTTTTTTTTTTTGCTCCTCGCATTTTTCACACCTTTTCATGCTCCTGGTCTTTCTTTTTTTTTTTTTGCTCCTCGCATTTTTCACACCTTTTCATGCTCCTGGTCTTTCATTTTTTTTTTTTTTGCTCCTCGCATTTTTCACACCTTTTCATGCTCCTGGTCTTTCTTTTTTTTTTTTTTTTTTTTTGCTCCTCGCATTTTTCACACCTTTTCATGCTCCTGGTCTTTCTTTTTTTTTTTTTTTTTTTTTTGCTCCTCGCATTTTTCACACCTTTTCATGCTCCTGGTCTTTTTTTTTTTTTTTTGCTCCTCGCATTTTTCACACCTTTTCATGCTCCTGGTCTTTCTTTTTTTTTTTTGCTCCTCGCATTTTTCACACCTTTTCATGCTCCTGGTCTTTCTTTCTTTTTTTTTTTTTTTGCTCCTCGCATTTTTCACACCTTTTCATGCTCCTGGTCTTTCTTTCTTTCTTTTTTTTTTTTTTTGCTCCTCACATTTTTCACACCTTTTCATGCTCCTGGTCTTTTTTTTTTTTTTTCTCCCCGCATTTTTCACACCTTTTCATGCTCCTGGTCTTTTTTTTTTTTTTTTACTCCTCACATTTTTCACACCTTTTCATGCTCCTGGTCTTTTTTTTTTTTTTGCTCCTCGCATTTTTCACACCTTTTCATGCTCCTGGTCTTTCTTTTTTTTTTTTTTTTTTTGCTCCTCGCCTTTTTCACACCTTTTCATGTTCCTGGTCTTTCTTTTTTTTTTTTTTTTTGCTCCTCGCATTTTTCACATCTTTTCATGCTCCTGGTCTTTTTTTTTTTTTTTTTTGCTCCTAGAATTTTACACACCTTTTCATGCTCCTGGTCTTTCTTTTTTTTTTTTTTTTTTTTTTGCTCCTCGCATTTTTCACACCTTTTCATGCTCCTGGTCTTTTTTTTTTTTTTTTTTTTTTTTTGCTCCTCGCATTTTTCACACCTTTTCATGCTCCTGGTCTTTCTTTTTTTTTTTTTTTTCTTTTGCTCCTCGCATTTTTCACACCTTTTCATGCTCCTGGTCTTTCTTTTTTTTTTTTTTCTTTTGCTCCTCGCATTTTTCACACCTTTTCATGCTCCTGGTCTTTCTTTCTTTCTTTTTTTTTTTTTTTTGCTCCTCGCATTTTTCACACCTTTTCATGCTCCTGGTCTTTTTTTTTTTTTTTGCTCCTCGCATTTTTCACACCTTTTCATGCTCCTGGTCTTTCTTTCTTTCTTTTTTTTTTTTTTTTGCTCCTCACATTTTTCACACCTTTTCATGCTCCTGGTCTTTTTTTTTTTTTTCTCCCCGCATTTTTCACACCTTTTCATGCTCCTGGTCTTTCTTTTTTTTTTTTTTTTTTTTTCTCCTCGCCTTTTTCACCCCTTTTCATTCTCCTGGTCTTTTTTTTTTTTTTTTTTTTTTTTTGCTCCTCGCCTTTTTCACGCCTTTTCATGCTCCTGGTCTTTCTTTTTTTTTTTTTGCTCCTCGCATTTTTCACACCTTTTCATGCTCCTGGTCTTTCTTTTTTTTTTTTTGCTCCTAGAATTTTTCACACCTTTTCATGCTCCTGGTCTTTCTTTTTTTTTTTTTTGCTCCTAGAATTTTTCACACCTTTTCATGCTCCTGGTCTTTCTTTTTTTTTTTTTTGCTCCTCGCATTTTTCACACCTTTTCATGCTCCTGGTCTTTCTTTCTTTTTTTTTTTTTTTGCTCCTCGCATTTTTCACACCTTTTCATGCTCCTGGTCTTTCTTTTTTTTTTTTTTTTTTGCTCCTCGCATTTTTCACACCTTTTCATGCTCCTCGTCTTTCTTTCTTTCTTTTTTTTTTTTTTTTTCTCCTCGCATTTTTCACACCTTTTCATGCTCCTGGTCTTTCTTTTTTTTTTTTTGCTCCTCGCATTTTTCACACCTTTTCATGCTCCTGGTCTTTCTTTTTTTTTTTTTTTCTTTTGCTCCTCGCATTTTTCACACCTTTTCATGTTCCTGGTCTCTTTTTTTTTTTTTTTTTTTTTGCTCCTCGCATTTTTCACACCTTTTCATGCTCCTGGTCTTTCTTTTTTTTTTTTTTTTTTTTTGCTCCTCGCATTTTTCGCACCTTTTCATGCTCCTGGTCTTTTTTTTTTTTTTGCTCCTCGCATTTTTCACACCTTTTCATGCTCCTGGTTTTTTTTTTTTTTGCTCCTCAAATTTTTCACACCTTTTCATCCTCCTCGCATTTTTCACACCTCTTCATGCTCCTCGCATTTTTCACAACTTTTCATGCTCGTCGCATTTTTCACACCTTTTCATGCTCCTGGTCTTTCTTTATTTTTTTTTGCTCCTCGCATTTTTCACACCTTTTCATGCTCCTGGTCTTTTTTTTTTCTTTTGCTCCTCGCATTTTTCACATCTTTTCATGCTCCAGGTCTTTCTTCTTTTTTTTTTGCTCCTCGCATTTTTCACACCTTTTCATGCTCCTGGTCTTTCTTTCTTTTTTTTTTTTTTTGCTCCTCGCCTTTTTCACGCCTTTTCATGCTCCTGGTCTTTCTTTTTTTTTTTTTGCTCCTCGCATTTTTCACACCTTTTCATGCTCCTGGTCTTTCTTTCTTTTTTTTTTTTTTTGATCCTCGCCTTTTTCACGCCTTTTCATGCTCCTGGTCTTTCTTTTTTTTTTTTTGCTCCTAGAATTTTTCACACCTTTTCATGCTCCTGGTCTTTCTTTTTTTTTTTTTTTTTTTGCTCCTCGCATTTTTCACACCTTTTCATGCTCCTGGTCTTTTTTTTTTTTTTGCTCCTCGCATTTTTCACACCTTTTCATGCTCCTGGTCTTTCTTTTTTTTTTTTTTTTTTTGCTCCTCGCATTTTTCACACCTTTTCATGCTCCTGGTCTTTCTTTTTTTTTTTTTGCTCCTCGCATTTTTCACACCTTTTCATGCTCCTGGTCTTTCTTTTTTTTTTTTTTTTTTGCTCCTCAAATTTTTCACACCTTTTCATCCTCCTCGCATTTTTCACACCTCTTCATGCTCCTCGCATTTTTCACAACTTTTCATGCTCGTCGCATTTTTCACACCTTTTCATGCTCCTGGTCTTTCTTTCTTTCTTTTTTTTTTTTTTTTCTCCTCGCATTTTTCACACCTTTTCATGCTCCTGGTCTTTCTTTTTTTTTTTTTTTTTTTTCTCCTCGCCTTTTTCACACCTTTTCATGCTCCTGGTCTTTTTTTTTTTTTTTTTGCTCCTAGAATTTTACACACCTTTTCATGCTCCTGGTCTTTTTTTTTTTTTTTTGCTCCTAGAATTTTTCACACCTTTTCATGCTCCTGGTCTTTCTTTTTTTTTTTTTTGCTCCTAGAATTTTTCACACCTTTTCATGCTCCTGGTCTTTCTTTCTTTCTTTTTTTTTTTTTTTTGCTCCTCGCATTTTTCACACCTTTTCATGCTCCTGGTCTTTCTTTCTTTCTTTTTTTTTTTTTTTTGCTCCTCACATTTTTCACACCTTTTCATGCTCCTGGTCTTTCTTTCTTTCTTTTTTTTTTTTTTTTGCTCCTCGCATTTTTCACACCTTTTCATGCTCCTGGTCTTTCTTTTTTTTTTTTTTTTTTTTGCTCCTCGCATTTTTCACACCTTTTCATGCTCCTGGTCTTTCTTTTTTTTTTTTTTTTTTTTGCTCCTCGCATTTTTCACACCTTTTCATGCTCCTGGTCTTTCTTTTTTTTTTTTTTTTTTTGCTCCTCGCATTTTTCACACCTTTTCATGCTCCTGGTCTTTCTTTTTTTTTTTTTTTCTTTTGCTCCTCGCATTTTTCACACCTTTTCATGTTCCTGGTCTCTTTTTTTTTTTTTTTTTTTTTGCTCCTCGCATTTTTCACACCTTTTCATGCTCCTGGTCTTTCTTTTTTTTTTTTTTTTTTTGCTCCTCGCATTTTTCACACCTTTTCATGCTCCTGGTCTTTCTTTTTTTTTTTTGCTCCTCGCATTTTTCACACCTTTTCATGCTCCTGGTCTTTCTTTTTTTTTTTTTTTTTTTGCTCCTCGCATTTTTCACACCTTTTCATGCTCCTGGTCTTTCTTTTTTTTTTTTTTTTTTTGCTCCTCGCATTTTTCACACCTTTTCATGCTCCTGGTCTTTCTTTTTTTTTTTTTTTTCTTTTGCTCCTCGCATTTTTCACACCTTTTCATGCTCCTGGTCTTTCTTTTTTTTTTTTTTCTTTTGCTCCTCGCATTTTTCACACCTTTTCATGCTCCTAGTGTTTCTTTCTTTCTTTTTTTTTTTTTTTTTGCTCCTCGCATTTTTCACACCTTTTCATGCTCCTGGTCTTTCTTTTTTTTTTTTTTGCTCCTAGAATTTTTCACACCTTTTCATGCTCCTGGTCTTTCTTTCTTTCTTTTTTTTTTTTTTTTGCTCCTCGCATTTTTCACACCTTTTCATGCTCCTGGTCTTTCTTTCTTTCTTTTTTTTTTTTTTTTGCTCCTCACATTTTTCACACCTTTTCATGCTCCTGGTCTTTTTTTTTTTTTTCTCCCCGCATTTTTCACACCTTTTCATGCTCCTGGTCTTTTTTTTTTTTTTTTTACTCCTCACATTTTTCACACCTTTTCATGCTCCTGGTCTTTTTTTTTTTTTTGCTCCTCGCATTTTTCACACCTTTTCATGCTCCTGGTCTTTCTTTTTTTTTTTTTTTTTTTGCTCCTCGCCTTTTTCACACCTTTTTATGCTCCTGGTCTTTCTTTTTTTTTTTTTTTTTTGCTCCTCAAATTTTTCACACCTTTTCATCCTCCTCGCATTTTTCACACCTCTTCATGCTCCTCGCATTTTTCACAACTTTTCATGCTCGTCGCATTTTTCACACCTTTTCATGCTCCTGGTCTTTCTTTTTTTTTTTTTGCTCCTCGCATTTTTCACACCTTTTCATGCTCCTGGTCTTTTTTTTTTTCTTTTGCTCCTCGCATTTTTCACACCTTTTCATGCTCCTGGTCTTTCTTTTTTCTTTTGCTCCTCGCATTTTTCACACCTTTTCATGCTCCTGGTCTTTCTTTTTTTTTTTTTGCTCCTCGCATTTTTCGCACCTTTTCATGCTCCTGGTCTTTTTTTTTTTTTGCTCCTCGCATTTTTCACACCTTTTCATGCTCCTGGTTTTTTTTTTTTTTGCTCCTCAAATTTTTCACACCTTTTCATCCTCCTCGCATTTTTCACACCTCTTCATGCTCCTCGCATTTTTCACAACTTTTCATGCTCGTCGCATTTTTCACACCTTTTCATGCTCCTGGTCTTTCTTTCTTTCTTTTTTTTTTTTTTTTCTCCTCGCATTTTTCACACCTTTTCATGCTCCTGGTCTTTCTTTTTTTTTTTTTTTTTTTTCTCCTCGCCTTTTTCACACCTTTTCATGCTCCTGGTCTTTTTTTTTTTTTTTTTGCTCCTAGAATTTTACACACCTTTTCATGCTCCTGGTCTTTTTTTTTTTTTTTTGCTCCTAGAATTTTTCACACCTTTTCATGCTCCTGGTCTTTCTTTTTTTTTTTTTTGCTCCTAGAATTTTTCACACCTTTTCATGCTCCTGGTCTTTCTTTCTTTCTTTTTTTTTTTTTTTTGCTCCTCGCATTTTTCACACCTTTTCATGCTCCTGGTCTTTCTTTCTTTCTTTTTTTTTTTTTTTTGCTCCTCACATTTTTCACACCTTTTCATGCTCCTGGTCTTTTTTTTTTTTTTCTCCCCGCATTTTTCACACCTTTTCATGCTCCTGGTCTTTTTTTTTTTTTTTTTACTCCTCACATTTTTCACACCTTTTCATGCTCCTGGTCTTTTTTTTTTTTTTGCTCCTCGCATTTTTCACACCTTTTCATGCTCCTGGTCTTTCTTTTTTTTTTTTTTTTTTTTCTCCCCGCATTTTTCACACCTTTTCATGCTCCTGGTCTTTTTTTTTTTTTTTTACTCCTCACATTTTTCACACCTTTTCATGCTCCTGGTCTTTTTTTTTTTTTTGCTCCTCGCATTTTTCACACCTTTTCATGCTCCTGGTCTTTCTTTTTTTTTTTTTTTTTTTTGCTCCTCGCCTTTTTCACACCTTTTCTTGCTCCTGGTCTTTTTTTTTTTTTTTTTGCTCCTCGCATTTTTCACACCTTTTCATGCTCCTGGTTTTTCTTTTTTTTTTTTTGCTCCTCGCATTTTTCACACCTTTTCATGCTCCTGGTCTTTCTTTTTTTTTTTTTGCTCCTCGCATTTTTCACACCTTTTCATGCTCCTGGTCTTTCATTTTTTTTTTTTTTGCTCCTCGCATTTTTCACACCTTTTCATGCTCCTGGTCTTTCTTTTTTTTTTTTTTTTTTTTTGCTCCTCGCATTTTTCACACCTTTTCATGCTCCTGGTCTTTCTTTTTTTTTTTTTTTTTTTTTTGCTCCTCGCATTTTTCACACCTTTTCATGCTCCTGGTCTTTTTTTTTTTTTTTTGCTCCTCGCATTTTTCACACCTTTTCATGCTCCTGGTCTTTCTTTTTTTTTTTTGCTCCTCGCATTTTTCACACCTTTTCATGCTCCTGGTCTTTCTTTCTTTTTTTTTTTTTTTGCTCCTCGCATTTTTCACACCTTTTCATGCTCCTGGTCTTTCTTTCTTTCTTTTTTTTTTTTTTTGCTCCTCACATTTTTCACACCTTTTCATGCTCCTGGTCTTTTTTTTTTTTTTTCTCCCCGCATTTTTCACACCTTTTCATGCTCCTGGTCTTTTTTTTTTTTTTTTACTCCTCACATTTTTCACACCTTTTCATGCTCCTGGTCTTTTTTTTTTTTTTGCTCCTCGCATTTTTCACACCTTTTCATGCTCCTGGTCTTTCTTTTTTTTTTTTTTTTTTTGCTCCTCGCCTTTTTCACACCTTTTCATGCTCCTGGTCTTTCTTTTTTTTTTTTTTTTTGCTCCTCGCATTTTTCACATCTTTTCATGCTCCTGGTCTTTTTTTTTTTTTTTTTGCTCCTAGAATTTTACACACCTTTTCATGCTCCTGGTCTTTCTTTTTTTTTTTTTTTTTTTTTTGCTCCTCGCCTTTTTCACACCTTTTCATGCTCCTGGTCTTTTTTTTTTTTTTTTTTTTTTTTTGCTCCTCGCATTTTTCACACCTTTTCATGCTCCTGGTCTTTCTTTTTTTTTTTTTTTTCTTTTGCTCCTCGCATTTTTCACACCTTTTCATGCTCCTGGTCTTTCTTTTTTTTTTTTTTCTTTTGCTCCTCGCATTTTTCACACCTTTTCATGCTCCTGGTCTTTCTTTCTTTCTTTTTTTTTTTTTTTTGCTCCTCGCATTTTTCACACCTTTTCATGCTCCTGGTCTTTTTTTTTTTTTTTGCTCCTCGCATTTTTCACACCTTTTCATGCTCCTGGTCTTTCTTTCTTTCTTTTTTTTTTTTTTTTGCTCCTCACATTTTTCACACCTTTTCATGCTCCTGGTCTTTTTTTTTTTTTTCTCCCCGCATTTTTCACACCTTTTCATGCTCCTGGTCTTTCTTTTTTTTTTTTTTTTTTTTTCTCCTCGCCTTTTTCACACCTTTTCATGCTCCTGGTCTTTCTTTTTTTTTTTTTTTTTTTTTGCTCCTCGCCTTTTTCACGCCTTTTCATGCTCCTGGTCTTTCTTTTTTTTTTTTTGCTCCTCGCATTTTTCACACCTTTTCATGCTCCTGGTCTTTCTTTTTTTTTTTTTGCTCCTAGAATTTTTCACACCTTTTCATGCTCCTGGTCTTTCTTTTTTTTTTTTTTGCTCCTAGAATTTTTCACACCTTTTCATGCTCCTGGTCTTTCTTTTTTTTTTTTTTGCTCCTCGCATTTTTCACACCTTTTCATGCTCCTGGTCTTTCTTTCTTTTTTTTTTTTTTTGCTCCTCGCATTTTTCACACCTTTTCATGCTCCTGGTCTTTCTTTTTTTTTTTTTTTTTTGCTCCTCGCATTTTTCACACCTTTTCATGCTCCTCGTCTTTCTTTCTTTCTTTTTTTTTTTTTTTTTCTCCTCGCATTTTTCACACCTTTTCATGCTCCTGGTCTTTCTTTTTTTTTTTTTGCTCCTCGCATTTTTCACACCTTTTCATGCTCCTGGTCTTTCTTTTTTTTTTTTTTTCTTTTGCTCCTCGCATTTTTCACACCTTTTCATGTTCCTGGTCTCTTTTTTTTTTTTTTTTTTTTTGCTCCTCGCTTTTTTCACACCTTTTCATGCTCCTGGTCTTTCTTTTTTTTTTTTTTTTTTTTTGCTCCTCGCATTTTTCGCACCTTTTCATGCTCCTGGTCTTTTTTTTTTTTTTGCTCCTCGCATTTTTCACACCTTTTCATGCTCCTGGTTTTTTTTTTTTTTGCTCCTCAAATTTTTCACACCTTTTCATCCTCCTCGCATTTTTCACACCTCTTCATGCTCCTCGCATTTTTCACAACTTTTCATGCTCGTCGCATTTTTCACACCTTTTCATGCTCCTGGTCTTTCTTTATTTTTTTTTGCTCCTCGCATTTTTCACACCTTTTCATGCTCCTGGTCTTTTTTTTTTCTTTTGCTCCTCGCATTTTTCACATCTTTTCATGCTCCAGGTCTTTCTTCTTTTTTTTTTGCTCCTCGCATTTTTCACACCTTTTCATGCTCCTGGTCTTTCTTTCTTTTTTTTTTTTTTTGCTCCTCGCCTTTTTCACGCCTTTTCATGCTCCTGGTCTTTCTTTTTTTTTTTTTGCTCCTCGCATTTTTCACACCTTTTCATGCTCCTGGTCTTTCTTTCTTTTTTTTTTTTTTTGATCCTCGCCTTTTTCACGCCTTTTCATGCTCCTGGTCTTTCTTTTTTTTTTTTTGCTCCTAGAATTTTTCACACCTTTTCATGCTCCTGGTCTTTCTTTTTTTTTTTTTTTTTTTGCTCCTCGCATTTTTCACACCTTTTCATGCTCCTGGTCTTTTTTTTTTTTTTGCTCCTCGCATTTTTCACACCTTTTCATGCTCCTGGTCTTTCTTTTTTTTTTTTTTTTTTTGCTCCTCGCATTTTTCACACCTTTTCATGCTCCTGGTCTTTCTTTTTTTTTTTTTGCTCCTCGCATTTTTCACACCTTTTCATGCTCCTGGTCTTTCTTTTTTTTTTTTTTTTTTGCTCCTCAAATTTTTCACACCTTTTCATCCTCCTCGCATTTTTCACACCTCTTCATGCTCCTCGCATTTTTCACAACTTTTCATGCTCGTCGCATTTTTCACACCTTTTCATGCTCCTGGTCTTTCTTTCTTTCTTTTTTTTTTTTTTTTCTCCTCGCATTTTTCACACCTTTTCATGCTCCTGGTCTTTCTTTTTTTTTTTTTTTTTTTTCTCCTCGCCTTTTTCACACCTTTTCATGCTCCTGGTCTTTTTTTTTTTTTTTTTGCTCCTAGAATTTTACACACCTTTTCATGCTCCTGGTCTTTTTTTTTTTTTTTTGCTCCTAGAATTTTTCACACCTTTTCATGCTCCTGGTCTTTCTTTTTTTTTTTTTTGCTCCTAGAATTTTTCACACCTTTTCATGCTCCTGGTCTTTCTTTCTTTCTTTTTTTTTTTTTTTTGCTCCTCGCATTTTTCACACCTTTTCATGCTCCTGGTCTTTCTTTCTTTTTTTTTTTTTTTTTTTTGCTCCTCACATTTTTCACACCTTTTCATGCTCCTGGTCTTTCTTTCTTTCTTTTTTTTTTTTTTTTGCTCCTCGCATTTTTCACACCTTTTCATGCTCCTGGTCTTTCTTTTTTTTTTTTTTTTTTTGCTCCTCGCATTTTTCACACCTTTTCATGCTCCTGGTCTTTCTTTTTTTTTTTTTTTTTTTTGCTCCTCGCATTTTTCACACCTTTTCATGCTCCTGGTCTTTCTTTTTTTTTTTTTTTTTTTGCTCCTCGCATTTTTCACACCTTTTCATGCTCCTGGTCTTTCTTTTTTTTTTTTTTTCTTTTGCTCCTCGCATTTTTCACACCTTTTCATGTTCCTGGTCTCTTTTTTTTTTTTTTTTTTTTTGCTCCTCGCATTTTTCACACCTTTTCATGCTCCTGGTCTTTCTTTTTTTTTTTTTTTTTTTGCTCCTCGCATTTTTCACACCTTTTCATGCTCCTGGTCTTTCTTTTTTTTTTTTGCTCCTCGCATTTTTCACACCTTTTCATGCTCCTGGTCTTTCTTTTTTTTTTTTTTTTTTTGCTCCTCGCATTTTTCACACCTTTTCATGCTCCTGGTCTTTCTTTTTTTTTTTTTTTTTTTGCTCCTCGCATTTTTCACACCTTTTCATGCTCCTGGTCTTTCTTTTTTTTTTTTTTTTCTTTTGCTCCTCGCATTTTTCACACCTTTTCATGCTCCTGGTCTTTCTTTTTTTTTTTTTTCTTTTGCTCCTCGCATTTTTCACACCTTTTCATGCTCCTAGTGTTTCTTTCTTTCTTTTTTTTTTTTTTTTTGCTCCTCGCATTTTTCACACCTTTTCATGCTCCTGGTCTTTCTTTTTTTTTTTTTTGCTCCTAGAATTTTTCACACCTTTTCATGCTCCTGGTCTTTCTTTCTTTCTTTTTTTTTTTTTTTTGCTCCTCGCATTTTTCACACCTTTTCATGCTCCTGGTCTTTCTTTCTTTCTTTTTTTTTTTTTTTTGCTCCTCACATTTTTCACACCTTTTCATGCTCCTGGTCTTTTTTTTTTTTTTCTCCCCGCATTTTTCACACCTTTTCATGCTCCTGGTCTTTTTTTTTTTTTTTTTACTCCTCACATTTTTCACACCTTTTCATGCTCCTGGTCTTTTTTTTTTTTTTGCTCCTCGCATTTTTCACACCTTTTCATGCTCCTGGTCTTTTTTTTTTTTTTTTTTTTTTTTCTCCTCGCCTTTTTCCCCCCTTTTCATGCTCCTGGTCTTTCTTTTTTTTTTTTTTTTTTGCTCCTCAAATTTTTCACACCTTTTCATCCTCCTCGCATTTTTCACACCTCTTCATGCTCCTCGCATTTTTCACAACTTTTCATGCTCGTCGCATTTTTCACACCTTTTCATTCTCCTGGTCTTTCTTTTTTTTTTTTTGCTCCTCGCATTTTTCACACCTTTTCATGCTCCTGGTCTTTTTTTTTTTCTTTTGCTCCTCGCATTTTTCACACCTTTTCATGCTCCTGGTCTTTCTTTTTTCTTTTGCTCCTCGCATTTTTCACACCTTTTCATGCTCCTGGTCTTTCTTTTTTTTTTTTTGCTCCTCGCATTTTTCGCACCTTTTCATGCTCCTGGTCTTTTTTTTTTTTTGCTCCTCGCATTTTTCACACCTTTTCATGCTCCTGGTTTTTTTTTTTTTTGCTCCTCAAATTTTTCACACCTTTTCATCCTCCTCGCATTTTTCACACCTCTTCATGCTCCTCGCATTTTTCACAACTTTTCATGCTCGTCGCATTTTTCACACCTTTTCATGCTCCTGGTCTTTCTTTCTTTCTTTTTTTTTTTTTTTTCTCCTCGCATTTTTCACACCTTTTCATGCTCCTGGTCTTTCTTTTTTTTTTTTTTTTTTTTCTCCTCGCCTTTTTCACACCTTTTCATGCTCCTGGTCTTTTTTTTTTTTTTTTTGCTCCTAGAATTTTACACACCTTTTCATGCTCCTGGTCTTTTTTTTTTTTTTTTGCTCCTAGAATTTTTCACACCTTTTCATGCTCCTGGTCTTTCTTTTTTTTTTTTTTGCTCCTAGAATTTTTCACACCTTTTCATGCTCCTGGTCTTTCTTTCTTTCTTTTTTTTTTTTTTTTGCTCCTCGCATTTTTCACACCTTTTCATGCTCCTGGTCTTTCTTTCTTTCTTTTTTTTTTTTTTTTGCTCCTCACATTTTTCACACCTTTTCATGCTCCTGGTCTTTTTTTTTTTTTTCTCCCCGCATTTTTCACACCTTTTCATGCTCCTGGTCTTTTTTTTTTTTTTTTTACTCCTCACATTTTTCACACCTTTTCATGCTCCTGGTCTTTTTTTTTTTTTTGCTCCTCGCATTTTTCACACCTTTTCATGCTCCTGGTCTTTCTTTTTTTTTTTTTTTTTTTGCTCCTCGCCTTTTTCACACCTTTTCATGCTCCTGGTCTTTCTTTTTTTTTTTTTTTTTGCTCCTCAAATTTTTCACACCTTTTCATCCTCCTCGCATTTTTCACACCTCTTCATGCTCCTCGCATTTTTCACAACTTTTCATGCTCGTCGCATTTTTCACACCTTTTCATGCTCCTGGTCTTTCTTTTTTTTTTTTTGCTCCTCGCATTTTTCACACCTTTTCATGCTCCTGGTCTTTTTTTTTTCTTTTGCTCCTCGCATTTTTCACACCTTTTCATGCTCCTGGTCTTTTTTTTTTCTTTTGCTCCTCGCATTTTTCACACCTTTTCATGCTCCTGGTCTTTCTTTTTTTTTTTTGCTCCTCGCATTTTTCGCACCTTTTCATGCTCCTGGTCTTTTTTTTTTTTTTGCTCCTCGCATTTTTCACACCTTTTCATGCTCCTGGTTTTTTTTTTTTTTGCTCCTCAAATTTTTCACACCTTTTCATCCTCCTCGCATTTTTGACACCTCTTCATGCTCCTCGCATTTTTCACAACTTTTCATGCTCGTCGCATTTTTCACACCTTTTCATGCTCCTGGTCTTTCTTTATTTTTTTTTGCTCCTCGCATTTTTCACACCTTTTCATGCTCCTGGTCTTTTTTTTTTCTTTTGCTCCTCGCATTTTTCACATCTTTTCATGCTCCTGGTCTTTCTTTTTTTTTTTTTGCTCCTCGCATTTTTCACACCTTTTCATGCTCCTGGTCTTTCTTTCTTTTTTTTTTTTTTTTGCTCCTCGCCTTTTTCACGCCTTTTCATGCTCCTGGTCTTTCTTTTTTTTTTTTGCTCCTCGCATTTTTCACACCTTTTCATGCTCCTGGTCTTTCTTTCTTTTTTTTTTTTTTTGATCCTCGCCTTTTTCACCCCTTTTCATGCTCCTGGTCTTTTTTTTTTTTTTTTTGCTCCTAGAATTTTTCACACCTTTTCATGCTCCTGGTCTTTCTTTTTTTTTTTTTTTTTTTGCTCCTCGCATTTTTCACACCTTTTCATGCTCCTGGTCTTTTTTTTTTTTTTGCTCCTCGCATTTTTCACACCTTTTCATGCTCCTGGTCTTTCTTTTTTTTTTTTTTTTTTGCTCCTCGCATTTTTCACACCTTTTCATGCTCCTGGTCTTTCTTTTTTTTTTTTTGCTCCTCGCATTTTTCACACCTTTTCATGCTCCTGGTCTTTCTTTTTTTTTTTTTTTTTTGCTCCTCAAATTTTTCACACCTTTTCATCCTCCTCGCATTTTTCACACCTCTTCATGCTCCTCGCATTTTTCACAACTTTTCATGCTCGTCGCATTTTTCACACCTTTTCATGCTCCTGGTCTTTCTTTCTTTCTTTTTTTTTTTTTTTTCTTCTCCCATTTTTCACACCTTTTCATTCTCCTGGTCTTTTTTTTTTTTTTTTTTGCTCCTCGCATTTTTCACACCTTTTCATGCTCCTGGTCTTTCTTTTTTTTTTTTTTTTTTTGCTCCTCGCATTTTTCACACCTTTTCATGCTCCTGGTCTTTCTTTTTTTTTTTTGCTCCTCGCATTTTTCACACCTTTTCATGCTCCTGGTCTTTCTTTTTTTTTTTTTTTTTTTGCTCCTCGCATTTTTCACACCTTTTCATGCTCCTGGTCTTTCTTTTTTTTTTTTTTTTTTTTGCTCCTCGCATTTTTCACACCTTTTCATGCTCCTGGTCTCTTTTTTTTTTTTTTCTTTTGCTCCTCGCATTTTTCACACCTTTTCTTGCTCCTGGTCTCTTTTTTTTTTTTTTTTTTGCTCCTCGCATTTTTCACACCTTTTCATGCTCCTGGTCTTTTTTCTTTCTTTTTTTTTTTTTTTTGCTCCTCGCATTTTTCACACCTTTTCATGCTCCTGGTCTTTCTTTCTTTCTTTTTTTTTTTTTTTTGCTCCTCGCATTTTTCACACCTTTTCATGCTCCTGGTCTTTCTTTTTTTTTTTTGCTCCTCGCATTTTTCACACCTTTTCATGCTCCTGGTCTTTCTTTTTTTTTTTTTTTTTTTGCTCCTCGCATTTTTCACACCTTTTCATGCTCCTGGTCTTTCTTTTTTTTTTTTTTTTTTTGCTCCTCGCATTTTTCACACCTTTTCATGCTCCTGGTCTCTTTTTTTTTTTTTTTCTTTTGCTCCTCGCATTTTTCACACCTTTTCATGTTCCTGGTCTTTTTTTTTTTTTTTTTTTTTTGCTCCTCGCATTTTTCACACCTTTTCATGCTCCTGGTCTTTCTTTCTTTCTTTTTTTTTTTTTTTTGCTCCTCACATTTTTCACACCTTTTCATGCTCCTGGTCTTTTTTTTTTTTTTCTCCCCGCATTTTTCACACCTTTTCATGCTCCTGGTCTTTTTTTTTTTTTTTTACTCCTCACATTTTTCACACCTTTTCATGCTCCTGGTCTTTTTTTTTTTTTTGCTCCTCGCATTTTTCACACCTTTTCATGCTCCTGGTCTTTCTTTTTTTTTTTTTTTTTTTTGCTCCTCGCCTTTTTCACACCTTTTCATGCTCCTGGTCTTTCTTTTTTTTTTTTTGCTCCTCGCATTTTTCACACCTTTTCATGCTCCTGGTTTTTCTTTTTTTTTTTTTGCTCCTCGCATTTTTCACACCTTTTCATGCTCCTGGTCTTTCTTTTTTTTTTTTTGCTCCTCGCATTTTTCACACCTTTTCATGCTCCTGGTCTTTCATTTTTTTTTTTTTTGCTCCTCGCATTTTTCACACCTTTTCATGCTCCTGGTCTTTCTTTTTTTTTTTTTTTTTTTTTTCTCCTTGCTTTTTTCACACCTTTTCATGCTCCTGGTCTTTCTTTTTTTTTTTTTTTTTTTTTTTGCTCCTCGCATTTTTCACACCTTTTCATGCTCCTGGTCTTTTTTTTTTTTTTTTGCTCCTCGCATTTTTCACACCTTTTCATGCTCCTGGTCTTTCTTTTTTTTTTTTGCTCCTCGCATTTTTCACACCTTTTCATGCTCCTGGTCTTTCTTTCTTTTTTTTTTTTTTTGCTCCTCTCATTTTTCACACCTTTTCATGCTCCTGGTCTTTCTTTCTTTCTTTTTTTTTTTTTTTGCTCCTCACATTTTTCACACCTTTTCATGCTCCTGGTCTTTTTTTTTTTTTTTCTCCCCGCATTTTTCACACCTTTTCATGCTCCTGGTCTTTTTTTTTTTTTTTTACTCCTCACATTTTTCACACCTTTTCATGCTCCTGGTCTTTTTTTTTTTTTTTCTCCCCGCATTTTTCACACCTTTTCATTCTCCTGGTCTTTTTTTTTTTTTTTTACTCCTCACATTTTTCACACCTTTTCATGCTCCTGGTCTTTTTTTTTTTTTTGCTCCTCGCATTTTTCACACCTTTTCATGCTCCTGGTCTTTCTTTTTTTTTTTTTTTTTTTGCTCCTCGCCTTTTTCACACCTTTTCATGCTCCTGGTCTTTCTTTTTTTTTTTTTTTTTGCTCCTCGCATTTTTCACATCTTTTCATGCTCCTGGTCTTTTTTTTTTTTTTTTTGCTCCTAGAATTTTACACACCTTTTCATGCTCCTGGTTTTTCTTTTTTTTTTTTTTTTTTTTTTGCTCCTCGCATTTTTCACACCTTTTCATGCTCCTGGTCTTTTTTTTTTTTTTTTTTTTTTTTGCTCCTCGCATTTTTCACACCTTTTCATGCTCCTGGTCTTTCTTTTTTTTTTTTTTTTCTTTTGCTCCTCGCATTTTTCACACCTTTTCATGCTCCTGGTCTTTCTTTTTTTTTTTTTTCTTTTGCTCCTCGCATTTTTCACACCTTTTCATGCTCCTGGTCTTTCTTTCTTTCTTTTTTTTTTTTTTTTGCTCCTCGCATTTTTCACACCTTTTCATGCTCCTGGTCTTTTTTTTTTTTTTTGCTCCTCGCATTTTTCACACCTTTTCATGCTCCTGGTCTTTCTTTCTTTCTTTTTTTTTTTTTTTTGCTCCTCACATTTTTCACACCTTTTCATGCTCCTGGTCTTTTTTTTTTTTTTCTCCCCGCATTTTTCACACCTTTTCATGCTCCTGGTCTTTCTTTTTTTTTTTTTTTTTTTTTCTCCTCGCCTTTTTCACACCTTTTCATGCTCCTGGTTTTTTTTTTTTTTTTTTTTTTTTTTTTGCTCCTCGCCTTTTTCACGCCTTTTCATGCTCCTGGTCTTTCTTTTTTTTTTTTTGCTCCTCGCATTTTTCACACCTTTTCATGCTCCTGGTCTTTCTTTTTTTTTTTTTGCTCCTAGAATTTTTCACACCTTTTCATGCTCCTGGTCTTTCTTTTTTTTTTTTTTGCTCCTAGAATTTTTCACACCTTTTCATGCTCCTGGTCTTTCTTTTTTTTTTTTTTGCTCCTCGCATTTTTCACACCTTTTCATTCTCCTGGTCTTTCTTTCTTTTTTTTTTTTTTTGCTCCTCGCATTTTTCACACCTTTTCATGCTCCTGGTCTTTCTTTTTTTTTTTTTTTATTGCTCCTCGCATTTTTCACACCTTTTCATGCTCCTCGTCTTTCTTTCTTTCTTTTTTTTTTTTTTTTTCTCCTCGCATTTTTCACACCTTTTCATGCTCCTGGTCTTTCTTTTTTTTTTTTTTGCTCCTCGCATTTTTCACACCTTTTCATGCTCCTGGTCTTTCTTTTTTTTTTTTTTTCTTTTGCTCCTCGCATTTTTCACACCTTTTCATGTTCCTGGTCTCTTTTTTTTTTTTTTTTTTTTTGCTCCTCGCATTTTTCACACCTTTTCATGCTCCTGGTCTTTCTTTTTTTTTTTTTTTTTTTTTGCTCCTCGCATTTTTCACACCTTTTCATGCTCCTGGTCTTTTTTTTTTTTTTTTTGCTCCTAGAATTTTACACACCTTTTCATGCTCCTGGTCTTTTTTTTTTTTTTTTGCTCCTAGAATTTTTCACACCTTTTCATGCTCCTGGTCTTTCTTTTTTTTTTTTTTGCTCCTAGAATTTTTCACACCTTTTCATGCTCCTGGTCTTTCTTTCTTTCTTTTTTTTTTTTTTTTGCTCCTCGCATTTTTCACACCTTTTCATGCTCCTGGTCTTTCTTTCTTTCTTTTTTTTTTTTTTTTGCTCCTCCCTTTTTTCACTCCTTTTCATGCTCCTGGTCTTTTTTTTTTTTTTTCTCCCCGCATTTTTCACACCTTTTCATGCTCCTGGTCTTTTTTTTTTTTTTTTTACTCCTCACATTTTTCACACCTTTTCATGCTCCTGGTCTTTTTTTTTTTTTTGCTCCTCGCATTTTTCACACCTTTTCATGCTCCTGGTCTTTCTTTTTTTTTTTTTTTTTTTGCTCCTCGCCTTTTTCACACCTTTTCATGCTCCTGGTCTTTCTTTTTTTTTTTTTTTTTGCTCCTCAAATTTTTCACATCTTTTCATCCTCCTCGCATTTTTCACACCTCTTCATGCTCCTCGCATTTTTCACAACTTTTCATGCTCGTCGCATTTTTCACACCTTTTCATGCTCCTGGTCTTTCTTTATTTTTTTTTGCTCCTCGCATTTTTCACACCTTTTCATGCTCCTGGTCTTTTTTTTTTCTTTTGCTCCTCGCATTTTTCACACCTTTTCATGCTCCTGGTCTTTTTTTTTTTTTTGCTCCTCGCATTTTTCACACCTTTTCATGCTCCTGGTCTTTCTTTTTTTTTTTTTTTTTTTTGCTCCTCGCCTTTTTCACACCTTTTCATGCTCCTGGTCTTTCTTTTTTTTTTTTTGCTCCTCGCATTTTTCACACCTTTTCATGCTCCTGGTTTTTCTTTTTTTTTTTTTGCTCCTCGCATTTTTCACACCTTTTCATGCTCCTGGTCTTTCTTTTTTTTTTTTTTTTTCTTTTGCTCCTCGCATTTTTCACACCTTTTCATGCTCCTGGTCTTTCATTTTTTTTTTTTTTGCTCCTCGCATTTTTCACACCTTTTCATGCTCCTGGTCTTTCTTTTTTTTTTTTTTTTTTTTTTCTCTTCGCTTTTTTCACACCTTTTCTTGCTCCTGGTCTTTCTTTTTTTTTTTTTTTTTTTTTTGCTCCTCGCATTTTTCACACCTTTTCATGCTCCTGGTCTTTTTTTTTTTTTTTTGCTCCTCGCATTTTTCACACCTTTTCATGCTCCTGGTCTTTCTTTCTTTCTTTTTTTTTTTTTTTTGCTCCTCGCATTTTTCACACCTTTTCATGCTCCTGGTCTTTCTTTCTTTCTTTTTTTTTTTTTTTGCTCCTCGCATTTTTCACACCTTTTCATGCTCCTGGTCTTTCTTTTTTTTTTTTTTTTCTTTTGCTCCTCGCATTTTTCACACCTTTTCATGTTCCTGGTCTCTTTTTTTTTTTTTTCTTTTTGCTCCTCACATTTTTCACACCTTTTCATGCTCCTGGTCTTTTTTTTTTTTTCTCCCCGCATTTTTCACACCTTTTCATGCTCATGGTCTTTTTTTTTTTTTTTTACTCCTCACATTTTTCACACCTTTTCATGCTCCTGGTCTTTTTTTTTTTTTTGCTCCTCGCATTTTTCACACCTTTTCATGCTCCTGGTCTCTTTTTTTTTTCTTTTGCTCCTCGCATTTTTCACACCTTTTCATGCTCCTGGTCTTTCTTTTTTTTTTTTTTCTTTTGCTCCTCGCATTTTTCACACCTTTTCATGCTCCTGGTCTTTTTTTTTTTTTTTTTTTTTTTGCTCCTCGCATTTTTCACACCTTTTCATGCTCCTGGTCTTTCTTTTTTTTTTTTTTTTCTTTTGCTCCTCGCATTTTTCACACCTTTTCATGCTCCTGGTCTTTCTTTTTTTTTTTTTTCTTTTGCTCCTCGCATTTTTCACACCTTTTCATGCTCCTGGTCTTTCTTTCTTTCTTTTTTTTTTTTTTTTGCTCCTCGCATTTTTCACACCTTTTCATGCTCCTGGTCTTTTTTTTTTTTTTTGCTCCTCGCATTTTTCACACCTTTTCATGCTCCTGGTCTTTCTTTCTTTCTTTTTTTTTTTTTTTTGCTCCTCGCATTTTTCACACCTTTTCATGCTCCTGGTCTTTCATTTTTCTTTTTTTTTTTTTGCTCCTCGCATTTTTCACACCTTTTCATGCTCCTGGTCTTTCATTTTTTTTTTTTTTGCTCCTCGCATTTTTCACACCTTTTCATGCTCCTGGTCTTTCTTTTTTTTTTTTTTGCTCCTAGAATTTTTCACACCTTTTCATGCTCCTGGTCTTTCTTTTTTTTTTTTTTGCTCCTAGAATTTTTCACACCTTTTCATGCTCCTGGTCTTTCTTTTTTTTTTTTTTGCTCCTAGAATTTTTCACACCTTTTCATGCTCCTGGTCTTTCTTTTTTTTTTTTTTTTTTTTGCTCCTCGCATTTTTCACACCTTTTCATGCTCCTGGTCTTTCTTTCTTTCTTTTTTTTTTTTTTTTGCTCCTCGCATTTTTCACACCTTTTCATGCTCCTGGTCTTTCTTTCTTTCTTTTTTTTTTCTTTTTGCTCCTCGCATTTTTCACACCTTTTCATGCTCCTGGTCTTTCTTTTTTTTTTTTTTTTTTTGCTCCTCGCATTTTTCACACCTTTTCATGCTCCTGGTCTTTCTTTTTTTTTTTTTTTCTTTTGCTCCTCGCATTTTTCACACCTTTTCATGTTCCTGGTCTCTTTTTTTTTTTTTTCTTTTTGCTCCTCACATTTTTCACACCTTTTCATGCTCCTGGTCTTTTTTTTTTTTTTCTCCCCGCATTTTTCACACCTTTTCATGCTCATGGTCTTTTTTTTTTTTTTTTACTCCTCACATTTTTCACACCTTTTCATGCTCCTGGTCTTTTTTTTTTTTTTGCTCCTCGCATTTTTCACACCTTTTCATGCTCCTGGTCTCTTTTTTTTTTCTTTTGCTCCTCGCATTTTTCACACCTTTTCATGCTCCTGGTCTTTCTTTTTTTTTTTTTTCTTTTGCTCCTCGCATTTTTCACACCTTTTCATGCTCCTGGTCTTTTTTTTTTTTTTTTTTTTTTTTGCTCCTCGCATTTTTCACACCTTTTCATGCTCCTGGTCTTTCTTTTTTTTTTTTTTTTCTTTTGCTCCTCGCATTTTTCACACCTTTTCATGCTCCTGGTCTTTCTTTTTTTTTTTTTTCTTTTGCTCCTCGCATTTTTCACACCTTTTCATGCTCCTGGTCTTTCTTTCTTTCTTTTTTTTTTTTTTTTGCTCCTCGCATTTTTCACACCTTTTCATGCTCCTGGTCTTTTTTTTTTTTTTTGCTCCTCGCATTTTTCACACCTTTTCATGCTCCTGGTCTTTCTTTCTTTCTTTTTTTTTTTTTTTTGCTCCTCGCATTTTTCACACCTTTTCATGCTCCTGGTCTTTCATTTTTCTTTTTTTTTTTTTGCTCCTCGCATTTTTCACACCTTTTCATGCTCCTGGTCTTTCATTTTTTTTTTTTTTGCTCCTCGCATTTTTCACACCTTTTCATGCTCCTGGTCTTTCTTTTTTTTTTTTTTGCTCCTAGAATTTTTCACACCTTTTCATGCTCCTGGTCTTTCTTTTTTTTTTTTTTGCTCCTAGAATTTTTCACACCTTTTCATGCTCCTGGTCTTTCTTTTTTTTTTTTTTGCTCCTAGAATTTTTCACACCTTTTCATGCTCCTGGTCTTTCTTTTTTTTTTTTTTTTTTTTGCTCCTCGCATTTTTCACACCTTTTCATGCTCCTGGTCTTTCTTTCTTTCTTTTTTTTTTTTTTTTGCTCCTCGCATTTTTCACACCTTTTCATGCTCCTGGTCTTTCTTTCTTTCTTTTTTTTTTCTTTTTGCTCCTCGCATTTTTCACACCTTTTCATGCTCCTGGTCTTTCTTTTTTTTTTTTTTTTTTTGCTCCTCGCATTTTTCACACCTTTTCATGCTCCTGGTCTTTCTTTTTTTTTTTTTTTCTTTTGCTCCTCGCATTTTTCACACCTTTTCATGTTCCTGGTCTCTTTTTTTTTTTTTTCTTTTTGCTCCTCACATTTTTCACACCTTTTCATGCTCCTGGTCTTTTTTTTTTTTTTCTCCCCGCATTTTTCACACCTTTTCATGCTCATGGTCTTTTTTTTTTTTTTTTACTCCTCACATTTTTCACACCTTTTCATGCTCCTGGTCTTTTTTTTTTTTTTGCTCCTCGCATTTTTCACACCTTTTCATGCTCCTGGTCTCTTTTTTTTTTCTTTTGCTCCTCGCATTTTTCACACCTTTTCATGCTCCTGGTCTTTCTTTTTTTTTTTTTTCTTTTGCTCCTCGCATTTTTCACACCTTTTCATGCTCCTGGTCTTTTTTTTTTTTTTTGCTCCTCGCATTTTTCACACCTTTTCATGCTCCTGGTCTTTCTTTCTTTCTTTTTTTTTTCTTTTTGCTCCTCACATTTTTCACACCTTTTCATGCTCCTGATCTTTTTTTTTTTTTCCTCCCCGCATTTTTCACACCTTTTCATGCTCCTGGTCTTTTTTTTTTTTTTTTGCTCCTCGCATTTTTCCCCCCTTTTCATGCTCCTGGTCTTTTTTTTTTTTTTTTGCTCCTCGCATTTTTCACACCTTTTCATGCTCCTGGTCTTTCTTTTTTTTTTTTTTTTTGCTCCTCAAATTTTTCACACCTTTTCATCCTCCTCGCATTTTTCACACCTCTTCATGCTCCTCGCATTTTTCACAACTTTTCATGCTCGTCGCATTTTTCACACCTTTTCATGCTCCTGGTCTTTCTTTATTTTTTTTTGCTCCTCGCATTTTTCACACCTTTTCATGCTCCTGGTCTTTTTTTTTTCTTTTGCTCCTCGCATTTTTCACACCTTTTCATGCTCCTGGTCTTTCTTTATTTTTTTTTGCTCCTCGCATTTTTCACACCTTTTCATGCTCCTGGTCTTTCTTTATTTTTTTTTGCTCCTCGCATTTTTCACACCTTTTCATGCTCCTGGTCTTTCTTTTTTTTTTTTTGCTCCTCGCATTTTTCACACCTTTTCATGCTCCTGGTTTTTCTTTTTTTTTTTTTGCTCCTCGCATTTTTCACACCTTTTCATGCTCCTGGTCTTTCTTTTTTTTTTTTTGCTCCTCGCATTTTTCACACCTTTTCATGCTCCTGGTCTTTCATTTTTTTTTTTTTTGCTCCTCGCATTTTTCACACCTTTTCATGCTCCTGGTCTTTCTTTCTTTCTTTTTTTTTTTTTTTTGCTCCTCGCATTTTTCACACCTTTTCATGCTCCTGGTCTTTCTTTCTTTCTTTTTTTTTTCTTTTTGCTCCTCACATTTTTCACACCTTTTCATGCTCCTGGTCTTTTTTTTTTTTTTTCTCCCCGCATTTTTCACACCTTTTCATGCTCCTGGTCTTTTTTTTTTTTTTTTACTCCTCACATTTTTCACACCTTTTCATGCTCCTGGTCTTTTTTTTTTTTTTTCTCCCCGCATTTTTCACACCTTTTCATGCTCCTGGTCTTTTTTTTTTTTTTTTGCTCCTCGCATTTTTCACACCTTTTCATGCTCCTGGTCTTTCTTTCTTTCTTTTTTTTTTCTTTTTGCTCCTCACATTTTTCACACCTTTTCATGCTCCTGGTCTTTTTTTTTTTTTTTCTCCCCCCCTTTTTCCCACCTTTTCATGCTCCTGGTCTTTTTTTTTTTTTTTTTACTCCTCACATTTTTCACACCTTTTCATGCTCCTGGTCTTTTTTTTTTTTTTTTGCTCCTCGCATTTTTCACACCTTTTCATGCTCCTGGTCTTTCTTTTTTTTTTTTGCTCCTCGCATTTTTCACACCTTTTCATGCTCCTGGTCTTTCATTTTTTTTTTTTTTGCTCCTCGCATTTTTCACACCTTTTCATGCTCCTGGTCTTTCTTTTTTTTTTTTTTTTTTTGCTCCTCGCATTTTTCACACCTTTTCATGCTCCTGGTCTTTCTTTTTTTTTTTTTTTTTTTTTGCTCCTCGCATTTTTCACACCTTTTCATGCTCCTGGTCTTTTTTTTTTTTTTTTGCTCCTCGCATTTTTCACACCTTTTCATGCTCCTGGTCTTTCTTTTTTTTTTTTGCTCCTCGCATTTTTCACACCTTTTCATGCTCCTGGTCTTTCTTTTTTTTTTTTTTGCTCCTAGAATTTTTCACACCTTTTCATGCTCCTGGTCTTTCTTTTTTTTTTTTTTGCTCCTAGAATTTTTCACACCTTTTCATGCTCCTGGTCTTTCTTTTTTTTTTTTTTGCTCCTAGAATTTTTCACACCTTTTCATGCTCCTGGTCTTTCTTTTTTTTTTTTTTTTTTTTGCTCCTCGCATTTTTCACACCTTTTCATGCTCCTGGTCTTTCTTTCTTTCTTTTTTTTTTTTTTTTGCTCCTCGCATTTTTCACACCTTTTCATGCTCCTGGTCTTTCTTTCTTTCTTTTTTTTTTCTTTTTGCTCCTCACATTTTTCACACCTTTTCATGCTCCTGGTCTTTTTTTTTTTTTTTCTCCCCGCATTTTTCACACCTTTTCATGCTCCTGGTCTTTCTTTCTTTCTTTTTTTTTTTTTTTTACTCCTCACATTTTTCACACCTTTTCATGCTCCTGGTCTTTTTTTTTTTTTTGCTCCTCGCATTTTTCACACCTTTTCATGCTCCTGGTCTTTCTTTTTTTTTTTTTTTTTTTTGCTCCTCGCCTTTTTCACACCTTTTCATGCTCCTGGTCTTTCTTTTTTTTTTTTTTTTTGCTCCTCAAATTTTTCACACCTTTTCATCCTCCTCGCATTTTTCACACCTCTTCATGCTCCTCGCATTTTTCACAACTTTTCATGCTCGTCGCATTTTTCACACCTTTTCATGCTCCTGGTCTTTCTTTATTTTTTTTTGCTCCTCGCTTTTTTCACACCTTTTCATGCTCCTGGTCTTTTTTTTTTCTTTTGCTCCTCGCATTTTTCACATCTTTTCATGCTCCTGGTCTTTCTTTTTTTTTTTTTGCTCCTCGCATTTTTCACACCTTTTCATGCTCCTGGTCTTTCTTTCTTTTTTTTTTTTTTTTTGCTCCTCGCCTTTTTCACACCTTTTCATGCTCCTGGTCTTTTTTTTTTTTTTTTTGCTCCTAGAATTTTACACACCTTTTCATGCTCCTGGTCTTTCTTTTTTTTTTTTTTTTTTTTGCTCCTCGCATTTTTCACACCTTTTCATGCTCCTGGTCTTTCTTTTTTTTTTTTTTTTTTTCTCCTCGCATTTTTCACACCTTTTCTTTTTCCTGGTCTTTTTTTTTTTTTTTTTTTTTTGCTCCTCGCATTTTTCACACCTTTTCATGCTCCTGGTCTTTCTTTTTTTTTTTTTGCTCCTCGCATTTTTCACACCTTTTCATGCTCCTGGTTTTTCTTTTTTTTTTTTTGCTCCTCGCATTTTTCACACCTTTTCATGCTCCTGGTCTTTCTTTTTTTTTTTTTGCTCCTCGCATTTTTCACACCTTTTCATGCTCCTGGTCTTTCATTTTTTTTTTTTTTGCTCCTCGCATTTTTCACACGTTTTCATGCTCCTGGTCTTTCTTTTTTTTTTTTTTTTTTGCTCCTCGCATTTTTCACACCTTTTCATGCTCCTGGTCTTTCTTTTTTTTTTTTTTTTTTTTTGCTCCTCGCATTTTTCACACCTTTTCATGCTCCTGGTCTTTTTTTTTTTTTTTTGCTCCTCGCATTTTTCACACCTTTTCATGCTCCTGGTCTTTCTTTTTTTTTTTTGCTCCTCGCATTTTTCACACCTTTTCATGCTCCTGGTCTTTCTTTTTTTTTTTTTGCTCCTCGCATTTTTCACACCTTTTCATGCTCCTGGTCTTTCTTTTTTTTTTTTTTGCTCCTCGCATTTTTCACACCTTTTCATGCTCCTGGTCTTTCTTTCTTTCTTTTTTTTTTTTTTTTGCTCCTCGCATTTTTCACACCTTTTCATGCTCCTGGTCTTTCTTTCTTTCTTTTTTTTTTCTTTTTGCTCCTCGCATTTTTCACACCTTTTCATGCTCCTGGTCTTTCTTTTTTTTTTTTTTTTTTTGCTCCTCGCATTTTTCACACCTTTTTATGCTCCTGGTCTTTCTTTTTTTTTTTTTTTCTTTTGCTCCTCGCATTTTTCACACCTTTTCATGTTCCTGGTCTCTTTTTTTTTTTTTTCTTTTTGCTCCTCACATTTTTCACACCTTTTCATGCTCCTGGTCTTTTTTTTTTTTTTCTCCCCGCATTTTTCACACCTTTTCATGCTCATGGTCTTTTTTTTTTTTTTTTACTCCTCACATTTTTCACACCTTTTCATGCTCCTGGTCTTTTTTTTTTTTTTGCTCCTCGCATTTTTCACCCCTTTTCATGCTCCTGGTCTCTTTTTTTTTTCTTTTGCTCCTCGCATTTTTCACACCTTTTCATGCTCCTGGTCTTTCTTTTTTTTTTTTTTCTTTTGCTCCTCGCATTTTTCACACCTTTTCATGCTCCTGGTCTTTCTTTCTTTCTTTTTTTTTTCTTTTTGCTCCTCACATTTTTCACACCTTTTCATGCTCCTGATCTTTTTTTTTTTTTTTCTCCCCGCATTTTTCACACCTTTTCATGCTCCTGGTCTTTTTTTTTTTTTTTTGCTCCTCGCATTTTTCACACCTTTTCATGCTCCTGGTCTTTTTTTTTTTTTTTTGCTCCTCGCATTTTTCACACCTTTTCATGCTCCTGGTCTTTCTTTTTTTTTTTTTTTTTGCTCCTCAAATTTTTCACACCTTTTCATCCTCCTCGCATTTTTCACACCTCTTCATGCTCCTCGCATTTTTCACAACTTTTCATGCTCGTCGCATTTTTCACACCTTTTCATGCTCCTGGTCTTTCTTTATTTTTTTTTGCTCCTCGCATTTTTCACACCTTTTCATGCTCCTGGTCTTTTTTTTTTCTTTTGCTCCTCGCATTTTTCACACCTTTTCATGCTCCTGGTCTTTCTTTATTTTTTTTTGCTCCTCGCATTTTTCACACCTTTTCATGCTTCTGGTCTTTCTTTATTTTTTTTTGCTCCTCGCATTTTTCACACCTTTTCATGCTCCTGGTCTTTCTTTTTTTTTTTTTGCTCCTCGCATTTTTCACACCTTTTCATGCTCCTGGTTTTTCTTTTTTTTTTTTTGCTCCTCGCATTTTTCACACCTTTTCATGCTCCTGGTCTTTCTTTTTTTTTTTTTGCTCCTCGCATTTTTCACACCTTTTCATGCTCCTGGTCTTTCATTTTTTTTTTTTTTGCTCCTCGCATTTTTCACACCTTTTCATGCTCCTGGTCTTTCTTTTTTTTTTTTTTTTTTTGCTCCTCGCATTTTTCACACCTTTTCATGCTCCTGGTCTTTCTTTTTTTTTTTTTTTTTTTTTGCTCCTCGCATTTTTCACACCTTTTCATGCTCCTGGTCTTTTTTTTTTTTTTTTGCTCCTCGCATTTTTCACACCTTTTCATGCTCCTGGTCTTTCTTTTTTTTTTTTGCTCCTCGCATTTTTCACACCTTTTCATGCTCCTGGTCTTTCTTTTTTTTTTTTTTGCTCCTAGAATTTTTCACACCTTTTCATGCTCCTGGTCTTTCTTTTTTTTTTTTTTGCTCCTAGAATTTTTCACACCTTTTCATGCTCCTGGTCTTTCTTTTTTTTTTTTTTGCTCCTAGAATTTTTCACACCTTTTCATGCTCCTGGTCTTTCTTTTTTTTTTTTTTTTTTTTGCTCCTCGCATTTTTCACACCTTTTCATGCTCCTGGTCTTTCTTTCTTTCTTTTTTTTTTTTTTTTGCTCCTCGCATTTTTCACACCTTTTCATGCTCCTGGTCTTTCTTTCTTTCTTTTTTTTTCTTTTTGCTCCTCACATTTTTCACACCTTTTCATGCTCCTGGTCTTTTTTTTTTTTTTTCTCCCCGCATTTTTCACACCTTTTCATGCTCCTGGTCTTTTTTTTTTTTTTTTACTCCTCACTTTTTTCCCCCCTTTTCTTGCTCCTGGTCTTTTTTTTTTTTTTTCTCCCCGCTTTTTTCACACCTTTTCATGCTCCTGGTCTTTTTTTTTTTTTTTTGCTCCTCGCATTTTTCACACCTTTTCATGCTCCTGGTCTTTCTTTCTTTCTTTTTTTTTTCTTTTTGCTCCTCACATTTTTCACACCTTTTCATGCTCCTGGTCTTTTTTTTTTTTTTTCTCCCCGCATTTTTCACACCTTTTCCTGCTCCTGGTCTTTTTTTTTTTTTTTACTCCTCACATTTTTCACACCTTTTCATGCTCCTGGTCTTTTTTTTTTTTTTTTGCTCCTCGCATTTTTCACACCTTTTCATGCTCCTGGTCTTTCTTTTTTTTTTTTGCTCCTCGCATTTTTCACACCTTTTCATGCTCCTGGTCTTTCATTTTTTTTTTTTTTGCTCCTCGCATTTTTCACACCTTTTCATGCTCCTGGTCTTTCTTTTTTTTTTTTTTTTTTTGCTCCTCGCATTTTTCACACCTTTTCATGCTCCTGGTCTTTCTTTTTTTTTTTTTTTTTTTTTTCTCCTCGCATTTTTCACACCTTTTCTTGCTCCTGGTCTTTTTTTTTTTTTTTTGCTCCTCGCATTTTTCACACCTTTTCATGCTCCTGGTCTTTCTTTTTTTTTTTGCTCCTCGCATTTTTCACACCTTTTCATGCTCCTGGTCTTTCTTTTTTTTTTTTTTGCTCCTAGAATTTTTCACACCTTTTCATGCTCCTGGTCTTTCTTTTTTTTTTTTTTGCTCCTAGAATTTTTCACACCTTTTCATGCTCCTGGTCTTTCTTTTTTTTTTTTTTGCTCCTAGAATTTTTCACACCTTTTCATGCTCCTGGTCTTTCTTTTTTTTTTTTTTTTTTTTTGCTCCTCGCATTTTTCACACCTTTTCATGCTCCTGGTCTTTCTTTCTTTCTTTTTTTTTTTTTTTTGCTCCTCGCATTTTTCACACCTTTTCATGCTCCTGGTCTTTCTTTCTTTCTTTTTTTTTTCTTTTTACTCCTCACATTTTTCACACCTTTTCATGCTCCTGGTCTTTTTTTTTTTTTTGCTCCTCGCATTTTTCACACCTTTTTATGCTCCTTGTCTTTCTTTTTTTTTTTTTTTTTTTTGCTCCTCGCCTTTTTCACACCTTTTCATGCTCCTGGTCTTTCTTTTTTTTTTTTTTTTTGCTCCTCAAATTTTTCACACCTTTTCATCCTCCTCGCATTTTTCACACCTCTTCATGCTCCTCGCATTTTTCACAACTTTTCATGCTCGTCGCATTTTTCACACCTTTTCATGCTCCTGGTCTTTCTTTATTTTTTTTTGCTCCTCGCATTTTTCACACCTTTTCATGCTCCTGGTCTTTTTTTTTTCTTTTGCTCCTCGCATTTTTCACATCTTTTCATGCTCCTGGTCTTTCTTTTTTTTTTTTTGCTCCTCGCATTTTTCACACCTTTTCATGCTCCTGGTCTTTCTTTTTTTTTTTTTTTTTTTTTGCTCCTCGCCTTTTTCACACCTTTTCATGCTCCTGGTCTTTTTTTTTTTTTTTTTGCTCCTAGAATTTTACACACCTTTTCATGCTCCTGGTCTTTCTTTTTTTTTTTTTTTTTTTTGCTCCTCGCATTTTTCACACCTTTTCATGCTCCTGGTCTTTCTTTTTTTTTTTTTTTTTTTCTCCTCGCATTTTTCACTCCTTTTCATGCTCCTGGTTTTTTTTTTTTTTTTTTTTTTTGCTCCTCGCATTTTTCACACCTTTTCATGCTCCTGGTCTTTCTTTCTTTCTTTTTTTTTTTTTTTTGCTCCTCGCATTTTTCACACCTTTTCATGCTCCTGGTCTTTTTTTTTTTTTTTGCTCCTCGCATTTTTCACACCTTTTCATGCTCCTGGTCTTTCTTTCTTTCTTTTTTTTTTTTTTTTGCTCCTCACATTTTTCACACCTTTTCATGCTCCTGGTCTCTTTTTTTTTTTTCTCCCCGCATTTTTCACACCTTTTCATGCTCCTGGTCTTTCTTTTTTTTTTTTTTTTTTTCTCCTCGCCTTTTTCACACCTTTTCATGCACCTGGTCTTTTTTTTTTTTTTTTTTGCTCCTAGAATTTTACACACCTTTTCATGCTCCTGGTCTTTTTTTTTTTTTTTTTGCTCCTAGAATTTTTCACACCTTTTCATGCTCCTGGTCTTTCTTTTTTTTTTTTTTGCTCCTCGCATTTTTCACACCTTTTCATGCTCCTGGTCTTTCTTTTTTTTTTTTTTTTTTTGCTCCTCGCATTTTTCACACCTTTTCATGCTCCTGGTCTTTCTTTTTTTTTTTTTTTCTTTTGCTCCTCGCATTTTTCACACCTTTTCATGTTCCTGGACTCTTTTTTTTTTTTTTTCTTTTTGCTCCTCACATTTTTCACACCTTTTCATGCTCCTGGTCTTTTTTTTTTTTTTCTCCCCGCATTTTTCACACCTTTTCATGCTCCTGGTCTTTTTTTTTTTTTTTTGCTCCTCGCATTTTTCACACCTTTTCATGCTCCTGGTCTTTCTTTTTTTTTTTTGCTCCTCGCATTTTTCACACCTTTTCATGCTCCTGGTCTTTCTTTTTTTTTTTTTTGCTCCTAGAATTTTTCACACCTTTTCATGCTCCTGGTCTTTCTTTTTTTTTTTTTTGCTCCTAGAATTTTTCACACCTTTTCATGCTCCTGGTCTTTCTTTTTTTTTTTTTTGCTCCTAGAATTTTTCACACCTTTTCATGCTCCTGGTCTTTCTTTTTTTTTTTTTTTTTTTTGCTCCTCGCATTTTTCACACCTTTTCATGCTCCTGGTCTTTCTTTCTTTCTTTTTTTTTTTTTTTTGCTCCTCGCATTTTTCACACCTTTTCATGCTCCTGGTCTTTCTTTCTTTCTTTTTTTTTTCTTTTTACTCCTCACATTTTTCACACCTTTTCATGCTCCTGGTCTTTTTTTTTTTTTTGCTCCTCGCATTTTTCACACCTTTTCATGCTCCTGGTCTTTCTTTTTTTTTTTTTTTTTTTGCTCCTCGCCTTTTTCACACCTTTTCATGCTCCTGGTCTTTCTTTTTTTTTTTTTTTTTGCTCCTCAAATTTTTCACACCTTTTCATCCTCCTCGCATTTTTCACACCTCTTCATGCTCCTCGCATTTTTCACAACTTTTCATGCTCGTCGCATTTTTCACACCTTTTCATGCTCCTGGTCTTTCTTTATTTTTTTTTGCTCCTCGCATTTTTCACACCTTTTCATGCTCCTGGTCTTTTTTTTTTCTTTTGCTCCTCGCATTTTTCACATCTTTTCATGCTCCTGGTCTTTCTTTTTTTTTTTTTTGCTCCTCGCATTTTTCACACCTTTTCATGCTCCTGGTCTTTCTTTTTTTTTTTTTTTTTTTTTGCTCCTCGCCTTTTTCACACCTTTTCATGCTCCTGGTCTTTTTTTTTTTTTTTTTGCTCCTAGAATTTTACACACCTTTTCATGCTCCTGGTCTTTCTTTTTTTTTTTTTTTTTTTTGCTCCTCGCATTTTTCACACCTTTTCATGCTCCTGGTCTTTCTTTTTTTTTTTTTTTTTTTCTCCTCGCTTTTTTCCCACCTTTTCATGCTCCTGGTCTTTTTTTTTTTTTTTTTTTTTGCTCCTCGCATTTTTCACACCTTTTCATGCTCCTGGTCTTTCTTTCTTTCTTTTTTTTTTTTTTTTGCTCCTCGCATTTTTCACACCTTTTCATGCTCCTGGTCTTTTTTTTTTTTTTTGCTCCTCGCATTTTTCACACCTTTTCATGCTCCTGGTCTTTCTTTCTTTCTTTTTTTTTTTTTTTTGCTCCTCACATTTTTCACACCTTTTCATGCTCCTGGTCTCTTTTTTTTTTTTCTCCCCGCATTTTTCACACCTTTTCATGCTCCTGGTCTTTTTTTTTTTTTTTTTTTTTTTCTCCTCGCCTTTTTCACACCTTTTCATGCTCCTGGTCTTTTTTTTTTTTTTTTTTGCTCCTAGAATTTTACACACCTTTTCATGCTCCTGGTCTTTTTTTTTTTTTTTTTGCTCCTAGAATTTTTCACACCTTTTCATGCTCCTGGTCTTTCTTTTTTTTTTTTTTTGCTCCTCGCATTTTTCACACCTTTTCATGCTCCTGGTCTTTCTTTTTTTTTTTTTTTTTTTGCTCCTCGCATTTTTCACACCTTTTCATGCTCCTGGTCTTTCTTTTTTTTTTTTTTTCTTTTGCTCCTCGCATTTTTCACACCTTTTCATGTTCCTGGTCTCTTTTTTTTTTTTTTTCTTTTTGCTCCTCACATTTTTCACACCTTTTCATGCTCCTGGTCTTTTTTTTTTTTTTCTCCCCGCATTTTTCACACCTTTTCATGCTCATGGTCTTTTTTTTTTTTTTTTACTCCTCACATTTTTCACACCTTTTCATGCTCCTGGTCTTTTTTTTTTTTTTGCTCCTCGCATTTTTCACACCTTTTCATGCTCCTGGTCTCTTTTTTTTTTTTTTTGCTCCTCGCATTTTTCACACCTTTTCATGCTCCTGGTCTTTCTTTTTTTTTTTTTGCTCCTCGCATTTTTCACACCTTTTCATGCTCCTGGTCTTTCTTTTTTTTTTTTTGCTCCTCGCATTTTTCACACCTTTTCATGCTCCTGGTCTTTCTTTTTTTTTTTTTTGCTCCTAGAATTTTTCACACCTTTTCATGCTCCTGGTCTTTCTTTTTTTTTTTTTTGCTCCTCGCATTTTTCACACCTTTTCATGCTCCTGGTCTTTCTTTTTTTTTTTTTTTTTTTTGCTCCTCGCATTTTTCACACCTTTTCATGCTCCTGGTTTTTCTTTCTTTCTTTTTTTTTTTTTTTTGCTCCTCGCATTTTTCACACCTTTTCATGCTCCTGGTCTTTCTTTCTTTCTTTTTTTTTTTTTTTGCTCCTCACATTTTTCACACCTTTTCATGCTCCTGGTCTTTTTTTTTTTTTTTCTCCCCGCATTTTTCACACCTTTTCATGCTCCTGGTCTTTTTTTTTTTTTTTTACTCCTCACATTTTTCACACCTTTTCATGCTCCTGGTCTTTTTTTTTTTTTTGCTCCTCGCATTTTTCACTCCTTTTCATGCTCCTGGTCTTTCTTTTTTTTTTTTTTTTTTTGCTCCTCGCCTTTTTCACACCTTTTCATGCTCCTGGTCTTTATTTTTTTTTTTTTTTTTGCTCCTCAAATTTTTCACACCTTTTCATCCTCCTCGCATTTTTCACACCTCTTCATGCTCCTCGCATTTTTCACAACTTTTCATGCTCGTCGCATTTTTCACACCTTTTCATGCTCCTGGTCTTTCTTTATTTTTTTTTGCTCCTCGCATTTTTCACACCTTTTCATGCTCCTGGTCTTTTTTTTTTCTTTTGCTCCTCGCATTTTTCACATCTTTTCATGCTCCTGGTCTTTCTTTTTTTTTTTTTGCTCCTCGCATTTTTCACACCTTTTCATGCTCCTGGTCTTTCTTTTTTTTTTTTTTTTTTTTTCTCCTCGCCTTTTTCACACCTTTTCATGCTCCTGGTCTTTTTTTTTTTTTTTTTGCTCCTAGAATTTTACACACCTTTTCATGCTCCTGGTCTTTCTTTTTTTTTTTTTTTTTTTTGCTCCTCGCCTTTTTCCCCCCTTTTCATGCTCCTGGTCTTTTTTTTTTTTTTTTTGCTCCTAGAATTTTTCACACCTTTTCATGCTCCTGGTCTTTCTTTTTTTTTTTTTTTTTTTGCTCCTCGCATTTTTCACACCTTTTCATGCTCCTGGTCTTTTTTTTTTTTTTTTTTTTTTTGCTCCTCGCATTTTTCACACCTTTTCATGCTCCTGGTCTTTCTTTCTTTTTTTTTTTTTTTTGCTCCTCGCATTTTTCACACCTTTTCATGCTCCTGGTCTTTCTTTTTTTTTTTTTTTTTGCTCCTCAAATTTTTCACACCTTTTCATCCTCCTCGCATTTTTCACACCTCTTCATGCTCCTCGCATTTTTCACAACTTTTCATGCTCGTCGCATTTTTCACACCTTTTCATGCTCCTGGCCTTTCTTTATTTTTTTTTGCTCCTCGCATTTTTCACACCTTTTCATGCTCCTGGTCTTTTTTTTTTTTTTGCTCCTCGCATTTTTCACACCTTTTCATGCTCCTGGTCTTTCTTTATTTTTTTTTGCTCCTCGCATTTTTCACACCTTTTCATGCTCCTGGTCTTTCTTTATTTTTTTTTGCTCCTCGCATTTTTCACACCTTTTCATGCTCCTGGTCTTTCTTTCTTTCTTTTTTTTTTTTTTTTGCTCCTCACATTTTTCACACCTTTTCATGCTCCTGGTCTTTTTTTTTTTTTTCTCCCCGCATTTTTCACACCTTTTCATGCTCCTGGTCTTTCTTTTTTTTTTTTTTTTTTTCTCCTCGCCTTTTTCACACCTTTTCATGCTCCTGGTCTTTCTTTTTTTTTTTTTGCTCCTCGCATTTTTCACACCTTTTCATGCTCCTGGTCTTTCTTTCTTTCTTTTTCTTTTTTTTTTTGCTCCTCGCGTTTTTCACACCTTTTCATGCTCCTGGTCTTTCTTTCTTTCTTTTTTTTTTCTTTTTGCTCCTCACATTTTTCACACCTTTTCATGCTCCTGATCTTTTTTTTTTTTTTCTCCCCGCATTTTTCACACCTTTTCATGCTCCTGGTCTTTTTTTTTTTTTTTTGCTCCTCGCATTTTTCACACCTTTTCATGCTCCTGGTCTTTTTTTTTTTTTTTTGCTCCTCGCATTTTTCACACCTTTTCATGCTCCTGGTCTTTCTTTTTTTTTTTTTTTTTGCTCCTCAAATTTTTCACACCTTTTCATCCTCCTCGCATTTTTCACACCTCTTCATGCTCCTCGCATTTTTCACAACTTTTCATGCTCGTCGCATTTTTCACACCTTTTCATGCTCCTGGTCTTTCTTTATTTTTTTTTGCTCCTCGCATTTTTCACACCTTTTCATGCTCCTGGTCTTTTTTTTTTCTTTTGCTCCTCGCATTTTTCACACCTTTTCATGCTCCTGGTCTTTCTTTATTTTTTTTTGCTCCTCGCATTTTTCACACCTTTTCATGCTCCTGGTCTTTCTTTATTTTTTTTTGCTCCTCGCATTTTTCACACCTTTTCATGCTCCTGGTCTTTCTTTTTTTTTTTTTGCTCCTCGCATTTTTCACACCTTTTCATGCTCCTGGTTTTTCTTTTTTTTTTTTTGCTCCTCGCATTTTTCACACCTTTTCATGCTCCTGGTCTTTCTTTTTTTTTTTTTGCTCCTCGCATTTTTCACACCTTTTCATGCTCCTGGTCTTTCATTTTTTTTTTTTTTGCTCCTCGCATTTTTCACACCTTTTCATGCTCCTGGTCTTTCTTTTTTTTTTTTTTTTTTTGCTCCTCGCATTTTTCACACCTTTTCATGCTCCTGGTCTTTCTTTTTTTTTTTTTTTTTTTTTGCTCCTCGCATTTTTCACACCTTTTCTTGCTCCTGTTTTTTTTTTTTTTTTTTTGCTCCTCGCATTTTTCACACCTTTTCATGCTCCTGGTCTTTCTTTTTTTTTTTTGCTCCTCGCATTTTTCACACCTTTTCATGCTCCTGTTCTTTCTTTTTTTTTTTTTTGCTCCTAGAATTTTTCACACCTTTTCATGCTCCTGGTCTTTCTTTTTTTTTTTTTTGCTCCTAGAATTTTTCACACCTTTTCATGCTCCTGGTCTTTCTTTTTTTTTTTTTTGCTCCTCGCATTTTTCACACCTTTTCATGCTCCTGGTCTTTCTTTTTTTTTTTTTTTTTTTTGCTCCTCGCATTTTTCACACCTTTTCATGCTCCTGGTCTTTCTTTCTTTCTTTTTTTTTTTTTTTTGCTCCTCGCATTTTTCACACCTTTTCATGCTCCTGGTCTTTCTTTCTTTCTTTTTTTTTTCTTTTTGCTCCTCACATTTTTCACACCTTTTCATGCTCCTGGTCTTTTTTTTTTTTTTTCTCCCCGCATTTTTCACACCTTTTCATGCTCCTGGTCTTTTTTTTTTTTTTTTACTCCTCACATTTTTCACACCTTTTCATGCTCCTGGTCTTTTTTTTTTTTTTTCTCCCCGCATTTTTCACACCTTTTCATGCTCCTGGTCTTTTTTTTTTTTTTTTGCTCCTCGCATTTTTCACACCTTTTCATGCTCCTGGTCTTTCTTTCTTTCTTTTTTTTTTCTTTTTGCTCCTCACATTTTTCACACCTTTTCATGCTCCTGGTCTTTTTTTTTTTTTTTCTCCCCGCATTTTTCACACCTTTTCATGCTCCTGGTCTTTCTTTTTTTTTTTTTGCTCCTCGCATTTTTCACACCTTTTCATGCTCCTGGTCTTTCTTTTTTTTTTTTTTTTTCTTTGCTCCTCGCATTTTTCACACCTTTTCATGCTCCTGGTCTTTCTTTTTTTTTTTTTTTTTTTGCTCCTCGCATTTTTCACACCTTTTCATGCTCCTGGTCTTTCTTTTTTTTTTTTTTTTTTTGCTCCTCTCATTTTTCACACCTTTTCATGCTACTGGTCTTTCTTTTTTTTTTTTTGCTCCTAGAATTTTTCACAGCTTTTCATGCTCCTGGTCTTTCTTTCTTTCTTTTTTTTTTTTTTTGCTCCTCGCATTTTTCACACCTTTTCATGCTCCTGGTCTTTCTTTCTTTCTTTTTTTTTTTTTTTTGCTCCTCACATTTTTCACACCTTTCATGCTCCTGGTCTTTTTTTTTTTTTTCTCCCCGCATTTTTCACACCTTTTCATGCTCCTGGTCTTTTTTTTTTTTTTTTGCTCCTCGCATTTTTCACACCTTTTCATGCTCCTGGTCTTTTTTTTTTTTTTTGCTCCTCGCATTTTTCACACCTTTTCATGCTCCTGGTCTCTTTTTTTTTTTTTTTGCTCCTCGCATTTTTCACACCTTTTCATGCTCCTGGTCTTTCTTTTTTTTTTTTTGCTCCTCGCATTTTTCACACCTTTTCATGCTCCTGGTCTTTCTTTTTTTTTTTTTGCTCCTCGCATTTTTCACACCTTTTCATGCTCCTGGTCTTTCTTTTTTTTTTTTTTTTTGCTCCTCAAATTTTTCACACCTTTTCATCCTCCTCGCATTTTTCACACCTCTTCATGCTCCTCGCATTTTTCACAACTTTTCATGCTCGTCGCATTTTTCACACCTTTTCATGCTCCTGGTCTTTCTTTTTTTTTTTTTGCTCCTCGCATTTTTCACAACTTTTCATGCTCCTGGTCTTTCTTTTTTTTTTTTTTTTTGCTCCTCAAATTTTTCACACCTTTTCATCCTCCTCGCATTTTTCACACCTCTTCATGCTCCTCGCATTTTTCACAACTTTTCATGCTCGTCGCATTTTTCACACCTTTTCATGCTCCTGGTCTTTCTTTTTTTTTTTTTGCTCCTCGCATTTTTCACACCTTTTCATGCTCCTGGTCTTTCTTTTTTTTTTTTTTTTTTTGCTCCTCGCCTTTTTCACACCTTTTCATGCTCCTGGTCTTTCTTTTTTTTTTTTTGCTCCTAGAATTTTTCCCACCTTTTCATGCTACTGGTCTTTCTTTTTTTTTTTTTTTTTTTTGCTCCTCGCCTTTTTCAGACCTTTTCATACTCCTGGTCTTTCTTTTTTTTTTTTTTTTTTTTGCTCCTCGCATTTTTCACACCTTTTCATGTTCCTGGTCTCTTTTTTTTTTTTTTTCTTTTCTCCTCGCATTTTTCACACCTTTTCATGCTCCTGGTCTTTCTTTCTTTCTTTTTCTTTTTTTTTTTGCTCCTCGCGTTTTTCACACCTTTTCATGCTCCTGGTCTTTCTTTCTTTCTTTTTTTTTTCTTTTTGCTCCTCACATTTTTCACACCTTTTCATGCTCCTGATCTTTTTTTTTTTTTTCTCCCCGCATTTTTCACACCTTTTCATGCTCCTGGTCTTTTTTTTTTTTTTTTGCTCCTCGCATTTTTCACACCTTTTCATGCTCCTGGTCTTTTTTTTTTTTTTTTGCTCCTCGCATTTTTCACACCTTTTCATGCTCCTGGTCTTTTTTTTTTTTTTTTTTTTTGCTCCTCAAATTTTTCACACCTTTTCATCCTCCTCGCATTTTTCACACCTCTTCATGCTCCTCGCATTTTTCACAACTTTTCATGCTCGTCGCATTTTTCACACCTTTTCATGCTCCTGGTCTTTCTTTATTTTTTTTTGCTCCTCGCATTTTTCACACCTTTTCATGCTCCTGGTCTTTTTTTTTTCTTTTGCTCCTCGCATTTTTCACACCTTTTCATGCTCCTGGTCTTTCTTTATTTTTTTTTGCTCCTCGCATTTTTCACACCTTTTCATGCTCCTGGTCTTTCTTTATTTTTTTTTGCTCCTCGCATTTTTCACACCTTTTCATGCTCCTGGTCTTTCTTTTTTTTTTTTTGCTCCTCGCATTTTTCACACCTTTTCATGCTCCTGGTTTTTCTTTTTTTTTTTTTGCTCCTCGCATTTTTCACACCTTTTCATGCTCCTGGTCTTTCTTTTTTTTTTTTTGCTCCTCGCATTTTTCACACCTTTTCATGCTCCTGGTCTTTCATTTTTTTTTTTTTTGCTCCTCGCATTTTTCACACCTTTTCATGCTCCTGGTCTTTCTTTTTTTTTTTTTTTTTTTGCTCCTCGCATTTTTCACACCTTTTCATGCTCCTGGTCTTTCTTTTTTTTTTTTTTTTTTTTTGCTCCTCGCATTTTTCACACCTTTTCATGCTCCTGGTCTTTTTTTTTTTTTTTTGCTCCTCGCATTTTTCACACCTTTTCATGCTCCTGGTCTTTCTTTTTTTTTTTTGCTCCTCGCATTTTTCACACCTTTTCATGCTCCTGGTCTTTCTTTTTTTTTTTTTTGCTCCTAGAATTTTTCACACCTTTTCATGCTCCTGGTCTTTCTTTTTTTTTTTTTTGCTCCTAGAATTTTTCACACCTTTTCATGCTCCTGGTCTTTCTTTTTTTTTTTTTTGCTCCTCGCATTTTTCACACCTTTTCATGCTCCTGGTCTTTCTTTTTTTTTTTTTTTTTTTTGCTCCTCGCATTTTTCACACCTTTTCATGCTCCTGGTCTTTCTTTCTTTCTTTTTTTTTTTTTTTTGCTCCTCGCATTTTTCACACCTTTTCATGCTCCTGGTCTTTCTTTCTTTCTTTTTTTTTTCTTTTTGCTCCTCACATTTTTCACACCTTTTCATGCTCCTGGTCTTTTTTTTTTTTTTTCTCCCCGCATTTTTCACACCTTTTCATGCTCCTGGTCTTTTTTTTTTTTTTTTACTCCTCACATTTTTCACACCTTTTCATGCTCCTGGTCTTTTTTTTTTTTTTTCTCCCCGCATTTTTCACACCTTTTCATGCTCCTGGTCTTTTTTTTTTTTTTTTGCTCCTCGCATTTTTCACACCTTTTCATGCTCCTGGTCTTTCTTTCTTTCTTTTTTTTTTCTTTTTGCTCCTCACATTTTTCACACCTTTTCATGCTCCTGGTCTTTTTTTTTTTTTTTCTCCCCGCATTTTTCACACCTTTTCATGCTCCTGGTCTTTTTTTTTTTTTTTTACTCCTCACATTTTTCACACCTTTTCATGCTCCTGGTCTTTTTTTTTTTTTTTTGCTCCTCGCATTTTTCACACCTTTTCATGCTCCTGGTCTTTCTTTTTTTTTTTTTTTTTTTGCTCCTCGCATTTTTCACACCTTTTCATGCTCCTGGTCTTTCTTTTTTTTTTTTTGCTCCTCGCATTTTTCACACCTTTTCATGCTCCTGGTCTTTCTTTTTTTTTTTTTTTTTCTTTGCTCCTCGCATTTTTCACACCTTTTCATGCTCCTGGTTTTTTTTTTTTTTTTTTTTTTTTTGCTCCTCGCTTTTTTCCCACCTTTTCATGCTCCTGGTTTTTTTTTTTTTTTTTTTTTTTTTGCTCCTCTCATTTTTCACACCTTTTCATGCTACTGGTCTTTCTTTTTTTTTTTTTGCTCCTAGAATTTTTCACAGCTTTTCATGCTCCTGGTCTTTCTTTCTTTCTTTTTTTTTTTTTTTTCTCCTCGCATTTTTCACACCTTTTCATGCTCCTGGTCTTTCTTTCTTTCTTTTTTTTTTTTTTTTGCTCCTCACATTTTTCACACCTTTCATGCTCCTGGTCTTTTTTTTTTTTTTCTCCCCGCATTTTTCACACCTTTTCATGCTCCTGGTCTTTTTTTTTTTTTTTTGCTCCTCGCATTTTTCACACCTTTTCATGCTCCTGGTCTTTTTTTTTTTTTTTGCTCCTCGCATTTTTCACACCTTTTCATGCTCCTGGTCTCTTTTTTTTTTTTTTTGCTCCTCGCATTTTTCACACCTTTTCATGCTCCTGGTCTTTCTTTTTTTTTTTTTGCTCCTCGCATTTTTCACACCTTTTCATGCTCCTGGTCTTTCTTTTTTTTTTTTTGCTCCTCGCATTTTTCACACCTTTTCATGCTCCTGGTCTTTCTTTTTTTTTTTTTTTTTGCTCCTCAAATTTTTCACACCTTTTCATCCTCCTCGCATTTTTCACACCTCTTCATGCTCCTCGCATTTTTCACAACTTTTCATGCTCGTCGCATTTTTCACACCTTTTCATGCTCCTGGTCTTTCTTTTTTTTTTTTTGCTCCTCGCATTTTTCACAACTTTTCATGCTCCTGGTCTTTCTTTTTTTTTTTTTTTTTGCTCCTCAAATTTTTCACACCTTTTCATCCTCCTCGCATTTTTCACACCTCTTCATGCTCCTCGCATTTTTCACAACTTTTCATGCTCGTCGCATTTTTCACACCTTTTCATGCTCCTGGTCTTTCTTTTTTTTTTTTTGCTCCTCTCATTTTTCCCACCTTTTCATGCTCCTGGTCTTTCTTTTTTTTTTTTTTTTTTTGCTCCTCGCCTTTTTCACACCTTTTCATGCTCCTGGTCTTTCTTTTTTTTTTTTTGCTCCTAGAATTTTTCACACCTTTTCATGCTACTGGTCTTTCTTTTTTTTTTTTTTTTTTTGCTCCTCGCCTTTTTCAGACCTTTTCATACTCCTGGTCTTTCTTTTTTTTTTTTTTTTTTTTTCTCCTCGCATTTTTCACACCTTTTCATGTTCCTGGTCTCTTTTTTTTTTTTTTTCTTTTCTCCTCGCATTTTTCACACCTTTTCATGCTCCTGGTCTTTCTTTCTTTCTTTTTCTTTTTTTTTTTGCTCCTCGCGTTTTTCACACCTTTTCATGCTCCTGGTCTTTCTTTCTTTCTTTTTTTTTTCTTTTTGCTCCTCACATTTTTCCCACCTTTTCATGCTCCTGATCTTTTTTTTTTTTTTCTCCCCGCATTTTTCACACCTTTTCATGCTCCTGGTCTTTTTTTTTTTTTTTTGCTCCTCGCATTTTTCACACCTTTTCATGCTCCTGGTCTTTTTTTTTTTTTTTTGCTCCTCGCATTTTTCACACCTTTTCATGCTCCTGGTCTTTCTTTTTTTTTTTTTTTTTGCTCCTCAAATTTTTCACACCTTTTCATCCTCCTCGCATTTTTCACACCTCTTCATGCTCCTCGCATTTTTCACAACTTTTCATGCTCGTCGCATTTTTCACACCTTTTCATGCTCCTGGTCTTTCTTTATTTTTTTTTTCTCCTCGCATTTTTCACACCTTTTCATGCTCCTGGTCTTTTTTTTTTCTTTTGCTCCTCGCATTTTTCACACCTTTTCATGCTCCTGGTCTTTCTTTATTTTTTTTTGCTCCTCGCATTTTTCACACCTTTTCATGCTCCTGGTCTTTCTTTATTTTTTTTTGCTCCTCGCATTTTTCACACCTTTTCATGCTCCTGGTCTTTCTTTTTTTTTTTTTGCTCCTCGCATTTTTCACACCTTTTCTTGCTCCTGGTTTTTCTTTTTTTTTTTTTGCTCCTCGCATTTTTCACACCTTTTCATGCTCCTGGTCTTTCTTTTTTTTTTTTTGCTCCTCGCATTTTTCACACCTTTTCATGCTCCTGGTCTTTCATTTTTTTTTTTTTTGCTCCTCGCATTTTTCACACCTTTTCATGCTCCTGGTCTTTCTTTTTTTTTTTTTTTTTTTGCTCCTCGCATTTTTCACACCTTTTCATGCTCCTGGTCTTTCTTTTTTTTTTTTTTTTTTTTTGCTCCTCGCATTTTTCACACCTTTTCATGCTCCTGGTCTTTTTTTTTTTTTTTTGCTCCTCGCATTTTTCACACCTTTTCATGCTCCTGGTCTTTCTTTTTTTTTTTTGCTCCTCGCATTTTTCACACCTTTTCATGCTCCTGGTCTTTCTTTTTTTTTTTTTTGCTCCTAGAATTTTTCACACCTTTTCATGCTCCTGGTCTTTCTTTTTTTTTTTTTTGCTCCTAGAATTTTTCACACCTTTTCATGCTCCTGGTCTTTCTTTTTTTTTTTTTTGCTCCTCGCATTTTTCACACCTTTTCATGCTCCTGGTCTTTCTTTTTTTTTTTTTTTTTTTTGCTCCTCGCATTTTTCACACCTTTTCATGCTCCTGGTCTTTCTTTCTTTCTTTTTTTTTTTTTTTTGCTCCTCGCATTTTTCACACCTTTTCATGCTCCTGGTCTTTCTTTCTTTCTTTTTTTTTTCTTTTTGCTCCTCACATTTTTCACACCTTTTCATGCTCCTGGTCTTTTTTTTTTTTTTTCTCCCCGCATTTTTCACACCTTTTCATGCTCCTGGTCTTTTTTTTTTTTTTTTACTCCTCACATTTTTCACACCTTTTCATGCTCCTGGTCTTTTTTTTTTTTTTTCTCCCCGCATTTTTCACACCTTTTCATGCTCCTGGTCTTTTTTTTTTTTTTTTGCTCCTCGCATTTTTCACACCTTTTCATGCTCCTGGTCTTTCTTTCTTTCTTTTTTTTTTCTTTTTGCTCCTCGCATTTTTCACACCTTTTCATGCTCCTGGTCTTTTTTTTTTTTTTTCTCCCCGCATTTTTCACACCTTTTCATGCTCCTGGTCTTTTTTTTTTTTTTTTACTCCTCACATTTTTCACACCTTTTCATGCTCCTGGTCTTTTTTTTTTTTTTTTGCTCCTCGCATTTTTCACACCTTTTCATGCTCCTGGTCTTTCTTTTTTTTTTTTTTTTTTTGCTCCTCGCATTTTTCACACCTTTTCATGCTCCTGGTCTTTCTTTTTTTTTTTTTTTTTTTTTTTGCTCCTCGCATTTTTCACACCTTTTCATGCTCCTGGTCTTTTTTTTTTTTTTTTGCTCCTCGCATTTTTCACACCTTTTCATGCTCCTGGTCTTTCTTTTTTTTTTTTGCTCCTCGCATTTTTCACACCTTTTCATGCTCCTGGTCTTTCTTTTTTTTTTTTTTGCTCCTAGAATTTTTCACACCTTTTCATGCTCCTGGTCTTTCTTTTTTTTTTTTTTGCTCCTAGAATTTTTCACACCTTTTCATGCTCCTGGTCTTTCTTTTTTTTTTTTTGCTCCTAGAATTTTTCACACCTTTTCATGCTCCTGGTCTTTCTTTTTTTTTTTTTTTTTTTTGCTCCTCGCATTTTTCACACCTTTTCATGCTCCTGGTCTTTCTTTCTTTCTTTTTTTTTTTTTTTTGCTCCTCGCATTTTTCACACCTTTTCATGCTCCTGGTCATTCTTTCTTTCTTTTTTTTTTCTTTTTGCTCCTCGCATTTTTCACACCTTTTCATGCTCCTGGTCTTTTTTTTTTTTTTTCTTCCCGCATTTTTCACACCTTTTCATGCTCCTGGTCTTTTTTTTTTTTTTTTACTCCTCACATTTTTCACACCTTTTCATGCTCCTGGTCTTTTTTTTTTTTTTGCTCCTCGCATTTTTCACACCTTTTCATGCTCCTGGTCTTTCTTTTTTTTTTTTTTTTTTTGCTCCTCGCCTTTTTCACACCTTTTCATGCTCCTGGTCTTTCTTTTTTTTTTTTTTTTTGCTCCTCAAATTTTTCACACCTTTTCATCCTCCTCGCATTTTTCACACCTCTTCATGCTCCTCGCATTTTTCACAACTTTTCATGCTCGTCGCATTTTTCACACCTTTTCATGCTCCTGGTCTTTCTTTATTTTTTTTTGCTCCTCGCATTTTTCACACCTTTTCATGCTCCTGGTCTTTTTTTTTTCTTTTGCTCCTCGCATTTTTCACATCTTTTCATGCTCCTGGTCTTTCTTTTTTTTTTTTTGCTCCTCGCATTTTTCACACCTTTTCATTCTCCTGGTCTTTCTTTTTTTTTTTTTTTTTTTTTGCTCCTCGCCTTTTTCACACCTTTTCATGCTCCTGGTCTTTTTTTTTTTTTTTTTGCTCCTAGAATTTTACACACCTTTTCATGCTCCTGGTCTTTCTTTTTTTTTTTTTTTTTTTTGCTCCTCGCATTTTTCACACCTTTTCATGCTCCTGGTCTTTCTTTTTTTTTTTTTTTTTTTCTCCTCGCATTTTTCACACCTTTTCATGCTCCTGGTCTTTTTTTTTTTTTTTTTTTTTTGCTCCTCGCATTTTTCACACCTTTTCATGCTCCTGGTCTTTCTTTCTTTCTTTTTTTTTTTTTTTTGCTCCTCGCATTTTTCACACCTTTTCATGCTCCTGGTCTTTTTTTTTTTTTTTGCTCCTCGCATTTTTCACACCTTTTCATGCTCCTGGTCTTTCTTTCTTTCTTTTTTTTTTTTTTTTGCTCCTCACATTTTTCACACCTTTTCATGCTCCTGGTCTTTTTTTTTTTTTTCTCCCCGCATTTTTCACACCTTTTCATGCTCCTGGTCTTTCTTTTTTTTTTTTTTTTTTTCTCCTCGCCTTTTTCACACCTTTTCATGCTCCTGGTCTTTTTTTTTTTTTTTTTTGCTCCTAGAATTTTACACACCTTTTCATGCTCCTGGTCTTTTTTTTTTTTTTTTTTCTCCTAGAATTTTTCACACCTTTTCCTGCTCCTGGTCTTTCTTTTTTTTTTTTTTTTTTGCTCCTCTCATTTTTCACACCTTTTCATGCTACTGGTCTTTCTTTTTTTTTTTTTGCTCCTAGAATTTTTCACAGCTTTTCATGCTCCTGGTCTTTCTTTCTTTCTTTTTTTTTTTTTTTTGCTCCTCGCATTTTTCACACCTTTTCATGCTCCTGGTCTTTCTTTCTTTCTTTTTTTTTTTTTTTTGCTCCTCACATTTTTCACACCTTTCATGCTCCTGGTCTTTTTTTTTTTTTTCTCCCCGCATTTTTCACACCTTTTCATGCTCCTGGTCTTTTTTTTTTTTTTTTGCTCCTCGCATTTTTCACACCTTTTCATGCTCCTGGTCTTTTTTTTTTTTTTTGCTCCTCGCATTTTTCACACCTTTTCATGCTCCTGGTCTCTTTTTTTTTTTTTTTGCTCCTCGCATTTTTCACACCTTTTCATGCTCCTGGTCTTTCTTTTTTTTTTTTTGCTCCTCGCATTTTTCACACCTTTTCATGCTCCTGGTCTTTCTTTTTTTTTTTTTTTTTTTGCTCCTCGCCTTTTTCACACCTTTTCATGCTCCTGGTCTTTCTTTTTTTTTTTTTGCTCCTAGAATTTTTCACACCTTTTCATGCTACTGGTCTTTCTTTTTTTTTTTTTTTTTTTGCTCCTCGCCTTTTTCAGACCTTTTCATGCTCCTGGTCTTTCTTTTTTTTTTTTTTTTTTTGCTCCTCGCCTTTTTCAGACCTTTTCATGCTCCTGGTCTTTCTTTCTTTCTTTTTTTTTTTTTTTTGCTCCTCACATTTTTCACACCTTTCATGCTCCTGGTCTTTTTTTTTTTTTTCTCCCCGCATTTTTCACACCTTTTCATGCTCCTGGTCTTTTTTTTTTTTTTTTGCTCCTCGCATTTTTCACACCTTTTCATGCTCCTGGTCTTTTTTTTTTTTTTTGCTCCTCGCATTTTTCACACCTTTTCATGCTCCTGGTCTCTTTTTTTTTTTTTTTGCTCCTCGCATTTTTCACACCTTTTCATGCTCCTGGTCTTTTTTTTTTTTTTTTTGCTCCTCGCATTTTTCACACCTTTTCATGCTCCTGGTCTTTCTTTTTTTTTTTTTTTTTTTGCTCCTCGCCTTTTTCACACCTTTTCATGCTCCTGGTCTTTCTTTTTTTTTTTTTGCTCCTAGAATTTTTCACACCTTTTCATGCTACTGGTCTTTCTTTTTTTTTTTTTTTTTTTGCTCCTCGCCTTTTTCAGACCTTTTCATGCTCCTGGTCTTTCTTTTTTTTTTTTTTTTTTTGCTCCTCGCCTTTTTCAGACCTTTTCATGCTCCTGGTCTTTCTTTTTTTTTTTTTTTTTTTGCTCCTCGCATTTTTCACACCTTTTCATGCTCCTGGTCTTTCTTTTTTTTTTTTTTTTTTTTGCTCCTCGCATTTTTCACACCTTTTCATGCTCCTAGTCTTTCTTTTTTTTTTTTTTTTTTTTTTGCTCCTCGCATTTTTCACACCTTTTCATGCTCCTGGTCCTTCTTTTTTTTTTTTTTGCTCCTAGCATTTCTCACACCTTTTCATGCTCCTGGTCTTTCTTTTTTTTTTTTTTTTTTTTGCTCCTCGCATTTATCAAACCTTTTCATGCTCCTGGTCTTTTTTTTTTTTTTCTCCCCGCATTTTTCACACCTTTTCATGCTCCTGGTCTTTTTTTTTTTTTTGCTCCTCGCATTTTTCACACCTTTTCATGTTCCTGGTCTCTCTTTTTTTTTTTTTCTTTTCTCCTCGTATTTTTCACACCTTTTCATGCTCCTGGTCTTTCTTTCTTTCTTTTTTTTTTTTTTTTTGCTCCTCGCTTTTTTCACACCTTTTCTTGCTCCTGGTCTTTCTTTCTTTCTTTTTTTTTTTTTTTTGCTCCTCACATTTTTCACACCTTTTCATGCTCCTGGTCTTTTTTTTTTTTCTCCCCGCATTTTTCACACCTTTTCATGCTCCTGGTCTTTTTTTTTTTTTTTTACTCCTCTCATTTTTCACACCTTTTCATGCTCCTGGTCTTTCTTTTTTTTTTTTTGCTCCTCGCATTTTTCACACCTTTTCATGCTCCTGGTCTTTTTTTTTTCTTTTGCTCCTCGCATTTTTCACACCTTTTCATGCTCCTGGTCTTTCTTTTTTTTTTTTTGCTCCTCGCATTTTTCACACCTTTTCATGCTCCTGGTCTTTTTTTTTTTTTTACTCCTCGCATTTTTCACACCTTTTCATGCTCCTGGTTTTTTTTTTTTTTGCTCCTCAAATTTTTCACACCTTTTCATCCTCCTCGCATTTTTCACACCTCTTCATGCTCCTCACATTTTTCACAACTTTTCATGCTCGTCGCATTTTTCACACCTTTTCATGCTCCTGGTCTTTCTTTATTTTTTTTTGCTCCTCGCATTTTTCACACCTTTTCATGCTCCTGGTCTTTTTTTTTTCTTTTGCTCCTCGCATTTTTCACATCTTTTCATGCTCCTGGTCTTTCTTTCTTTCTTTTTTTTTTTTTTTGCTCCTCGCATTTTTCACACCTCTTCATGCTCCTCGCATTTTTCACAACTTTTCATGCTCGTCGCATTTTTCACACCTTTTCATGCTCCTGGTCTTTCTTTTTTTTTTTTTGCTCCTCGCATTTTTCACACCTTTTCATGCTCCTGGTCTTTCTTTTTTTTTTTTTTTTTTTTGCTCCTCGCATTTTTCACACCTTTTCATGCTCCTGGTCTTTTTTTTTTTTTTGCTCCTCGCATTTTTCACACCTTTTCATGCTCCTGGTCTTTCTTTTTTTTTTTTTTTTTTTTGCTCCTCGCATTTTTCACACCTTTTCATGCTCCTGGTCTTTCTTTTTTTTTTTTTTTTCTTTTGCTCCTCGCATTTTTCACACCTTTTCATGTTCCTGGTCTCTTTTTTTTTTTTTTTCTTTTTGCTCCTCACATTTTTCACACCTTTTCATGCTCCTGGTCTTTTTTTTTTTTTTCTCCCCGCATTTTTCACACCTTTTCATGCTCATGGTCTTTTTTTTTTTTTTTTACTCCTCACATTTTTCACACCTTTTCATGCTCCTGGTCTTTTTTTTTTTTTTGCTCCTCGCATTTTTCACACCTTTTCATGCTCCTGGTCTCTTTTTTTTTTTTTTTTGCTCCTCGCATTTTTCACACCTTTTCATGCTCCTGGTCTTTCTTTTTTTTTTTTTGCTCCTCGCATTTTTCACACCTTTTCATGCTCCTGGTCTTTCTTTTTTTTTTTTTTTTTTCTTTGCTACTCGCATTTTTCACACCTTTTCATGCTCCTGGTCTTTCTTTTTTTTTTTTTTTTTTGCTCCTCTCATTTTTCACACCTTTTCATGCTACTGGTCTTTCTTTTTTTTTTTTTGCTCCTAGAATTTTTCACAGCTTTTCATGCTCCTGGTCTTTCTTTCTTTCTTTTTTTTTTTTTTTTGCTCCTCGCATTTTTCACACCTTTTCATGCTCCTGGTCTTTCTTTCTTTCTTTTTTTTTTTTTTTTGCTCCTCGCATTTTTCACACCTTTTCATGCTCCTGGTCTTTCTTTTTTTTTTTTTGCTCCTCGCATTTTTCACACCTTTTCATGCTCCTGGTCTTTCTTTTTTTTTTTTTTTTTGCTCCTCAAATTTTTCACACCTTTTCATCCTCCTCGCATTTTTCACACCTCTTCATGCTCCTCGCATTTTTCACAACTTTTCATGCTCGTCGCATTTTTCACACCTTTTCATGCTCCTGGTCTTTCTTTTTTTTTTTTTGCTCCTCGCATTTTTCACAACTTTTCATGCTCCTGGTCTTTCTTTTTTTTTTTTTTTTTGCTCCTCAAATTTTTCACACCTTTTCATCCTCCTCGCATTTTTCACACCTCTTCATGCTCCTCGCATTTTTCACAACTTTTCATGCTCGTCGCATTTTTCACACCTTTTCATGCTCCTGGTCTTTCTTTTTTTTTTTTTGCTCCTCGCATTTTTCACACCTTTTCATGCTCCTGGTCTTTTTTTTTTTTTCTCCCCGCATTTTTCACAACTTTTCATGCTCCTGGTCTTTTTTTTTTTTTTTTACTCCTCACATTTTTCACACCTTTTCATGCTCCTGGTCTTTCTTTTTTTTTTTTTGCTCCTCGCATTTTTCACACCTTTTCATGCTCCTGGTCTTTTTTTTTTCTTTTGCTCCTCGCATTTTTCACACCTTTTCATGCTCCTGGTCTTTCTTTTTTTTTTTTTGCTCCTCGCATTTTTCACACCTTTTCATGCTCCTGGTCTTTTTTTTTTTTTTACTCCTCGCATTTTTCACACCTTTTCATGCTCCTGGTTTTTTTTTTTTTTGCTCCTCAAATTTTTCACACCTTTTCATGCTCCTGGTCTTTTTTTTTTTTTTTGCTCCTCGCCTTTTTCAGACCTTTTCATGCTCCTGGTCTTTCTTTTTTTTTTTTTTTTTTTGCTCCTCGCCTTTTTCAGACCTTTTCATGCTCCTGGTCTTTCTTTTTTTTTTTTTTTTTTTGCTCCTCGCCTTTTTCACACCTTTTCATGCTCCTGGTCTTTCTTTTTTTTTTTTTTTTTTTTGCTCCTCGCCTTTTTCACACCTTTTCATGCTCCTGGTCTTTCTTTTTTTTTTTTTGCTCCTCGCATTTTTCACAACTTTTCATGTTCCTGGTCTTTTTTTTTTTTTTTGCTCCTCGCATTTTTCACACCTTTTCATGCTCCTGGTTTTTTTTTTTTTTTTGCTCCTCAAATTTTTCACACCTTTTCATCCTCCTCGCATTTTTCACACCTCTTCATGCTCCTCGCATTTTTCACAACTTTTCATGCTCGTCGCATTTTTCACACCTTTTCATGCTCCTGGTCTTTCTTTTTTTTTTTTTGCTCCTCGCATTTTTCACAACTTTTCATGCTCCTGGTCTTTTTTTTTTCTTTTGCTCCTCGCATTTTTCACACCTTTTCATGCTCCTGGTCTTTCTTTTTTTTTTTTTGCTCCTCGCATTTTTCACACCTTTTCATGCTCCTGGTCTTTCTTTTTTTTTTTTTTTTTTTGCTCCTCGCCTTTTTCACACCTTTTCATGCTCCTGGTCTTTCTTTTTTTTTTTTTTGCTCCTAGAATTTTTCACACCTTTTCATGCTACTGGTCTTTCTTTTTTTTTTTTTTTTTTTTGCTCCTCGCCTTTTTCACACCTTTTCATGCTCCTGGTCTTTCTTTTTTTTTTTTTTTTTTTGCTCCTCGCATTTTTCACACCTTTTCATGTTCCTGGTCTCTTTTTTTTTTTTTTTCTTTTCTCCTCGCATTTTTCACACCTTTTCATGCTCCTGGTCTTTCTTTCTTTCTTTTTTTTTTTTTTTTTGCTCCTCGCGTTTTTCACACCTTTTCATGCTCCTGGTCTTTCTTTCTTTCTTTTTTTTTTTTTTTTCCTCCTCACATTTTTCACACCTTTTCATGCTCCTGGTCTTTTTTTTTTTTTTCTCCCCGCATTTTTCACACCTTTTCATGCTCCTCGCATTTTTCACACCTCTTCATGCTCCTCGCATTTTTCACACCTTTTCATGCTCCTGGTTTTTTTTTTTTTTGCTCCTCAAATTTTTCACACCTTTTCATCCTCCTCGCATTTTTCACACCTCTTCATGCTCCTCACATTTTTCACAACTTTTCATGCTCGTCGCATTTTTCACACCTTTTCATGCTCCTGGTCTTTCTTTATTTTTTTTTGCTCCTCGCATTTTTCACACCTTTTCATGCTCCTGGTCTTTTTTTTTTCTTTTGCTCCTCGCATTTTTCACATCTTTTCATGCTCCTGGTCTTTCTTTCTTTCTTTTTTTTTTTTTTTTGCTCCTCGCATTTTTCACACCTCTTCATGCTCCTCGCATTTTTCACAACTTTTCATGCTCGTCGCATTTTTCACACCTTTTCATGCTCCTGGTCTTTCTTTTTTTTTTTTTTCTCCTCGCATTTTTCACACCTTTTCATGCTCCTGGTCTTTTTTTTTTTTTTTTTTTTTTTTTTTTGCTCCTCGCATTTTTCACACCTTTTCATGTTCCTGGTCTTTTTTTTTTTTTTTGCTCCTCGCATTTTTCACACCTTTTCATGCTCCTGGTTTTTTTTTTTTTTTGCTCCTCAAATTTTTCACACCTTTTCATCCTCCTCGCATTTTTCACACCTCTTCATGCTCCTCGCATTTTTCACAACTTTTCATGCTCGTCGCATTTTTCACACCTTTTCATGCTCCTGGTCTTTCTTTATTTTTTTTTGCTCCTCGCATTTTTCACAACTTTTCATGCTCCTGGTCTTTTTTTTTTCTTTTGCTCCTCGCATTTTTCACACCTTTTCATGCTCCTGGTCTTTCTTTTTTTTTTTTGGCTCCTCGCATTTTTCACACCTTTTCATGCTCCTGGTCTTTCTTTCTTTTTTTTTTTTTTTGCTCCTCGCCTTTTTCACACCTTTTCATGCTCCTGGTCTTTCTTTTTTTTTTTTTGCTCCTAGAATTTTTCACACCTTTTCATGCTACTGGTCTTTCTTTTTTTTTTTTTTTTTTTGCTCCTCGCCTTTTTCAGACCTTTTCATGCTCCTGGTCTTTCTTTTTTTTTTTTTTTTTTTGCTCCTCGCCTTTTTCAGACCTTTTCATGCTCCTGGTCTTTCTTTTTTTTTTTTTTTTTTTGCTCCTCGCCTTTTTCAGACCTTTTCATGCTCCTGGTCTTTCTTTTTTTTTTTTTTTTTTTGCTCCTCGCCTTTTTCACACCTTTTCATGCTCCTGGTCTTTCTTTTTTTTTTTTTTGCTCCTCGCATTTTTCACACCTTTTCATGTTCCTGGTCTCTTTTTTTTTTTTTTCTTTTCTCCTCGCATTTTTCACACCTTTTCATGCTCCTGGTCTTTCTTTCTTTCTTTTTTTTTTTTTTTTTGCTCCTCGCGTTTTTCACACCTTTTTATGCTCCTGGTCTTTCTTTCTTTCTTTTTTTTTTTTTTTTGCTCCTCACATTTTTCACACCTTTTCATGCTCCTGGTCTTTTTTTTTTTTTTCTCCCCGCATTTTTCACACCTTTTCATGCTCATGGTCTTTTTTTTTTTTTTTTACTCCTCACATTTTTCACACCTTTTCATGCTCCTGGTCTTTCTTTTTTTTTTTTTGCTCCTCGCATTTTTCACACCTTTTCATGCTCCTGGTCTTTTTTTTTTCTTTTGCTCCTCGCATTTTTCACACCTTTTCATGCTCTTGGTCTTTCTTTTTTTTTTTTTGCTCCTCGCATTTTTCACACCTTTTCATGCTCCTGGTCTTTTTTTTTTTTTTACTCCTCGCATTTTTCACACCTTTTCATGCTCCTGGTTTTTTTTTTTTTTGCTCCTCAAATTTTTCACACCTTTTCATCCTCCTCGCATTTTTCACACCTCTTCATGCTCCTCACATTTTTCACAACTTTTCATGCTCGTCGCATTTTTCACACCTTTTCATGCTCCTGGTCTTTCTTTATTTTTTTTGCTCCTCGCATTTTTCACACCTTTTCATGCTCCTGGTCTTTTTTTTTTCTTTTGCTCCTCGCATTTTTCACATTTTTCATGCTCCTGGTCTTTCTTTCTTTCTTTTTTTTTTTTTTTTGCTCCTCGCATTTTTCACACCTCTTCATGCTCCTCGCATTTTTCACAACTTTTCATGCTCGTCGCATTTTTCACACCTTTTCATGCTCCTGGTCTTTCTTTTTTTTTTTTTGCTCCTCGCATTTTTCACACCTTTTCATGCTCCTGGTCTTTCTTTTTTTTTTTTTTTTTTTTGCTCCTCGCATTTTTCACACCTTTTCATGCTCCTGGTCTTTCTTTTTTTTTTTTTTTTTTTTGCTCCTCGCATTTTTCACACCTTTTCATGCTCCTGGTCTTTCTTTTTTTTTTTTTTTTTTTTTGCTCCTCGCATTTTTCACACCTTTTCATGCTCCTGGTCTTTCTTTTTTTTTTTTTTTTTTTTTGCTCCTCGCATTTTTCACACCTTTTCATGCTCCTGGTCCTTCTTTTTTTTTTTTTTGCTCCTAGCATTTTTCACACCTTTTCATGCTCCTGGTCTTTCTTTTTTTTTTTTTTTTTTTGCTCCTCGCCTTTTTCAGACCTTTTCATGCTCCTGGTCTTTCTTTTTTTTTTTTTTTTTTTGCTCCTCGCCTTTTTCAGACCTTTTCATGCTCCTGGTCTTTCTTTTTTTTTTTTTTTTTTTGCTCCTCGCCTTTTTCAGACCTTTTCATGCTCCTGGTCTTTCTTTTTTTTTTTTTTTTTTTGCTCCTCGCCTTTTTCACACCTTTTCATGCTCCTGGTCTTTTTTTTTTTTTTTTTTGCTCCTCGCATTTTTCACACCTTTTCATGTTCCTGGTCTCTTTTTTTTTTTTTTCTTTTCTCCTCGCATTTTTCACACCTTTTCATGCTCCTGGTCTTTCTTTCTTTCTTTTTTTTTTTTTTTTTGCTCCTCGCGTTTTTCACACCTTTTTGTGCTCCTGGTCTTTCTTTCTTTTTTTTTTTTTTTTTTTTGCTCCTCACATTTTTCACACCTTTTCATGCTCCTGGTCTTTTTTTTTTTTTTCTCCCCGCATTTTTCACACCTTTTCATGCTCATGGTCTTTTTTTTTTTTTTTTACTCCTCACATTTTTCACACCTTTTCATGCTCCTGGTCTTTCTTTTTTTTTTTTTGCTCCTCGCATTTTTCACACCTTTTCATGCTCCTGGTCTTTTTTTTTTTTTTTGCTCCTCGCATTTTTCACACCTTTTCATGCTCTTGGTCTTTCTTTTTTTTTTTTTGCTCCTCGCATTTTTCACACCTTTTCATGCTCCTGGTCTTTTTTTTTTTTTTACTCCTCGCATTTTTCACACCTTTTCATGCTCCTGGTTTTTTTTTTTTTTGCTCCTCAAATTTTTCACACCTTTTCATCCTCCTCGCATTTTTCACACCTCTTCATGCTCCTCACATTTTTCACAACTTTTCATGCTCGTCGCATTTTTCACACCTTTTCATGCTCCTGGTCTTTCTTTATTTTTTTTGCTCCTCGCATTTTTCACACCTTTTCATGCTCCTGGTCTTTTTTTTTTCTTTTGCTTCTCGCATTTTTCACTTTTTTCATTCTCCTGGTCTTTCTTTCTTTCTTTTTTTTTTTTTTTTGCTCCTCGCATTTTTCACACCTCTTCATGCTCCTCGCATTTTTCACAACTTTTCATGCTCGTCGCATTTTTCACACCTTTTCATGCTCCTGGTCTTTCTTTTTTTTTTTTTGCTCCTCGCATTTTTCACACCTTTTCATGCTCCTGGTCTTTCTTTTTTTTTTTTTTTTTTTTGCTCCTCGCATTTTTCACACCTTTTCATGCTCCTGGTCTTTCTTTTTTTTTTTTTTTTTTTTGCTCCTCGCATTTTTCACACCTTTTCATGCTCCTGGTTTTTCTTTTTTTTTTTTTTTTTTTTTGCTCCTCGCTTTTTTCACACCTTTTCATGCTCCTGGTCTTTCTTTTTTTTTTTTTTTTTTTTTGCTCCTCGCATTTTTCACACCTTTTCATGCTCCTGGTCCTTCTTTTTTTTTTTTTTGCTCCTAGCATTTTTCACACCTTTTCATGCTCCTGGTCTTTCTTTTTTTTTTTTTTTTTTTTGCTCCTCGCATTTTTCACACCTTTTCTTGCTCCTGGTCTTTTTTTTTTTTTTTTGCTCCTCGCATTTTTCACACCTTTTCATGCTCCTGGTCTTTTTTTTTTTTTTTTGCTCCTCGCATTTTTCACACCTTTTCTTGCTCCTGGTTTTTTTTTTTTTTTTTTGCTCCTCGCATTTTTCACACCTTTTCATGCTCCTGGTCTTTTTTTTTTTTGCTCCTCGCATTTTTCACACCTTTTCATGCTCCTGGTCTTTCTTTTTTTTTTTTTGCTCCTCGCATTTTTCACACCTTTTCATGCTCCTGGTCTTTTTTTTTTTTTTTTTTTTTGCTTCTCGAATTTTTCACACCTTTTCATGGTCCTCGTCTTTTTTTTTTTGCTCCTCGCATTTTTCACTCCTTTTCATACTCCTTGCATTTTTCACACCTTTTTATGCTGCTTGCAATTTTCACACATTTTCATGCTCCTTTCTTTTTTCACAACTTTTCATGCTCCTCGTATTTTTCACACCTTTTCATGCTCCTCGCATTTTTGACAATTTTCATGCTCCTTGTCTTTTTAGTTTTGCTCTTCGCATTTTTCACACCTTTTCATGCACCTCGCATTTTCACACCTTTTCATGCTCACGAATTTTTCACACTTTTTTATGCTCCTCGTCTTTTTTTTTTCTTCTCGCTTTTTTCACACCTTTTCATGCTCCTTGCAATTTTCACACCTTTTCACGCTCCTCGCATTTTTCACACCTTTTCATGCTCCTCGCATTTTTCACACCTTTTCATGCTCCTCGCATTTTTCACACATTTTCAAGCTCCTCGCATTTTTCACCCTTTTCATGCTCTTCGAATTTTTCACACCTTTTCATGGTCCTCGTCTTTTTTTTTTTTTGCTCCTCGCATTTTTCACACATTTTCATGCTCCTCGCATTTTTCACACTTTTCATGCTCTTCGAATTTTTCACACCTTTTCATGGTCCTCGTCTTTTTTTTTTTTTACTCCTCGCATTTTTCACTTCCTTTCATGCTCCTTGCATATTTCACACCTCTTCATGCAACTCGTATTTTTCAAACATTTTCATGCTCATGAATTTTTCACACATTTTCATGCTCCTCGTCATTTTTTTTTTGCTCCTCGCATTTTTCACTCCTTTTCATGCTCCTTGCATTTTCACACCTTTTCATGCTGCTTGCAATTTTCACACCTTTTCATGCTGCTCGCATTTTTGACACTTTTCATGCTCCTTGTCTTTTTTTTTTTTTGCTCTCTGCATTTTTCACACCTTTTCATGCTGCTTGCAATTTTCACACATTTTCATGCTCCTCGCATTTTCATACGTTTTCATGCTCCTCGAATTTTTCACACATTTTCAGGCTCCTCGCATTTTTGACACTTTTCATGCTCCTTGTCTTTTTTTTTTTGCTCTTCGCATTTTTCCCACCTTTTAATGCTCCTCGCATTTTTCACACCTTTTCATGCTCCTTGCATTTTTCACACCTTTTCATGCTCCTCGTATTTTTCACACCTTTTCATGCTCCTCGCATTTTTGACACTTTTCATGCTTCTTGTCTTTTTTTTTTGCTCTTCGCATTTTTCCCACCTTTTCATGCTCCTCGCGTTTTTCACACCTTTTCATTCTCCTTGCATTTTTCACACTTTTTCATGCTCCTCGTCTTTTTTTTTTCTCCTCGCTTTTTTCACACCTTTTCATGCTCCTTGCAATTTTCACACATTTTCATGCTCGCATTTTTCACACCTTTTCATGCTCCTCACATTTTTCACACATTTTCATGCTCCTCAAAATTGTCACATCTTTTCATGTTCCTCCCATTTTTCAAACCTTTTAATGCTCCTTGCATTTTTCACACCTTTTCATGCTCCTCGCATTTTCACACCTTTTCATGCTCCTCGCATTTTTCACACCTTTTCAGGCTCCTCACATTTTCACACCTTTTCATGCTCCTCGCGTTTTTCACAACTTTTCTTGCTCTTCATCTTTTTTTTCTTTTGCTCCTCGCATTTTTCACACCTTTTCATGCTCCTCGCATTTTTCACCCTTTTCATGCTCCTCGAATTTTTCACACCTTTTCATTCTCCTCGCGTTTTTCACAACTTTTATGGTTCTTCGTCTTTTTTTTTTTTTGCTCCTCGCATTTTTCACATCTTTTCATGCTCCTCGCATTTTTCACACCTTTTCATGCTCCTCGCATTTTTCACACCTTTTCATGCTCCTCGCATTTTTCACCCTTTTCATGCTCCTCGCATTTTTCACACCTTTTCATGCTCCTCGCGTTTTTCACAACTTTTCTTGCTCTTCGTCTTTTTTTTCTTTTGCTCCTCGCATTTTTCACACCTTTTCATGCTCCTCGCATTTTTCAAACCTTTTCATGCTCCTCGCATTTTTCACACTTTTTCATGCTCCTTGTCTTTTTTTTTTTTTTTGCTCTTCCCAATTTTCACACCTTTTCATGCTCCTTTCATTTTTCACACCTTTTCATGCTCCTCGTTTTTTTTTTTTTTCTCTTCGCATTTTGCACACCTTTTCAGGCTCCTCGTCTTTTTTTTTTTTGCTCCTCGCATTTTTCACACCTTTTCATTCTCCTCGCCTTTTTCACACCTTTTCAAACTCCTCGTCTTTTATTTTGCTCCTTGCATTTTTCACAACTTTTAATGCTCCTTGCATTTTTCACACCTTTTCATGCTCCTCGCATTTTTCACACATTTTCATGCTCCTGGTCTTTTTTTTTTTTTTTTTGCTCCTCGCAATTTTCACACCGTTTAATGCTCCATGCATTTTTCACAGCTTTTCTTGCTCCTCGCATTTTTCACACCTTTTCATGCTCCTCGCATTTTTCACACCTTTTCATGCTCCTCGCATTTTTCACACCTTTTCATGCTCCTCGCATTTTTCACACCTTTTCATGCTCCTCCCATTTTTCACACCTTTTCTTGCTTCTTGTCTTTTTAATTTTTTTTTTGCTCTTCGCATTTTTCACACCTTTTCATGCTCCTCGCATTTTTCACACCTTTTCATGCTCCTCGTCTTTTTTTTTTTTTTTGCTCCTCGCATTTTTCACACCTTTTCATGCTTCTCGTCTTTTTCTTTTATTTTTTGTTTCTCGGATATTTCACACCTTTTCATGATCCTCGCATTTTTCACACCTTTTCATGCTCCTCGTCTTTTTTTTTTTTTTTGCTCCTCACATTTTTCACACCTTTTCATGCTCCTCGCATTTTTCACACCTTTTCATGCTCCTCGTCTTTTTTTTTTTTGCTCCTCGCATTTTTCACACCTTTTCATGCTCCTTGCATTTTTCACACCTTTCATGCTCCTCGTCTTTTTTTTTCTTTTGCTCTTCGCATTTTTCACTCTTTTTCATGCTTCTCGCATTTTTCACAACTATTCATTCTCCTCGCATTTTTCACACCTTTTCATGTACTTTGCATTTTTCACACCTTTTAAAGCTCCCCACATTTTTCACACCTTTTCATGCTCCTCGCATTTTTCACACCTTTTCATGCTCCTCAGAATTTTCACAACTTTTCATGCTCCTCGTCTTTTTTTTTTTTGCTCCTTGCATTTTTCACACCTTTTCATGTTCCTTGCATTTTTCACACCTTTTTATACTCCCCACATTTTTCACACCTTTTCATGCTCCTCGGAAATTTCACACCTTTTCATGCTCCTCGTCCTTTTTTTTTTTTTTGATCTTCGCATTTTTCACACCTTTTCATGCTCCTCGCATTTTTCCCACCTTTTCATGCTCCTCGTCTTTTTTTTTTGTTCCTCGCATTTTTCACACCTTTTAATGCTCCCCTCGTTTTTCACAACTTTTCATGCTCCTCGCATTTTTCACACATTTTCATGCTCCTGGTCTTTTTTTTTTTTTTTGCTCCTCGCGTTTTTCACACCTTTTAATGCTGCGTGCATTTTTCACACCTTTTCTTGCTCCTCGCAGTTTTCACACCTTTTCATGCTCCTCGCATTTTTCACACCTTTTCATGCTCTTCGCATTTTTCACACCTTTTCATGCTCCTCGCATTTTTCACACCTTTTCATGCTCCTGGTCTTATTTTTTTTTTTGCTCCTCGATTTTTCACACCTTTTCATGCTCCTTGCTTTCTTCACACCTTTCATGCTCCTCGTCCTTTTTTTTCTTTTTTTTGCTCTTCGCATTTTTCACACCGTTTCATGCTCCTCGTCTTTTTTTTTTTTTTTGCTTCTCGGATATTTCACACCTTTTCATGCTCCTCGCATTTTTCACACCTTTTCATGCTCCTTGCATTTTTCACACCTTTTCATGCTCCTTGCATTTTTCAAACCTTTTCATGCTTCTCGCATGTTTCACACTTTTTCATGCTCCTTGTCTTTTTTTTTTTTTTTTGCTCTTCGCAATTTTCACACCTTTTCATGCTCCTTTCATTTTTCACACCTTTTCATTCTCCTCGTCTTTTTTTTTTTCTCTTCGCATTTTGCACACCGTTTCAGGCTCCTCGTCTTTTTTTTTTTTTTTTTGTTTCTCGGATATTTCACACCTTTTCATGCTCCTCGCATTTTTCACACCTTTTCATGCTCCTCGCATTTTTCACACCTTTTCATGCTCCTCGCATTTTTCACACCTTTTCATGCTCCTCAGAATTTTCACAACTTTTCATGCTCCTCGTCTTTTTTTTTTTGCTCCTTGCATTTTTCACACCTTTTCATGTTCCTTGCATTTTTCACACCTTTTTATACTCCCCACATTTTTCACACCTTTTCATGCTCCTCGGAAATTTCACACCTTTTCATGCTCCTCGTCCTTTTTTTTTTTTTGATCTTCGCATTTTTCACACCTTTTCATGCTCCTCGCATTTTTCACACCTTTTCATGCTCCTCGTCTTTTTTTTTTGTTCCTCGCATTTTTCACACCTTTTAATGCTCCCCACGTTTTTCACAACTTTTCATACTGCTCGCATTTTTCACACATTTTCATGCTCCTGGTCTTTTTTTTTTTTTTTGCTCCTCGCGTTTTTCACACCTTTTAATGCTGCGTGCATTTTTCACACCTTTTCTTGCTCCTCGCAGTTTTCACACCTTTTCATGCTCCTCGCATTTTTCACACCTTTTCATGCTCTTCGCATTTTTCACACCTTTTCATGCTCCTCGCATTTTTCACACCTTTTCATGCTCCTGGTCTTATTTTTTTTTTTGCTCCTCGATTTTTCACACCTTTTCATGCTCCTTGCTTTCTTCACACCTTTCATGCTCCTCGTCCTTTTTTTTCTTTTTTTTGCTCTTCGCATTTTTCACACCGTTTCATGCTCCTCGTCTTTTTTTTTTTTTTTGCTTCTCGGATATTTCACACCTTTTCATGCTCCTCGCATTTTTCACACCTTTTCATGCTCCTTGCATTTTTCACACCTTTTCATGCTCCTTGCATTTTTCAAACCTTTTCATGCTTCTCGCATGTTTCACACTTTTTCATGCTCCTTGTCTTTTTTTTTTTTTTTTTTCTCTTCGCAATTTTCACACCTTTTCATGCTCCTTTCATTTTTCACACCTTTTCATTCTCCTCGTCTTTTTTTTTTTCTCTTCGCATTTTGCACACCGTTTCAGGCTCCTCGTCTTTTTTTTTTTTTTTTGTTTCTCGGATATTTCACACCTTTTCATGCTCCTCGCATTTTTCACACCTTTTCATGCTCCTCGCATTTTTCACACCTTTTCATGTTCCTGGTCTCTTTTTTTTTTTTTTTCTTTTCTCCTCGCATTTTTCACACCTTTTCATGCTCCTGGTCTTTCTTTCTTTCTTTTTTTTTTTTTTTTTGCTCCTCGCGTTTTTCACACCTTTTCATGCTCCTGGTCTTTCTTTCTTTCTTTTTTTTTTTTTTTTGCTCCTCACATTTTTCACACCTTTTCATGCTCCTGGTCTTTTTTTTTTTTTCTCCCCGCATTTTTCACACCTTTTCATGCTCCTGGTCTTTTTTTTTTTTTTTTACTCCTCACATTTTTCACACCTTTTCATGCTCCTGGTCTTTCTTTTTTTTTTTTTGCTCCTCGCATTTTTCACACCTTTTCATGCTCCTGGTCTTTTTTTTTTCTTTTGCTCCTCGCATTTTTCCCCCCTTTTCTTGCTCTTGGTCTTTCTTTTTTTTTTTTGCTCCTCGCATTTTTCACACCTTTTCATGCTCCTGGTCTTTTTTTTTTTTTTACTCCTCGCATTTTTCACACCTTTTCATGCTCCTGGTTTTTTTTTTTTTTGCTCCTCAAATTTTTCACACCTTTTCATCCTCCTCGCATTTTTCACACCTCTTCATGCTCCTCACATTTTTCACAACTTTTCATGCTCGTCGCATTTTTCACACCTTTTCATGCTCCTGGTCTTTCTTTATTTTTTTTTGCTCCTCGCATTTTTCACACCTTTTCATGCTCCTGGTCTTTTTTTTTTTTTTCTCCCCGCATTTTTCACACCTTTTCATGCTCCTGGTCTTTTTTTTTTTTTTTTACTCCTCACATTTTTCACACCTTTTCATGCTCCTGGTCTTTCTTTTTTTTTTTTTGCTCCTCGCATTTTTCACACCTTTTCTTGTTCCTGGTCTTTTTTTTTTCTTTTGCTCCTCGCATTTTTCACACCTTTTCATGCTCTTGGTCTTTCTTTTTTTTTTTTTTGCTCCTCGCATTTTTCACACCTTTTCATGCTCCTGGTCTTTTTTTTTTTTTTACTCCTCGCATTTTTCACACCTTTTCATGCTCCTGGTTTTTTTTTTTTTTGCTCCTCAAATTTTTCACACCTTTTCATCCTCCTCGCATTTTTCACACCTCTTCATGCTCCTCACATTTTTCACAACTTTTCATGCTCGTCGCATTTTTCACACCTTTTCATGCTCCTGGTCTTTCTTTATTTTTTTTTGCTCCTCGCATTTTTCACACCTTTTCATGCTCCTGGTCTTTTTTTTTTCTTTTGCTCCTCGCATTTTTCACATCTTTTCATGCTCCTGGTCTTTCTTTCTTTCTTTTTTTTTTTTTCTTGCTCCTCGCATTTTTCACACCTCTTCATGCTCCTCGCATTTTTCACACCTTTTCATGCTCCTCCCATTTTTCACACCTTTTCTTGCTTCTTGTCTTTTTAATTTTTTTTTTGCTCTTCGCATTTTTCACACCTTTTCATGCTCCTCGCATTTTTCACACCTTTTCATGCTCCTCGTCTTTTTTTTTTTTTTTGCTCCTCGCATTTTTCACACCTTTTCATGCTTCTCGTCTTTTTCTTTTATTTTTTGTTTCTCGGATATTTCACACCTTTTCATGATCCTCGCATTTTTCACACCTTTTCATGCTCCTCGTCTTTTTTTTTTTTTTTGCTCCTCACATTTTTCACACCTTTTCATGCTCCTCGCATTTTTCACACCTTTTCATGCTCCTCGTCTTTTTTTTTTTTTGCTCCTCCCATTTTTCACACCTTTTCATGCTCCTTGCATTTTTCACACCTTTCATGCTCCTCGTCTTTTTTTTTCTTTTGCTCTTCGCATTTTTCACTCTTTTTCATGCTTCTCGCATTTTTCACAACTATTCATTCTCCTCGCATTTTTCACACCTTTTCATGTACTTTGCATTTTTCACACCTTTTAAAGCTCCCCACATTTTTCACACCTTTTCATGCTCCTCGCATTTTTCACACCTTTTCATGCTCCTCAGAATTTTCACAACTTTTCATGCTCCTCGTCTTTTTTTTTTTTGCTCCTTGCATTTTTCACACCTTTTCATGTTCCTTGCATTTTTCACACCTTTTTATACTCCCCACATTTTTCACACCTTTTCATGCTCCTCGGATTTTTCACACCTTTTCATGCTCCTTGTCCTTTTTTTTTTTTTGATCTTCGCATTTTTCACACCTTTTCATGCTCCTCGCATTTTTCACACCTTTTCATGCTCCTCGTCTTTTTTTTTTGTTCCTCGCATTTTTCACACCTTTTAATGCTCCCCACGTTTTTCACAACTTTTCATGCTCCTCGCATTTTTCACACATTTTCATGCTCCTGGTCTTTTTTTTTTTTTTTGCTCCTCGCGTTTTTCACACCTTTTAATGCTCCGTGCATTTTTCACACCTTTTCTTGCTCCTCGCAGTTTTCACACCTTTTCATGCTCCTCGCATTTTTCACACCTTTTCATGCTCTTCGCATTTTTCACACCTTTTCATGCTCCTCGCATTTTTCACACCTTTTCATGCTCCTGGTCTTATTTTTTTTTTTGCTCCTCGATTTTTCACACCTTTTCATGCTCCTTGCATTCTTCACACCTTTCATGCTCCTCGTCCTTTTTTTTCTTTTTTTTGCTCTTCGCATTTTTCACACCGTTTCATGCTCCTCGTCTTTTTTTTTTTTTTTGCTTCTCGGATATTTCACACCTTTTCATGCTCCTCGCATTTTTCACACCTTTTCATGCTCCTTGCATTTTTCACACCTTTTCATGCTCCTTGCATTTTTCAAACCTTTTCATGCTTCTCGCATGTTTCACACTTTTTCATGCTCCTTGTCTTTTTTTTTTTTTTTTGCTCTTCGCAATTTTCACACCTTTTCATGCTCCTTTCATTTTTCACACCTTTTCATTCTCCTCGTCTTTTCTTTTTTCTCTTCGCATTTTGCACACCGTTTCAGGCTCCTCGTCTTTTTTTTTTTTTTTTGTTTCTCGGATATTTCACACCTTTTCATGCTCCTCGCATTTTTCACACCTTTTCATGCTCCTCGCATTTTTCACACCTTTTCATGCTCCTCAGATTTTTCACACTTTTTCATGCTCCTCGTCCTTTTTTTTTTTTTTGCTCCTTGCATTTTTCACACCCTTTCATGTTCCTTGCATTTTTCACACCTTTTTATGCTCCACACATTTTTCACACCTGTCATGCTCCTCGCATTTTTCACACCTTTTCATGCTCCTCGCATTTTTCACAGCTTTTCATGCTCCTGGTCATTTCATTTTTTTTGCTTCTCGGATATTTCACACCTTTTCATGCTCCTCGCATTTTTCACAAGTTTTCATGCTCATTGGCTTTTTTTTTTTTTGCTCCTCGCATTTTTCACTCTTTTTCATGCTTCTCGAATTTTTCACAACTATTCATTCTCCTCGTATTTTTCACACCTTTTCACGTTCTTTGCATTTTTCACACCTTTTTAAGCTCCCCACATTTTTCACACCTTTTCATGCTCCTCGCATTTTTCACACCTTTTCATTCTCCTCAGATTTTTCACACCTTTTCATGCTCCTCGTCTTTTTTTTTTTTGCTCCTTGCATTTTTCACACCTTTTCATGTTCCTTGCATTTTTCACACCTTTTTATGCTCCCCACATTTTTCACACCTTGTCATGCTCCTCGCATTTTTCACACCTTTTCATGCCCCTCGATTTTTCACACCTTTTCATGCTCCTAGTCTTTTTGTTTTTTTTGCTTCTCGGATATTTCACACCTTTTCTTGCTCCTCGCATTTTTCACACCTTTTCACGCTCCTCGCATTTTTCACACCTTTTCATGCTCCTCGCATTTTTCACACCTTTTCATGCTCTTCCCATTTTTCACATCTTTTCTTGCTCCTTGTTTTTTTATTTTTTTTTGCTCTTCGCATTTTTCACACCTTGTCATGCTCCTCGCATTTTTTACACCTTTTCATGCTCCTCGCATTTTGCACACCTTTTCATACTTCTTGTCTTTCTCTTTTTTTTTTGTTTCTCGGATATTTCACACCTTTTCATGCTCCTCGCATTTTTCACACCTTTTCTTGCTCCTCGTCTTTTTTTTTTTTTGCTCCTCGCATTTTTCACACCTTTTCATGCTCCTCTCATTTTTCACACGTTTTCTTCCTCCTTGTCTTTTTTATTTTTTTTTGCTCTTCGCATTTTTCACACCTTTTTATGCTCCTCGCATTTTTTACACCTTTTCGTGCTCCTCGCATTTTTCACACCTTTTCATGCTTCTCGTCTTTCTCTTTTTTTTTTGTTTCTCGGATATGTCACACCTTTTCATGCTCCTCGCATTTTTCACACCTTTTCATGCTCCTCGTCTTTTTTTTTTCTCCTCTCATTTTTCACACCTTTTCATTCTCCTCGCATTTTTCACACCTTTTCATGCTCGTCGCATTTTTCACACCTTTTTAACATCCCCACATTTTTCACACCTTGTCATGCTCCTCGCATTTTTCACACCTTTTCATGATCCTCGCATTTTTCACAACTTTTCATGCTCCTCGTCTTTTTTTTTTTTTGCTCCTTGCATTTTTCACACCTTTTCATGTTCCTTGCATTTTTCACACCTTTTTATGCTCCCCACATTTTTCACACCTTGTCATGCTCCTCGCATTTTTCACACCTTTTCATGCTCCTCGCATTTTTCACACCTTTTCATGCTCCTTGCATTTTTCACACCTTTTCATGCTCCTTGCATTTTTCAAACCTTTTCATGCTTCTCGCATGTTTCACACTTTTTCATGCTCCTTGTCTTTTTTTTTTTTTTTTGCTCTTCGCAATTTTCACACCTTTTCATGCTCCTTTCATTTTTCACACCTTTTCATTCTCCTCGTCTTTTTTTTTTTCTCTTCGCATTTTGCACACCGTTTCAGGCTCCTCGTCTTTTTTTTTTTTGTTTGTTTCTCGGATATTTCACACCTTTTCATGCTCCTCGCATTTTTCACACCTTTTCATGCTCCTCGCATTTTTCACACCTTTTCATGCTCCTCAGATTTTTCACACTTTTTCATGCTCCTCGTCCTTTTTTTTTTTTTTGCTCCTTGCATTTTTCACACCCTTTCATGTTCCTTGCATTTTTCACACCTTTTTATGCTCCACACATTTTTCACACCTTGTCATGCTCCTCGCATTTTTCACACCTTTTCATGCTCCTCGCATTTTTCACAGCTTTTCATGCTCCTGGTCATTTCATTTTTTTTGCTTCTCGGATATTTCACACCTTTTCATGCTCCTCGCATTTTTCACAAGTTTTCATGCTCATTGGCTTTTTTTTTTTTTGCTCCTCGCATTTTTCACTCTTTTTCATGCTTCTCGAATTTTTCACAACTATTCATTCTCCTCGTATTTTTCACACCTTTTCACGTTCTTTGCATTTTTCACACCTTTTTAAGCTCCCCACATTTTTCACACCTTTTCATGCTCCTCGCATTTTTCACACCTTTTCATTCTCCTCAGATTTTTCACACCTTTTCATGCTCCTCGTCTTTTTTTTTTTTGCTCCTTGCATTTTTCACACCTTTTCATGTTCCTTGCATTTTTCACACCTTTTTATGCTCCCCACATTTTTCACACCTTGTCATGCTCCTCGCATTTTTCACACCTTTTCATGCCCCTCGATTTTTCACACCTTTTCATGCTCCTAGTCTTTTTGTTTTTTTTGCTTCTCGGATATTTCACACCTTTTCATGCTCCTCGCATTTTTCACACCTTTTCACGCTCCTCGCATTTTTCACACCTTTTCATGCTCCTCGCATTTTTCACACCTTTTCATGCTCTTCCCATTTTTCACATCTTTTCTTGCTCCTTGTTTTTTTATTTTTTTTTGCTCTTCGCATTTTTCACACCTTGTCATGCTCCTCGCATTTTTTACACCTTTTCATGCTCCTCGCATTTTGCACACCTTTTCATACTTCTTGTCTTTCTCTTTTTTTTTTGTTTCTCGGATATTTCACACCTTTTCATGCTCCTCGCATTTTTCACACCTTTTCTTGCTCCTCGTCTTTTTTTTTTTTGCTCCTCGCATTTTTCACACCTTTACATGCTCCTCTCATTTTTCACACGTTTTCTTCCTCCTTGTCTTTTTTATTTTTTTTTGCTCTTCGCATTTTTCACACCTTTTTATGCTCCTCGCATTTTTTACACCTTTTCGTGCTCCTCGCATTTTTCACACCTTTTCATGCTTCTCGTCTTTCTCTTTTTTTTTTGTTTCTCGGATATGTCACACCTTTTCATGCTCCTCGCATTTTTCACACCTTTTCATGCTCCTCGTCTTTTTTTTTTCTCCTCTCATTTTTCACACCTTTTCATTCTCCTCGCATTTTTCACACCTTTTCATGTTCTTTGCATTTTTCACACCTTTTTAACATCCCCACATTTTTCACACCTTGTCATGCTCCTCGCATTTTTCACACCTTTTCATGATCCTCGCATTTTTCACAACTTTTCATGCTCCTCGTCTTTTTTTTTTTTTGCTCCTTGCATTTTTCACACATTTTCATGTTCCTTGCATTTTTCACACCTTTTTATGCTCCCCACATTTTTCACACCTTGTCATGCTCCTCGCATTTTTCACACCTTTTCATGATCCTCGCATTTTTCACAACTTTTCATGCTCCTCGTCTTTTTTTTTTTTGCTCCTTGCATTTTTCACACCTTTTCATGCTCCTTGCATTTTTCACACCTTTTTATGCTCCCCACATTTTTCACACCTTGTCATGCTCCTCGCATTTTTCACACCTTTTCATGCTCCTCGCATTTTTCACACCTTTTCATGCTCCTCCCATTTTTCACACCTTTTCATGCTCCTGGTCTTTTTTTTTTTTTTTTGCTCCTCGCATTTTTCCCACCTTTTCATGCTCCTTGCATTTTCACACCTTTTCATGCTGCTTGCAATTTTCACACCTTTTCATGCTGCTCGCATTTTTGACACTTTTCATGCTCCTTGTCTTTTTTTTTTTTGCTCTCTGCATTTTTCACACCTTTTCATGCTGCTTGCAATTTTCACACATTTTCATGCTCCTCCAATTTTCATACGTTTTCATGCTCCTCGAATTTTTCACACATTTTCAGGCTCCTCGCATTTTTGACACTTTTCATGCTCCTTGTCTTTTTTTTTTTTGCTCTTCGCATTTTTCCCACCTTTTAATGCTCCTCGCATTTTTCACACCTTTTCATGCTCCTTGCATTTTTCACACCTTTTCATGCTCCTCGTATTTTTCACACCTTTTCATGCTCCTCGCATTTTTGACACTTTTCATGCTTCTTGTCTTTTTTTTTTGCTCTTCGCATTTTTCCCACCTTTTCATGCTCCTCGCGTTTTTCACACCTTTTCATTCTCCTTGCATTTTTCACACTTTTTCATGCTCCTCGTCTTTTTTTTTTCTCCTCGCTTTTTTCACACCTTTTCATGCTCCTTGCAATTTTCACACATTTTCATGCTCGCATTTTTCACACCTTTTCATGCTCCTCGCATTTTTCACACCTTTTCATGCTCCTCGCATTTTTCACACCTTTTCATGCTTCTCGTCTTTTTCTTTTATTTTTTGTTTCTCGGATATTTCACACCTTTTCATGATCCTCGCATTTTTCACACCTTTTCATGCTCCTCGTCTTTTTTTTTTTTTTTGCTCCTCGCATTTTTCACACCTTTTCATGCTCCTCGCATTTTTCACACCTTTTCATGCTCCTCGTCTTTTTTTTTTTTGCTCCTCGCATTTTTCACACCTTTTCATGCTCCTTGCATTTTTCACACCTTTCATGCTCCTCGTCTTTTTTTTTCTTTTGCTCTTCGCATTTTTCACTCTTTTTCATGCTTCTCGCATTTTTCACAACTATTCATTCTCCTCGCATTTTTCACACCTTTTCATGTACTTTGCATTTTTCACACCTTTTAAAGCTCCCCACATTTTTCACACCTTTTCATGCTCCTCGCATTTTTCACACATTTTCATGTTCCTTGCATTTTTCACACCTTTTTATACTCCCCACATTTTTCACACCTTTTCATGCTCCTCGGAAATTTCACACCTTTTCATGCTCCTCGTCCTTTTTTTTTTTTTGATCTTCGCATTTTTCACACCTTTTCATGCTCCTCGCATTTTTCACACCTTTTCATGCTCCTCGTCTTTTTTTTTTGTTCCTCGCATTTTTCACACCTTTTAATGCTCCCCACGTTTTTCACAACTTTTCATGCTCCTCGCATTTTTCACACATTTTCATGCTCCTGGTCTTTTTTTTTTTTTTTTGCTCCTCGCGTTTTTCACACCTTTTAATGCTCCGTGCATTTTTCACACCTTTTCTTGCTCCTCGCAGTTTTCACACCTTTTCATGCTCCTCGCATTTTTCACACCTTTTCATGCTCTTCGCATTTTTCACACCTTTTCATGCTCCTCGCATTTTTCACACCTTTTCATGCTCCTGGTCTTATTTTTTTTTTTGCTCCTCGCATTTTTCACACCTTTTCATGCTCCTTGCATTCTTCACACCTTTCATGCTCCTCGTCCTTTTTTTTCTTTTTTTTGCTCTTCGCATTTTTCACACCGTTTCATGCTCCTCGTCTTTTTTTTTTTTTTGCTTCTCGGATATTTCACACCTTTTCTTGCTCCTCGCATTTTTCACACCTTTTCATGCTCCTTGCATTTTTCACACCTTTTCATGCTCCTTGCATTTTTCAAACCTTTTCATGCTTCTCGCATGTTTCACACTTTTTCATGCTCCTTGTCTTTTTTTTTTTTTTTTGCTCTTCTCAATTTTCACACCTTTTCATGCTCCTTTCATTTTTCACACCTTTTCATTCTCCTCGTCTTTTTTTTTTTCTCTTCGCATTTTGCACACCGTTTCAGGCTCCTCATCTTTTTTTTTTTTGTTTGTTTTTCGGATATTTCACACCTTTTCATGCTCCTCGCATTTTTCACACCTTTTCATGCTCCTCGCATTTTTCACACCTTTTCATGCTCCTCAGATTTTTCACACTTTTTCATGCTCCTCGTCCTTTTTTTTTTTTTGCTCCTTGCATTTTTCACACCCTTTCATGTTCCTTGCATTTTTCACACCTTTTTATGCTCCACACATTTTTCACACCTTGTCATGCTCCTCGCATTTTTCACACCTTTTCATGCTCCTCGCATTTTTCACAGCTTTTCATGCTCCTGGTCATTTCATTTTTTTTGCTTCTCGGATATTTCACACCTTTTCATGCTCCTCGCATTTTTCACAAGTTTTCATGCTCATTGGCTTTTTTTTTTTTGCTCCTCGCATTTTTCACTCTTTTTCATGCTTCTCGAATTTTTCACAACTATTCATTCTCCTCGTATTTTTCACACCTTTTCACGTTCTTTGCATTTTTCACACCTTTTAAGCTCCCCACATTTTTCACACCTTTTCATGCTCCTCGCATTTTTCACACCTTTTCATTCTCCTCAGATTTTTCACACCTTTTCATGCTCCTCGTCTTTTTTTTTTTTGCTCCTTGCATTTTTCACACCTTTTCATGTTCCTTGCATTTTTCACACCTTTTTATGCTCCCCACATTTTTCACACCTTGTCATGCTCCTCGCATTTTTCACACCTTTTCATGCCCCTCGCATTTTTCACACCTTTTCATGCTCCTAGTCTTTTTGTTTTTTTGCTTCTCGGATATTTCACACCTTTTCTTGCTCCTCGCATTTTTCACACCTTTTCACGCTCCTCGCATTTTTCACACCTTTTCATGCTCCTCGCATTTTTCACACCTTTTCATGCTCTTCCCATTTTTCACATCTTTTCTTGCTCCTTTTTTTTTTATTTTTTTTTGCTCTTCGCATTTTTCACACCTTGTCATGCTCCTCGCATTTTTTACACCTTTTCATGCTCCTCGCATTTTGCACACCTTTTCATACTTCTTGTCTTTCTCTTTTTTTTTTGTTTCTCGGATATTTCACACCTTTTCATGCTCCTCGCATTTTTCACACCTTTTCTTGCTCCTCGTCTTTTTTTTTTTTGCTCCTCGCATTTTTCACACCTTTTCATGCTCCTCCCATTTTTCACACGTTTTCTTCCTCCTTGTCTTTTTTATTTTTTTTGCTCTTCGCATTTTTCACACCTTTTTATGCTCCTCGCATTTTTTACACCTTTTCGTGCTCCTCGCATTTTTCACACCTTTTCATGCTTCTCGTCTTTCTCTTTTTTTTTTGTTTCTCAGATATGTCACACCTTTTCATGCTCCTCGCATTTTTCACACCTTTTCATGCTCCTCGTCTTTTTTTTTCTCCTCTCATTTTTCACACCTTTTCATTCTCCTCGCATTTTTCACACCTTTTCATGTTCTTTGCATTTTTCACACCTTTTTAACATCCCCACATTTTTCACACCTTGTCATGCTCCTCGCATTTTTCACACCTTTTCATGATCCTCGCATTTTTCACAACTTTTCATGCTCCTCGTCTTTTTTTTTTTTTGCTCCTTGCATTTTTCACACCTTTTCATGTTCCTTGCATTTTTCACACCTTTTTATGCTCCCCACATTTTTCACACCTTGTCATGCTCCTCGCATTTTTCACACCTTTTCATGATCCTCGCATTTTTCACAACTTTTCATGCTCCTGGTCTTTTTTTTTTTTTGCTTCTTGGGTTTTTCACACCTTTTCACGCTCCTCACATTTTTCACACCTTTTCATGCTCCTCGCATTTTTCACACCTTTTCATGCTCCTCCCATTTTTCACACCTTTTCATGCTCCTGGTCTTTTTTTTTTTTGCTCTTCGCATTTTTCCCACCTTTTAATGCTCCTCGCATTTTTCACACCTTTTCATGCTCCTTGCATTTTTCACACCTTTTCATGCTCCTCGTATTTTTCACACCTTTTCATGCTCCTCGCATTTTTGACACTTTTCATGCTTCTTGTCTTTTTTTTTTGCTCTTCGCATTTTTCCCACCTTTTCATGCTCCTCGCGTTTTTCACACCTTTTCATTCTCCTTGCATTTTTCACACTTTTTCATGCTCGCATTTTTCACACCTTTTCATGCTCCTCACATTTTTCACACATTTTCATGCTCCTCAAAATTGTCACATCTTTTCATGTTCCTCCCATTTTTCAAACCTTTTAATGCTCCTTGCATTTTTCACACCTTTTCATGCTCCTCGAATTTTCACACCTTTTCATGCTCCTCGCATTTTTCACACCTTTTCATGCTCCTCGCATTTTCACACCTTTTCATGCTCCTCGCGTTTTTCACAACTTTTCTTGCTCTTCATCTTTTTTTTCTTTTGCTCCTCGCATTTTTCACACATTTTCATGCTCCTCGCATTTTTCACCCTTTTCATGCTCCTCGAATTTTTCACACCTTTTCATTCTCCTCGCGTTTTTCACAACTTTTATGGCTCTTCGTCTTTTTTTTTTTTTTGCTCCTCGCATTTTTCACATCTTTTCATACTCCTCGCATTTTTCACACCTTTTCATGCTCCTCGCATTTTTCACACCTTTTCATGCTCCTCGCGTTTTTCACAACTTTTCTTGCTCTTCGTCTTTTTTTTTTTTTTGCTCCTCGCATTTTTCACACCTTTTCATGCTCCTCGCATTTTTCACCCTTTTCATGCTCCTCGCATTTTTCACACCTTTTCATGCTCCTCGCGTTTTTCACAACTTTTCTTGCTCTTCGTCTTTTTTTTCTATTGCTCCTCGCATTTTTCACACCTTTTCATGCTCCTCGCATTTTTCACCCTTTTCATGCGCCTCGAATTTTTCACACCTTTTCATGCTCCTCGCGTTTTTCACAACTTTTATGGCTCTTCGTCTTTTTTTTTTTTTTGCTCCTCGCATTTTTCACATCTTTTCATGCTCCTCGCATTTTTCACACCTTTTCATGCTCCTCGCATTTTTCACACCTTTTCATGCTCCTCGCGTTTTTCACAACTTTTCTTGCTCTTCGTCTTTTTTTTTTTTTGCTCCTCGCATTTTTCACACCTTTTCATGCTCCTCGCATTTTTCACCCTTTTCATGCTCCTCGAATTTTTCACACCTTTTCATAGTCCTCGTCTTTTTTTTTTTGCTCCTCGCATTTTTCACTCCTTTTCATGCTGCTCGCATTTTTCACACCTTTTCATGCTCCTCGTCTTTTTTTTTTGTTCCTCGCTTTTTTCACACCTTTTAATGCTCCTTGCATTTTTCACACCTTTTCATGCTGCTTGCAATTTTCACACATTTTCATGCTCCTCGAATTTTAACACCTTTTCATGTTCCTCAAATTTTTCACACCCTTTCATGCTCCTCGCATTTTTCACCCTTTTCATACTCCTCGAATTTTTCACACATTTTCATGCTCCTCGCATTTTTGACACTTTTCATGCTCCTTGTCTTTTTTTTTTTGCTCTTTGCATTTTTCACACCTTTTCATGCTGCTTGCAATTTTCACACCTTTTCATGCTGCTTGCAATTTTCACACCTTTTCATTCTCCTCGTCTTTTTTTTTTTCTCTTCGCATTTTGCACACCGTTTCAGGCTCCTCGTCTTTTTTTTTTTTGTTTGTTTCTCGGATATTTCACACCTTTTCATGCTCCTCGCATTTTTCACACCTTTTCATGCTCCTCGCATTTTTCACACCTTTTCATGCTCCTCAGATTTTTCACACTTTTTCATGCTCCTCGTCCTTTTTTTTTTTTTTGCTCCTTGCATTTTTCACACCCTTTCATGTTCCTTGCATTTTTCACACCTTTTTATGCTCCACACATTTTTCACACCTTGTCATGCTCCTCGCATTTTTCACACCTTTTCATGCTCCTCGCATTTTTCACAGCTTTTCATGCTCCTGGTCATTTCATTTTTTTTGCTTCTCGGATATTTCACACCTTTTCATGCTCCTCGCATTTTTCACAAGTTTTCATGCTCATTGGCTTTTTTTTTTTTGCTCCTCGCATTTTTCACTCTTTTTCATGCTTCTCGAATTTTTCACAACTATTCATTCTTCTCGTATTTTTCACACCTTTTCACGTTCTTTGCATTTTTCACACCTTTTTAAGCTCCCCACATTTTTCACACCTTTTCATGCTCCTCGCATTTTTCACACCTTTTCATTCTCCTCAGATTTTTCACACCTTTTCATGCTCCTCGTCTTTTTTTTTTTTTGCTCCTTGCATTTTTCACACCTTTTCATGTTCCTTGCATTTTTCACACCTTTTTATGCTCCCCACATTTTTCACACCTTGTCATGCTCCTCGCATTTTTCACACCTTTTCATGCCCCTCGATTTTTCACACCTTTTCATGCTCCTAGTCTTTTTGTTTTTTTTGCTTCTCGGATATTTCACACCTTTTCTTGCTCCTCGCATTTTTCACACCTTTTCACGCTCCTCGCATTTTTCACACCTTTTCATGCTCCTCGCATTTTTCACACCTTTTCATGCTCTTCCCATTTTTCACATCTTTTCTTGCTCCTTGTTTTTATTTTTTTTTTTGCTCTTCGCATTTTTCACACCTTGTCATGCTCCTCGCATTTTTTACACCTTTTCATGCTCCTCGCATTTTGCACACCTTTTCATACTTCTTGTCTTTCTCTTTTTTTTTTGTTTCTCGGATATTTCACACCTTTTCATGCTCCTCGCATTTTTCACACCTTTTCTTGCTCCTCGTCTTTTTTTTTTTTGCTCCTCGCATTTTTCACACCTTTTCATGCTCCTCTCATTTTTCACACGTTTTCTTCCTCCTTGTCTTTTTTATTTTTTTTTGCTCTTCGCATTTTTCACACCTTTTTATGCTCCTCGCATTTTTTACACCTTTTCGTGCTCCTCGCATTTTTCACACCTTTTCATGCTTCTCGTCTTTCTCTTTTTTTTTTGTTTCTCAGATATGTCACACCTTTTCATGCTCCTCGCATTTTTCACACCTTTTCATGCTCCTCGTCTTTTTTTTTTCTCCTCTCATTTTTCACACCTTTTCATTCTCCTCGCATTTTTCACACCTTTTCATGTTCTTTGCATTTTTCACACCTTTTTAACATCCCCACATTTTTCACACCTTGTCATGCTCCTCGCATTTTTCACACCTTTTCATGATCCTCGCATTTTTCACAACTTTTCATGCTCCTCGTCTTTTTTTTTTTTTGCTCCTTGCATTTTTCACACCTTTTCATGTTCCTTGCATTTTTCACACCTTTTTATGCTCCCCACATTTTTCACACCTTTTCATGCTCCTCGCATTTTTCACACCTTTTCATGATCCTCGCATTTTTCACAACTTTTCATGCTCCTCGTCTTTTTTTTTTTTGCTCCTTGCATTTTTCACACCTTTTCATTTTTCTTGCATTTTTCACACCTTTTTATGCTCCCCACATTTTTCACACCTTGTCATGCTCCTCGCATTTTTCACACCTTTTCATGCTCCTCGCATTTTTCACACCTTTTCATGCTCCTCCCATTTTTCACACCTTTTCATGCTCCTGGTCTTTTTTTTTTTTTTTTTGCTCCTCGCATTTTTCCCACCTTTTCATGCTCCTTGCATTTTCACACCTTTTCATGCTGCTTGCAATTTTCACACCTTTTCATGCTGCTCGCATTTTTGACACTTTTCATGCTCCTTGTCTTTTTTTTTTTTGCTCTCTGCATTTTTCACACCTTTTCATGCTGCTTGCAATTTTCACACATTTTCATGCTCCTCCTATTTTCATACGTTTTCATGCTCCTCGAATTTTTCACACATTTTCAGGCTCCTCGCATTTTTGACACTTTTCATGCTCCTTGTCTTTTTTTTTTTTGCTCTTCGCATTTTTCCCACCTTTTAATGCTCCTCGCATTTTTCACACCTTTTCATGCTCCTTGCATTTTTCACACCTTTTCATGCTCCTCGTATTTTTCACACCTTTTCATGCTCCTCGCATTTTTGACACTTTTCATGCTTCTTGTCTTTTTTTTTTGCTCTTCGCATTTTTCCCACCTTTTCATGCTCCTCGCGTTTTTCACACCTTTTCATTCTCCTTGCATTTTTCACACTTTTTCATGCTCCTCGTCTTTTTTTTTTCTCCTCGCTTTTTTCACACCTTTTCATGCTCCTTGCAATTTTCACACATTTTCATGCTCGCATTTTTCACACCTTTTCATGCTCCTCGCATTTTTCACACCTTTTCATGCTCCTCGCATTTTTCACACCTTTTCATGCTTCTCGTCTTTTTCTTTTATTTTTTGTTTCTCGGATATTTCACACCTTTTCATGATCCTCGCATTTTTCACACCTTTTCATGCTCCTCGTCTTTTTTTTTTTTTTTTGCTCCTCGCATTTTTCACACCTTTTCATGCTCCTCGCATTTTTCACACCTTTTCATGCTCCTCGTCTTTTTTTTTTTTGCTCCTCGCATTTTTCACACCTTTTCATGCTCCTTGCATTTTTCACACCTTTCATGCTCCTCGTCTTTTTTTTTTCTTTTGCTCTTCGCATTTTTCACTCTTTTTCATGCTTCTCGCATTTTTCACAACTATTCATTCTCCTCGCATTTTTCACACCTTTTCATGTACTTTGCATTTTTCACACCTTTTAAAGCTCCCCACATTTTTCACACCTTTTCATGCTCCTTGCATTTTTCACACCTTTTCATGTTCCTTGCATTTTTCACACCTTTTTATACTCCCCACATTTTTCACACCTTTTCATGCTCCTCGGAAATTTCACACCTTTTCATGCTCCTCGTCCTTTTTTTTTTTTTTATCTTCGCATTTTTCACACCTTTTCATGCTCCTCGCATTTTTCACACCTTTTCATGCTCCTCGTCTTTTTTTTTTGTTCCTCGCATTTTTCACACCTTTTAATGCTCCCCACGTTTTTCACAACTTTTCATGCTCCTCGCATTTTTCACACATTTTCATGCTCCTGGTCTTTTTTTTTTTTTTTGCTCCTCGCGTTTTTCACACCTTTTAATGCTCCGTGCATTTTTCACACCTTTTCTTGCTCCTCGCAGTTTTCACACCTTTTCATGCTCCTCGCATTTTTCACACCTTTTCATGCTCTTCGCATTTTTCACACCTTTTCATGCTCCTCGCATTTTTCACACCTTTTCATGCTCCTGGTCTTATTTTTTTTTTTGCTCCTCGCATTTTTCACACCTTTTCATGCTCCTTGCATTCTTCACACCTTTCATGCTCCTCGTCCTTTTTTTTCTTTTTTTTGCTCTTCGCATTTTTCACACCGTTTCATGCTCCTCGTCTTTTTTTTTTTTTTGCTTCTCGGATATTTCACACCTTTTCATGCTCCTCGCATTTTTCACACCTTTTCATGCTCCTTGCATTTTTCACACCTTTTCATGCTCCTTGCATTTTTCAAACCTTTTCATGCTTCTCGCATGTTTCACACTTTTTCATGCTCCTTGTCTTTTTTTTTTTTTTTGCTCTTCGCATTTTTCACACCTTTTCATGCTCCTCGCATTTTTCACACCTTTTCATGCTCCTCGCGTTTTTCACAACTTTTCTTGCTCTTCGTCTTTTTTTTTTTTTGCTCCTCGCATTTTTCACACCTTTTCATGCTCCTCGCATTTTTCACCCTTTTCATGCTCCTCGAATTTTTCACACCTTTTCATAGTCCTCGTCTTTTTTTTTTTTGCTCCTCGCATTTTTCACTCCTTTTCATGCTGCTCGCATTTTTCACACCTTTTCATGCTCCTCATCTTTTTTTTTTGTTCCTCGCTTTTTTCACACCTTTTAATGCTCCTTGCATTTTTCACACCTTTTCATGCTGCTTGCAATTTTCACACATTTTCATGCTCCTCGAATTTTAACACCTTTTCATGTTCCTCAAATTTTTCACACCCTTTCATGCTCCTCGCATTTTTCACCCTTTTCATACTCCTCGAATTTTTCACACCTTTTCATGCTCCTCGCATTTTTGACACTTTTCATGCTCCTTGTCTTTTTTTTTTTGCTCTTTGCATTTTTCACACCTTTTCATGCTGCTTGCAATTTTCACACCTTTTCATGCTCCTTTCATTTTTCACACCTTTTCATTCTCCTCGTCTTTTTTTTTTTCTCTTCGCATTTTGCACACCGTTTCAGGCTCCTCGTCTTTTTTTTTTTTGTTTGTTTCTCGGATATTTCACACCTTTTCATGCTCCTCGCATTTTTCACACCTTTTCATGCTCCTCGCATTTTTCACACCTTTTCATGCTCCTCAGATTTTTCACACTTTTTCATGCTCCTCGTCCTTTTTTTTTTTTTTGCTCCTTGCATTTTTCACACCCTTTCATGTTCCTTGCATTTTTCACACCTTTTTATGCTCCACACATTTTTCACACCTTGTCATGCTCCTCGCATTTTTCACACCTTTTCATGCTCCTCGCATTTTTCACAGCTTTTCATGCTCCTGGTCATTTCATTTTTTTTGCTTCTCGGATATTTCACACCTTTTCATGCTCCTCGCATTTTTCACAAGTTTTCATGCTCATTGGCTTTTTTTTTTTTGCTCCTCGCATTTTTCACTCTTTTTCATGCTTCTCGAATTTTTCACAACTATTCATTCTTCTCGTATTTTTCACACCTTTTCACGTTCTTTGCATTTTTCACACCTTTTTAAGCTCCCCACATTTTTCACACCTTTTCATGCTCCTCGCATTTTTCACACCTTTTCATTCTCCTCAGATTTTTCACACCTTTTCATGCTCCTCGTCTTTTTTTTTTTGCTCCTTGCATTTTTCACACCTTTTCATGTTCCTTGCATTTTTCACACCTTTTTATGCTCCCCACATTTTTCACACCTTGTCATGCTCCTCGCATTTTTCACACCTTTTCATGCCCCTCGATTTTTCACACCTTTTCATGCTCCTAGTCTTTTTGTTTTTTTTGCTTCTCGGATATTTCACACCTTTTCTTGCTCCTCGCATTTTTCACACCTTTTCACGCTCCTCGCATTTTTCACACCTTTTCATGCTCCTCGCATTTTTCACACCTTTTCATGCTCTTCCCATTTTTCACATCTTTTCTTGCTCCTTGTTTTTTTATTTTTTTTTGCTCTTCGCATTTTTCACACCTTGTCATGCTCCTCGCATTTTTTACACCTTTTCATGCTCCTCGCATTTTGCACACCTTTTCATGCTCCTTGTCTTTCTCTTTTTTTTGTTTCTCGGATATTTCACACCTTTTCATGCTCCTCGCATTTTTCACACCTTTTCTTGCTCCTCGTCTTTTTTTTTTTTGCTCCTCGCATTTTTCACACCTTTTCATGCTCCTCCCATTTTTCACACGTTTTCTTCCTCCTTGTCTTTTTTATTTTTTTTTGCTCTTCGCATTTTTCACACCTTTTTATGCTCCTCGCATTTTTTACACCTTTTCGTGCTCCTCGCATTTTTCACACCTTTTCATGCTTCTCGTCTTTCTCTTTTTTTTTTGTTTCTCAGATATGTCACACCTTTTCATGCTCCTCGCATTTTTCACACCTTTTCATGCTCCTCGTCTTTTTTTTTTCTCCTCTCATTTTTCACACCTTTTCATTCTCCTCGCATTTTTCACACCTTTTCATGTTCTTTGCATTTTTCACACCTTTTTAACATCCCCACATTTTTCACACCTTGTCATGCTCCTCGCATTTTTCACACCTTTTCATGATCCTCGCATTTTTCACAACTTTTCATGCTCCTCGTCTTTTTTTTTTTTTGCTCCTTGCATTTTTCACACCTTTTCATGTTCCTTGCATTTTTCACACCTTTTTATTCTCCCCACATTTTTCACACCTTGTCATGCTCCTCGCATTTTTCACACCTTTTCATGATCCTCGCATTTTTCACAACTTTTCATGCTCCTCGTCTTTTTTTTTTTTGCTCCTTGCATTTTTCACACCTTTTCATGTTCCTTGCATTTTTCACACCTTTTTATGCTCCCCACATTTTTCACACCTTTTCATGCTCCTCGCATTTTTCACACCTTTTCATGCTCCTCGCATTTTTCACACCTTTTCATGCTCCTCCCATTTTTCACACCTTTTCATGCTCCTGGTCTTTTTTTTTTTTTTTTGCTCCTCGCATTTTTCCCACCTTTTCATGCTCCTTGCATTTTCACACCTTTTCATGCTGCTTGCAATTTTCACACCTTTTCATGCTGCTCGCATTTTTGACACTTTTCATGCTCCTTGTCTTTTTTTTTTTTGCTCTCTGCATTTTTCACACCTTTTCATGCTGCTTGCAATTTTCACACATTTTCATGCTCCTCGAATTTTCATACGTTTTCATGCTCCTCGAATTTTTCACACATTTTCAGGCTCCTCGCATTTTTGACACTTTTCATGCTCCTTGTCTTTTTTTTTTTTGCTCTTCGCATTTTTCCCACCTTTTAAAGCTCCTCGCATTTTTCACACCTTTTCATGCTCCTTGCATTTTTCACACCTTTTCATGCTCCTCGTATTTTTCACACCTTTTCATGCTCCTCGCATTTTTGACACTTTTCATGCTTCTTGTCTTTTTTTTTTGCTCTTCGCATTTTTCCCACCTTTTCATGCTCCTCGCGTTTTTCACACCTTTTCATTCTCCTTGCATTTTTCACACTTTTTCATGCTCCTCGTCTTTTTTTTTTCTCCTCGCTTTTTTCACACCTTTTCATGCTCCTTGCAATTTTCACACATTTTCATGCTCGCATTTTTCACACCTTTTCATGCTCCTCGCATTTTTCACACCTTTTCATGCTCCTCGCATTTTTCACACCTTTTCATGCTTCTCGTCTTTTTCTTTTATTTTTTGTTTCTCGGATATTTCACACCTTTTCATGATCCTCGCATTTTTCACACCTTTTCATGCTCCTCGTCTTTTTTTTTTTTTTTGCTCCTCGCATTTTTCACACCTTTTCATGCTCCTCGCATTTTTCACACCTTTTCATGCTCCTCGTCTTTTTTTTTTTTGCTCCTCGCATTTTTCACACCTTTTCATGCTCCTTGCATTTTTCACACCTTTCTTGCTCCTCGTCTTTTTTTTTCTTTTGCTCTTCGCATTTTTCACTCTTTTTCATGCTTCTCGCATTTTTCACAACTATTCATTCTCCTCGCATTTTTCACACCTTTTCATGTACTTTGCATTTTTCACACCTTTTAAAGCTCCCCACATTTTTCACACCTTTTCATGCTCCTTGCATTTTTCACACCTTTTCATGTTCCTTGCATTTTTCACACCTTTTTATACTCCCCACATTTTTCACACCTTTTCATGCTCCTCGGAAATTTCACACCTTTTCATGCTCCTCGTCCTTTTTTTTTTTTTTATCTTCGCATTTTTCACACCTTTTCATGCTCCTCGCATTTTTCACACCTTTTCATGCTCCTCGTCTTTTTTTTTTTGTTCCTCGCATTTTTCACACCTTTTAATGCTCCCCACGTTTTTCACAACTTTTCATGCTCCTCGCATTTTTCACACATTTTCATGCTCCTGGTCTTTTTTTTTTTTTTTTGCTCCTCGCGTTTTTCACACCTTTTAATGCTCCGTGCATTTTTCACACCTTTTCTTGCTCCTCGCAGTTTTCACACCTTTTCATGCTCCTCGCATTTTTCACACCTTTTCATGCTCTTCGCATTTTTCACACCTTTTCATGCTCCTCGCATTTTTCACACCTTTTCATGCTCCTGGTCTTATTTTTTTTTTTGCTCCTCGCATTTTTCACACCTTTTCATGCTCCTTGCATTCTTCACACCTTTCATGCTCCTCGTCCTTTTTTTTCTTTTTTTTGCTCTTCGCATTTTTCACACCGTTTCATGCTCCTCGTCTTTTTTTTTTTTTTGCTTCTCGGATATTTCACACCTTTTCATGCTCCTCGCATTTTTCACACCTTTTCATGCTCCTTGCATTTTTCACACCTTTTCATGCTCCTTGCATTTTTCAAACCTTTTCATGCTTCTCGCATGTTTCACACTTTTTCATGCTCCTTGTCTTTTTTTTTTTTTTTGCTCTTCGCAATTTTCACACCTTTTCATGCTCCTTTCATTTTTCACACCTTTTCATTCTCCTCGTCTTTTTTTTTTTCTCTTCGCATTTTGCACACCGTTTCAGGCTCCTCGTCTTTTTTTTTTTTGTTTGTTTTTCGGATATTTCACACCTTTTCATGCTCCTCGCATTTTTCACACCTTTTCATGCTCCTCGCATTTTTCACACCTTTTCATGCTCCTCAGATTTTTCACACTTTTTCATGCTCCTCGTCCTTTTTTTTTTTTTTGCTCCTTGCATTTTTCACACCCTTTCATGTTCCTTGCATTTTTCACACCTTTTTATGCTCCACACATTTTTCACACCTTGTCATGCTCCTCGCATTTTTCACACCTTTTCATGCTCCTCGCATTTTTCACAGCTTTTCATGCTCCTGGTCATTTCATTTTTTTTGCTTCTCGGATATTTCACACCTTTTCATGCTCCTCGCATTTTTCACAAGTTTTCATGCTCATTGGCTTTTTTTTTTTTGCTCCTCGCATTTTTCACTCTTTTTCATGCTTCTCGAATTTTTCACAACTATTCATTCTCCTCGTATTTTTCACACCTTTTCACGTTCTTTGCATTTTTCACACCTTTTAAGCTCCCCACATTTTTCACACCTTTTCATGCTCCTCGCATTTTTCACACCTTTTCATTCTCCTCAGATTTTTCACACCTTTTCATGCTCCTTGTCTTTTTTTTTTTTTCTCCTTGCATTTTTCACACCTTTTCATGTTCCTTGCATTTTTCACACCTTTTTATGCTCCCCACATTTTTCACACCTTGTCATGCTCCTCGCATTTTTCACACCTTTTCATGCCCCTCGCATTTTTCACACCTTTTCATGCTCCTAGTCTTTTTGTTTTTTTTGCTTCTCGGATATTTCACACCTTTTCTTGCTCCTCGCATTTTTCACACCTTTTCACGCTCCTCGCATTTTTCACACCTTTTCATGCTCCTCGCATTTTTCACACCTTTTCATGCTCTTCCCATTTTTCACATCTTTTCTTGCTCCTTTTTTTTTTTATTTTTTTTTGCTCTTCGCATTTTTCACACCTTGTCATGCTCCTCGCATTTTTTACACCTTTTCATGCTCCTCGCATTTTGCACACCTTTTCATACTTCTTGTCTTTCTCTTTTTTTTTTGTTTCTCGGATATTTCACACCTTTTCATGCTCCTCGCATTTTTCACACCTTTTCTTGCTCCTCGTCTTTTTTTTTTTGCTCCTCGCATTTTTCACACCTTTTCATGCTCCTCCCATTTTTCACACGTTTTCTTCCTCCTTGTCTTTTTTATTTTTTTTGCTCTTCGCATTTTTCACACCTTTTTATGCTCCTCGCATTTTTTACACCTTTTCGTGCTCCTCGCATTTTTCACACCTTTTTAACATCCCCACATTTTTCACACCTTGTCATGCTCCTCGCATTTTTCACACCTTTTCATGATCCTCGCATTTTTCACAACTTTTCATGCTCCTCGTCTTTTTTTTTTTTTGCTCCTTGCATTTTTCACACCTTTTCATGTTCCTTGCATTTTTCACACCTTTTTATGCTCCCCACATTTTTCACACCTTGTCATGCTCCTCGCATTTTTCACACCTTTTCATGATCCTCGCATTTTTCACAACTTTTCATGCTCCTCGTCTTTTTTTTTTTTTGCTCCTTGCATTTTTCACACCTTTTCATGTTCCTTGCATTTTTCACACCTTTTTATGCTCCCCACATTTTTCACACCTTGTCATGCTCCTCGCATTTTTCACACCTTTTCATGATCCTCGCATTTTTCACAACTTTTCATGCTCCTGGTCTTTTTTTTTTTTTGCTTCTTGGGTTTTTCACACCTTTTCACGCTCCTCACATTTTTCACACCTTTTCATGCTCCTCGCATTTTTCACACCTTTTCATGCTCCTCCCATTTTTCACACCTTTTCATGCTCCTGGTCTTTTTTTTTTTGCTCTTCGCATTTTTCCCACCTTTTAATGCTCCTCGCATTTTTCACACCTTTTCATGCTCCTTGCATTTTTCACACCTTTTCATGCTCCTCGTATTTTTCACACCTTTTCATGCTCCTCGCATTTTTGACACTTTTCATGCTTCTTGTCTTTTTTTTTTGCTCTTCGCATTTTTCCCACCTTTTCATGCTCCTCGCGTTTTTCACACCTTTTCATTCTCCTTGCATTTTTCACACTTTTTCATGCTCCTCGTCTTTTTTTTTTCTCCTCGCTTTTTTCACACCTTTTCATGCTCCTTGCAATTTTCACACATTTTCATGCTCGCATTTTTCACACCTTTTCATGCTCCTCACATTTTTCACACATTTTCATGCTCCTCAAAATTGTCACATCTTTTCATGTTCCTCCCATTTTTCAAACCTTTTAATGCTCCTTGCATTTTTCACACCTTTTCATGCTCCTCGAATTTTCACACCTTTTCATGCTCCTCGCATTTTTCACACCTTTTCATGCTCCTCGCATTTTCACACCTTTTCATGCTCCTCGCGTTTTTCACAACTTTTCTTGCTCTTCATCTTTTTTTTCTTTTGCTCCTCGCATTTTTCACACCTTTTCATGCTCCTCGCATTTTTCACCCTTTTCATGCTCCTCGAATTTTTCACACCTTTTCATTCTCCTCGCGTTTTTCACAACTTTTATGGCTCTTCGTCTTTTTTTTTTTTTTGCTCCTCGCATTTTTCACATCTTTTCATACTCCTCGCATTTTTCACACCTTTTCATGCTCCTCGCATTTTTCACACCTTTTCATGCTCCTCGCGTTTTTCACAACTTTTCTTGCTCTTCGTCTTTTTTTTTTTTTTGCTCCTCGCATTTTTCACACCTTTTCATGCTCCTCGCATTTTTCACCCTTTTCATGCTCCTCGCATTTTTCACACCTTTTCATGCTCCTCGCGTTTTTCACAACTTTTCTTGCTCTTCGTCTTTTTTTTCTATTGCTCCTCGCATTTTTCACACCTTTTCATGCTCCTCGCATTTTTCACCCTTTTCATGCGCCTCGAATTTTTCACACCTTTTCATGCTCCTCGCGTTTTTCACAACTTTTATGGCTCTTCGTCTTTTTTTTTTTTTTGCTCCTCGCATTTTTCACATCTTTTCATGCTCCTCGCATTTTTCACACCTTTTCATGCTCCTCGCATTTTTCACACCTTTTCATGCTCCTCGCGTTTTTCACAACTTTTCTTGCTCTTCGTCTTTTTTTTTTTTTGCTCCTCGCATTTTTCACACCTTTTCATGCTCCTCGCATTTTTCACCCTTTTCATGCTCCTCGAATTTTTCACACCTTTTCATAGTCCTCGTCTTTTTTTTTTTTGCTCCTCGCATTTTTCACTCCTTTTCATGCTGCTCGCATTTTTCACACCTTTTCATGCTCCTCGTCTTTTTTTTTTGTTCCTCGCTTTTTTCACACCTTTTAATGCTCCTTGCATTTTTCACACCTTTTCATGCTGCTTGCAATTTTCACACATTTTCATGCTCCTCGAATTTTAACACCTTTTCATGTTCCTCAAATTTTTCACACCCTTTCATGCTCCTCGCATTTTTCACCCTTTTCATACTCCTCGAATTTTTCACACATTTTCATGCTCCTCGCATTTTTGACACTTTTCATGCTCCTTGTCTTTTTTTTTTTGCTCTTTGCATTTTTCACACCTTTTCATGCTGCTTGCAATTTTCACACATTTTCATGCTCCTCGAATTTTCATACCTTTTCATGCTCCTCGAATTTTTCATACCTTTTCATGCTCCTCGCATTTCTCACCCTTTTCATGCTCCTCGAATTTTTCACACATTTTCATGCTCCTCGCATTTTTGACACTTTTCTTGCTCCTTGTGTTTTTTTTTTTTGCTCTTCGCATTTTTCCCACCTTTTAATGCTCCTCGCATTTTTCACACCTTTTCATGCTCCTTGCATTTTTCACACATTTTCATGCTCCTCTTATTTTTCCAACCATTTCATGCTCCTCGCATTTTTGACACTTTTCATGCTCCTTGTCTTTTTTTTTTTGCTCTTCGCATTTTTCCCACCTTTCAGGCTCCTCGCGTTTTTCACACCTTTTCATTCTCCTTGCATTTTTCACACCTTTTCATGCTCCTCGTATTTTTCACACCTTTTCATGCTCACGAATTTTTCACACTTTTTCATGCTCCTCGTCTTTTTCTTTTCTCCTCGCTTTTTTCACACCTTTTCATGCTCCTTGCAATTTTCACACCTTTTCATGCTCGCATTTTTCACACCTTTTCATGCTCCTCGCATTTTTCACACATTTTCATGCTCCTCACAATTATCACATCTTTTCATGCTCCTCGCATTTTTCACACCTTTTCATGCTCCTCCCATTTTTCACACCTTTTCATGCTCCTCGATTTTTGACACCTTTTCATGCTCCTCGCATTTTTCACACGTTTTCATGCTCTTAGAATTTTTGACAGCTTTTTATTTTCCTCAAAATTTTCACACGTTTTCATGCTCCTCGTATTTTTCACCACTTTTCATGCTCCTCGCATTTATCACACATTTTCATGCTCCTCGCATTTTTCACACCTTTTCATGCTCCTCGCATTTTTCACACCATTTCATGTTCTTAGAATTTTTGACAGCTTTTTATTTTCCTCAAAATTTTCACACGTTTTCATGCTCCTCGCATTTTCACACCTTTTCATGCTCCTCACATTTTCACACCTTTTCATGCTCCTCGCATTTTTCATACCTTTTCATGCTCCTAGAATTTTTGACAGCTTTTCATTTTCCTCGAAATTTTCACACATTTTCATGCTCTTCGTCTTTTTCACCCCTTTTCATGCTCCTGTCATTTTTCACACCTTTTCATGCTCCTCTTCTTTATTTTTTTTTCCTCCTGGCATTTTTCACACCTTTTGATGCTCCTGGAATTTTTCACAACTTTTCATGCTCCTCTTCTTTATTTTTTTTCCTCCTGGCATTTTTCACACCTTTTGATGCTCCTGGAATTTTTCACACCTTTTCATGCTCCTCTTCCTTTTTTTTTTCCTCCTGTTATTTTTCACAACTTTTCATGCTCCTGGAATTTTTTACAACTTTTCATGCTCCTCGTCTTTTTTCTTTTTTTTTCTGCTCCTGGGATTATTCACACCTTTTCATGCTCCTCACATTTTTCACACCTTTTCATGTTCCTCGCATTTTTCATACCTTTTCATATTCCTCGCATTTTTCACTCCTTTTCATGCTCCTCATATTTTTTTTTTTGGCTCCTCGATTTTTCACACTTTTTCAGGCTCCTTGCAATTTTCACACCTTTTCATGCTCCTCACATATTTCACACCTTTTCATGCTCCTCGCATTTTTGACACTTTTCATGCTCCTTGTCTTTTTCTTTTTTGCTCGTCGCATTTTTCACACATTTTCATGCTCCTTGCAATTTTCACACCTTTTCATGCTCTTCGCACTTTTCACAACTTTTCATGCTCCTCGCAATTTTCACACCTTTTCATGCTCCTCGCATTTTTCACAGCTTTTCATGCTCCTCGCATTTTTCACAGCTTTTCATGCTCCTTGCATTTTTCACACCATTTCATGCTTCTAGAATTTTTGACAGCTTTTCATTTTCTTCGAAATTTTCACACGTTTTCATTCTCCTCGTATTTTTCACACCTTTTCATGCTCCTCGCATTTTTCACAACTTTTCATGCTCCTCGAATTTTTCACACCATTTCATACTCCTCCTCGTTTTTTTTGCTCCTCGCATTTTTCATAGCTTTCATGTTCCTCGTATTTTTCACAACTTTTCATGCTCCTCGCATTTTTCACACCTTTTCATGCTTCTAGAATTTTTGACACCTTTTTTTTTTCCTCGAAATTTTCACTCCTTTTCATGCTCCTCGTATTTTTCACACCTTTTCCTGTTTCTCGCATTTTTCACACCTTTTCATGCTCCTTGGATTTTTCACACCTTTTCATGATATTCGCATTTTTCACACCTTTTCATGCTCCTCAGCTTTTTTTATTCCTCCTGGCATTTTTCACACATTTTCATGCTCCTCAGCTTTTTTCTTTTTTGCTCCTCGCATTTTTCACACCTTTTCTTGCTCCTCGCATTTTTCACACCTTTTCATGCTCCTCGCATTTTTGACAGTTTTCATGCTCCTTGTCTTTTTTTTTTTTGCTCCTCACATTTTTCACTCCTTTTCATGCTCCTTGCATTTTTCACACCTTTTCATGCTGCTTGCAATTTTCACACATTTTCATGCTCCTCGAATTTTAACACCTTTTCATGTTCCTCAAATTTTTCACACCTTTTCATGCTCCTCGCATTTTTCACCCTTTTCATGTTCCTCGAATTTTTCACACATTTTCATGCTCCTCGCATTTTTGACAGTTTTCATGCTCCTTGTCTTTTTTTTTTTTTGCTCTTTGCATTTTTCACACCTTTTCATGCTGCTTGCAATTTTCACACATTTTCATGCTCCTCGAATTTTCATACCTTTTCATGTTCCTCGAATTTTTTGATACCTTTTCATGCTCCTCGCATTTCTCACCCTTTTCATGCTCCTCGAATTTTTCACACTTTTCATGCTCGTTGCATTTTTCACACGTTTTCATGCTCCTTGTCTTTTTTTTATTTTTTGTTTGCTCTTCGCATTTTTCACACCTTTTCATTTTCCTCGAATTTTTCAGACCTTTTCAAGCTCCTCGCAATTTTCACACCTTTTCATGCTCCTTGCAATTTTCACACTTTTTCATGCTCCTCGCCTTTTCCACACCTTTTCATGCTCCTCGCATTTTCACACCTTTTCATGCTCCTCGCATTTTTGACACCTTTTCATGCCCCTCGTCTTTTTTTTTTTTTGCTCTTCGCATTTTTCACACCTTTTCATGCTCCTCGCCTTTTTCACACCTTTTCATGCTGCTCGCATTTTTCACACCTTTTCATGCTCCTCGTCTTTTTTTTTTTTTTTTTGCTCCTTGCATTTTTCACACCTTCATGATCCTGGTATTTTTCACACCTTTTCATGCCTCTCGCCTTTTTCACTTCTTTTCATGCTCCTCGTCATTTTTTTTTTTGCTCCTCGCATTTTTCACAGCTTTTCATGCTCCTCGTTTTTTTCACAGTTTTTCATGCTCCTCGCATTTTTCACAACTTTTCATGCTCCTCAGCTTTTTTTTTTTTGCTCCTTGCATTTTTCACACCTTTTCATGCTCCTCGCATTTTTCACACTTTTTCATGCTCGTTGCATTTTTCACACCTTTTCATGCTCCTCGCATTTTTCACACCTTTTCATGCTCCTCGCATTTTTCACACCTTTTCATGCTCGTTGCATTTTTCACACCTTTTCATGCTCCGCGCATCTTTCACACATTTTCATGCTCCTCGCATTTTTCACTCCTTTTCATGCTCACGAATTTTTCATACATTTTCATGCTCCTCGTCATTTTTTTTTTGCTCCTTGCATTTTTCACACCTTTTCATGCTCCTCGTATTTTTCACACCTTTTCATGCTCACGAATTTTTCACACTTTTTCATGCTCCTCGTCTTTTTCTTTTCTCCTCGCTTTTTTCACACCTTTTCATGCTCCTTGCAATTTTCACACCTTTTCATGCTCGCATTTTTCACACCTTTTCATGCTCCTCGCATTTTTCACACATTTTCATGCTCCTCACAATTATCACATCTTTTCATGCTCCTCGCATTTTTCACACCTTTTCATGCTCCTCCCATTTTTCACACCTTTTCATGCTCCTCGATTTTTGACACCTTTTCATGCTCCTCGCATTTTTCACACGTTTTCATGCTCTTAGAATTTTTGACAGCTTTTTATTTTCCTCAAAATTTTCACACGTTTTCATGCTCCTCGTATTTTTCACCACTTTTCATGCTCCTCGCATTTATCACACATTTTCATGCTCCTCGCATTTTTCACACCTTTTCATGCTCCTCGCATTTTTCACACCATTTCATGTTCTTAGAATTTTTGACAGCTTTTTATTTTCCTCAAAATTTTCACACGTTTTCATGCTCCTCGCATTTTCACACCTTTTCATGCTCCTCACATTTTCACACCTTTTCATGCTCCTCGCATTTTTCATACCTTTTCATGCTCCTAGAATTTTTGACAGCTTTTCATTTTCCTCGAAATTTTCACACATTTTCATGCTCTTCGTCTTTTTCACCCCTTTTCATGCTCCTGTCATTTTTCACACCTTTTCATGCTCCTCTTCTTTATTTTTTTTTCCTCCTGGCATTTTTCACACCTTTTGATGCTCCTGGAATTTTTCACAACTTTTCATGCTCCTCTTCTTTATTTTTTTTCCTCCTGGCATTTTTCACACCTTTTGATGCTCCTGGAATTTTTCACACCTTTTCATGCTCCTCTTCCTTTTTTTTTTCCTCCTGTTATTTTTCACAACTTTTCATGCTCCTGGAATTTTTTACAACTTTTCATGCTCCTCGTCTTTTTTCTTTTTTTTTCTGCTCCTGGGATTATTCACACCTTTTCATGCTCCTCACATTTTTCACACCTTTTCATGTTCCTCGCATTTTTCATACCTTTTCATATTCCTCGCATTTTTCACTCCTTTTCATGCTCCTCATATTTTTTTTTTTGGCTCCTCGATTTTTCACACTTTTTCAGGCTCCTTGCAATTTTCACACCTTTTCATGCTCCTCACATATTTCACACCTTTTCATGCTCCTCGCATTTTTGACACTTTTCATGCTCCTTGTCTTTTTCTTTTTTGCTCGTCGCATTTTTCACACATTTTCATGCTCCTTGCAATTTTCACACCTTTTCATGCTCTTCGCACTTTTCACAACTTTTCATGCTCCTCGCAATTTTCACACCTTTTCATGCTCCTCGCATTTTTCACAGCTTTTCATGCTCCTCGCATTTTTCACAGCTTTTCATGCTCCTTGCATTTTTCACACCATTTCATGCTTCTAGAATTTTTGACAGCTTTTCATTTTCTTCGAAATTTTCACACGTTTTCATTCTCCTCGTATTTTTCACACCTTTTCATGCTCCTCGCATTTTTCACAACTTTTCATGCTCCTCGAATTTTTCACACCATTTCATACTCCTCCTCGTTTTTTTTGCTCCTCGCATTTTTCATAGCTTTCATGTTCCTCGTATTTTTCACAACTTTTCATGCTCCTCGCATTTTTCACACCTTTTCATGCTTCTAGAATTTTTGACACCTTTTTTTTTTCCTCGAAATTTTCACTCCTTTTCATGCTCCTCGTATTTTTCACACCTTTTCCTGTTTCTCGCATTTTTCACACCTTTTCATGCTCCTTGGATTTTTCACACCTTTTCATGATATTCGCATTTTTCACACCTTTTCATGCTCCTCAGCTTTTTTTATTCCTCCTGGCATTTTTCACACATTTTCATGCTCCTCAGCTTTTTTCTTTTTTGCTCCTCGCATTTTTCACACCTTTTCTTGCTCCTCGCATTTTTCACACCTTTTCATGCTCCTCGCATTTTTGACAGTTTTCATGCTCCTTGTCTTTTTTTTTTTTTGCTCCTCACATTTTTCACTCCTTTTCATGCTCCTTGCATTTTTCACACCTTTTCATGCTGCTTGCAATTTTCACACATTTTCATGCTCCTCGAATTTTAACACCTTTTCATGTTCCTCAAATTTTTCACACCTTTTCATGCTCCTCGCATTTTTCACCCTTTTCATGTTCCTCGAATTTTTCACACATTTTCATGCTCCTCGCATTTTTGACAGTTTTCATGCTCCTTGTCTTTTTTTTTTGCTCTTTGCATTTTTCACACCTTTTCATGCTGCTTGCAATTTTCACACATTTTCATGCTCCTCGAATTTTCATACCTTTTCATGTTCCTCGAATTTTTTGATACCTTTTCATGCTCCTCGCATTTCTCACCCTTTTCATGCTCCTCGAATTTTTCACACTTTTCATGCTCGTTGCATTTTTCACACGTTTTCATGCTCCTTGTCTTTTTTTTATTTTTTGTTTGCTCTTCGCATTTTTCACACCTTTTCATTTTCCTCGAATTTTTCAGACCTTTTCAAGCTCCTCGCAATTTTCACACCTTTTCATGCTCCTTGCAATTTTCACACTTTTTCATGCTCCTCGCCTTTTCCACACCTTTTCATGCTCCTCGCATTTTCACACCTTTTCATGCTCCTCGCATTTTTGACACCTTTTCATGCTCCTCGTATTTTTTTTTTTTTGCTCTTCGCATTTTTCACACCTTTTCATGCTCCTCGCCTTTTTCACACCTTTTCATGCTGCTCGCATTTTTCACACCTTTTCATGCTCCTCGTCTTTTTTTTTTTTTTTTGCTCCTTGCATTTTTCACACCTTCATGATCCTGGTATTTTTCACACCTTTTCATGCCTCTCGCCTTTTTCACTTCTTTTCATGCTCCTCGTCATTTTTTTTTTTGCTCCTCGCATTTTTCACAGCTTTTCATGCTCCTCGTTTTTTTCACAGTTTTTCATGCTCCTCGCATTTTTCACAACTTTTCATGCTCCTCAGCTTTTTTTTTTTTGCTCCTTGCATTTTTCACACCTTTTCATGCTCCTCGCATTTTTCACACTTTTTCATGCTCGTTGCATTTTTCACACCTTTTCATGCTCCTCGCATTTTTCACACCTTTTCATGCTCCTCGCATTTTTCACACCTTTTCATGCTCGTTGCATTTTTCACACCTTTTCATGCTCCTCGCATCTTTCACACATTTTCATGCTCCTCGCATTTTTCACTCCTTTTCATGCTCACGAATTTTTCATACATTTTCATGCTCCTCGTCATTTTTTTTTTGCTCCTTGCATTTTTCACACCTTTTCATGCTCCTTGCAATTTTCACACCTTTTCATGCTCCTCGAATTTTCATACCTTTTCATGTTTCTCGAATTTTTCACAACTTTTCATGCTCCTCGCATTTCTCACACCTTTTCATGCTCCTCGTCTTTTTTTTTTTTGCTCTTCGCATTTTTCACACCTTTTCATGCTGCTCGCCTTTTTCACACCTTTTCATGCTCCTCGTCATTTTTTTTTTGCTCCTCGCATTTTTCACAGCTTTTCATGCTCTTCGTACTTTTCACAGCTTTTCATGCTGCTCGCATTTTTCACACCTTTTCATGCTCCTCGCCTTTTTTTTTTTTTTTTGCTCCTTGCATTTTTCACACCTTTTCATTATCCTGGTATTTTTCCACACCTTTTCATGTTCCTCGAATTTTTCACACCTTTTCATGCTCCTCGCATTTTTCACATCTTTTCATGCTCCTCGCAATTTTCACACCTTTTCATGCTCCTCGAATTTTTCACAATTTTCATGCTCCTCGCCTTTTTTTTTCTTTTGCTCCTTGCATTTTTCACAGCTATTCATGTTCCTCGTATTTTTCACACCATTTCATGCTCCTAGAATTTTTGACACCTTTTCATGCTCCGTGAAATTTTCACACCTTTTCATGCTCCTCATATTTTTCACACCTTTTCCTGTTCCTTGCATTTTTCACACCTTTTCATGCTCCTTGCATTTTTCACACTTTTAATGCTCGTTGCATTTTTCACACCTTTTCATGGTCCTCGTCTTTTTTTATTTTTTGTTTGCTCTTCGCATTTTTCACACCTTTTCATTTTCCTCGAATTTTTCACACCTTTTCATGCTCCTCGCATTTTTCAAACCTTTTCATGCTCCTCGCATTTTTCAGACATTTTCATGCTCCTCGCATTTTTCACACATTTTCATGCTCCTCGCATTTTTCAACCTTTTCATGCTCACGAATTTTTCACACTTTTTCATCTTCCTCGTCTTTTTTTTTTTCTCCTCCTATTTTTCTCCCATTTTCCTGCTCCTGGGATTTTTCACACTTTTCTTGCTCCTCGCATTTTCACACTTTTGATGCTTCTCTTATTTTCCCCACTTTTCTGCTCCTCGTATTTTTCTGTTTTTTTTTTTCTACTCGTATTTTTCTCCCTTTTTTCTCCTCCTAATGTTTTTCACACTTTTCTTGCTCCTCGTATTTTCACCCTTTTGATGCTCCTCTTATTTTGCCCACTTTTCTGCTCCTCGTATTTTTCTGTTTTTTTTTTTGCTTCTCGTATTTTTCTCCCCTTTTCTGGCTCCTGGTATTTTTCACACTTTTCTTGCTCCTCGTATTTTCACCCTTTTGATGCTCCTCTTATTTTCCCCACTTTTCTGCTCCTCGTATTTTCCTGTTTTTTTTTTTTTTTTTTTGCTTCTCGTATTTTTCTCCCCTTTTCCGGCTCCTGGTATTATTCACACTTTTCTTGCTCCTCGTATTTTCACACTTTTGATGCTCCTCTTATTTTCCCGACTTTTCTGCTCCTCGTATTTTTCTGTTTTTTTTTTTGCTTCTCGTATTTTTCTCCCCTTTTCCGGCTCCTGGTATTTTTCACACTTTTCTTGCTCCTCGTATTTTCACACTTTTGATGCTCCTCTTATTTTCCCCACTTTTCTGCTCCTTGTATTTCCCTGTTTTTTTTTTTGCTCCTCGTATTTTCTCCCCTTTTTGTGCTCCTCGTGTTTTTCACACTTTTCATGCTCCTCGTATTTTTTTTTTTGCTCCTCACAATTTTTACACCTTTTCTTGCTCCTTGCATTTTTCAGACCTTTTCATGCTCCTCGTCTTTTTTTTTTTTTTTGCTCTTCACATTTTTCACACCTTTTCATGCTCCTCGCATTTTTCACACCTTGTCATGCTCCTCGCGTTTTTCACAACTTTTCTTGCTCTTCGTCTTTTTTTTTTTTTTGCTCCTCGCATTTTTCACTCCTTTTCATGCTCCTTGCATTTTTCACACCTCTTCATGCTCCTCATATTTTTCAAACATTTTCATGCTCATGAATTTTTCACACATTTTCATGCTCCTCGTCATTTTTTTTTTGCTCCTCGCATTTTTCACTACTTTTCATGCTCCTTGCATTTTTCACACCTTTTCATGCTGCTTGCAATTTTCACACATTTTCATGCTCCTCGAATTTTCACACCTTTTCATGTTCCTCGAATTTTTCACACCTTTTCATGCTCCTCGCATTTTTCACCCTTTTCATGCTCCTCGAATTTTTCACACCTTTTCAATGTCCTCGTCTTTTTTTTTTTTGCTCCTCGCATTTTTCACTCCTTTTCATGCTCCTTTCATTTTTCACACCTCTTCATGCTCCTCGTATTTTTCAAACATTTTCATGCTCATGAATTTTTCACACATTTTCATGCTCCTCGTGATTTTTTTTTGCCCCTCGCATTTTTCACTCCTTTTCATGCTCCTTGCATTTTTCACACCTTTTCATGCTACTTGCAATTTTCACACATTTTCATGCTCCTCGAATGTTTCACACCTTTTCATGTTCCTCGAATTTTTCACACCTTTTCATGCTCCTCGCAGTTTCACACCTTTTCATGCTCCTCGTATTTTTCACAACTTTTCATGCTCCTCGTCTTTTTTCTTTTTTTGCTCCTCGCATTTTTCACACCTTTTCATGCTCCTCGCGTTTTTCACACCTTTTCATGCTCCTTGCATTTTTCACTGCTTTTCATGCTCCTCGTATTTTTCACACCTTTTCATGCTCACGAATTTTTCACACTTTTTATGCTCCTCGTCTTTTTTTTTCTCCTCGCTTTTTTCACACCTTTTCATGCTCCTTGCAATTTTCACACCTTTTCATGCTCCTCGCATTTTTCACACCTTTTCATGCTCCTCGCATTTTTCACACCTTTTCATGCTCCTCGCATTTTTTACACCTTTTCATGCTCCTCGCATTTTTCACACCTTTTCATGCTGCTTGCAATTTTTACACATTTTCATGCTCCTCGAATTTTCACACCTTTTCATGTTCCTCGAATTTTTGATACCTTTTCATGCTCCTCGCATTTTTCTCCCTTTTCATGCTCCTCGAATTTTTCACACCTTTTCATGGTCCTCGTCTTTTTTTTTTTTTTGCTCCTCGCATTTTTCACTCCTTCTCATGCTCCTTTCATTTTTCACACCTCTTCATGCTCCTCGTATTTTTCAGACATTTTCATGCTCATGAATTTTTCACACATTTTCATGCTCCTCGTGATTTTTTTTTTGCTCCTCGCATTTTTCACTCCTTTTCATGCTCCTTGCATTTTTCACACCTTTTCCTGCTACTTGCAATTTTCACACATTTTCATGCTCCTCGAATGTTTCACACCTTTTCATGTTCATCGAATTTTTCACACCTTTTCATGCCCCTCGCATTTTTCACACCTTTTCATGCTCCTCGCATTTTTCACACCATTTCATGCTCCTCGCAATTTTCACAATTTTTCATGCTCCTCGCATTTTTCACGCCATTTCATGCTCCTCACAATTTTCACACTTTTTCATGCTCCTCGCATTTTTCACACCTTTTCATGCTCCTCGTAATTTTCACACCTTTTCATGTTGCTCGCATTTTTCACATCTTTTCATGTTCCTCGCATTTTTCACACCTTTTCGTGCTCCTCGCATTTTTCACACCTTTTCATGCTCCTCGCATTTTTAACACCTTTTCATGCTCCTCGCATTTTTCACACATTTTCATGCTCCTCGCATTTTTCACACCTTCATGCTCCTCGCTTTTTTCACACCTTTTTATGCTCCTAGAATTTCTGACACCTTTTCATGCTCCTTGAGATTTTCACACCTTTTCATAACCCTCGTATTTTTCACACCTTTTCATGTTCCTCGCAATTTTCACACCTTTTCATGCTCCTCGCATTTTTCACACCTTCCTGCTCCTTGCATTTTTCACACCTTTTCATGCTCCTAGAAATTTTGACAACTTTTCATGCTCCTCGTATTTTTCACAACTTTTCATGCTCCTCATCTTTTTTTTTTTTTACTCCTCGCATATTTCACACCTTCTCATGCTCCTTGCATTTTTCACACCTTTTCATGCTCCTCGTATTTTTCAAACCTTTTCATGCTCCTCGCATTTTTCAAACCTTTTCATATTCCTCGAATTTTTCACACCTTTTCATGCTCCTCGCATTTTTCAAACCTTTTCATGTTCCTCGTCTTTTTTCTTTTTCTCCTCTTATTTTTCTCCCATTTTCCTGCTCCTGGGATTTTTCACACTTTTCTTGCTCATCTCATTTTCACACTTTTGATGCTTCTCTTATTTTCCCCACTTTTCTCCTCCTCGTATTTCTCTGTTTTTTTTTTTTTTTGCTCCTCGTACTTTTCTCCCCTTTTCCTGCTCCTCGTGTTTTTCACACTTTTCATGCTCCTCGTATTTTTTTTTTTGCTCCTCACATTTTTCACACCTTTTCTTGCTCCTTGCATTTTTCACACCTTTTCATGCTCCTCGTATTTTTTTTTTGCTCCTCGCATTTTTCACACTTTTTCATGCTCCTCATCTTTTTTTTTTTTGCTCTTCGCATTTTTCACACCTTTTCATGGGCCTTGCAATTTTCATACCTTTTCATGCTCTTCGCATTTTTCACACCTTTTCATGCTCCTCGCATTTTTCAAACCTTTTCCTGTTCCTTTCATTTTTCACACCTTTTCATGCTCCTTGCATTTTTCACACTTTTCATGCTCGTTGCATTTTTCACACGTTTTCATGCTCCTTGTTTTTTTTTTATTTTTTGTTTGCTCTTCGCATTTTTCACACCTTTTCATTTTCCTCGAATTTTTCACACCTTTTCATGCTCCTCGCAATTTTCACACCTTTTCATGCTCCTTGCAATTTTCACACTTTTTCATGCTCCTCGCCTTTTCCACACCTTTTCATGCTCCTCGCATTTTCACACCTTTTCATGCTCCTCGCATTTTTGACACCTTTTCATGCTCCTCGTCTTTTTTTTTTTTTTTTCTCTTCGCATTTTTCACACCTTTTCATGCTCCTCGCCTTTTTCACACCTTTTCATGCTGCTCACATTTTTCACACCTTTTCATGCTCCTCGTCTTTTTTTTTTTTTTTTGCTCCTTGCATTTTTCACACCTTCATGATCATGGTATTTTTCACACCTTTTCATGCCTCTCGCCTTTTTCACATCTTTTCATGCTCCTCCTCATTTTTTTTTTGCTCCTCGCATTTTTCACAGCTTTTCATGCTCCTCGTTTTTTTCACAGTTTTTAATGCTCCTCGCATTTTTCACAACTTTTCATGCTCCTCAGCTTTTTTTTTTTTGCTCCTTGCATTTTTCACACCTTTTCATGCTCCTCGCATTTTTCACACTTTTTCATGCTCGTTGCATTTTTCACACCTTTTCATGCTCCTCGCATTTTTCACACCTTTTCATGCTCCTCGCATTTTTCACACATTTTCATGCTCCTCGCATTTTTCAACCTTTTCATGCTCACGAATTTTTCACACTTTTTCATGTTCCTCGTCTTTTTTTTTTTCTCCTCCTATTTTTCTCCCATTTTCCTGCTCCTGGGATTTTTCACACTTTTCTTGCTCCTCGCATTTTCACACTTTTGATGCTTCTCTTATTTTCCCCACTTTTCTGCTCCTCGTATTTTTCTGTTTTTTTTTTTCTACTCGTATTTTTCTCCCTTTTTTCTCCTACTAATGTTTTTCACACTTTTCTTGCTCCTCGTATTTTCACCCTTTTGATGCTCCTCTTATTTTGCCCACTTTTCTGCTCCTCGTATTTTTCTGCTTTTTTTTTTTGCTTCTCGTATTTTTCTCCCCTTTTCTGGCTCCTGGTATTTTTCACACTTTTCTTGCTCCTCGTATTTTCACCATTTTGATGCTCCTCTTATTTTCCCCACTTTTCTGCTCCTCGTATTTTCCTGTTTTTTTTTTTTTTTTTTTTTTGCTTCTCGTATTTTTCTCCCCTTTTCCGGCTCCTGGTATTATTCACACTTTTCTTGCTCCTCGTATTTTCACACTTTTGATGCTCCTCTTATTTTCCCGACTTTTCTGCTCCTCGTATTTTTCTGTTTTTTTTTTTGCTTCTCGTATTTTTCTCCCCTTTTCCGCCTCCTGGTATTTTTCACACTTTTCTTGCTCCTCGTATTTTCACACTTTTGATGCTCCTCTTATTTTCCCCACTTTTCTGCTCCTTGTATTTCCCTGTTTTTTTTTTGCTCCTCGTATTTTCTCCCCTTTTTGTGCTCCTCGTGTTTTTCACACTTTTCATGCTCCTCGTATTTTTTTTTTTGCTCCTCACAATTTTTACACCTTTTCTTGCTCCTTGCATTTTTCAGACCTTTTCATGCTCCTCGTCTTTTTTTTTTTTTGCTCTTCACATTTTTCACACCTTTTCATGCTCCTCGCATTTTTCACACCTTGTCATGCTCCTCGCGTTTTTCACAACTTTTCTTGCTCTTCGTCTTTTTTTTTTTTTGCTCCTCGCATTTTTCACTCCTTTTCATGCTCCTTGCATTTTTCACACCTTTTCATGCTGCTTGCAATTTTCACACATTTTCATGCTCCTCGAATTTTCACACCTTTTCATGTTCCTCGAATTTTTCACACCTTTTCATGCTCCTCGCATTTTTCACCCTTTTCATGCTCCTCGAATTTTTCACACCTTTTCAATGTCCTCGTCTTTTTTTTTTTTGCTCCTCGCATTTTTCACTCCTTTTCATGGTCCTTTCATTTTTCACACCTCTTCATGCTCCTCGTATTTTTCAAACATTTTCATGCTCATGAATTTTTCACACATTTTCATGCTCCTCGTGATTTTTTTTTGCCCCTCGCATTTTTCACTCCTTTTCATGCTCCTTGCATTTTTCACACCTTTTCATGCTACTTGCAATTTTCACACATTTTCATGCTCCTCGAATGTTTCACACCTTTTCATGTTCCTCGAATTTTTCACACCTTTTCATGCTCCTCGCAGTTTCACACCTTTTCATGCTCCTCGTATTTTTCACAACTTTTCATGCTCCTCGTCTTTTTTTTTTTTGCTCCTCGCATTTTTCACACCTTTTCATGCTCCTCGCGTTTTTCACACCTTTTCATGCTCCTTGCATTTTTCACAGCTTTTCATGCTCCTCGTATTTTTCACACCTTTTCATGCTCACGAATTTTTCACACTTTTTATGCTCCTCGTCTTTTTTTTTCTCCTCGCTTTTTTCACACCTTTTCATGCTCCTCGCATTTTTCACACCTTTTCATGCTCCTCGCATTTTTTACACCTTTTCATGCTCCTTGCATTTTTCACACCTTTTCATGCTCCTCTTCTTTTTTTTTTTGCTCTTCGCATTTTTCACACCTTTTCATGCTGCTTGCAATTTTTACACATTTTCATGCTCCTCGAATTTTCACACCTTTTCATGTTCCTCGAATTTTTGACACCTTTTCATGCTCCTCGCATTTTTCACCCTTTTCATGCTCCTCGAATTTTTCACACCTTTTCATGGTCCTCGTCTTTTTTTTTTTTTGCTCCTCGCATTTTTCACTCCTTCTCATGCTCCTTTCATTTTTCACACCTCTTCATGCTCCTCGTATTTTTCAGACATTTTCATGCTCATGAATTTTTCACACATTTTCATGCTCCTCGTGATTTTTTTTTTGCTCCTTGCATTTTTCACTCCTTTTCATGCTCCTTGCATTTTTCACACCTTTTCATGCTACTTGCAATTTTCACACATTTTCATGCTCCTCGAATGTTTCACACCTTTTCATGTTCCTCGAATTTTTCACACCTTTTCATTCCCCTCGCATTTTCACACCTTTTCATGCTCCTCGCATTTTTCACACCATTTCATGCTCCTCGCAATTTTCACAATTTTTCATGCTCCTCGCATTTTTCACGCCATTTCATGCTCCTCACAATTTTCACTCTTTTTCATGCTCCTCGCATTTTTCACACCTTTTCATGCTCCTCGTAATTTTCACACCTTTTCATGTTGCTCGCATTTTTCACATCTTTTCATGTTCCTCGCATTTTTCACACCTTTTCGTGCTCCTCGCATTTTTCACACCTTTTCATGCTCCTCGCATTTTTAACACCTTTTCATGCTCCTCGCATTTTTCACACATTTTCACGCTCCTCGCATTTTTCACACCTTCATGCTCCTCGCATTTTTCACACCTTTTTATGCTCCTAGAATTTCTGACACCTTTTCATGCTCCTTGAAATTTTCACACCTTTTCATAACCGTCGTATTTTTCACACCTTTTCATGTTCCTCGCAATTTTCACACCTTTTCATGCTCCTCGCATTTTTCACACCTTCCTGCTCCTTGCATTTTTCACACCTTTTCATGCTCCTAGAAATTTTGACACCTTTTCATGCTCCTCGTATTTTTCACAACTTTTCATGCTCCTCGCCTTTTTCACACCTTTTCATGCTCCTCATCTTTTTTTTTTTTCTCCTCGCATATTTCACACCTTCTCATGCTCCTTGCATTTTTCATACCTTTTCATGCTCCTAGAAATTTTGACACCTTTTCATGCTCCTCGTATTTTTCACAACTTTTCATGCTCCTCGCCTTTTTCACACCTTTTCATGCTCCTCATCTTTTTTGTTTTTACTCCTCGCATATTTCACACCTTTTCATGCTCCTTGCAATTTTCACACCTTTTCATGCTCCTTGCAATTTTCACACTTTTTCATGCTCCTCGCCTTTTCCACACCTTTTCATGCTCCTCGCATTTTCACACCTTTTCATGCTCCTCGCATTTTTGACACCTTTTCATGCTCCTCGTCTTTTTTTTTTTTTTTTGCTCTTCGCATTTTTCACACCTTTTCATGCTCCTCGCCTTTTTCACACCTTTTCATGCTGCTCACATTTTTCACACCTTTTCATGCTCCTCGTCTTTTTTTTTTTTTTTTGCTCCTTGCATTTTTCACACCTTCATGATCCTGGTATTTTTCACACCTTTTCATGCCTCTCGCCTTTTTCACATCTTTTCATGCTCCTCGTCATTTTTTTTTTGCTCCTCGCATTTTTCACAGCTTTTCATGCTCCTCGTTTTTTTCACAGTTTTTCATGCTCCTCGCATTTTTCACAACTTTTCATGCTCCTCAGCTTTTTTTTTTTTTGCTCCTTGCATTTTGCACACCTTTTCATGCTCCTCACATTTTTCACACTTTTTCATGCTCGTTGCATTTTTCACACCTTTTCATGCTCCTCGCATTTTTCACACCTTTTCATGCTCCTCGCATTTTTCACACATTTTCATGCTCCTCGCATTTTTCAACCTTTTCATGCTCACGAATTTTTCACACTTTTTCATCTTCCTCGTCTTTTTTTTTTTCTCCTCCTATTTTTCTCCCATTTTCCTGCTCCTGGGATTTTTCACACTTTTCTTGCTCCTCGCATTTTCACACTTTTGATGCTTCTCTTATTTTCCCCACTTTTCTGCTCCTCGTATTTTTCTGTTTTTTTTTTTTCTACTCGTATTTTTCTCCCTTTTTTCTCCTACTAATGTTTTTCACACTTTTCTTGCTCCTCGTATTTTCACCCTTTTGATGCTCCTCTTATTTTGCCCACTTTTCTGCTCCTCGTATTTTTCTGTTTTTTTTTTTTGCTTCTCGTATTTTTCTCCCCTTTTCTGGCTCCTGGTATTTTTCACACTTTTCTTGCTCCTCGTATTTTCACCCTTTTGATGCTCCTCTTATTTTCCCCACTTTTCTGCTCCTCGTATTTTCCTGTTTTTTTTTTTTTTTTTTTTTTTGCTTCTCGTATTTTTCTCCCTTTTCCGGCTCCTGGTATTATTCACACTTTTCTTGCTCCTCGTATTTTCACACTTTTGATGCTCCTCTTATTTTCCCGACTTTTCTGCTCCTCGTATTTTTCTGTTTTTTTTTTTGCTTCTCGTATTTTTCTCCCCTTTTCCGCCTCCTGGTATTTTTCACACTTTTCTTGCTCCTCGTATTTTCACACTTTTGATGCTCCTCTTATTTTCCCCACTTTTCTGCTCCTTGTATTTCCCTGTTTTTTTTTTGCTCCTCGTATTTTCTCCCCTTTTTGTGCTCCTCGTGTTTTTCACACTTTTCATGCTCCTCGTATTTTTTTTTTTGCTCCTCACAATTTTTACACCTTTTCTTGCTCCTTGCATTTTTCAGACCTTTTCATGCTCCTCGTCTTTTTTTTTTTTTGCTCTTCACATTTTTCACACCTTTTCATGCTCCTCGCATTTTTCACACCTTGTCATGCTCCTCGCGTTTTTCACAACTTTTCTTGCTCTTCGTCTTTTTTTTTTTTTGCTCCTCGCATTTTTCACTCCTTTTCATGCTCCTTGCATTTTTCACACCTCTTCATGCTCCTCATATTTTTCAAACATTTTCATGCTCATGAATTTTTCACACATTTTCATGCTCCTCGTCATTTTTTTTTTGCTCCTCGCATTTTTCACTACTTTTCATGCTCCTTGCATTTTTCACACCTTTTCATGCTGCTTGCAATTTTCACACATTTTCATGCTCCTCGAATTTTCACACCTTTTCATGTTCCTCGAATTTTTCACACCTTTTCATGCTCCTCGCATTTTTCACCCTTTTCATGCTCCTCGAATTTTTCACACCTTTTCAATGTCCTCGTCTTTTTTTTTTTTGCTCCTCGCATTTTTCACTCCTTTTCATGCTCCTTTCATTTTTCACACCTCTTCATGCTCCTCGTATTTTTCAAACATTTTCATGCTCATGAATTTTTCACACATTTTCATGCTCCTCGTGATTTTTTTTTGCCCCTCGCATTTTTCACTCCTTTTCATGCTCCTTGCATTTTTCACACCTTTTCATGCTACTTGCAATTTTCACACATTTTCATGCTCCTCGAATGTTTCACACCTTTTCATGTTCCTCGAATTTTTCACACCTTTTCATGCTCCTCGCAGTTTCACACCTTTTCATGCTCCTCGTATTTTTCACAACTTTTCATGCTCCTCGTCTTTTTTTTTTTTGCTCCTCGCATTTTTCACACCTTTTCATGCTCCTCGCGTTTTTCACACCTTTTCATGCTCCTTGCATTTTTCACAGCTTTTCATGCTCCTCGTATTTTTCACACCTTTTCATGCTCACGAATTTTTCACACTTTTTATGCTCCTCGTCTTTTTTTTTCTCCTCGCTTTTTTCACACCTTTTCATGCTCCTCGCATTTTTCACACCTTTTCATGCTCCTCGCATTTTTCACACCTTTTCATGCTCCTCGCATTTTTTACACCTTTTCATGCTCCTTGCATTTTTCACACCTTTTCATGCTCCTCTTCTTTTTTTTTTTGCTCTTCGCATTTTTCACACCTTTTCATGCTGCTTGCAATTTTTACACATTTTCATGCTCCTCGAATTTTCACACCTTTTCATGTTCCTCGAATTTTTGACACCTTTTCATGCTCCTCGCATTTTTCACCCTTTTCATGCTCCTCGAATTTTTCACACCTTTTCATGGTCCTCGTCTTTTTTTTTTTTTGCTCCTCGCATTTTTCACTCCTTCTCATGCTCCTTTCATTTTTCACACCTCTTCATGCTCCTCGTATTTTTCAGACATTTTCATGCTCATGAATTTTTCACACATTTTCATGCTCCTCGTGATTTTTTTTTTGCTCCTTGCATTTTTCACTCCTTTTCATGCTCCTTGCATTTTTCACACCTTTTCATGCTACTTGCAATTTTCACACATTTTCATGCTCCTCGAATGTTTCACACCTTTTCATGTTCCTCGAATTTTTCACACCTTTTCATTCCCCTCGCATTTTCACACCTTTTCATGCTCCTCGCATTTTTCACACCATTTCATGCTCCTCGCAATTTTCACAATTTTTCATGCTCCTCGCATTTTTCACGCCATTTCATGCTCCTCACAATTTTCACTCTTTTTCATGCTCCTCGCATTTTTCACACCTTTTCATGCTCCTCGTAATTTTCACACCTTTTCATGTTGCTCGCATTTTTCACATCTTTTCATGTTCCTCGCATTTTTCACACCTTTTCGTGCTCCTCGCATTTTTCACACCTTTTCATGCTCCTCGCATTTTTAACACCTTTTCATGCTCCTCGCATTTTTCACACATTTTCACGCTCCTCGCATTTTTCACACCTTCATGCTCCTCGCATTTTTCACACCTTTTTATGCTCCTAGAATTTCTGACACCTTTTCATGCTCCTTGAAATTTTCACACCTTTTCATAACCGTCGTATTTTTCACACCTTTTCATGTTCCTCGCAATTTTCACACCTTTTCATGCTCCTCGCATTTTTCACACCTTCCTGCTCCTTGCATTTTTCACACCTTTTCATGCTCCTAGAAATTTTGACACCTTTTCATGCTCCTCGTATTTTTCACAACTTTTCATGCTCCTCGCCTTTTTCACACCTTTTCATGCTCCTCATCTTTTTTTTTTTTCTCCTCGCATATTTCACACCTTCTCATGCTCCTTGCATTTTTCATACCTTTTCATGCTCCTAGAAATTTTGACACCTTTTCATGCTCCTCGTATTTTTCACAACTTTTCATGCTCCTCGCCTTTTTCACACCTTTTCATGCTCCTCATCTTTTTTGTTTTTACTCCTCGCATATTTCACACCTTTTCATGCTCCTTGCAATTTTCACACCTTTTCATGCTCCTTGCAATTTTCACACTTTTTCATGCTCCTCGCCTTTTCCACACCTTTTCATGCTCCTCGCATTTTCACACCTTTTCATGCTCCTCGCATTTTTGACACCTTTTCATGCTCCTCGTCTTTTTTTTTTTTTTTTGCTCTTCGCATTTTTCACACCTTTTCATGCTCCTCGCCTTTTTCACACCTTTTCATGCTGCTCACATTTTTCACACCTTTTCATGCTCCTCGTCTTTTTTTTTTTTTTTGCTCCTTGCATTTTTCACACCTTCATGATCCTGGTATTTTTCACACCTTTTCATGCCTCTCGCCTTTTTCACATCTTTTCATGCTCCTCGTCATTTTTTTTTTGCTCCTCGCATTTTTCACAGCTTTTCATGCTCCTCGTTTTTTTCACAGTTTTTCATGCTCCTCGCATTTTTCACAACTTTTCATGCTCCTCAGCTTTTTTTTTTTTTGCTCCTTGCATTTTGCACACCTTTTCATGCTCCTCACATTTTTCACACTTTTTCATGCTCGTTGCATTTTTCACACCTTTTCATGCTCCTCGCATTTTTCACACCTTTTCATGCTCCTCGCATTTTTCACACATTTTCATGCTCCTCGCATTTTTCAACCTTTTCATGCTCACGAATTTTTCACACTTTTTCATCTTCCTCGTCTTTTTTTTTTTCTCCTCCTATTTTTCTCCCATTTTCCTGCTCCTGGGATTTTTCACACTTTTCTTGCTCCTCGCATTTTCACACTTTTGATGCTTCTCTTATTTTCCCCACTTTTCTGCTCCTCGTATTTTTCTGTTTTTTTTTTTTCTACTCGTATTTTTCTCCCTTTTTTCTCCTACTAATGTTTTTCACACTTTTCTTGCTCCTCGTATTTTCACCCTTTTGATGCTCCTCTTATTTTGCCCACTTTTCTGCTCCTCGTATTTTTCTGTTTTTTTTTTTTGCTTCTCGTATTTTTCTCCCCTTTTCTGGCTCCTGGTATTTTTCACACTTTTCTTGCTCCTCGTATTTTCACCCTTTTGATGCTCCTCTTATTTTCCCCACTTTTCTGCTCCTCGTATTTTCCTGTTTTTTTTTTTTTTTTTTTTTTTGCTTCTCGTATTTTTCTCCCTTTTCCGGCTCCTGGTATTATTCACACTTTTCTTGCTCCTCGTATTTTCACACTTTTGATGCTCCTCTTATTTTCCCGACTTTTCTGCTCCTCGTATTTTTCTGTTTTTTTTTTTGCTTCTCGTATTTTTCTCCCCTTTTCCGCCTCCTGGTATTTTTCACACTTTTCTTGCTCCTCGTATTTTCACACTTTTGATGCTCCTCTTATTTTCCCCACTTTTCTGCTCCTTGTATTTCCCTGTTTTTTTTTTGCTCCTCGTATTTTCTCCCCTTTTTGTGCTCCTCGTGTTTTTCACACTTTTCATGCTCCTCGTATTTTTTTTTTTGCTCCTCACAATTTTTACACCTTTTCTTGCTCCTTGCATTTTTCAGACCTTTTCATGCTCCTCGTCTTTTTTTTTTTTTGCTCTTCACATTTTTCACACCTTTTCATGCTCCTCGCATTTTTCACACCTTGTCATGCTCCTCGCGTTTTTCACAACTTTTCTTGCTCTTCGTCTTTTTTTTTTTTTGCTCCTCGCATTTTTCACTCCTTTTCATGCTCCTTGCATTTTTCACACCTCTTCATGCTCCTCATATTTTTCAAACATTTTCATGCTCATGAATTTTTCACACATTTTCATGCTCCTCGTCATTTTTTTTTTGCTCCTCGCATTTTTCACTACTTTTCATGCTCCTTGCATTTTTCACACCTTTTCATGCTGCTTGCAATTTTCACACATTTTCATGCTCCTCGAATTTTCACACCTTTTCATGTTCCTCGAATTTTTCACACCTTTTCATGCTCCTCGCATTTTTCACCCTTTTCATGCTCCTCGAATTTTTCACACCTTTTCAATGTCCTCGTCTTTTTTTTTTTTGCTCCTCGCATTTTTCACTCCTTTTCATGGTCCTTTCATTTTTCACACCTCTTCATGCTCCTCGTATTTTTCAAACATTTTCATGCTCATGAATTTTTCACACATTTTCATGCTCCTCGTGATTTTTTTTTGCCCCTCGCATTTTTCACTCCTTTTCATGCTCCTTGCATTTTTCACACCTTTTCATGCTACTTGCAATTTTCACACATTTTCATGCTCCTCGAATGTTTCACACCTTTTCATGTTCCTCGAATTTTTCACACCTTTTCATGCTCCTCGCAGTTTCACACCTTTTCATGCTCCTCGTATTTTTCACAACTTTTCATGCTCCTCGTCTTTTTTTTTTTTGCTCCTCGCATTTTTCACACCTTTTCATGCTCCTCGCGTTTTTCACACCTTTTCATGCTCCTTGCATTTTTCACAGCTTTTCATGCTCCTCGTATTTTTCACACCTTTTCATGCTCACGAATTTTTCACACTTTTTATGCTCCTCGTCTTTTTTTTTCTCCTCGCTTTTTTCACACCTTTTCATGCTCCTCGCATTTTTCACACCTTTTCATGCTCCTCGCATTTTTCACACCTTTTCATGCTCCTCGCATTTTTTACACCTTTTCATGCTCCTTGCATTTTTCACACCTTTTCATGCTCCTCTTCTTTTTTTTTTTGCTCTTCGCATTTTTCACACCTTTTCATGCTGCTTGCAATTTTTACACATTTTCATGCTCCTCGAATTTTCACACCTTTTCATGTTCCTCGAATTTTTGACACCTTTTCATGCTCCTCGCATTTTTCACCCTTTTCATGCTCCTCGAATTTTTCACACCTTTTCATGGTCCTCGTCTTTTTTTTTTTTTGCTCCTCGCATTTTTCACTCCTTCTCATGCTCCTTTCATTTTTCACACCTCTTCATGCTCCTCGTATTTTTCAGACATTTTCATGCTCATGAATTTTTCACACATTTTCATGCTCCTCGTGATTTTTTTTTTGCTCCTTGCATTTTTCACTCCTTTTCATGCTCCTTGCATTTTTCACACCTTTTCATGCTACTTGCAATTTTCACACATTTTCATGCTCCTCGAATGTTTCACACCTTTTCATGTTCCTCGAATTTTTCACACCTTTTCATTCCCCTCGCATTTTCACACCTTTTCATGCTCCTCGCATTTTTCACACCATTTCATGCTCCTCGCAATTTTCACAATTTTTCATGCTCCTCGCATTTTTCACGCCATTTCATGCTCCTCACAATTTTCACTCTTTTTCATGCTCCTCGCATTTTTCACACCTTTTCATGCTCCTCGTAATTTTCACACCTTTTCATGTTGCTCGCATTTTTCACATCTTTTCATGTTCCTCGCATTTTTCACACCTTTTCGTGCTCCTCGCATTTTTCACACCTTTTCATGCTCCTCGCATTTTTAACACCTTTTCATGCTCCTCGCATTTTTCACACATTTTCACGCTCCTCGCATTTTTCACACCTTCATGCTCCTCGCATTTTTCACACCTTTTTATGCTCCTAGAATTTCTGACACCTTTTCATGCTCCTTGAAATTTTCACACCTTTTCATAACCCTCGTATTTTTCACACCTTTTCATGTTCCTCGCAATTTTCACACCTTTTCATGCTCCTCGCATTTTTCACACCTTCCTGCTCCTTGCATTTTTCACACCTTTTCATGCTCCTAGAAATTTTGACACCTTTTCATGCTCCTCGTATTTTTCACAACTTTTCATGCTCCTCGCCTTTTTCACACCTTTTCATGCTCCTCATCTTTTTTTTTTTTCTCCTCGCATATTTCACACCTTCTCATGCTCCTTGCATTTTTCATACCTTTTCATGCTCCTAGAAATTTTGACACCTTTTCATGCTCCTCGTATTTTTCACAACTTTTCATGCTCCTCGCCTTTTTCACACCTTTTCATGCTCCTCATCTTTTTTGTTTTTACTCCTCGCATATTTCACACCTTTTCATGCTCCTTGCAATTTTCACACCTTTTCATGCTCCTTGCAATTTTCACACTTTTTCATGCTCCTCGCCTTTTCCACACCTTTTCATGCTCCTCGCTTTTTCACACCTTTTCATGCTCCTCGCATTTTTGACACCTTTTCATGCTCCTCGTCTTTTTTTTTTTTTTTTGCTCTTCGCATTTTTCACACCTTTTCATGCTCCTCGCCTTTTTCACACCTTTTCATGCTGCTCACATTTTTCACACCTTTTCATGCTCCTCGTCTTTTTTTTTTTTTTTTGCTCCTTGCATTTTTCACACCTTCATGATCCTGGTATTTTTCACACCTTTTCATGCCTCTCGCCTTTTTCACATCTTTTCATGCTCCTCGTCATTTTTTTTTTGCTCCTCGCATTTTTCACAGCTTTTCATGCTCCTCGTTTTTTTCACAGTTTTTCATGCTCCTCGCATTTTTCACAACTTTTCATGCTCCTCAGCTTTTTTTTTTTTTTGCTCCTTGCATTTTGCACACCTTTTCATGCTCCTCACATTTTTCACACTTTTTCATGCTCGTTGCATTTTTCACACCTTTTCATGCTCCTCGCATTTTTCACACCTTTTCATGCTCCTCGCATTTTTCACACATTTTCATGCTCCTCGCATTTTTCAACCTTTTCATGCTCACGAATTTTTCACACTTTTTCATCTTCCTCGTCTTTTTTTTTTTCTCCTCCTATTTTTCTCCCATTTTCCTGCTCCTGGGATTTTTCACACTTTTCTTGCTCCTCGCATTTTCACACTTTTGATGCTTCTCTTATTTTCCCCACTTTTCTGCTCCTCGTATTTTTCTGTTTTTTTTTTTTTCTACTCGTATTTTTCTCCCTTTTTTCTCCTACTAATGTTTTTCACACTTTTCTTGCTCCTCGTATTTTCACCCTTTTGATGCTCCTCTTATTTTGCCCACTTTTCTGCTCCTCGTATTTTTCTGTTTTTTTTTTTTGCTTCTCGTATTTTTCTCCCCTTTTCTGGCTCCTGGTATTTTTCACACTTTTCTTGCTCCTCGTATTTTCACCCTTTTGATGCTCCTCTTTTTTTCCCCACTTTTCTGCTCCTCGTTTTTTCCTGTTTTTTTTTTTTTTTTTTTTTTTGCTTCTCGTATTTTTCTCCCTTTTCCGGCTCCTGGTATTATTCACACTTTTCTTGCTCCTCGTATTTTCACACTTTTGATGCTCCTCTTTTTTTCCCGACTTTTCTGCTCCTCGTATTTTTCTGTTTTTTTTTTTGCTTCTCGTATTTTTCTCCCCTTTTCCGCCTCCTGGTATTTTTCACACTTTTCTTGCTCCTCGTATTTTCACACTTTTGATGCTCCTCTTATTTTCCCCACTTTTCTGCTCCTTGTATTTCCCTGTTTTTTTTTTGCTCCTCGTATTTTCTCCCCTTTTTGTGCTCCTCGTGTTTTTCACACTTTTCATGCTCCTCGTATTTTTTTTTTTGCTCCTCACAATTTTTACACCTTTTCTTGCTCCTTGCATTTTTCAGACCTTTTCATGCTCCTCGTCTTTTTTTTTTTTTGCTCTTCACATTTTTCACACCTTTTCATGCTCCTCGCATTTTTCACACCTTGTCATGCTCCTCGCGTTTTTCACAACTTTTCTTGCTCTTCGTCTTTTTTTTTTTTTGCTCCTCGCATTTTTCACTCCTTTTCATGCTCCTTGCATTTTTCACACCTCTTCATGCTCCTCATATTTTTCAAACATTTTCATGCTCATGAATTTTTCACACATTTTCATGCTCCTCGTCATTTTTTTTTTGCTCCTCGCATTTTTCACTACTTTTCATGCTCCTTGCATTTTTCACACCTTTTCATGCTGCTTGCAATTTTCACACATTTTCATGCTCCTCGAATTTTCACACCTTTTCATGTTCCTCGAATTTTTCACACCTTTTCATGCTCCTCGCATTTTTCACCCTTTTCATGCTCCTCGAATTTTTCACACCTTTTCAATGTCCTCGTCTTTTTTTTTTTTGCTCCTCGCATTTTTCACTCCTTTTCATGGTCCTTTCATTTTTCACACCTCTTCATGCTCCTCGTATTTTTCAAACATTTTCATGCTCATGAATTTTTCACACATTTTCATGCTCCTCGTGATTTTTTTTTGCCCCTCGCATTTTTCACTCCTTTTCATGCTCCTTGCATTTTTCACACCTTTTCATGCTACTTGCAATTTTCACACATTTTCATGCTCCTCGAATGTTTCACACCTTTTCATGTTCCTCGAATTTTTCACACCTTTTCATGCTCCTCGCAGTTTCACACCTTTTCATGCTCCTCGTATTTTTCACAACTTTTCATGCTCCTCGTCTTTTTTTTTTTTGCTCCTCGCATTTTTCACACCTTTTCATGCTCCTCGCGTTTTTCACACCTTTTCATGCTCCTTGCATTTTTCACAGCTTTTCATGCTCCTCGTATTTTTCACACCTTTTCATGCTCACGAATTTTTCACACTTTTTATGCTCCTCGTCTTTTTTTTTCTCCTCGCTTTTTTCACACCTTTTCATGCTCCTCGCATTTTTCACACCTTTTCATGCTCCTCGCATTTTTCACACCTTTTCATGCTCCTCGCATTTTTTACACCTTTTCATGCTCCTTGCATTTTTCACACCTTTTCATGCTCCTCTTCTTTTTTTTTTTGCTCTTCGCATTTTTCACACCTTTTCATGCTGCTTGCAATTTTTACACATTTTCATGCTCCTCGAATTTTCACACCTTTTCATGTTCCTCGAATTTTTGACACCTTTTCATGCTCCTCGCATTTTTCACCCTTTTCATGCTCCTCGAATTTTTCACACCTTTTCATGGTCCTCGTCTTTTTTTTTTTTTGCTCCTCGCATTTTTCACTCCTTCTCATGCTCCTTTCATTTTTCACACCTCTTCATGCTCCTCGTATTTTTCAGACATTTTCATGCTCATGAATTTTTCACACATTTTCATGCTCCTCGTGATTTTTTTTTTGCTCCTTGCATTTTTCACTCCTTTTCATGCTCCTTGCATTTTTCACACCTTTTCATGCTACTTGCAATTTTCACACATTTTCATGCTCCTCGAATGTTTCACACCTTTTCATGTTCCTCGAATTTTTCACACCTTTTCATTCCCCTCGCATTTTCACACCTTTTCATGCTCCTCGCATTTTTCACACCATTTCATGCTCCTCGCAATTTTCACAATTTTTCATGCTCCTCGCATTTTTCACGCCATTTCATGCTCCTCACAATTTTCACTCTTTTTCATGCTCCTCGCATTTTTCACACCTTTTCATGCTCCTCGTAATTTTCACACCTTTTCATGTTGCTCGCATTTTTCACATCTTTTCATGTTCCTCGCATTTTTCACACCTTTTCGTGCTCCTCGCATTTTTCACACCTTTTCATGCTCCTCGCATTTTTAACACCTTTTCATGCTCCTCGCATTTTTCACACATTTTCACGCTCCTCGCATTTTTCACACCTTCATGCTCCTCGCATTTTTCACACCTTTTTATGCTCCTAGAATTTCTGACACCTTTTCATGCTCCTTGAAATTTTCACACCTTTTCATAACCCTCGTATTTTTCACACCTTTTCATGTTCCTCGCAATTTTCACACCTTTTCATGCTCCTCGCATTTTTCACACCTTCCTGCTCCTTGCATTTTTCACACCTTTTCATGCTCCTAGAAATTTTGACACCTTTTCATGCTCCTCGTATTTTTCACAACTTTTCATGCTCCTCGCCTTTTTCACACCTTTTCATGCTCCTCATCTTTTTTTTTTTTCTCCTCGCATATTTCACACCTTCTCATGCTCCTTGCATTTTTCATACCTTTTCATGCTCCTAGAAATTTTGACACCTTTTCATGCTCCTCGTATTTTTCACAACTTTTCATGCTCCTCGCCTTTTTCACACCTTTTCATGCTCCTCATCTTTTTTGTTTTTACTCCTCGCATATTTCACACCTTTTCATGCTCCTTGCAATTTTCACACCTTTTCATGCTCCTTGCAATTTTCACACTTTTTCATGCTCCTCGCCTTTTCCACACCTTTTCATGCTCCTCGCATTTTCACACCTTTTCATGCTCCTCGCATTTTTGACACCTTTTCATGCTCCTCGTCTTTTTTTTTTTTTTTTGCTCTTCGCATTTTTCACACCTTTTCATGCTCCTCGCCTTTTTCACACCTTTTCATGCTGCTCACATTTTTCACACCTTTTCATGCTCCTCGTCTTTTTTTTTTTTTTTTGCTCCTTGCATTTTTCACACCTTCATGATCCTGGTATTTTTCACACCTTTTCATGCCTCTCGCCTTTTTCACATCTTTTCATGCTCCTCGTCATTTTTTTTTTGCTCCTCGCATTTTTCACAGCTTTTCATGCTCCTCGTTTTTTTCACAGTTTTTCATGCTCCTCGCATTTTTCACAACTTTTCATGCTCCTCAGCTTTTTTTTTTTTTGCTCCTTGCATTTTGCACACCTTTTCATGCTCCTCACATTTTTCACACTTTTTCATGCTCGTTGCATTTTTCACACCTTTTCATGCTCCTCGCATTTTTCACACCTTTTCATGCTCCTCGCATTTTTCACACATTTTCATGCTCCTCGCATTTTTCAACCTTTTCATGCTCACGAATTTTTCACACTTTTTCATCTTCCTCGTCTTTTTTTTTTTCTCCTCCTATTTTTCTCCCATTTTCCTGCTCCTGGGATTTTTCACACTTTTCTTGCTCCTCGCATTTTCACACTTTTGATGCTTCTCTTATTTTCCCCACTTTTCTGCTCCTCGTATTTTTCTGTTTTTTTTTTTTCTACTCGTATTTTTCTCCCTTTTTTCTCCTACTAATGTTTTTCACACTTTTCTTGCTCCTCGTATTTTCACCCTTTTGATGCTCCTCTTATTTTGCCCACTTTTCTGCTCCTCGTATTTTTCTGTTTTTTTTTTTTGCTTCTCGTATTTTTCTCCCCTTTTCTGGCTCCTGGTATTTTTCACACTTTTCTTGCTCCTCGTATTTTCACCCTTTTGATGCTCCTCTTATTTTCCCCACTTTTCTGCTCCTCGTATTTTCCTGTTTTTTTTTTTTTTTTTTTTTTTGCTTCTCGTATTTTTCTCCCTTTTCCGGCTCCTGGTATTATTCACACTTTTCTTGCTCCTCGTATTTTCACACTTTTGATGCTCCTCTTATTTTCCCGACTTTTCTGCTCCTCGTATTTTTCTGTTTTTTTTTTTGCTTCTCGTATTTTTCTCCCCTTTTCCGCCTCCTGGTATTTTTCACACTTTTCTTGCTCCTCGTATTTTCACACTTTTGATGCTCCTCTTATTTTCCCCACTTTTCTGCTCCTTGTATTTCCCTGTTTTTTTTTTGCTCCTCGTATTTTCTCCCCTTTTTGTGCTCCTCGTGTTTTTCACACTTTTCATGCTCCTCGTATTTTTTTTTTTGCTCCTCACAATTTTTACACCTTTTCTTGCTCCTTGCATTTTTCAGACCTTTTCATGCTCCTCGTCTTTTTTTTTTTTTGCTCTTCACATTTTTCACACCTTTTCATGCTCCTCGCATTTTTCACACCTTGTCATGCTCCTCGCGTTTTTCACAACTTTTCTTGCTCTTCGTCTTTTTTTTTTTTTGCTCCTCGCATTTTTCACTCCTTTTCATGCTCCTTGCATTTTTCACACCTCTTCATGCTCCTCATATTTTTCAAACATTTTCATGCTCATGAATTTTTCACACATTTTCATGCTCCTCGTCATTTTTTTTTTGCTCCTCGCATTTTTCACTACTTTTCATGCTCCTTGCATTTTTCACACCTTTTCATGCTGCTTGCAATTTTCACACATTTTCATGCTCCTCGAATTTTCACACCTTTTCATGTTCCTCGAATTTTTCACACCTTTTCATGCTCCTCGCATTTTTCACCCTTTTCATGCTCCTCGAATTTTTCACACCTTTTCAATGTCCTCGTCTTTTTTTTTTTTGCTCCTCGCATTTTTCACTCCTTTTCATGGTCCTTTCATTTTTCACACCTCTTCATGCTCCTCGTATTTTTCAAACATTTTCATGCTCATGAATTTTTCACACATTTTCATGCTCCTCGTGATTTTTTTTTGCCCCTCGCATTTTTCACTCCTTTTCATGCTCCTTGCATTTTTCACACCTTTTCATGCTACTTGCAATTTTCACACATTTTCATGCTCCTCGAATGTTTCACACCTTTTCATGTTCCTCGAATTTTTCACACCTTTTCATGCTCCTCGCAGTTTCACACCTTTTCATGCTCCTCGTATTTTTCACAACTTTTCATGCTCCTCGTCTTTTTTTTTTTTGCTCCTCGCATTTTTCACACCTTTTCATGCTCCTCGCGTTTTTCACACCTTTTCATGCTCCTTGCATTTTTCACAGCTTTTCATGCTCCTCGTATTTTTCACACCTTTTCATGCTCACGAATTTTTCACACTTTTTATGCTCCTCGTCTTTTTTTTTCTCCTCGCTTTTTTCACACCTTTTCATGCTCCTCGCATTTTTCACACCTTTTCATGCTCCTCGCATTTTTCACACCTTTTCATGCTCCTCGCATTTTTTACACCTTTTCATGCTCCTTGCATTTTTCACACCTTTTCATGCTCCTCTTCTTTTTTTTTTTGCTCTTCGCATTTTTCACACCTTTTCATGCTGCTTGCAATTTTTACACATTTTCATGCTCCTCGAATTTTCACACCTTTTCATGTTCCTCGAATTTTTGACACCTTTTCATGCTCCTCGCATTTTTCACCCTTTTCATGCTCCTCGAATTTTTCACACCTTTTCATGGTCCTCGTCTTTTTTTTTTTTTGCTCCTCGCATTTTTCACTCCTTCTCATGCTCCTTTCATTTTTCACACCTCTTCATGCTCCTCGTATTTTTCAGACATTTTCATGCTCATGAATTTTTCACACATTTTCATGCTCCTCGTGATTTTTTTTTTGCTCCTTGCATTTTTCACTCCTTTTCATGCTCCTTGCATTTTTCACACCTTTTCATGCTACTTGCAATTTTCACACATTTTCATGCTCCTCGAATGTTTCACACCTTTTCATGTTCCTCGAATTTTTCACACCTTTTCATTCCCCTCGCATTTTCACACCTTTTCATGCTCCTCGCATTTTTCACACCATTTCATGCTCCTCGCAATTTTCACAATTTTTCATGCTCCTCGCATTTTTCACGCCATTTCATGCTCCTCACAATTTTCACTCTTTTTCATGCTCCTCGCATTTTTCACACCTTTTCATGCTCCTCGTAATTTTCACACCTTTTCATGTTGCTCGCATTTTTCACATCTTTTCATGTTCCTCGCATTTTTCACACCTTTTCGTGCTCCTCGCATTTTTCACACCTTTTCATGCTCCTCGCATTTTTAACACCTTTTCATGCTCCTCGCATTTTTCACACATTTTCACGCTCCTCGCATTTTTCACACCTTCATGCTCCTCGCATTTTTCACACCTTTTTATGCTCCTAGAATTTCTGACACCTTTTCATGCTCCTTGAAATTTTCACACCTTTTCATAACCCTCGTATTTTTCACACCTTTTCATGTTCCTCGCAATTTTCACACCTTTTCATGCTCCTCGCATTTTTCACACCTTCCTGCTCCTTGCATTTTTCACACCTTTTCATGCTCCTAGAAATTTTGACACCTTTTCATGCTCCTCGTATTTTTCACAACTTTTCATGCTCCTCGCCTTTTTCACACCTTTTCATGCTCCTCATCTTTTTTTTTTTTCTCCTCGCATATTTCACACCTTCTCATGCTCCTTGCATTTTTCATACCTTTTCATGCTCCTAGAAATTTTGACACCTTTTCATGCTCCTCGTATTTTTCACAACTTTTCATGCTCCTCGCCTTTTTCACACCTTTTCATGCTCCTCATCTTTTTTGTTTTTACTCCTCGCATATTTCACACCTTTTCATGCTCCTTGCAATTTTCACACCTTTTCATGCTCCTTGCAATTTTCACACTTTTTCATGCTCCTCGCCTTTTCCACACCTTTTCATGCTCCTCGCATTTTCACACCTTTTCATGCTCCTCGCATTTTTGACACCTTTTCATGCTCCTCGTCTTTTTTTTTTTTTTTTGCTCTTCGCATTTTTCACACCTTTTCATGCTCCTCGCCTTTTTCACACCTTTTCATGCTGCTCACATTTTTCACACCTTTTCATGCTCCTCGTCTTTTTTTTTTTTTTTGCTCCTTGCATTTTTCACACCTTCATGATCCTGGTATTTTTCACACCTTTTCATGCCTCTCGCCTTTTTCACATCTTTTCATGCTCCTCGTCATTTTTTTTTTGCTCCTCGCATTTTTCACAGCTTTTCATGCTCCTCGTTTTTTTCACAGTTTTTCATGCTCCTCGCATTTTTCACAACTTTTCATGCTCCTCAGCTTTTTTTTTTTTTGCTCCTTGCATTTTGCACACCTTTTCATGCTCCTCACATTTTTCACACTTTTTCATGCTCGTTGCATTTTTCACACCTTTTCATGCTCCTCGCATTTTTCACACCTTTTCATGCTCCTCGCATTTTTCACACATTTTCATGCTCCTCGCATTTTTCAACCTTTTCATGCTCACGAATTTTTCACACTTTTTCATCTTCCTCGTCTTTTTTTTTTTCTCCTCCTATTTTTCTCCCATTTTCCTGCTCCTGGGATTTTTCACACTTTTCTTGCTCCTCGCATTTTCACACTTTTGATGCTTCTCTTATTTTCCCCACTTTTCTGCTCCTCGTATTTTTCTGTTTTTTTTTTTTCTACTCGTATTTTTCTCCCTTTTTTCTCCTACTAATGTTTTTCACACTTTTCTTGCTCCTCGTATTTTCACCCTTTTGATGCTCCTCTTATTTTGCCCACTTTTCTGCTCCTCGTATTTTTCTGTTTTTTTTTTTTGCTTCTCGTATTTTTCTCCCCTTTTCTGGCTCCTGGTATTTTTCACACTTTTCTTGCTCCTCGTATTTTCACCCTTTTGATGCTCCTCTTATTTTCCCCACTTTTCTGCTCCTCGTATTTTCCTGTTTTTTTTTTTTTTTTTTTTTTTGCTTCTCGTATTTTTCTCCCTTTTCCGGCTCCTGGTATTATTCACACTTTTCTTGCTCCTCGTATTTTCACACTTTTGATGCTCCTCTTATTTTCCCGACTTTTCTGCTCCTCGTATTTTTCTGTTTTTTTTTTTGCTTCTCGTATTTTTCTCCCCTTTTCCGCCTCCTGGTATTTTTCACACTTTTCTTGCTCCTCGTATTTTCACACTTTTGATGCTCCTCTTATTTTCCCCACTTTTCTGCTCCTTGTATTTCCCTGTTTTTTTTTTGCTCCTCGTATTTTCTCCCCTTTTTGTGCTCCTCGTGTTTTTCACACTTTTCATGCTCCTCGTATTTTTTTTTTTGCTCCTCACAATTTTTACACCTTTTCTTGCTCCTTGCATTTTTCAGACCTTTTCATGCTCCTCGTCTTTTTTTTTTTTTGCTCTTCACATTTTTCACACCTTTTCATGCTCCTCGCATTTTTCACACCTTGTCATGCTCCTCGCGTTTTTCACAACTTTTCTTGCTCTTCGTCTTTTTTTTTTTTTGCTCCTCGCATTTTTCACTCCTTTTCATGCTCCTTGCATTTTTCACACCTCTTCATGCTCCTCATATTTTTCAAACATTTTCATGCTCATGAATTTTTCACACATTTTCATGCTCCTCGTCATTTTTTTTTTGCTCCTCGCATTTTTCACTACTTTTCATGCTCCTTGCATTTTTCACACCTTTTCATGCTGCTTGCAATTTTCACACATTTTCATGCTCCTCGAATTTTCACACCTTTTCATGTTCCTCGAATTTTTCACACCTTTTCATGCTCCTCGCATTTTTCACCCTTTTCATGCTCCTCGAATTTTTCACACCTTTTCAATGTCCTCGTCTTTTTTTTTTTTGCTCCTCGCATTTTTCACTCCTTTTCATGGTCCTTTCATTTTTCACACCTCTTCATGCTCCTCGTATTTTTCAAACATTTTCATGCTCATGAATTTTTCACACATTTTCATGCTCCTCGTGATTTTTTTTTGCCCCTCGCATTTTTCACTCCTTTTCATGCTCCTTGCATTTTTCACACCTTTTCATGCTACTTGCAATTTTCACACATTTTCATGCTCCTCGAATGTTTCACACCTTTTCATGTTCCTCGAATTTTTCACACCTTTTCATGCTCCTCGCAGTTTCACACCTTTTCATGCTCCTCGTATTTTTCACAACTTTTCATGCTCCTCGTCTTTTTTTTTTTTGCTCCTCGCATTTTTCACACCTTTTCATGCTCCTCGCGTTTTTCACACCTTTTCATGCTCCTTGCATTTTTCACAGCTTTTCATGCTCCTCGTATTTTTCACACCTTTTCATGCTCACGAATTTTTCACACTTTTTATGCTCCTCGTCTTTTTTTTTCTCCTCGCTTTTTTCACACCTTTTCATGCTCCTCGCATTTTTCACACCTTTTCATGCTCCTCGCATTTTTCACACCTTTTCATGCTCCTCGCATTTTTTACACCTTTTCATGCTCCTTGCATTTTTCACACCTTTTCATGCTCCTCTTCTTTTTTTTTTTGCTCTTCGCATTTTTCACACCTTTTCATGCTGCTTGCAATTTTTACACATTTTCATGCTCCTCGAATTTTCACACCTTTTCATGTTCCTCGAATTTTTGACACCTTTTCATGCTCCTCGCATTTTTCACCCTTTTCATGCTCCTCGAATTTTTCACACCTTTTCATGGTCCTCGTCTTTTTTTTTTTTTGCTCCTCGCATTTTTCACTCCTTCTCATGCTCCTTTCATTTTTCACACCTCTTCATGCTCCTCGTATTTTTCAGACATTTTCATGCTCATGAATTTTTCACACATTTTCATGCTCCTCGTGATTTTTTTTTTGCTCCTTGCATTTTTCACTCCTTTTCATGCTCCTTGCATTTTTCACACCTTTTCATGCTACTTGCAATTTTCACACATTTTCATGCTCCTCGAATGTTTCACACCTTTTCATGTTCCTCGAATTTTTCACACCTTTTCATTCCCCTCGCATTTTCACACCTTTTCATGCTCCTCGCATTTTTCACACCATTTCATGCTCCTCGCAATTTTCACAATTTTTCATGCTCCTCGCATTTTTCACGCCATTTCATGCTCCTCACAATTTTCACTCTTTTTCATGCTCCTCGCATTTTTCACACCTTTTCATGCTCCTCGTAATTTTCACACCTTTTCATGTTGCTCGCATTTTTCACATCTTTTCATGTTCCTCGCATTTTTCACACCTTTTCGTGCTCCTCGCATTTTTCACACCTTTTCATGCTCCTCGCATTTTTAACACCTTTTCATGCTCCTCGCATTTTTCACACATTTTCACGCTCCTCGCATTTTTCACACCTTCATGCTCCTCGCATTTTTCACACCTTTTTATGCTCCTAGAATTTCTGACACCTTTTCATGCTCCTTGAAATTTTCACACCTTTTCATAACCCTCGTATTTTTCACACCTTTTCATGTTCCTCGCAATTTTCACACCTTTTCATGCTCCTCGCATTTTTCACACCTTCCTGCTCCTTGCATTTTTCACACCTTTTCATGCTCCTAGAAATTTTGACACCTTTTCATGCTCCTCGTATTTTTCACAACTTTTCATGCTCCTCGCCTTTTTCACACCTTTTCATGCTCCTCATCTTTTTTTTTTTTCTCCTCGCATATTTCACACCTTCTCATGCTCCTTGCATTTTTCATACCTTTTCATGCTCCTAGAAATTTTGACACCTTTTCATGCTCCTCGTATTTTTCACAACTTTTCATGCTCCTCGCCTTTTTCACACCTTTTCATGCTCCTCATCTTTTTTGTTTTTAATCCTCGCATATTTCACACCTTTTCATGCTCCTCGCATTTTTCACACCTTTTCATGCTCCTCGCATTTTTCACACCTTTTCCTGTTCCTTTCATTTTTCACACCTTTTCATGCTCCTTGCATTTTTCACACTTTTCATGCTCGTTGCATTTTTCACACGTTTTCATGCTCCTTGTCTTTTTTTTATTTTTTGTTTGCTCTTCGCATTTTTCACACCTTTTCATTTTCCTCGAATTTTTCACACCTTTTCATGCTCCTCGCAATTTTCACACCTTTTCATGCTCCTTGCAATTTTCACACTTTTTCATTCTCCTCGCCTTTTCCACACCTTTTCATGCTCCTCGCATTTTCACACCTTTTCATGCTCCTCGCATTTTTGACACCTTTTCATGCTCCTCGTCTTTTTTTTTTTTTTGCTCTTCGCATTTTTCACACCTTTTCAAGCTCCTCGCCTTTTTCACACCTTTTCATGCTCTCGCATTTTTCACACCTTTTCATGCTCCTCGTCTTTTTTTTTTTTTTTTTGCTCCTTGCATTTTTCACACCTTCATGATCCTGGTATTTTTCACACCTTTTCATGCCTCTCGCCTTTTTCACATCTTTTCATGCTCCTCGTCATTTTTTTTTTTGCTCCTCGCATTTTTCACAGCTTTTCATGCTCCTCGTTTTTTTCACAGTTTTTCATGCTCCTCGCATTTTTCACAACTTTTCATGCTCCTCAGCTTTTTCTTTTTTGCTCCTTGCATTTTTCACACCTTTTCATGCTCCTCGCATTTTTCACACCTTTTCATGCTCGTTGCATTTTTCACACCTTTTCATGCTCCTCGCATCTTTCACACCTTTTCATGCTCCTCGCATTTTTCACTCCTTTTCATGCTCACGAATTTTTCATACATTTTCATGCTCCTCGTCATTTTTTTTTTGCTCCTTGCATTTTTCACTCCTTTTCATGCTCCTTGCAATTTTCACACCTTTTCATGCTCCTCGAATTTTCATACCTTTTCATGTTTCTCGAATTTTTCACAACTTTTCATGCTCCTCGCATTTTTCACACCTTTTCATGCTCCTCGTCTTTTTTTTTTTGCTCTTCGCATTTTTCACACCTTTTCATGCTGCTCGCCTTTTTCACACCTTTTCATGCTCCTCGTCATTTTTTTTTTGCTCCTCGCATTTTTCACAGCTTTTCATGCTCTTCGTACTTTTCACAGCTTTTCATGCTGCTCGCATTTTTCACACCTTTTCATGCTCCTCGCCTTTTTTTTTTTTTTTTTGCTCCTTGCATTTTTCACACCTTTTCATTATCCTGGTTTTTTTCCACACCTTTTCATGTTCCTCGAATTTTTCACACCTTTTCATGCTCCTCGCATTTTTCACATCTTTTCATGCTCCTCGCAATTTTCACACCTTTTCATGCTCCTCGAATTTTTCACAATTTTCATGCTCCTCGCCTTTTTTTTTCTTTTGCTCCTCGCATTTTTCACAGCTATTCATGTTCCTCGTATTTTTCACACCATTTCATGCTCCTAGAATTTTTGACACCTTTTCATGCTCCGCGAAATTTTCACACCTTTTCATGCTCCTCATATTTTTCACACCTTTTCCTGTTCCTTGCATTTTTCACACCTTTTCATGCTCCTTGCATTTTTCACACTTTTAATGCTCGTTGCATTTTTCACACCTTTTCATGGTCCTCGTCTTTTTTTATTTTTTGTTTGCTCTTCGCATTTTTCACACCTTTTCATTTTCCTCGAATTTTTCACACCTTTTCATGCTCCTCGCATTTTTCAAACCTTTTCATGTTCCTCGTCTTTTTTTTTTTTTGCTCCGTTTATTTTTCTCCCATTTTCCTGCTCCTGGGATTTTTCACACTTTTCTTGCTCCTTGCATTTTCACACTTTTGATGCTTCTCTTATTTTCCCTACTTCTCTGCTCCTGGTATTTTTCTGTTTTTTTTTTTTTTTTGCTCCTCGTATTTTTCCCCGTTTTTTCTCCTCCTCCTGTTTTTCACACTTTTCTTGCTCCTCTCATTTTCACACTTTTGATGCTTCTCTTATTTTCCCCACTTTTCTGCTCCACGTATTTCTCTGTTTTTTTTTTTTTTTTTTTTTTTTTGCTCCTCGTATTTTTCTCCCCTTTTACTGCTCCTCGTGTTTTTCACACTTTTCCTGCTCCTCGTATTTTCACACTTTTGATGCTCCTCTTATTTTCCCCACTTTCCTGCTCCTCGTATATTTCTGTTTTGTTTTTTTTTGCTCCTTGTATTTTTCTCCCCTTTTCCTGCTCCTCGTGTTTTTCACACTTTTCATGCTCCTAGTTTTTTTTTTTTTGCTCCTCACATTTTTCACACCTTTTCCTACTCCTTGCATTTTTCACACCTTTTCATGCTTCTCGCATTTTTCACACTTTTTCATGCTCCTTGCATTTTTCACACCTTTTCATGCTCCTCGCATTTTTCACACCTTTTCATGCTCCTCGCATTTTTCACACCTTTTCATGCTCGTTGCATTTTTCACACCTTTTCATGCTCCTCGCATCTTTCACACCTTTTCATGCTCCTCGCATTTTTCACTACTTTTCATGCTCACGAATTTTTCATACATTTTCATGCTCCTCGTCATTTTTTTTTTTGCTCCTTGCATTTTTCACACCTTTTCATGCTCCTTGCAATTTTCACACCTTTTCATGCTCCTCGAATTTTCATACCTTTTCATGTTTCTCGAATTTTTCACAACTTTTCATGCTCCTCGCATTTCTCACACCTTTTCATGCTCCTCGTCTTTTTTTTTTTGCTCTTCGCATTTTTCACACCTTTTAATGCTGCTCACCTTTTTCACACCTTTTCATGCTCCTCGTCATTTTTTTTTTGCTCCTCGCATTTTTCACAGCTTTTCATGCTCTTCGTACTTTTCACAGCTTTTCATGCTGCTCGCATTTTTCACACCTTTTCATGCTCCTCGCCTTTTTTTTTTTTTTGCTCCTTGCATTTTTCACACCTTTTCATTATCCTGGTATTTTTCCACACCTTTTCATGTTCCTCGAATTTTTCACACCTTTTCATGCTCCTCGCATTTTTCACACCTTGTCATGCTCCTCGCGTTTTTCACAACTTTTCTTGCTCTTCGTCTTTTTTTTTTTTGCTCCTCGCATCTTTCACTCCTTTTCATGCTCCTTGCATTTTTCACACCTCTTCATGCTCCTCATATTTTTCAAACATTTTCATGCTCATGAATTTTTCACAAATTTTCATGCTCCTCGTCATTTTTTTTTTGCTCCTCGCATTTTTCACTCCTTTTCATGCTCCTTGCATTTTTCACACCTTTTCATGCTGCTTGCAATTTTCACACATTTTCATGCTTCTCGAATTTTCACACCTTTTCATGTTCCTCGAATTTTTCACACCTTTTCATGCTCCTCGCATTTTTCACCCTTTTCATGCTCCTCGAATTTTTCACACCTTTTCAATGTCCTCGTCTTTTTTTTTTTTGCTCCTCGCTTTTTTCACTCCTTTTCATGGTCCTTTCATTTTTCACACCTCTTCATGCTCCTCGTATTTTTCAAACATTTTCATGCTCATGAATGTTTCACACATTTTCATGCTCCTCGTGATTTTTTTTTGCCCCTCGCATTTTTCACTCCTTTTCATGCTCCTTGCATTTTTCACACCTTTTCATGCTACTTGCAATTTTCACACATTTTCATGCTCCTCGAATGTTTCACACCTTTTCATGTTCCTCGAATTTTTCACACCTTTTCATGCTCCTCGCAGTTTCACACCTTTTCATGCTCCTCGTATTTTTCACAACTTTTCATGCTCCTCGTCTTTTTTTTTTTTTGCTCCTCGCATTTTTCACACCTTTTCATGCTCCTCGCGTTTTTCACACCTTTTCATGCTCCTTGCATTTTTCACACCTTTTCATGCTCCTCGCATCTTTCACACCTTTTCATGCTCCTCGCATTTTTCACTCCTTTTCATGCTCACGAATTTTTCATACATTTTCATGCTCCTCGTCATTTTTTTTTTGCTCCTTGCATTTTTCACACCTTTTCATGCTCCTTGCAATTTTCACACCTTTTCATGCTCCTCGAATTTTCATACCTTTTCATGTTTCTCGAATTTTTCACAACTTTTCATGCTGCTCGCCTTTTTCACACCTTTTCATGCTCCTCGTCATTTTTTTTTTGCTCCTCGCATTTTTCACAGCTTTTCATGCTCTTCGTACTTTTCACAGCTTTTCATGCTGCTCGCATTTTTCACACCTTTTCATGCTCCTCGCCTTTTTTTTTTTTTTTTTTGCTCCTTGCATTTTTCACACCTTTTCATTATCCTGGTATTTTTCCACACCTTTTCATGTTCCTCGAATTTTTCACACCTTTTCATGCTCCTCGCATTTTTCACATCTTTTCATGCTCCTCGCAATTTTCACACCTTTTCATGCTCCTCGAATTTTTCACAATTTTCATGCTCCTCGCCTTTTTTTTTCTTTTGCTCCTCGCATTTTTCACAGCTATTCATGTTCCTCGTATTTTTCACACCATTTCATGCTCCTAGAATTTTTGACACCTTTTCATGCTCCGCGAAATTTTCACACCTTTTCATGCTCCTCATATTTTTCACACCTTTTCCTGTTCCTTGCATTTTTCACACCTTTTCATGCTCCTTGCATTTTTCACACTTTTAATGCTCGTTGCATTTTTCACACCTTTTCATGGTCCTCGTCTTTTTTTATTTTTTGTTTGCTCTTCGCATTTTTCACACCTTTTCATTTTCCTCGAATTTTTCACACCTTTTCATGCTCCTCGCATTTTTCAAACCTTTTCATGTTCCTCGTCTTTTTTTTTTTTGCTCCGTTTATTTTTCTCCCATTTTCCTGCTCCTGGGATTTTTCACACTTTTCTTGCTCCTTGCATTTTCACACTTTTGATGCTTCTCTTTTTTTCCCTACTTCTCTGCTCCTGGTATTTTTCTGTTTTTTTTTTTTTTTTTTTTTTTGCTCCTCGTATTTTTCCCCGTTTTTTCTCCTCCTCCTGTTTTTCACACTCTTCTTGCTGCTCGTATTTTCACACTTTTGATGCTCCTCTTATTTTCCCCACTTTTCTGTTCCTCGTATTTTTCTGTAATTTTTTTTTTTTTTTTTGCTTCTCGTATTTTTCTCCCCTTTTCCGGCTCCTGGTATTTTTCACACTTTTCTTGCTCCTCGTATTTTCACACTTTTGATGCTCCTCTTATTTTCCCCACTTTTTTGCTCCTTGTATTTTTCTGTTGTTTATTTTTTTTTGCTCCTCGTATTTTTCTGTTTTTTTTTTTTTTTTGCTCCTCGTATTTTTCTCCCATTTTCCTGCTCCTGGGATTTTTCACACTTTTCTTGCTCCTCTCATTTTCACACTTTTGATGCTTCTCTTATTTTCCCCACTTTTCTGCTCCACGTATTTCTCTGTTTTTTTTTTTTTTTTTTGCTCCTCGTATTTTTCTCCGCTTTTACTGCTCCTCGTGTTTTTCACACTTTTCCTGCTCCTCGTATTTTCACACTTTTGATGCTCCTCTTATTTTCCCCACTTTCCTGCTCCTCGTATATTTCTGTTTTTTTTTTTTTGCTCCTTGTATTTTTCTCCCCTTTTCCTGCTCCTCGTGTTTTCACACTTTTCATGCTCCTCGTTTTTTTTTTTTTTGCTCCTCACATTTTTCACACCTTTTCTTGCTTCTTGCATTTTTCACACCTTTTCATGCTCACGAATTTTTCACACTTTTTATGCTCCTCGTCTTTTTTTTTCTCCTCGCTTTTTTCACACCTTTTCATGCTCCTCGCATTTTTCACACCTTTTCATGCTCCTCGCATTTTTCACACCTTTTCATGCTCCTCGCATTTTTTACACCTTTTCATGCTCCTCGCATTTTTCACACCTTTTCATGCTCCTCTTCTTTTTTTTTTTGCTCTTCGCATTTTTCACACTTTTTCATGCTACTTGCAATTTTTACACATTTTCATGCTCCTCGAATTTTCACATCTTTTCATGTTCCTCGAATTTTTGACACCTTTTCATGCTCCTCGCATTTTTCACCCTTTTCATGCTCCTCGAATTTTTCACACCTTTTCATGGTCCTCGTCTTTTTTTTTTTTTGCTCCTCGCATTTTTCACTCCTTCTCATGCTCCTTTCATTTTTCACACCTCTTCATGCTCCTCGTATTTTTCAGACATTTTCATGCTCATGAATTTTTCACACATTTTCATGCTCCTCGTGATTTTTTTTTTGCTCCTCGCATTTTTCACTCCTTTTCATGCTCCTTGCATTTTTCACACCTTTTCATGCTACTTGCAATTTTCACACATTTTCATGCTCCTCGAATGTTTCACACCTTTTCATGTTCCTCGAATTTTTCACACCTTTTCATTCCCCTCGCATTTTTCACACCTTTTCATGCTCCTCGCATTTTTCACACCATTTCATGCTCCTCGCAATTTTCACAATTTTTCATGCTCCTCGCATTTTTCACGCCATTTCATGCTCCTCACAATTTTCACTCTTTTTCATGCTCCTCGCATTTTTCACACCTTTTCATGCTCCTCGTAATTTTCACACCTTTTCATGTTGCTCGCATTTTTCACATCTTTTCATGTTCCTCGCATTTTTCACACCTTTTCGTGCTCCTCGCATTTTTCACACCTTTTCGTGCTCCTCGCATTTTTAACACCTTTTCATGCTCCTCGCATTTTTCACACATTTTCACGCTCCTCGCATTTTTCACACCTTCATGCTCCTCGCATTTTTCACACCTTTTTATGCTCCTAGAATTTCTGACACCTTTTCATGCTCCTTGAAATTTTCACACCTTTTCATAACCCTCGTATTTTTCACACCTTTTCATGTTCCTCGCAATTTTCACACCTTTTCATGCTCCTCGCATTTTTCACACCTTCCTGCTCCTTGCATTTTTCACACCTTTTCATGCTCCTAGAAATTTTGACACCTTTTCATGCTCCTCGTATTTTTCACAACTTTTCATGCTCCTCGCCTTTTTCACACCTTTTCATGCTCCTCATCTTTTTTTTTTTTTTTACTCCTCGCATATTTCACACCTTCTCATGCTCCTTGCATTTTTCACACCTTTTCATGCTCCTAGAAATTTTGACACCTTTTCATGCTCCTCGTATTTTTCACAACTTTTCATGCTCCTCGCCTTTTTCACACCTTTTCATGCTCCTCATCTTTTTTGTTTTTACTCCTCGCATATTTCACACCTTTTCATGCTCCTCGCAATTTTCACACCTTTTCATGCTCCTCGCATTTTTCACACCTTTTCCTGTTCCTTTCATTTTTCACACCTTTTCATGCTCCTTGCATTTTTCACACTTTTCATGCTCGTTGCATTTTTCACACGTTTTCATGCTCCTTGTCTTTTTTTTATTTTTTGTTTGCTCTTCGCATTTTTCACACCTTTTCATTTTTCTCGAATTTTTCACACCTTTTCATGCTCCTCGCAATTTTCACACCTTTTCATTCTCCTTGCAATTTTCACACTTTTTCATGCTCCTCGCCTTTTCCACACCTTTTCATGCTCCTCGCATTTTCACACCTTTTCATGCTCCTCGCATTTTTGACACCTTTTCATGCTCCTCGTCTTTTTTTTTTTTTTTGCTCTTCGCATTTTTCACACCTTTTCATGCTCCTCGCCTTTTTCACACCTTTTCATGCTGCTCGCATTTTTCACACCTTTTCATGCTCCTCGTCTTTTTTTTTTTTTTTTGCTCCTTGCATTTTTCACACCTTCATGATCCTGGTATTTTTCACACCTTTTCATGCCTCTCGCCTTTTTCACATCTTTTCATGCTCCTCGTCATTTTTTTTTTTTGCTCCTCGCATTTTTCACAGCTTTTCATGCTCCTCGTTTTTTTCACAATTTTTCATGCTCCTCGCATTTTTCACAACTTTTCATGCTCCTCAGCTTTTTCTTTTTTGCTCCTTGCATTTTTCACACCTTTTCATGCTCCTCGCATTTTTCACACCTTTTCATGCTCGTTGCATTTTTCACACCTTTTCATGCTCCTCGCATCTTTTACACCTTTTCATGCTCCTCGCATTTTTCACTCCTTTTCATGCTCACGAATTTTTCATACATTTTCATGCTCCTCGTCATTTTTTTTTTGCTCCTTGCATTTTTCACACCTTTTCATGCTCCTTGCAATTTTCACACCTTTTCATGCTCCTCGAATTTTCATACCTTTTCATGTTTCTCGAATTTTTCACACCTTTTCATGCTGCTCGCCTTTTTCACACCTTTTCATGCTCCTCGTCATTTTTTTTTTGCTCCTCGCATTTTTCACAGCTTTTCATGCTCTTCGTACTTTTCACAGCTTTTCATGCTGCTCGCATTTTTCACACCTTTTCATGCTCCTCGCCTTTTTTTTTTTTTTTTTTGCTCCTTGCATTTTTCACACCTTTTCATTATCCTGGTATTTTTCCACACCTTTTCATGTTCCTCGAATTTTTCACACCTTTTCATGCTCCTCGCATTTTTCACATCTTTTCATGCTCCTCGCAATTTTCACACCTTTTCATGCTCCTCGAATTTTTCACAATTTTCATGCTCCTCGCCTTTTTTTTTCTTTTGCTCCTCGCATTTTTCACAGCTATTCATGTTCCTCGTATTTTTCACACCATTTCCTGCTCCTAGAATTTTTGACACCTTTTCATGCTCCGCGAAATTTTCGCACCTTTTCATGCTCCTCATATTTTTCACACCTTTTCCTGTTCCTTGCATTTTTCACACCTTTTCATGCTCCTTGCATTTTTCACACTTTTAATGCTCGTTGCATTTTTCACACCTTTTCATGGTCCTCGTCTTTTTTTATTTTTTGTTTGCTCTTCGCATTTTTCACACCTTTTCATTTTCCTCGAATTTTTCACACCTTTTCATGCTCCTCGCATTTTTCAAACCTTTTCATGTTCCTCGTCTTTTTTTTTTTTGCTCCGTTTATTTTTCTCCCATTTTCCTGCTCCTGGGATTTTTCACACTTTTCTTGCTCCTTGCATTTTCACACTTTTGATGCTTCTCTTATTTTCCCTACTTCTCTGCTCCTGGTATTTTTCTGTTTTTTTTTTTTTTTTTTTTTTCTCCTCGTATTTTTCCCCGTTTTTTCTCCTCCTCCTGTTTTTCACACTCTTCTTGCTGCTCGTATTTTCACACTTTTGATGCTCCTCTTATTTTCCCCACTTTTCTGCTCCTCGTATTTTTCTGTAATTTTTTTTTTTTTTTTTTGCTTCTCGTATTTTTCTCCCCTTTTCCGGCTCCTGGTATTTTTCACACTTTTCTTGCTCCTCGTATTTTCACACTTTTGATGCTCCTCTTATTTTCCCCACTTTTTTGCTCCTTGTATTTTTCTGTTTTTTATTTTTTTTTGCTCCTCGTATTTTTTTTTTTTTTTTTTTTTTCTCCTCGTATTTTTCTCCCATTTTCCTGCTCCTGGGATTTTTCACACTTTTCTTGCTCCTCTCATTTTCACACTTTTGATGCTTCTCTTATTTTCCCCACTTTTCTGCTCCTCGTATTTCTCTGTTTTTTTTTTTTTTTTGCTCCTCGTATTTTTCTCCCCTTTTACTGCTCCTCGTGTTTTTCACACTTTTCCTGCTCCTCGTATTTTCACACTTTTGATGCTCCTCTTATTTTCCCCACTTTCCTGCTCCTCGTATATTTCTGTTTTTTTTTTTTTTGCTCCTTGTATTTTTCTCCCCTTTTCCTGCTCCTCGTGTTTTCACACTTTTCATGCTCCTCGTTTTTTTTTTTTTTGCTCCTCACATTTTTCACACCTTTTCTTGCTCCTTGCATTTTTCACACCTTTTCATGCTCCTCGCATTTTTCACAATTTTCATGCTCCTCGTCTTTTTTTTTTATTTTGCTCCTTGCATTTTTCACAGCTATTCATATTCTTCGTATTTTTCACACCATTTCATGCTCCTCGAAATTTTCACACCTTTTCATGCTCGTCATATTTTTCACACCTTTTCCTGTTCCTCGCATTTTTCACACCTTTTCATGCTCCTTGCATTTTTCACACGTTTTCATGCTCGTTGCATTTTTCACACCTTTTCATGCTCCTCGTCTGTTTTTTTTTTTTTTTGCTCTTCGCATTTTTCAAACCTTTTCATGTTCCTCGTCTTTTTTTTTTTTTTTTTTTTTTTTGCTTCTCTTATTTTTCTCCCATTTTCCTGCTCCTGGGATTTTTCACACTTTTCTTGCTCCTCTCATTTTCACACTTTTGATGCTTCTCTTATTTTCCCCACTTTTCTGCTCCTCGTATTTCTCTGTTTTTTTTTTTTTTTTGCTCCTCATATTTTTCTCCCCTTTTCCTGCTCCTCCTGTTTTTCACACTTTTCATGCTCCTCGTATTTTTTTTTTTGCTCCTCACATTTTTCACACCTTTTCTTGCTCCTTGCATTTTTCACACCTTTTCATGCTCCTCGCATTTTTCACAATTTTCATGCTCCTCGTGTTTCTTTTTTTATTTTGCTCCTTGCATTTTTCACAGCTATTCATGTTCTTCATATTTTTCACACCATTTCATGCTCCTCGAAATTTTCACACCTTTTCATGCTCGTCATATTTTTCACACCTTTTCCTGTTCCTCGCATTTTTCACACCTTTTCATGCTCCTTGCATTTTTCACACGTTTTCATGCTCGTTGCATTTTTCACACCTTTTCATGCTCCTCGTCTTTTTTTTTTTTTTGCTCTTCGCATTTTTCACACCTTTTCATGTTCCTCGAATTTTTCATACCTTTTCATGCTCCTCGCATTTTTCAAACCTTTTCTTGTTCCTCGTCTTTTTTTTTTTTTTTTTTTGCTCCTCTTATTTTTCTCCCATTTTCCTGCTCCTGGGATTTTTCACACTTTTCTTTCTCCTCTCATTTTCACACTTTTGATGCTTCTCTTATTTTCCCCACTTTTCTGCTCCTCGTATTTCTCTGTTTTTTTTTTTTTTTTTTGCTCCTCGTATTTTTCTCCCCTTTTCCTGCTCCTCCTGTTTTTCACACTTTTCATGCTCCTCGTATTTTTTTTTTTGCTCCTCACATTTTTCACACCTTTTCTTGCTCCTATCATTTTTCACACCTTTTCATGCTCCTCGCATTTTTCACTTCTTTTCATGCTCCTGGCATTTTTCACACCTTTTCATGCTCCTTGCAATTTTCACACCTTTTCATGCTCGCATTTTTCACACCTTTTCATGCTCCTCGCATTTTTCACACGTTTTCATGTTCCTCGTCTTTTTTTTTTTTTGCTCTTCGCATTTTTCACACCCTTTCATGCTCCTGCCATTTTTCACACCTTTTCATGCTCCTCGCATTTTTCACACCTTTTCATGCTCCTCGCATTTTTCACACCTTTTCATGCTCCTCGCATTTTCACACCTTTTCATGCTCCTCGCATTTTTCACACCTTTTCACGCTCCTCGTCTTTTTTTTAGTGCTCTTCGAATTTTTCACACCTTTTCATGCTCCTCGCATTTTTCACACCTTTTCATGCTCCTCGCATTTTCCACACCTTTTCATGCTCCTCGCGTTTTTCACAACTTTTCTTGCTCTTCGTCTTTTTTTTTTTTTTTTGCTCTTCACATTTTTCACACCTTTTCATTTTCCTCGAATTTTTCACACCTTTTCATGCTCCTCGCATTTTTCAAACCTTTTCATGTTCCTCGTCTTTTTTTTTTTTCTCCTCCTAATTTTCTCCCATTTTCCTGCTCCTGGGATTTTTCACACTCTTCTTGCTCCTCGCATTTTCACACTTTTGATGCTTCTCTTATTTTCCTCACTTTTCTGCTCCTCGTATTTTTCTGTTTTTTTTTTCTTGCTACTCGTATTTTTCTCCCTTTTCTCTCCTCCTAAGGTTTTTCACATTTTTCTTGCTCCTCGTATTTTCACCCTTTTGATGCTCCTCTTATTTTCCTCACTTTTCTGCTCCTTGTATTTTTCCTTTTTTTATTTTTTTTTGCTCCTCGTATTTTTCTGTTTTTTTTTTTTTTTTTGCTCCTCGTATTTTTCTCCCATTTTCCTGCTCCTGGGATTTTTCACATTTTTCTTGCTCCTCTCATTTTCACACTTTTGATGCTTCTCTTATTTTCCCCACTTTTCCGCTCCTTGTATTTCCCTGTTTTTTTTTTTTGCTCCTCGTATTTTCTCCCCTTTTCCTGCTCCTCGTGTTTTTCACACTTTTCATGCTCCTCGTATTTTTTTTTTGCTCCTCACAATTTTTACACCTTTTCTTGCTCCTTGCATTTTTCACACCTTTTCATGCTCCTCGCATTTTTCACACCTTTTCATGTTCCTCGCATTTTTCATACCTTTTCCTATTCCTCGCATTTTTCACTCCTTTTCATGCTCCTCATATTTTTTTTGTTGCTCCTCGCATTTTTCACACTTTTTCATGCTCCTCGTCTTTTTTTTTTTTGTTCTTCGCATTTTTCACACCTTTTCATTCTCCTTGCAATTTTCACACCTTTTCATTCTCCTCGCATTTTTCACACCTTTTCATGCTCCTCGCATTTTTGACACTTTTCATGCTCCTTGTCTTTTTTTTTTTGCTCCTCGCATTTTCACACCTTTTCATGCTCCTCGCATTTATCACAAATTTTCATGCTCCTCGTCTTTTTTTTTTTTGCTCCTCGCATTTTTCACACCTTTTCCTGCTCCTCGCATTTTTCACAGCTTTTCATGCTCCTTGCATTTTTCACACCTTTTCATGCTCCTCGTATTTTTCACACCTTTTCATGCTCACGAATTTTTCACACTTTTTTATTCTCCTCATCTTTTTTTTTTCTCCTCGCTTTTTTTACACCTTTTCATGCTCCTTGCAATTTTCACACCTTTTCATTCTCCTCGCATTTTTCACACGTTTTCATGCTTCTCGCATTTTTCACACCTTTTCATGCTCCTCGCATTTTCACACCTTTTCATGCTCCTCGCATTTTTCACACCTTTTCATGCTCCTCGTCTTTTTCATTTTTTTGCTCCTCGCATTTTTCACACCTTTTCATGCTCCTCATCTTTTTTTTTTTGGCTCTTTGCATTTTTCACACCTTTTCATGCTCCTCGCATTTTTCACACCTTTTCATGCTCCTCGCATTTTTCACACCTTTTCATGCTCCTCGCATTTTTCACTCCTTTTCATGGTCCTTGCATTTTTCACACCTTTTCATGCTACTTGCAATTTTCACACATTTTCATGCTCCTCGAATGTTTCACACCTTTTCATGTTCCTCGAATTTTTCACACCTTTTCATGCTCCTCGCAGTTTCACACCTTTTCATGCTCCTCGTATTTTTCACAACTTTTCATGCTCCTCGTCTTTTTTTTTTTTTGCTCCTCGCATTTTTCACACCTTTTCATGCTCCTCGCGTTTTTCACACCTTTTCATGCTCCTTGCATTTTTCACAGCTTTTCATCCTCCTCGTATTTTTCACACCTTTTCATGCTCACGAATTTTTCACACTTTTTATGCTCCTCGTCTTTTTTTTTCTCCTCGCTTTTTTCACACCTTTTCATGCTCCTCGCATTTTTCACACCTTTTCATGCTCCTCGCATTTTTCACACCTTTTCATGCTCCTCGCATTTTTTACACCTTTTCATGCTCCTCGCATTTTTCACACATTTTCATGCTCCTCTTCTTTTTTTTTTTTGCTCTTCGCATTTTTCACACCTTTTCATGCTGCTTGCAATTTTTACACATTTTCATGCTCCTCGAATTTTCACACCTTTTCATGTTCCTCGAATTTTTGACACCTTTTCATGCTCCTCGCATTTTTCACCCTTTTCATGCTCCTCGAATTTTTCACACCTTTTCATGGTCCTCGTCTTTTTTTTTTTTTGCTCCTCGCATTTTTCACTCCTTCTCATTCTCCTTTCATTTTTCACACCTCTTCATGCTCCTCGCATTTTTCAGACATTTTCATGCTCATGAATTTTTCACACATTTTCATGCTCCTCGTGATTTTTTTTTTGCTCCTCGCATTTTTCACTCCTTTTCATGCTCCTTGCATTTTTCACACCTTTTCATGCTACTTGCAATTTTCACACATTTTCATGCTCCTCGAATGTTTCACACCTTTTCATGTTCCTCGAATTTTTCACACCTTTTCATGCCCCTCGCATTTTTCACACCTTTTCATGCTCCTCGCATTTTTCACACCATTTCATGCTCCTCGCAATTTTCACAATTTTTCATGCTCCTCGCATTTTTCACGCCATTTCATGCTCCTCACAATTTTCACACTTTTTCATGCTCCTCGCATTTTTCACACCTTTTCATGCTCCTCGTAATTTTCACACCTTTTCATGTTGCTCGCATTTTTCACATCTTTTCATGTTCCTCGCATTTTTCACACCTTTTCGTGCTCCTCGCATTTTTCACACCTTTTCATGCTCCTCGTATTTTTAACACCTTTTCATGCTCCTCGCATTTTTCACACATTTTCACGCTCCTCGCATTTTTCACACCTTCATGCTCCTCGCATTTTTCACACCTTTTTATGCTCCTAGAATTTCTGACACCTTTTCATGCTCCTTGAAATTTTCACACCTTTTCATAACCCTCGTATTTTTCACACCTTTTCATGTTCCTCGCAATTTTCACACCTTTTCATGCTCCTCGCATTTTTCACACCTTCCTGCTCCTTGCATTTTTCACACCTTTTCATGCTCCTAGAAATTTTGACACCTTTTCATGCTCCTCGTATTTTTCACAACTTTTCATGCTCCTCGCCTTTTTCACACCTTTTCATGCTCCTCATCTTTTTTTTTTTACTCCTCGCATATTTCACACCTTCTCATGCTCCTTGCATTTTTCACACCTTTTCATGCTCCTAGAAATTTTGACACCTTTTCATGCTCCTCGTATTTTTCACAACTTTTCATGCTCCTCGCCTTTTTCACACCTTTTCATGCTCCTCATCTTTTTTGTTTTTACTCCTCGCATATTTCACACCTTTTCCTGTTCCTTTCATTTTTCACACCTTTTCATGCTCCTTGCATTTTTCACACTTTTCATGCTCGTTGCATTTTTCACACGTTTTCATGCTCCTTGTCTTTTTTTTATTTTTTGTTTGCTCTTCGCATTTTTCACACCTTTTCATTTTCCTCGAATTTTTCACACCTTTTCATGCTCCTCGCATTTTTCACACCTTTTCATGCTCCTCGCAATTTTCACACTTTTTCATGCTCCTCGCCTTTTCCACACCTTTTCATGCTCCTCGCATTTTCACACCTTTTCATGCTCCTCGCATTTTTGACACCTTTTCATGCTCCTCGTCTTTTTTTTTTTTTGCTCTTCGCATTTTTCACACCTTTTCATGCTCCTCGCCTTTTTCACACCTTTTCATGCTGCTCGCATTTTTCACACCTTTTCATGCTCCTCGTCTTTTTTTTTTTTTTTTGCTCCTTGCATTTTTCACACCTTCATGATCCTGGTATTTTTCACACCTTTTCATGCCTCTCGCCTTTTTCACATCTTTTCATGCTCCTCGTCATTTTTTTTTTGCTCCTCGCATTTTTCACAGCTTTTCATGCTCCTCGTTTTTTTCACAGTTTTTCATGCTCCTCGCATTTTTCACAACTTTTCATGCTCCTCAGCTTTTTCTTTTTTGCTCCTTGCATTTTTCACACCTTTTCATGCTCCTCGCATTTTTCACACCTTTTCATGCTCGTTGCATTTTTCACACCTTTTCATGCTCCTCGCATCTTTCACACCTTTTCATGCTCCTCGCATTTTTCACTCCTTTTCATGCTCACGAACTTTTCATACATTTTCATGCTCCTCGTCATTTTTTTTTTGCTCCTTGCATTTTTCACACCTTTTCATGCTCCTTGCAATTTTCACACCTTTTCATGCTCCTCGAATTTTCATACCTTTTCATGTTTCTCGAATTTTTCACAACTTTTCATGCTCCTCGCATTTTTCACACCTTTTCATGCTCCTCGTCTTTTTTTTTTTGCTCTTCGCATTTTTCACACCTTTTCATGCTGCTCGCCTTTTTCACACCTTTTCATGCTCCTCGTCATTTTTTTTTTGCTCCTCGCATTTTTCACAGCTTTTCATGCTCTTCGTACTTTTCACAGCTTTTCATGCTGCTCGCATTTTTCACACCTTTTCATGCTCCTCGCCTTTTTTTTTTTTTTTTTGCTCCTTGCATTTTTCACACCTTTTCATTATCCTGGTATTTTTCCACACCTTTTCATGTTCCTCGAATTTTTCACACCTTTTCATGCTCCTCGCATTTTTCACATCTTTTCATGCTCCTCGCAATTTTCACACCTTTTCATGCTCCTCGAATTTTTCACAATTTTCATGCTCCTCGCCTTTTTTTTTCTTTTGCTCCTCGCATTTTTCACAGCTATTCATGTTCCTCGTATTTTTCACACCATTTCATGCTCCTAGAATTTTTGACACCTTTTCATGCTCCGCGAAATTTTCACACCTTTTCATGCTCCTCATATTTTTCACACCTTTTCCTGTTCCTTTCATTTTTCACACCTTTTCATGCTCCTTGCATTTTTCACACTTTTAATGCTCATTGCATTTTTCACACCTTTTCATGGTCCTCGTCTTTTTTTATTTTTTGTTTGCTCTTCGCATTTTTCACACCTTTTCATTTTCCTCGAATTTTTCACACCTTTTCATGCTCCTCGCATTTTTCAAACCTTTTCATGTTCCTCGTCTTTTTTTTTTTTTGCTCCGTTTATTTTTCTCCCATTTTCCTGCTCCTGGGATTTTTCACACTTTTCTTGCTCCTTGCATTTTCACACTTTTGATGCTTCTCTTTTTTTCCCTACTTCTCTCCTCCTGGTATTTTTCTGTTTTTTTTTTTTTTTTTGCTCCTCGTATTTTTCCCCATTTTTTCTCCTCCTCCTTTTTTTCACACTCTTCTTGCTGCTCGTATTTTCACACTTTTGATGCTCCTCTTATTTTCCCCACTTTTCTGCTCCTCGTATTTTTCTGTAATTTTTTTTTTTTTTTTTTGCTTCTCGTATTTTTCTCCCCTTTTCCGGCTCCTGGTATTTTTCACACTTTTCTTGCTCCTCGTATTTTCACACTTTTGATGCTCCTCTTATTTTCCCCACTTTTTTGCTCCTTGTATTTTTCTGTTTTTTTTTTTTTTTTGCTCCTCGTATTTTTCTGTTTTTTTTTTTTTTTTTTTTTTTTTTTGCTCCTCGTATTTTTCTCCCATTTTCCTGCTCCTGGGATTTTTCACACTTTTCTTGCTCCTCTCATTTTCACACTTTTGATGCTTCTCTTATTTTCCCCACTTTTCTGCTCCACGTATTTCTCTGTTTTTTTTTTTTTTTTTTTTTGCTCCTCATATTTTTCTCCCCTTTTACTGCTCCTCGTGTTTTTCACACTTTTCCTGCTCCTCGTATTTTCACACTTTTGATGCTCCTCTTATTTTCCCCACTTTCCTGCTCCTCGTATATTTCTTTTTTTTTTTTTTTGCTCCTTGTATTTTTCTCCCCTTTTCCTGCTCCTCGTGTTTTCACACTTTTCATGCTCCTCGTTTTTTTTTTTTTTGCTCCTCACATTTTTCACACCTTTTCTTGCTCCTTGCATTTTTCACACCTTTTCATGCTCCTCGCATTTTTCACAATTTTCATGCTCCTCGTCTTTTTTTTTTATTTTGCTCCTTGCATTTTTCACAGCTATTCATATTCTTCGTATTTTTCACACCATTTCATGCTCCTCGAAATTTTCACACCTTTTCATGCTCGTCATATTTTTCACACCTTTTCCTGTTCCTCGCATTTTTCACACCTTTTCATGCTCCTTGCATTTTTTACACGTTTTCATGCTCGTTGCATTTTTCACACCTTTTCATGCTCCTCGTCTGTTTTTTTTTTTTTTTTTGCTCTTCGCATTTTTCAAACCTTTTCATGTTCCTCGTCTTTTTTTTTTTTTTTTTTTTGCTCCTCTTATTTTTCTCCCATTTTCCTGCTCCTGGGATTTTTCACACTTTTCTTTCTCCTCTCATTTTCACACTTTTGATGCTTCTCTTATTTTCCCCACTTTTCTGCTCCTCGTATTTCTCTGTTTTTTTTTTTTTTTTTTTTGCTCCTCGTATTTTTCTCCCCTTTTCCTGCTCCTCCTGTTTTTCACACTTTTCATGCTCCTCGTATTTTTTTTTTTGCTCCTCACATTTTTCACACCTTTTCTTGCTCCTTGCATTTTTCACACCTTTTCATGCTCCTCGCATTTTTCACAATTTTCATGCTCCTCGTGTTTCTTTTTTTATTTTGCTCCTTGCATTTTTCACAGCTATTCATGTTCTTCATATTTTTCACACCATTTCATGCTCCTCGAAATTTTCACACCTTTTCATGCTCGTCATATTTTTCACACCTTTTCCTGTTCCTCGCATTTTTCACACCTTTTCATGCTCCTCGCATTTTTTACACCTTTTCATGCTCCTCGCATGTTTCACACATTTTCATGCTCCTCTTCTTTTTTTTTTTTGCTCTTCGCATTTTTCACACCTTTTCATGCTGCTTGCAATTTTTACACATTTTCATGCTCCTCGAATTTTCACACCTTTTCATGTTCCTCGAATTTTTGACACCTTTTCATGCTCCTCGCATTTTTCACCCTTTTCATGCTCCTCGAATTTTTCACACCTTTTCATGGTCCTCGTCTTTTTTTTTTTTTGCTCCTCGCATTTTTCACTCCTTCTCATTCTCCTTTCATTTTTCACACCTCTTCATGCTCCTCGCATTTTTCAGACATTTTCATGCTCATGAATTTTTCACACATTTTCATGCTCCTCGTGATTTTTTTTTTGCTCCTCGCATTTTTCACTCCTTTTCATGCTCCTTGCATTTTTCACACCTTTTCATGCTACTTGCAATTTTCACACATTTTCATGCTCCTCGAATGTTTCACACCTTTTCATGTTCCTCGAATTTTTCACACCTTTTCATGCTCCTCGCATTTTTCACACCTTTTCATGCTCCTCGCATTTTTCACACCATTTCATGCTCCTCGCAATTTTCACAATTTTTCATGCTCCTCGCATTTTTCACGCCATTTCATGCTCCTCACAATTTTCACACTTTTTCATGCTCCTCGCATTTTTCACACCTTTTCATGCTCCTCGTAATTTTCACACCTTTTCATGTTGCTCGCATTTTTCACATCTTTTCATGTTCCTCGCATTTTTCACACCTTTTCGTGCTCCTCGCATTTTTCACACCTTTTCATGCTCCTCGCATTTTTAACACCTTTTCATGCTCCTCGCATTTTTCACACATTTTCACGCTCCTCGCATTTTTCACACCTTCATGCTCCTCGCATTTTTCACACCTTTTTATGCTCCTAGAATTTCTGACACCTTTTCATGCTCCTTGAAATTTTCACACCTTTTCATAACCCTCGTATTTTTCACACCTTTTCATGTTCCTCGCAATTTTCACACCTTTTCATGCTCCTCGCATTTTTCACACCTTCCTGCTCCTTGCATTTTTCACACCTTTTCATGCTCCTAGAAATTTTGACACCTTTTCATGCTCCTCGTATTTTTCACAACTTTTCATGCTCCTCGCCTTTTTCACACCTTTTCATGCTCCTCATCTTTTTTTTTTTTACTCCTCGCATATTTCACACCTTCTCATGCTCCTTGCATTTTTCACACCTTTTCATGCTCCTAGAAATTTTGACACCTTTTCATGCTCCTCGTATTTTTCACAACTTTTCATGCTCCTCGCCTTTTTCACACCTTTTCATGCTCCTCATCTTTTTTGTTTTTACTCCTCGCATATTTCACACCTTTTCATGCTCCTCGCATTTTTCACACCTTTTCATGCTCCTCGCATTTTTCACACCTTTTCCTGTTCCTTTCATTTTTCACACCTTTTCATGCTCCTTGCATTTTTCACACTTTTCATGCTCGTTGCATTTTTCACACGTTTTCATGCTCCTTGTCTTTTTTTTATTTTTTGTTTGCTCTTCGCATTTTTCACACCTTTTCATTTTCCTCGAATTTTTCACACCTTTTCATGCTCCTCGCAATTTTCACACCTTTTCATGCTCCTTGCAATTTTCACACTTTTTCATGCTCCTCGCCTTTTCCACACCTTTTCATGCTCCTCGCATTTTCACACCTTTTCATGCTCCTCGCATTTTTGACACCTTTTCATGCTCCTCGTCTTTTTTTTTTTTTTTGCTCTTCGCATTTTTCACACCTTTTCATGCTCCTCGCCTTTTTCACACCTTTTCATGCTGCTCGCATTTTTCACACCTTTTCATGCTCCTCGTCTTGTTTTTTTTTTTTGCTCCTTGCATTTTTCACACCTTCATGATCCTGGTATTTTTCACACCTTTTCATGCCTCTCGCCTTTTTCACATCTTTTCATGCTCCTCGTCATTTTTTTTTTTTTGCTCCTCGCTTTTTTCACAGCTTTTCATGCTCCTCGTTTTTTTCACAATTTTTCATGCTCCTCGCATTTTTCACAACTTTTCATGCTCCTCAGCTTTTTCTTTTTTGCTCCTTGCATTTTTCACACCTTTTCATGCTCCTCGCATTTTTCACACCTTTTCATGCTCGTTGCATTTTTCACACCTTTTCATGCTCCTCGCATCTTTCACACCTTTTCATGCTCCTCGCCTTTTTCACTCCTTTTCATGCTCACGAATTTTTCATACATTTTCATGCTCCTCGTCATTTTTTTTTTGCTCCTTGCATTTTTCACTCCTTTTCATTCTCCTTGCAATTTTCACACCTTTTCATGCTCCTCGAATTTTCATACCTTTTCATGTTTCTCGAATTTTTCACAACTTTTCATGCTCCTCGCATTTCTCACACCTTTTCATGCTCCTCGTCTTTTTTTTTTTTGCTCTTCGCATTTTTCACACCTTTTCATGCTGCTCGCCTTTTTCACACCTTTTCATGCTCCTCGTCATTTTTTTTTTGCTCCTCGCATTTTTCACAGCTTTTCATGCTCTTCGTACTTTTCACAGCTTTTCATGCTGCTCGCATTTTTCACACCTTTTCATGCTCCTCGCCTTTTTTTTTTTTTTTTTTGCTCCTTGCATTTTTCACCCCTTTTCATTATCCTGGTATTTTTCCACACCTTTTCATGTTCCTCAAATTTTTCACACCTTTTCATGCTCCTCGCATTTTTCACATCTTTTATTCCTCCTCGCAATTTTCACACCTTTTCATGCTCCTCGAATTTTTCACAATTTTCATGCTCCTCGCCTTTTTTTTTCTTTTGCTCCTCGCATTTTTCACAGCTATTCATGTTCCTCGTATATTTCACACCATTTCATGCTCCTAGAATTTTTGACACCTTTTCATGCTCCACGAAATTTTCACACCTTTTCATGCTCCTCATATTTTTCACACCTGTTCCTGTTCCTTGCATTTTTCACACCTTTTCATGCTCCTTGCATTTTCACACTTTTAATGCTCGTTGCATTTTTCACACCTTTTCATGGTCCTCGTCTTTTTTTTATTTTTTGTTTGCTCTTCGCATTTTTCACACCTTTTCATTTTCCTCGAATTTTTCACACCTTTTCATGCTCCTCGCATTTTTCACACCTTTTTATGCTCCTAGAATTTCTGACACCTTTTCATGCTCCTTGAAATTTTCACAGCTTTTCATAACCCTCGTATTTTTCACACCTTTTCATGTTCCTCGCAATTTTCACACCTTTTCATGCTCCTCGCATTTTTCACACCTTCCTGCTCCTTGCATTTTTCACACCTTTTCATGCTCCTAGAAATTTTGACACCTTTTCATGCTCCTCGTATTTTTCACAACTTTTCATGCTCCTCGCCTTTTTCACACCTTTTCATGCTCCTCATCTTTTTTTTTTTACTCCTCGCATATTTCACACCTTCTCATGCTCCTTGCATTTTTCACACCTTTTCATGCTCCTAGAAATTTTGACACCTTTTCATGCTCCTCGTATTTTTCACAACTTTTCATGCTCCTCGCCTTTTTCACACCTTTTCATGCTCCTCATCTTTTTTGTTTTTACTCCTCGCATATTTCACACCTTTTCCTGTTCCTTTCATTTTTCACACCTTTTCATGCTCCTTGCATTTTTCACACTTTTCATGCTCGTTGCATTTTTCACACGTTTTCATGCTCCTTGTCTTTTTTTTATTTTTTGTTTGCTCTTCGCATTTTTCACACCTTTTCATTTTCCTCGAATTTTTCACACCTTTTCATGCTCCTCGCATTTTTCACACCTTTTCATGCTCCTTGCAATTTTCACACTTTTTCATGCTCCTCGCCTTTTCCACACCTTTTCATGCTCCTCGCATTTTCACACCTTTTCATGCTCCTCGCATTTTTGACACCTTTTCATGCTCCTCGTCTTTTTTTTTTTTTGCTCTTCGCATTTTTCACACCTTTTCATGCTCCTCGCCTTTTTCACACCTTTTCATGCTGCTCGCATTTTTCACACCTTTTCATGCTCCTCGTCTTTTTTTTTTTTTTTTGCTCCTTGCATTTTTCACACCTTCATGATCCTGGTATTTTTCACACCTTTTCATGCCTCTCGCCTTTTTCACATCTTTTTATGCTCCTCGTCATTTTTTTTTTGCTCCTCGCATTTTTCACAGCTTTTCATGCTCCTCGTTTTTTTCACAGTTTTTCATGCTCCTCGCATTTTTCACAACTTTTCATGCTCCTCAGCTTTTTCTTTTTTGCTCCTTGCATTTTTCACACCTTTTCATGCTCCTCGCATTTTTCACACCTTTTCATGCTCGTTGCATTTTTCACACCTTTTCATGCTCCTCGCATCTTTCACACCTTTTCATGCTCCTCGCATTTTTCACTCCTTTTCATGCTCACGAACTTTTCATACATTTTCATGCTCCTCGTCATTTTTTTTTTGCTCCTTGCATTTTTCACACCTTTTCATGCTCCTTGCAATTTTCACACCTTTTCATGCTCCTCGAATTTTCATACCTTTTCATGTTTCTCGAATTTTTCACAACTTTTCATGCTCCTCGCATTTTTCACACCTTTTCATGCTCCTCGTCTTTTTTTTTTTGCTCTTCGCATTTTTCACACCTTTTCATGCTGCTCGCCTTTTTCACACCTTTTCATGCTCCTCGTCATTTTTTTTTTGCTCCTCGCATTTTTCACAGCTTTTCATGCTCTTCGTACTTTTCACAGCTTTTCATGCTGCTCGCATTTTTCACACCTTTTCATGCTCCTCGCCTTTTTTTTTTTTTTTTTGCTCCTTGCATTTTTCACACCTTTTCATTATCCTGGTATTTTTCCACACCTTTTCATGTTCCTCGAATTTTTCACACCTTTTCATGCTCCTCGCATTTTTCACATCTTTTCATGCTCCTCGCAATTTTCACACCTTTTCATGCTCCTCGAATTTTTCACAATTTTCATGCTCCTCGCCTTTTTTTTTCTTTTGCTCCTCGCATTTTTCACAGCTATTCATGTTCCTCGTATTTTTCACACCATTTCATGCTCCTAGAATTTTTGACACCTTTTCATGCTCCGCGAAATTTTCACACCTTTTCATGCTCCTCATATTTTTCACACCTTTTCCTGTTCCTTTCATTTTTCACACCTTTTCATGCTCCTTGCATTTTTCACACTTTTAATGCTCATTGCATTTTTCACACCTTTTCATGGTCCTCGTCTTTTTTTATTTTTTGTTTGCTCTTCGCATTTTTCACACCTTTTCATTTTCCTCGAATTTTTCACACCTTTTCATGCTCCTCGCATTTTTCAAACCTTTTCATGTTCCTCGTCTTTTTTTTTTTTTGCTCCGTTTATTTTTCTCCCATTTTCCTGCTCCTGGGATTTTTCACACTTTTCTTGCTCCTTGCATTTTCACACTTTTGATGCTTCTCTTTTTTTCCCTACTTCTCTCCTCCTGGTATTTTTCTGTTTTTTTTTTTTTTTTTGCTCCTCGTATTTTTCCCCATTTTTTCTCCTCCTCCTTTTTTTCACACTCTTCTTGCTGCTCGTATTTTCACACTTTTGATGCTCCTCTTATTTTCCCCACTTTTCTGCTCCTCGTATTTTTCTGTAATTTTTTTTTTTTTTTTTTGCTTCTCGTATTTTTCTCCCCTTTTCCGGCTCCTGGTATTTTTCACACTTTTCTTGCTCCTCGTATTTTCACACTTTTGATGCTCCTCTTTTTTTCCCCTCTTTTTTGCTCCTTGTTTTTTTTTGTTTTTTTTTTTTTTTTGCTCCTCTTTTTTTTCTGTTTTTTTTTTTTTTTTTTTTTTTTTTTTGCTCCTCGTATTTTTCTCCCATTTTCCTGCTCCTGGGATTTTTCACACTTTTCTTGCTCCTCTCATTTTCACACTTTTGATGCTTCTCTTATTTTCCCCACTTTTCTGCTCCACGTATTTCTCTGTTTTTTTTTTTTTTTTTTTTGCTCCTCATATTTTTCTCCCCTTTTACTGCTCCTCGTGTTTTTCACACTTTTCCTGCTCCTCGTATTTTCACACTTTTGATGCTCCTCTTATTTTCCCCACTTTCCTGCTCCTCGTATATTTCTGTTTTTTTTTTTTTTTTCCTTGTATTTTTCTCCCCTTTTCCTGCTCCTCGTGTTTTCACACTTTTCATGCTCCTCGTTTTTTTTTTTTTTGCTCCTCACATTTTTCACACCTTTTCTTGCTCCTTGCATTTTTCACACCTTTTCATGCTCCTCGCATTTTTCACAATTTTCATGCTCCTCGTCTTTTTTTTTTATTTTGCTCCTTGCATTTTTCACAGCTATTCATATTCTTCGTATTTTTCACACCATTTCATGCTCCTCGAAATTTTCACACCTTTTCATGCTCGTCATATTTTTCACACCTTTTCCTGTTCCTCGCATTTTTCACACCTTTTCATGCTCCTTGCATTTTTTACACGTTTTCATGCTCGTTGCATTTTTCACACCTTTTCATGCTCCTCGTCTGTTTTTTTTTTTTTTTTTGCTCTTCGCATTTTTCAAACCTTTTCATGTTCCTCGTCTTTTTTTTTTTTTTTTTTTTTGCTCCTCTTATTTTTCTCCCATTTTCCTGCTCCTGGGATTTTTCACACTTTTCTTTCTCCTCTCATTTTCACACTTTTGATGCTTCTCTTATTTTCCCCACTTTTCTGCTCCTCGTATTTCTCTGTTTTTTTTTTTTTTTTTTTTGCTCCTCGTATTTTTCTCCCCTTTTCCTGCTCCTCCTGTTTTTCACACTTTTCATGCTCCTCGTATTTTTTTTTTTGCTCCTCACATTTTTCACACCTTTTCTTGCTCCTATCATTTTTCACACCTGTTCATGCTCCTCGCATTTTTCACAATTTTCATGCTCCTCGTGTTTCTTTTTTTATTTTGCTCCTTGCATTTTTCACAGCTATTCATGTTCTTCATATTTTTCACACCATTTCATGCTCCTCGAAATTTTCACACCTTTTCATGCTCGTCATATTTTTCACACCTTTTCCTGTTCCTCGCATTTTTCACACCTTTTCATGCTCCTCGCATTTTTTACACCTTTTCATGCTCCTCGCATGTTTCACACATTTTCATGCTCCTCTTCTTTTTTTTTTTTGCTCTTCGCATTTTTCACACCTTTTCATGCTGCTTGCAATTTTTACACATTTTCATGCTCCTCGAATTTTCACACCTTTTCATGTTCCTCGAATTTTTGACACCTTTTCATGCTCCTCGCATTTTTCACCCTTTTCATGCTCCTCGAATTTTTCACACCTTTTCATGGTCCTCGTCTTTTTTTTTTTTTGCTCCTCGCATTTTTCACTCCTTCTCATTCTCCTTTCATTTTTCACACCTCTTCATGCTCCTCGTATTTTTCAGACATTTTCATGCTCATGAATTTTTCACACATTTTCATGCTCCTCGTGATTTTTTTTTTGCTCCTCGCATTTTTCACTCCTTTTCATGCTCCTTGCATTTTTCACACCTTTTCATGCTACTTGCAATTTTCACACATTTTCATGCTCCTCGAATGTTTCACACCTTTTCATGTTCCTCGAATTTTTCACACCTTTTCATGCTCCTCGCATTTTTCACACCTTTTCATGCTCCTCGCATTTTTCACACCATTTCATGCTCCTCGCAATTTTCACAATTTTTCATGCTCCTCGCATTTTTCACGCCATTTCATGCTCCTCACAATTTTCACACTTTTTCATGCTCCTCGCATTTTTCACACCTTTTCATGCTCCTCGTAATTTTCACACCTTTTCATGTTGCTCGCATTTTTCACATCTTTTCATGTTCCTCGCATTTTTCACACCTTTTCGTGCTCCTCGCATTTTTCACACCTTTTCATGCTCCTCGCATTTTTAACACCTTTTCATGCTCCTCGCATTTTTCACACATTTTCACGCTCCTCGCATTTTTCACACCTTCATGCTCCTCGCATTTTTCACACCTTTTTATGCTCCTAGAATTTCTGACACCTTTTCATGCTCCTCGCATTTTTCACACCTTTTCATAACCCTCGTATTTTTCACACCTTTTCATGTTCCTCGCAATTTTCACACCTTTTCATGCTCCTCGCATTTTTCACACCTTCCTGCTCCTTGCATTTTTCACACCTTTTCATGCTCCTAGAAATTTTGACACCTTTTCATGCTCCTCGTATTTTTCACAACTTTTCATGCTCCTCGCCTTTTTCACACCTTTTCATGCTCCTCATCTTTTTTTTTTTTACTCCTCGCATATTTCACACCTTCTCATGCTCCTTGCATTTTTCACACCTTTTCATGCTCCTAGAAATTTTGACACCTTTTCATGCTCCTCGTATTTTTCACAACTTTTCATGCTCCTCGCCTTTTTCACACCTTTTCATGCTCCTCATCTTTTTTGTTTTTACTCCTCGCATATTTCACACCTTTTCATGCTCCTCGCATTTTTCACACCTTTTCATGCTCCTCGCATTTTTCACACCTTTTCATGCTCCTCGCATTTTTCACACCTTTTCATGCTCCTTGCATTTTTCACACTTTTCATGCTCGTTGCATTTTTCACACGTTTTCATGCTCCTTGTCTTTTTTTTATTTTTTGTTTGCTCTTCGCATTTTTCACACCTTTTCATTTTCCTCGAATTTTTCACACCTTTTCATGCTCCTCACATTTTTCACACCTTTTCATGCTCCTTGCAATTTTCACACTTTTTCATGCTCCTCGCCTTTTCCACACCTTTTCATGCTCCTCGCATTTTCACACCTTTTCATGCTCCTCGCATTTTTGACACCTTTTCATGCTCCTCGTCTTTTTTTTTTTTTTTGCTCTTCGCATTTTTCACACCTTTTCATGCTCCTCGCCTTTTTCACACCTTTTCATGCTGCTCGCATTTTTCACACCTTTTCATGCTCCTCGTCTTGTTTTTTTTTTTTGCTCCTTGCATTTTTCACACCTTCATGATCCTGGTATTTTTCACACCTTTTCATGCCTCTCGCCTTTTTCACATCTTTTCATGCTCCTCGTCATTTTTTTTTTTTTGCTCCTCGCATTTTTCACAGCTTTTCATGCTCCTCGTTTTTTTCACAGTTTTTCATGCTCCTCGCATTTTTCACAACTTTTCATGCTCCTCAGCTTTTTTTTTTTTGCTCCTTGCATTTTTCACACCTTTTCATGCTCCTCGCATTTTTCACACCTTTTCATGCTCGTTGCATTTTTCACACCTTTTCATGCTCCTCGCATTTTTCACACCTTTTCATGCTCCTCGCATTTTTCACTCCTTTTCATGCTCACGAATTTTTCATACATTTTCATGCTCCTCGTCATTTTTTTTTTGCTCCTTGCATTTTTCACACCTTTTCATGCTCCTTGCAATTTTCACACCTTTTCATGCTCCTCGAATTTTCATACCTTTTCATGTTTCTCGAATTTTTCACAACTTTTCATGCTCCTCGCATTTCTCACACCTTTTCATGCTCCTCGTCTTTTTTTTTTTTGCTCTTCGCATTTTTCACACCTTTTCATGCTGCTCACCTTTTTCACACCTTTTCATGCTCCTCGTCATTTTTTTTTTTCTCCTCGCATTTTTCACAGCTTTTCATGCTCTTCGTACTTTTCACAGCTTTTCATGCTGCTCGCATTTTTCACACCTTTTCATGCTCCTCGCCTTTTTTTTTTTTTTTTTTGCTCCTTGCATTTTTCACACCTTTTCATTATCCTGGTATTTTTCCACACCTTTTCATGTTCCTCAAATTTTTCACACCTTTTCATGCTCCTCGCATTTTTCACATCTTTTATTCCTCCTCGCAATTTTCACACCTTTTCATGCTCCTCGAATTTTTCACAATTTTCATGCTCCTCGCCTTTTTTTTTCTTTTGCTCCTCGCATTTTTCACAGCTATTCATGTTCCTCGTATATTTCACACCATTTCATGCTCCTAGAATTTTTGACACCTTTTCATGCTCCACGAAATTTTCACACCTTTTCATGCTCCTCATATTTTTCACACCTGTTCCTGTTCCTTGCATTTTTCACACCTTTTCATGCTCCTTGCATTTTCACACTTTTAATGCTCGTTGCATTTTTCACACCTTTTCATGGTCCTCGTCTTTTTTTTATTTTTTGTTTGCTCTTCGCATTTTTCACACCTTTTCATTTTCCTCGAATTTTTCACACCTTTTCATGCTCCTCGCATTTTTCAAACCTTTTCATGTTCCTCGTCTTTTTTTTTTTTTTGCTCCGTTTATTTTTCTCCCATTTTCCTGCTCCTGGGATTTTTCACACTTTTCTTGCTCCTTGCATTTTCACACTTTTGATGCTTCTCTTATTTTCCCTACTTCTCTGCTCCTGGTATTTTTCTGTTTTTTTTTTTTTTTTTTGCTCCTCGTATTTTTCCCCGTTTTTTCTCCTCCTCCTGTTTTTCACACTCTTCTTGCTGCTCGTATTTTCACACTTTTGATGCTCCTCTTATTTTCCCCACTTTTCTGTTCCTCATATTTTTCTGTAATTTTTTTTTTTGCTTCTCGTATTTTTCTCCCCTTTTCCGGCTCCTGGTATTTTTCACACTTTTCTTGCTCCTCGTATTTTCACACTTTTGATGCTCCTCTTATTTTCCCCACTTTTTTGCTCCTTGTATTTTTCTGTTGTTTATTTTTTTTTGCTCCTCGTATTTTTCTGTTTTTTTTTTTTTTTTTTTTGCTCCTCGTATTTTTCTCCCATTTTCCTGCTCCTGGGATTTTTCACACTTTTCTTGCTCCTCTCATTTTCACACTTTTGATGCTTCTCTTATTTTCCCCACTTTTCTGCTCCACGTATTTCTCTGTTTTTTTTTTTTTTTTTTTTTGCTCCTCGTATTTTTCTCCGCTTTTACTGCTCCTCGTGTTTTTCACACTTTTCCTGCTCCTCGTATTTTCACACTTTTGATGCTCCTCTTATTTTCCCCACTTTCCTGCTCCTCGTATATTTCTGTTTTTTTGTTTTTGCTCCTTGTATTTTTCTCCCCTTTTCCTGCTCCTCGTGTTTTCACACTTTTCATGCTCCTCGTTTTTTTTTTTTTTTGCTCCTCACATTTTTCACACCTTTTCTTGCTCCTTGCATTTTTCACACCTTTTCATGCTCCTCGCATTTTTCACAATTTTCATGCTCCTCGTCTTTTTTTTTTATTTTGCTCCTTGCATTTTTCACAGCTATTCATATTCTTCGTATTTTTCACACCATTTCATGCTCCTCGAAATTTTCACACCTTTTCATGCTCGTCATATTTTTCACACCTTTTCCTGTTCCTCGCATTTTTCACACCTTTTCATGCTCCTTGCATTTTTCACACGTTTTCATGCTCGTTGCATTTTTCACACCTTTTCATGCTCCTCATCTGTTTTTTTTTTTTTTTTGCTCTTCGCATTTTTCAAACCTTTTCATGTTCCTCGTCTTTTTTTTTTTTTTTTTTTTGCTCCTCTTATTTTTCTCCCATTTTCCTGCTCCTGGGATTTTTCACACTTTTCTTGCTCCTCTCATTTTCACACTTTTGATGCTTCTCTTATTTTCCCCACTTTTCTGCTCCTCGTATTTCTCTGTTTTTTTTTTTTTTTTTTGCTCCTCGTATTTTTCTCCCCTTTTCCTGCTCCTCCTGTTTTTCACACTTTTCATGCTCCTCGTATTTTTTTTTTGCTCCTCTCATTTTTCACACTTTTTCTTGCTCCTTGCATTTTTCACACCTTTTCATGCTCCTCGCATTTTTCACAATTTTCATGCTCCTCGTCTTTTTTTTTTATTTTGCTCCTTGCATTTTTCACAGCTATTCATATTCTTCGTATTTTTCACACCATTTCATGCTCCTCGAAATTTTCACACCTTTTCATGCTCGTCATATTTTTCACACCTTTTCCTGTTCCTCGCATTTTTCACACCTTTTCATGCTCCTTGCATTTTTCACACGTTTTCATGCTCGTTGCATTTTTCACACCTTTTCATGCTCCTCGTCTTTTTTTTTTTTTTTTGCTCTTCTCATTTTTCACACCTTTTCATGTTCCTCGAATTTTTCATACCTTTTCATGCTCCTCGCATTTTTAAAACCTTTTCTTGTTCCTCGTCTTTTTTTTTTTTTTTTTGCTCCTCTAATTTTTCTCCCATTTTCCTGCTCCTGGGATTTTTCACACTTTTCTTTCTCCTCTCATTTTCACACTTTTGATGCTTCTCTTATTTTCCCCACTTTTCTGCTCCTCGTATTTCTCTGTTTTTTTTTTTTTTGCTCCTCGTTTTTTTCTCCCCTTTTCCTGCTCCTCCTGTTTTTCACACTTTTCATGCTCCTCGTATTTTTTTTTTTGCTCCTCACATTTTTCACACCTTTTCTTGCTCCTTGCATTTTTCACACCTTTTCATGCTCCTCGCATTTTTCACTCCTTTTCATGCTCCTGGCATTTTTCACACCTTTTCATGCTCCTTGCAATTTTCACACCTTTTCATGCTCACATTTTTCACACCTTTTCATGCTCCTCGCATTTTTCACACGTTTTCATGTTCCTCGTCTTTTTTTTTTTTTGCTCTTCGCATTTTTCACACCTTTTCATGCTCCTGCAATTTTTCACACCTTTTCATGCTCCTCGCATTTTTCACACCTTTTCATGCTCCTCGCATTTTTCACACCTTTTCATGCTCCTCGCATTTTCACACCTTTTCATGCTCCTCGCATTTTTCACACCTTTTCATGCTCCTCGTCTTTTTTTTAGTGCTCTTCGAATTTTTCACACCTTTTCATGCTCCTCGCATTTTTCACACCTTTTCATGCTCCTCGCATTTTCCACACCTTTTCATGCTCCTCGCGTTTTTCACAACTTTTCTTGCTCTTCGTCTTTTTTTTTTGCTCTTCACATTTTTCACACCTTTTCATTTTCCTCGAATTTTTCACACCTTTTCATGCTCCTCGCATTTTTCAAACCTTTTCATGTTCCTCGTCTTTTTTTTTTTTCTCCTCCTAATTTTCTCCCATTTTCCTGCTCCTGGGATTTTTCACACTCTTCTTGCTCCTCGCATTTTCACACTTTTGATGCTTCTCTTATTTTCCTCACTTTTCTGCTCCTCGTATTTTTCTGTTTTTTTTTTTTTTTTTGCTACTCGTATTTTTCTCCCTTTTCTCTCCTCCTAATGTTTTTCACACTTTTCTTGCTCCTCGTATTTTCACCCTTTTGATGCTCCTCTTATTTTCCTCACTTTTCTGCTCCTTGTATTTTTCTGTTTTTTATTTTTTTTTGCTCCTCGTATTTTTCTGTTTTTTTTTTTTTTTTTTTTGCTCCTCGTATTTTTCTCCCATTTTCCTGCTCCTGGGATTTTTCACATTTTTCTTGCTCCTCTCATTTTCACACTTTTGATGCTTCTCTTATTTTCCCCACTTTTCTGCTCCTTGTATTTCCCTGTTTTTTTTTTTTGCTCCTCGTATTTTCTCCCCTTTTCCTGCTCCTCGTGTTTTTCACACTTTTCATGCTCCTCGTATTTTTTTTTTGCTCATCACAATTTTTACACCTTTTCTTGCTCCTTGCATTTTTCACACCTTTTCATGCTCCTCGCATTTTTCACACCTTTTCATGTTCCTCGCATTTTTCATACCTTTTCATATTCCTCGCATTTTTCACTCCTTTTCATGCTCCTCATATTTTTTTTGTTGCTCCTCGCATTTTTCACACATTTTCATGCTCCTCGTCTTTTTTTTTTTTTTTGCTCTTCGCATTTTTCACACCTTTTCATTGTCCTTGCAATTTTCACACCTTTTCATGCTCCTCGCATTTTTCACACCTTTTCATGCTCCTCGCATTTTTGACACTTTTCATGCTCCTTGTCTTTTTTTTTTTGCTCCTCGCATTTTCACACCTTTTCATGCTCCTCGCATTTATCACAAATTTTCATGCTCCTCGTCTTTTTTTTTTTTTGCTCCTCGCATTTTTCACACCTTTTCCTGCTCCTCGCATTTTTCACACCTTTTCCTGCTCCTCGCATTTTTCACAGCTTTTCATGCTCCTCGCATTTTTCACACCTTTTCATGCTCCTCGCATTTTTCACACCTTTTCATGCTCCTCGCATTTTTCACACCTTTTCATGCTCCTGGAATTTTTGACTGCTTTTCATTTTCCTCCAAATTTTCACACCTTTTCATGCTCCTCATCTTTTTTTTTTTTTTGCTCCTCGCATTTTTCGCTCCTTTTCATGCTCCTCGCATTTTTCACACCTTTTCATGCTCCTCGCATTTTTCACACCAATTCATGCTCCTCGCATTTTTCTCACCTTTTCCTGCTCCTCGAATTTTTCACACCTTTTCAAGCTGCTCGCATTTTTCACACCTTTTCATGCACCTCGTTTTTTTTTTTTTGCTCTGCGCATTTTTCACACCTTTTCATGCTCCTCGCATTTTTCACACTATTTCATGCTCCTCATAATTTTTTTTTCTTTTGCCTCTCGCATTTTTCACACCTTTTCATGCTCCTCGCATTATTCACACCTTTTCATGCTCCTCATATTTTTCACAGCTTTTCATGCTCCCGAATTTTTCACACATTTTCATGCTCCTCGTCATTTTTTTTTCTTTTGCTCCTCGCATTTTTCACACCTTTTCATGTTCCTCACATTTTTCACACTGTTTCATGCTCCTCGCATTTTTCACAACTTTTCATGCTCCTCGCATTTTTCACACCTTTTCGTGCTCCTAGAATTTTTGACAGCTTTTTTTTTCCTCGAAATTTTCACATGTTTTCATGCTCCTCGTATATTTCAACCTGTTCATGCTCCTTGCATTTTTACACCTTTTAATGCTCCTCGCATTTTTCACACCTTTTCATGCTCCTCGCATTTTTCACACATTTTCATGCTCCTCCTCTTTTTTTTTTTTTGCTCCTCGCATTTTTCACACCTTTTTATGCTCCTAGAATTTTTGCCCGCTTTTCATTTTCCTCGAAATTTTCACATGTTTTCATGCTGCTCGTATTTTTCACACCTTTTCAAGTTCCTCGCATTTTTCACACCTTTTAATGCTCCTCGCATTTTTCACACCTTTTCTTGCTCCTCGCATTTTTCACACATTTTCATGCTCCTCCTCTTTTTTTTTCTTTTGCTCCTCGCATTTTTCACACCTTATCATGTTCCTCACATTTTTCACACCTTTTCTATTCCTCGCATTTTTCACTCCTTTTCATGCTCCTCGTATTTTTTTTTTTTTTGCTCCTCGCATTTTTCTCCCATTTTCCTGCTCCTGGGATTTTTCACACTTTTCTTGCTCCTCGCATTTTCACACTTTTGATGCTTCTCTTATTTTCCCACTTTTCTGCTCCTCGTATTGCTCTGTTTTTTTTTTTTGCTCCTCGTATTTTTCTCCCCTATTCCTGCTCCTCGTGTTTTTCACACTTTTCATGCTCCTCGTCATTTTTGTTTCTTTTGGTCCTCGCATTTTTCACACTTTTTCATGTTCCTTGCATATTTCACACTGTTTCATGCTCCTCGCATTTTTCACACCTTTTTATGCTCCTAGAATTTTTGCCAGCTTTTCATTTACCTCGAAATTTTCACACATTTTCATGCTCCTCGTATTTTTCACACCTTTTCAAGTTCCTCGCATTTTTCTCACCTTTTTATGTTCCTCGCATATTTCTCACCTTTTCTTGGTCCTCGGATTTGTTTTTTCTTGCTCCTCGCAGGTTTCTCATCTTTTCATGCTCCTCGCATTTTTCACAACTTTTCATTTTCCTCGAATTTTTCACAACTTTTCATGCTCCTCGAATTTTTCCCAATTTTCATGCTCCTCGTCTTTTTTTTTTTTTTTGCTCCTCGCATTTTTCACAGCTATTCATGTTCCTCGTATTTTTCACACCATTTCATGCTCCTAGAATTTTTGACACCTTTTCATGCTCCTCGAAATTTTCACACCTTTTCATACTCCTCATATTTTTCACACCTTTTCCTGTTCCTCACATTTTTCATACCTTTTCATGCTCCTTGCATTTTTCACACGTTTTCATGCTCGTTGCATTTTTCACACCTTTTCATGCTCCTCATCTTTTTTTTTTGTCTCTTCACATTTTTCACACCTTTTCATGTTCCTCGAATTTTTCACACCTTTTCATGATCCTCGCATTTTTCAAACCTTTTCATGTTCCTCGTCTTTTTTTTTTTTTTGCTCCTCTTATTTTTCTCCCATTTTCCTGCTCCTGAGATTTTTCACACTTTTCTTGCTCCTCGCATTTTCACACTTTTGATGCTTCCTTTATTTTCCCCCCTTTTCTGCTCCTCGTATTTTTCTGTTTTTTGTGTTTTTTTTGCCCCTCGTATTTTTCTCCCTTTTTTCTCCTCCTCCTGTTTTTCACACTTTTCTTGCTCCTCGCATTTTCACACTTTTGATGCTTCCTTTATTTTCCCCACTTTTCTGCTCCTCGTATTTTTCTGTTTTTTGTGTTTTTTTTGCCCCTCGTATTTTTCTCCCTTTTTTCTCCTCCTCCTGTTTTTCACACTTTTCTTGCTCCTCGTATTTTCACACTTTTGATGCTCCTCTTATTTTCCCCACTTTTCTGCTCCCCGTATTTTTCTGGTTTTTTTTTTTTTTTTTTTTTTTGCTTCTCCTATTTTTCTCCCCTTTTCCGGCTCCTGGGATTTTTCACACTTTTCTTGCTCCTCTCATTTTCACACTTTTGATGCTTCTCTTATTTTCCCCACTTTTCTGCTCCTCGTATTGCTCTGTTTTTTTTTTTTTTGCTCCTCGTATTTTTCTCCCCTTTTCCTGCTCCTCGTGTTTTTCACACTTTTCATGCTCCTCGTATTTTTTTTTGCTCCTCACATTTATCACACCTTTTCTTGCTCCTTGCATTTTTCACACCTTTTCATGCTCCTCGAATTTTTTACACCTTTTCATGGTCCTCGTCTTTTTTTTTTTTTGCTCCTCGCATTTTTCACACCTTTTCATGCTCCTCGAATTTTTTACACCTTTTCATGGTCCTCGTCTTTTTTTTTTTTTTGCTCCTCGCATTTTTCACTCATTTTCATGCTCCTTGCTTTTTTCACACCTTTTCATGCTCCTCGCATTTTTCACACCATTTCACGCTCCTCGCATTTTTCACACCTTTTCATGCTCCTCGTATTTTTTTTTTTGCTCCTCGCATTTTTCACACCTTTTCATGCTCCTCGCATTTTTCACACCTTTTCATGCTCCTCGCATTTTTCACACCTTTTCATGCTCCTCGTATTTTTCACACCTTTTCATGCTCCTCACATTTTTCACTCCTTTTCATGTTTCTCGCATTTTTCATAACTTTTCATGCTCCTCGGATTTTTTTTTTCTTGCTCCTCGCATTTTTCACACCTTTTCATGCTCCTCGCATTTTTCACACCTTTTCATGCTTCTCTCATTTTTCAAACCTTTTCATGCTCTTCCATTATTTGACACCTTTTCATGCTCCTTGACATTTTCACACCTTTTCATGCTCCTCGTATTTTTCACACCTTTTCATGTTCCTCGAATTTTTCACACCTTTTCATGCTCCTCGCATTTTCACATCTTTTCATGCTCCTCGCAATTTTCACACCTTTTCATGCTCCTTGAAATTTTCAAAATTTTCATGCTCCTCGTCTTTTTTTTGTTTTATTTTGCTGCTCGCATTTTTCACAGCTATTCATGTTCCACGTATTTTTCACAACATTTCATGCTCCCAGAATTTTTGACAGCTTTTCATGCTCCTCGAAATTTTCACACGTTTTCATGCTCCTCGTATTTTTCACACCTTTTCTAGTTCCTCGCATTTTTCACACCTTTTTATGTTCCTCGCATTTTTCTCACCTTTTCTTACTCCTTGTATTTTTTTTTCTTGCTCCTCGCATTTTTCACACCATTTCATGCTCCTTGTCTTTTTTGTTTTTTTTTTGCTCTTCGCATTTTTCACACCTTTTCATGCTCCTCGCATTTTTCACACCTTTTCATGTTCCTCGCATTTTTCACACCTTTTCTATTCCTCGCATTTTTCACACCTTTTCATGCTCCTCGCATTATTCACACCTTTTCATGCTCCTCGCATTTTACACAACTTTTCATGCTCCCCGTCTTTTTTTTTTTTGCTCCTCGCATTTTTCACACCTTTTCATGCTCCTCGAATTTTTTACACCTTTTCATGGTCCTCGTCTTTTTTTTTTTTTGGCTCCTCGCATTTTTCACTCCTTTTCATGCTCCTTGCATTTTTCACACCTTTTCATGCTCCTCGCATTTTTCACACCATTTCACGCTCCTCGCATTTTTCACACCTTTTCATGCTCCTCGTATTTTTTTTTCTTGCTCCTCGCATTATTCACACCATTTCATGCTCCTCGTTTTTTTTTTTTTTGCTCCTCGCATTTTTCACACCTTTTCATGCTCCTCGCATTTTTCACACCTTTTCATGCTCCTCGTATTTTTCACAGCTTTTCATGCTCCTCGCATGTTTCACACCTTTTCATGTTTCTCGCATTTTTCACACCTTTTCATGCTCCTCGGATTTTTTTTTCTTGCTCCTCGCATTTTTCACACCTTTTCATGCTCCTCGCATTTTTCACAGCTTTTCATGCTCTCTCATTTTTCAAACCTTTTCATGCTCTTCCAATATTTGACACCTTTTCATGCTCCTTGAAATTTTCACACCTTTTCATGCTCCCCGTATTTTTCACACCTTTTCATGTTCCTCGAATTTTTCACACCATTTCATGCTCCTTGCATTTTTCACACCATTTCATGCTCCTCGCATTTTTCTCACCTTTTCCTGCTCCTCGAATTTTTGACACCTTTTCATGCTCCTCGAAATTTTCACACCTTTTCATGCTCCTCGAAATTTTCAAAATTTTCATGCTTCTCGTCTTTTTTTTTTTTTATTTTGCTGCTTTCATTTTTCACAGCTATTCATGTTCCACGTATTTATCACACAATTTCATGCTCCCAGAATTTTTGACAGCTTTTCATGCTCCTGGAAATTTTCACACGTTTTCATGCTCCTCGTATTTTTCACACCTTTTCAAGTTCCTCGCATTTTTCACACTTTTTTATGTTCCTCGCATTTTTCTCACCTTTTCTTGCTCCTTGTATTTTCTTTTCTTGCTCCTCGCATTTTTCACACCATTTCATGCTCCTTGTCTTTTTTGTTTTTTTTTTTGCTGTTCGCATTTTTCACACCTTTTCATGCTCCTCGCTTTTTTCACACCTTTTCATGCTCCTCGTATTTTTCACACCTTTTCATGCTCCTCACATTTTTCACTCCTTTTCATGTTTCTCGCATTTTTCACACCTTTTCATGCTCCTCGGATTTTTTTTTCTTGCTCCTCGCATTTTTCACACCTTTTCATGCTCCTCGCATTTTTCACACCTTTTCATGCGTCTCTCATTTTTCAAACCTTTTCATGCTCTTCCAATATTTGACACCTTTCATGCTCCTTGACATTTTCACACCTTTTCATGCTCCTCGTATTTTTCACACCTTTTCATGTTCCTCGAATTTTTCACACCTTTTCATGCTCGTCGCATTTTCACATCTTTTCATGCTCCTCGCAATTTTCACACCTTTTCATGCTCCTCGAAATTTTCAAAATTTTCATGCTCCTCGTCTTTTTTTTTTATTTTGCTGCTCGCATTTTTCACAGCTATTCATGTTCCACGTATTTTTCACACCATTTCATGCTCCCAGAATTTTTGACAGCTTTTCATGCTCCTCGAAATTTTCACATGTTTTCAGGCTCCTCGTATTTTTCACACCTTTTCAAGTTCCTCGCATTTTTCACACCTTTTTATGTTCCTCGCATTTTTCTCATCTTTTCTTGCTCCTTGTATATTTTTTCTTGCTCCTCGCATTTTTCACACCATTTCATGCTCCTTGTCTTTTTTGTTTTTTTTTTTGCTCTTCGCATTTTTCACACCTTTTCATGCTCCTCCCATTTTTCACACATTTTCATGCTCCTCACATTTTTCACACCTTTTCATGCTCCTCACATTTTTCACACATTTTCATGCTCCTCGTCTTTTTTTTTTTGCTCCTCGTATTTTTCACACTTTTTATGCTCCTCGCATTTTTCACACCTTTTCATGCTCCTCGAATTTTTCACACCTTTTCATGCTCCTCGCATTTTTCACACCATTTCATGCTCTTCCAATATTTGACACCTTTTCATGCTTCTTGAAATTTTCACACCTTTTCATGCTCCTCGTATTTTTCACACCTTTTCATGTTCCTCGAATTTTTCACACCTTTTCATGCTCCTCGCATTATTCACACCTTTTCATGCTCCTTGCATTTTACACAACTTTTCATGCTCCCCGTCTTTTTTTTTTTTTTGCTCCTCGCATTTTTCACCCCTTTTCATGCTCCTCGAATTTTTTACACCTTTTCATGGTCCTCGTGTTTTTTTTTTTTTGCTCCTCGCATTTTTCACTCCTTTTCATGCTCCTTGCATTTTTCACACCTTTTCATGCTCCTCGCATTTTTCACACCATTTCACGCTCCTCGCATTTTTCACACCTTTTCATGCTCCTCGTATTTTTTTTTTCTTGCTCCTCGCATTTTTCACACCTTTTCATGCTCCTCGCATTTTTCACAACATTTCATGCTCCTCGTTTTTTTTTTTTTTTGCTCCTCGCATTTTTCACACCTTTTCATGCTCCTCGCATTTTTCACACCTTTTCATGCTCCTCGCATTTTTCACACCTTTTCATGTTTCTCGCATTTTTCACACCTTTTCATGCTCCTCGGATTTTTTTTTCTTGCTCCTCGCATTTTTCACACCTTTTCATGCTCCTCGCATTTTTCACAGCTTTTCATGCTTCTCTCATTTTTCAAACCTTTTCATGCTCTTCCAATATTTGACACCTTTTCATGCTCCTTGAATTTTCACACCCATTCATGCTCCCCGTATTTTTCACACCTTTTCATGTTCCTCGAATTTTTCACAGCTTTTCATGCTCCTCGCATTTTCACATCTTTTCATGCTCCTCGCAATTTTCACACCTTTTCATGCTCCTCGAAATTTTCAAAATTTTCATGCTCCTCGTCTTTTTTTTTTTATTTTGCTGCTCGCATTTTTCACAGCTATTCATGTTCCACGTATTTTTCACACCATTTCATGCTCCCAGAATTTTTGACAGCTTTTCATGCTCCTCGAAATTTTCACACGTTTTCATGCTCCTTGCATTTTTCACACCTTTTTATTTTCCTCGCATTTTTCTCACCTTTTCTTGCTCGTTGTATTTTTTTTTCTTGCTCCTCGCATTTTTCACACCATTTCATGCTCCTTGTCTTTTTTGTTTTTTTTTTTACTCTTCGCATTTTTCACACCTTTTCATGCTCCTCGCATTTTTCACACCTTTTCATGTTCTTCGCATTTTTCACACCTTTTCTATTCCTCGCATTTTCACCCCTTTTCATGCTCCTCGTATTTTTTTTTTGCTCCTCGCATTTTTCACACGTTTTCATGCTCCTCGCATTTTTCACACCTTTTCATGCTTCTCTCATTTTTCAAACCTTTTCATGCTCTTCCAATATTTCACACCTTTTCATGCTCCTTGACATTTTCACACCTTTTCATGCTCCTCGTATTTTTCACACCTTTTCATGTTCCTCGAATTTTTCACACCTTTTCATGCTCGTCGCATTTTCACATCTTTTCATGCTCCTCGCAATTTTCACACCTTTTCATGCTCCTCGAAATTTTCAAAATTTTCATGCTCCTCGTCTTTTTTTTTTTTTATTTTGCTGCTCGCATTTTTCACAGCTATTCATGTTCCACGTATTTTTCACACCATTTCATGCTCCCAGAATTTTTGACAGCTTTTCATGCTCCTCGAAATTTTCACACGTTTTCATGTTCCTCGTATTTTTCACACCTTTTCAAGTTCCTCGCATTTTTCACACCTTTTTATGTTCCTCACATTTTTCTCACCTTTTCTTGCTCCTTGTATATTTTTTCTTGCTCCTCGCATTTTTCACACCATTTCATGCTCCTTGTCTTTTTTGTTTTTTTTTTTGCTCTTCACATTTTTCACACCTTTTCATGTTCCTCGCATTTTTCACACCTTTTCATGTTCCTCGCATTTTTCACACCTTTTCTATTCCTCGCATTTTTCACACCTTTTCATGCTCCTCGCATTTTTCACACCTTTTCATGCTCCTCGCATTTTTCACACCTTTTCATGCTCCTCGAATTTTTTACACCTTTTCATGGTCCTCGTGTTTTTTTTTTTTTTTTGCTCCTCGCATTTTTCACTCCTTTTCATGCTCCTTGCATTTTTCACAACTTTTCATGCTCCTCGCATTTTTCACACCATTTCACGCTCCTCGCATTTTTCACACCTTTTCATGCTCCTCGTATTTTTTTTTCTTGCTCCTCGCATTTTTCACACCTTTTCATGCTCCTCGCATTATTCACAACATTTCATGCTCCTCGTTTTTTTTTTTTTTGCTCCTCGCATTTTTCACACCTTTTCATTCTCCTCGAATTTTTTACACCTTTTCATGGTCCTCGTGTTTTTTTTCTTTTTGCTCCTCGCATTTTTCACTCCTTTTCATGCTCCTTGCATTTTTCACACCTTTTCATGCTCCTCGCATTTTTCACACCATTTCACACTCCTCGCATTTTTCACACCTTTTCATGCTCCTCGTATTTTTTTTCTTGCTCCTCGCATTTTTCACACCTTTTCATGCTCCTCGCATTATTCACAACATTTCATGCTCCTCGTTTTTTTTTTTTTTTTGCTCCTCGCATTTTTCACACCTTTTCATGCTCCTCGCATTTTTCACACCTTTTCATGCTCCTCGTATTTTTCACACCATTTCATGCTCCTCGCATTTTTCACACCTTTTCATGTTTCTCGCATTTTTCACATCTTTTCATGCTCCTCGGATTTTTTTTTCTTGCTCCTCGCATTTTTCACACCTTTTCATGCTCCTCGCATTTTTCTCACCTTTTCCTGCTCCTCGAATTTTTGACACCTTTTCATGCTCCTCGAAATTTTCACACCTTTTCATGCCCCTCATATTTTTCACACCTTTTCATGCTCCTCGAATTTTTCACACCTTTTCATGCTCCTCGCATTTTTCACACCATTTCATGCTCTTCCAATATTTGACACCTTTTCATGCTTCTTGAAATTTTCACACCTTTTCATGCTCCTCGTATTTTTCACAACTTTTCATTTTCCTCGAATTTTTCACACCTTTTCATGCTCCTCGCATTTTTCACATCTTTTTATGCTCCTCGCAATTTTCACACCTTTTCATGCTCCTCGAAATTTTCACAATTTTCATGCTCCTCGTCTTTTTTTTTTTTATTTTGCTCCTTGCATTTTTCAAAGCTATTCATGTTCCTCATATTTTTCACAACATTTCATGCTCCTAGAATATTTGACACCATTTCATGCTCCACGAAATTTTCACACCTTTTCATGCTCCTCATATTTTTCACACCTTTTGCTGTTCCTCGCATTTTTCACACCTTTTCATGCTCCTTACATTTTTCACACCTTTTCATGCTCGTTGCATTTTTCACACCTTTTCATGCTCGTCGTCTTTTTTTTTTTTGCTCTTCGCATTTTTCACACCTTTTCATGTTCCTCGAATTTTTCACACCTTTTCCTGCTCCTCGCATTTTTCACACCTTTTCAGTTTCCTCGTCTTTTTTTTTTTTTTGCTTTTTTTTCTCACTTTTTTCTCCTCCTCGTGTTTATCACACTTTTTTGCTCCTCGTATTTTGACACTTTTGATGCTTCTCTTATTTTCCTCACTTTCTGCTCCTCGTATTTTTCTGTTTTTTTTTTTTTTTTTTTGCTCCTCGTATTTTTCTCCCCATTTCCGGCTCCTGGTATTTTTCACACTTTTCTTGCTCCTCCAATTATCACACTTTTGATGCTCCTCTTAGTTTCCCGACTGTTCTGCTCCTTGTATTTTTCTGTTTTTTTATTTTTTTTTGCTCCTCGTATTTTTCTGTTTTTTTTCTTGCTCCTCGAATTTTCAAAGCTATTCATGTTCCTCGTATTTTTCGCAACATTTCATGCTCCTAGAATTTTTGACACCCTTTCATGCTCCTCGAAATTTTCACACCTTTTCATGCTCCTCGCCTTTTTCACACCTTTTCATGCTCCTCACATTTTTCACACCTTTTCATGCTCATCTATTTTTTTTGCTTTTCTCATTTTTCACACCTTTTCATGCTCCTCGCATTTTTCACAACTTTTCATGCTCCTGGCGTGAAAATTTTGAGGAGCATGAAAAGGTGTGAAAAATGCGAGGAGCATGGAAAGGTGTGAAAAATGCGAGGAGCAAGAAAAGGTGTGAAAATTGCGAGGAGTCTGAAAATGTGTGAAAAATGCGAAGAGCTTGAAAACGTGTGAAAAATGCAAGGAGTATGAAAAGGTGTGAAAAGTGCGAGGAGCATGGAAAGGAGTGAAAAATTCGAGGAGCACGGAAAGGTATAAAAAATGAGAAGAGCATGGAAAGGTGTGAAAAATACGAGGACCATGAAAAGCTGTGAAAAATGCGAGGAGCAAAAAAAAAAAAAAAGACGAGGAGCCTGGAAAGGTGTGAAAAATACGAGGGGCATGAAAAGCTTTGAAAATTTCAAGGAGCATGTAAAGTTTTCAAAAATTCGAAGAGCATGAAAAGGTGTGAAAAATGCGAGGAGCATGAAAAGCTGTGCAAAATGCGAGGAGCAAAAAAAAAATGAAGAGGAGGATGAGAAGCTGTGAAAAATACGAGGAGCATGAAAAGGTATGAAAAATGAGAGGAACAAGAAAAGGTGTGAAAATCACGAGAGCATGAAAAGGTGTGAAAAATCTGGGGAGCATAAAAAGGTGTGAAAAATGGGAGGAACATGAAAAGGAGAAAAATATGAGGAGCATGAAACGGTGAAAATTTCGAGGAGCATGAAAAGGTGTCAAAAATGCGAGGAGCATGAAAAGGTGTGAAAAATATGAGGAGCATAAAAATGTGTAAAAATTTCGAGGAGCATGAAAGGTGTGAAAAATTCGAGAAGCATGAAAAGGTATGAAAAAGGTGAGGACCATGAAAAGGTGTGAAAAATGCGAGGAGCATGAAAAGGTGTGAAAATTGCGAGAAGCATGAAAAGTTGTGAAAAATGCGAGGAGCATGAAAAGGTGTGAAAATTGCGAGAAGCATGAAAAGGTGTGAAAAAGGTGAGGACCATGAAAAGGTGTCAAAAATGCGAGGAGCATGAATAGATGTGAAAAAGGTGAGGACCATGAAAAGGTGTGAAAAATGAGAGGAGCATGAATAGGTGTGAAAAATTTGAGGAACATGAAAAGGTGTGAAAAATACGAGGAGCATGAAAAGGTGTGAAAATTTCGAGGAGCATGAAAAGGTGTCAAAATTCGAGGAGCATGAAAAGGTGTGAAAAATGCGAGGAGCATGAAAAGGTGTGAAAATTACGATGAGCATGAAAAGCTGTGAAAATTGGGAGGAGCAAAAAAAAAACCAGGAGCATAAAATGTTGTGAAAAAAGCGAGGAGCATGAAAAGGTGTGAAAAATTCGAGGAACATGAAAAGGTGTGAAAAATACGAGGAACATGAAAAGGGGTGAAAAATGCGAGGAGCATGAAAAGCTGTGAAAAATGCGAGGAGCAAAAAAAAAAACAAAACAAAATCTAGCAGCATGAACAGGTGTGAAAAATGCGAGGAGCCTGAAAAGGTGTGAAAAATGCGAGGAGAAAAAAAAATCAAAAGACGAGCAGCATGAAAAGGTGTGAAAAATGCGAGGAGCATGAAAAGGTATGATAAATGCGAAGAGCAAAAAAAAAAATCAAAAGACGAGCAGCATGAAAAGGTGTGAAAAATACGAGGAGCATGAAAAGGTGTGAAAAATACGAGGAGCATGAAAAGGAGTGAAAAATACGAGGAGTATGACAAGGTGTGAAAAATATGAGGAGCATGAAAAGGTGTGAAAAATACGAGGAGCATAAAAAGTTATGAAAAATCCCAAGAGCAGGAAAAGGTGTGAAAAATATGAAGAGCAGGAAAAGGTGTGAAAAAATTGAAGATGAGGAAAAGTTGTAAAAAAAACGAGGCGCATGAAAAGGTGTGAAGAAATCGAAGAGCAGAAAAAGGTGTGAAAATTACGAGGAGAAGGAAAAGGCATCAAAAATACGAGGAGCATGACAAGGTGTGAAAAATATGAGGAGCATGAAAAGGTGTCAAGTATACGAGGAGGATGAAAAGGTGTCAGAAATATTTGGAGCAGGAAATGGTGTAAAAAATACAAGGAGCAGAAAAAGTGTGAAAAATATGAGGAGTGTGAAAAGATCTCAAAAATACAAAGAGCGTGAAATGGTGTGAAAAATATGAAGAGCAGGAAAAGGTGTGAAAAATTCAAAGAGCATGAAAAGGTCTGAAAAATACGAGGAGCAGGAAAAAGTGTGAAAAATACGAGGAACATAAAAAGATGTGAAAAATTCGAAGAGCAGGAAAAGGTGTGGAAAGTATCAGGAGCATGAAAAGGTGTCAAAAATACGAAGATCGTGAAAAGGTGTGAAAAATATGAAGAGTGTGAAAAGGTCTGAAAAATACGAGGAGCTTGAAAAGGTCGGAAAAATACGAGGAACATAAAAAGGTCTGAATAATACGAGGATCATGAAAAGGTGTGAAAAATACGAAGAGCAGGAAAAGGTGCGAAAAATACGAGTAGCATGAAAAGGTGTGAAAAAATGGAAGAGCAGGAAAAGGTGTGAAAAATATGAACTGCATGAAAAAGTGTGAAAAATATGAAGGGCGTGAAAAGGTGTGAAATATACGTGGAGCAAGAAAAGGTCTGAAAAATACGAGGAGCATGAAAAGGTGTGAAAAATTCGAAGAGCAGCAAAAGGTGGGAAAATATGAACTGCATGAAAAGGTGTGAAAAATATGAAGAGCATGAAAAGGTATGAAAAATACTAGGAGCATGAAAAGGTGTGAAAAATATGAGGAGCATGAAAAGGTTTGAAATGCACGAGGAGCATGAAGAGGTGTCAAAAATATGAAGCGTGTGAAAAGGTGTGAAAAATTCGAAAAGCAGGAAAATGTCTAAGAAGTTCGAAGAGCAGGAAAAGGTGTGAAAAATACGAGGAGCAGGAAAAGGTGTGAAAAATATGAGAAGCATGAAAAGGTGTGAAAAATACGAGGAGCATGAAAAAGTGTGAAAAAATCGAAGAGCAGGAAAAGGTGTGAAAAATGTTCGGAGCAGAGAAATGTGTGAAAAATAAGAGAAGCGTGAAAAGGTGTCAAAAATATGAAGAGCTTGAAAAGGTGTGAAAAATATGAAGATCGTGAAGAGGTCTGAAAAATACGAGGAGCGAGAAAAGGTCTGAAAAATACGGGGAGAATGAAAAGGTGTGAAGAATTCGAAGACCAAGAAAAGTGTGAAAAATACGAAGAGCATGAATAGGTGAGAAAAATACAGGAGCATGAAAAGGTGTGAAATATTCGAAGAGCATGACAAGGTGTGAAATATTCGAAGAGCATGACAAGGTGTGAAAAATCCGAGGAGCATGAAAAGGTTTGAAAACTATGAACAGCATGAAAAGGTGTGAAAAATACGAGGAGCATGAAAAGGTGTGAAAAACTCGAGGAGCATGAGAAGGTGTGAAAAATTCGAAGAGCAGGAAAAGTTATGGAAAATATGAGGAGCACAAAACGGTGTAAAAAATTCAAAGATCAGGAAAAGTTGTGAAAAAAATGAACATCATGAAAAGGTGTGAAAAATACGAGGAGCATGAAAAGGTCTGAAAAATACGAGGAGCATGAAAAGTTGTGAAACATACGAGGAGCATGAAAAGATGTGAAAATACGTGGAGCCGGAAAAGGTGTGAAAAATACGAGGAGCATGAAAAGGTGTCAAGTATACGAGGAGGATGAAAAGGTGTCAGAAATATTTGGAGCAGGAAATGGTGTAAAAAATACAAGGAGCAGAAAAAGTGTGAAAAATATGAGGAGTGTGAAAAGATGTCAAAAATACGAAGAGCGTGAAATGGTGTGAAAAATATGAAGAGCAGGAAAAGGTGTGAAAAATTCAAAGAGCATGAAAAGGTCTGAAAAATACGAGGAGCAGGAAAAAGTGTGAAAAATACGAGGAACATAAAAAGATGTGAAAAATTCGAAGAGCAGGAAAAGGTGTGGAAAGTATCAGGAGCATGAAAAGGTGTCAAAAATACGAAGAGCGTGAAAAGGTGTGAAAAATATGAAGAGTGTGAAAAGGTCTGAAAAATACGAGGAGCTTGAAAAGGTCGGAAAAATACGAGGAACATAAACAGGACTGAATAATACGAGGATCATGAAAAGGTGTGAAAAATACGAAGAGCAGGAAAAGGTGCGAAAAATACGAGTAGCATGAAAAGGTGTGAAAAAATGGAAGAGCAGGAAAAGGTGTGAAAAATATGAACTGCATGAAAAAGTGTGAAAAATATGAAGGGTGTGAAAAGGTGTGAAATATACGTGGAGCAAGAAAAGGTCTGAAAAATACGAGGAGCATGAAAAGGTGTGAAAAATTCGAAGAGCAGCAAAAGGTGGGAAAATATGAACTGCATGAAAAGGTGTGAAAAATATGAAGAGCATGAAAAGGTATGAAAAATACTAGGAGCATGAAAAGGTGTGAAAAATATGAGGAGCATGAAAAGGTTTGAAATGCACGAGGAGCATGAAGAGGTGTCAAAAATATGAAGCGTGTGAAAAGGTGTGAAAAATTCGAAAAGCAGGAAAATGTCTAAGAAGTTCGAGGAGCAGGAAAAGGTGTGAAAAATACGAGGAGCAGGAAAAGGTGTGAAAAATATGAGAAGCATGAAAAGGTGTGAAAAATACGAAGAGCAGGAAAAGGTGTGAAAAATACGAGGAAGAGGAAAAGGTGTGAAAAATACGAAGGGCAGGAAAAGGTGTGAAAAATATAAGGAGCATGAAAAGGTGTGAAAAATACAAAGAGCAGGAAAAGGTGTGAAAAATACGAGGAGCATGAAAAAGTGTGAAAAAATCGAAGAGCAGGAAAAGGTGTGAAAAATGTTCGGAGCAGAGAAATGTGTGAAAAATAAGAGAAGCGTGAAAAGGTGTCAAAAATATGAAGAGCGTGAAAAGGTGTGAAAAATATGAAGAGCGTGAAGAGGTCTGAAAAATACGAGGAGCAAGAAAAGGTCTGAAAAATACGGGGAGAATGAAAAGGTGTGAAGAATTCGAAGAACAAGAAAAGTGTGAAAAATACGAAGAGCACGAATAGGTGAGAAAAATACAGGAGCATGAAAAGGTGTGAAATATTCGAAGAGCATGACAAGGTGTGAAAAATCCGAGGAGCATGAAAAGGTTTGAAAACTATGAACAGCATGAAAAGGTGTGAAAAATACGAGGAGCATGAAAAGGTGTGAAAAACTCGAGGAGCATGAGAAGGTGTGAAAAATTCGAAGAGCAGGAAAAGTTATGGAAAATACGAGGAGCACAAAACGGTGTAAAAAATTCAAAGATCAGGAAAAGTTGTGAAAAAAATGAACATCATGAAAAGGTGTGAAAAATACGAGGAGCATGAAAAGGTCTGAAAAATACGAGGAGCATGAAAAGTTGTGAAACATACGAGGAGCATGAAAAGATGTGAAAATACGTGGAGCCGGAAAAGGTGTGAAAAATACGAGGAGCATGAAAAGGTGTCAAGTATACGAGGAGGATGAAAAGGTGTCAAAAATATGAGGAGCAGGAAATGGTGTAAAAAATACAAGGAGCAGAAAAGGTGTGAAAAATACGAGGAGCATGAAAAGGTGTGAAAAATACGAGGAGCATGAAAAGGAGTGAAAAATACGAGGAGCATGACAAGGTGTGAAAAATATGAGGAGCATGAAAAGGTGTGAAAAATACGAGGAGCATAAAAAGTTATGAAAAATCCCAAGAGCAGGAAAAGGTGTGAAAAATATGAAGAGCAGGAAAAGGTGTGAAAAATACGAGGAGCAGGAAAAGATGTGAAAAAATTGAAGATGAGGAAAAGTTGTAAAAAAAACGAGGCGCATGAAAAGGTGTGAAGAAATCGAAGAGCAGAAAAAGGTGTGAAAATTACGAGGAGAAGGAAAAGGCATCAAAAATACGAGGAGCATGACAAGGTGTGAAAAATACGAGGAGCATGAAAAGGTGTCAAGTATACGAGGAGGATGAAAAGGTGTCAGAAATATTTGGAGCAGGAAATGGTGTAAAAAATACAAGGAGCAGAAAAAGTGTGAAAAATATGAGGAGTGTGAAAAGATCTCAAAAATACAAAGAGCGTGAAATGGTGTGAAAAATATGAAGAGCAGGAAAAGGTGTGAAAAATTCAAAGAGCATGAAAAGGTCTGAAAAATACGAGGAGCAGGAAAAAGTGTGAAAAATACGAGGAACATAAAAAGATGTGAAAAATTCGAAGAGCAGGAAAAGGTGTGGAAAGTATCAGGAGCATGAAAAGGTGTCAAAAATACGAAGATCGTGAAAAGGTGTGAAAAATATGAAGAGTGTGAAAAGGTCTGAAAAATACGAGGAGCTTGAAAAGGTCGGAAAAATACGAGGAACATAAAAAGGTCTGAATAATACGAGGATCATGAAAAGGTGTGAAAAATACGAAGAGCAGGAAAAGGTGCGAAAAATACGAGTAGCATGAAAAGGTGTGAAAAAATGGAAGAGCAGGAAAAGGTGTGAAAAATATGAACTGCATGAAAAAGTGTGAAAAATATGAAGGGCGTGAAAAGGTGTGAAATATACGTGGAGCAAGAAAAGGTCTGAAAAATACGAGGAGCATGAAAAGGTGTGAAAAATTCGAAGAGCAGCAAAAGGTGGGAAAATATGAACTGCATGAAAAGGTGTGAAAAATATGAAGAGCATGAAAAGGTATGAAAAATACTAGGAGCATGAAAAGGTGTGAAAAATATGAGGAGCATGAAAAGGTTTGAAATGCACGAGGAGCATGAAGAGGTGTCAAAAATATGAAGCGTGTGAAAAGGTGTGAAAAATTCGAAAAGCAGGAAAATGTCTAAGAAGTTCGAGGAGCAGGAAAAGGTGTGAAAAATACGAGGAGCAGGAAAAGGTGTGAAAAATATGAGAAGCATGAAAAGGTGTGAAAAATACGAGGAGCATGAAAAAGTGTGAAAAAATCGAAGAGCAGGAAAAGGTGTGAAAAATGTTCGGAGCAGAGAAATGTGTGAAAAATAAGAGAAGCGTGAAAAGGTGTCAAAAATATGAAGAGCTTGAAAAGGTGTGAAAAATATGAAGATCGTGAAGAGGTCTGAAAAATACGAGGAGCGAGAAAAGGTCTGAAAAATACGGGGAGAATGAAAAGGTGTGAAGAATTCGAAGACCAAGAAAAGTGTGAAAAATACGAAGAGCATGAATAGGTGAGAAAAATACAGGAGCATGAAAAGGTGTGAAATATTCGAAGAGCATGACAAGGTGTGAAATATTCGAAGAGCATGACAAGGTGTGAAAAATCCGAGGAGCATGAAAAGGTTTGAAAACTATGAACAGCATGAAAAGGTGTGAAAAATACGAGGAGCATGAAAAGGTGTGAAAAACTCGAGGAGCATGAGAAGGTGTGAAAAATTCGAAGAGCAGGAAAAGTTATGGAAAATATGAGGAGCACAAAACGGTGTAAAAAATTCAAAGATCAGGAAAAGTTGTGAAAAAAATGAACATCATGAAAAGGTGTGAAAAATACGAGGAGCATGAAAAGGTCTGAAAAATACGAGGAGCATGAAAAGTTGTGAAACATACGAGGAGCATGAAAAGATGTGAAAATACGTGGAGCCGGAAAAGGTGTGAAAAATACGAGGAGCATGAAAAGGTGTCAAGTATACGAGGAGGATGAAAAGGTGTCAGAAATATTTGGAGCAGGAAATGGTGTAAAAAATACAAGGAGCAGAAAAAGTGTGAAAAATATGAGGAGTGTGAAAAGATCTCAAAAATACGAAGAGCGTGAAATGGTGTGAAAAATATGAAGAGCAGGAAAAGGTGTGAAAAATTCAAAGAGCATGAAAAGGTCTGAAAAATACGAGGAGCAGGAAAAAGTGTGAAAAATACGAGGAACATAAAAAGATGTGAAAAATTCGAAGAGCAGGAAAAGGTGTGGAAAGTATCAGGAGCATGAAAAGGTGTCAAAAATACGAAGAGCGTGAAAAGGTGTGAAAAATATGAAGAGTGTGAAAAGGTCTGAAAAATACGAGGAGCTTGAAAAGGTCGGAAAAATACGAGGAACATAAATAGGACTGAATAATACGAGGATCATGAAAAGGTGTGAAAAATACGAAGAGCAGGAAAAGGTGCGAAAAATACGAGTAGCATGAAAAGGTGTGAAAAAATGGAAGAGCAGGAAAAGGTGTGAAAAATATGAACTGCATGAAAAAGTGTGAAAAATATGAAGGGTGTGAAAAGGTGTGAAATATACGTGGAGCAAGAAAAGGTCTGAAAAATACGAGGAGCATGAAAAGGTGTGAAAAATTCGAAGAGCAGCAAAAGGTGGGAAAATATGAACTGCATGAAAAGGTGTGAAAAATATGAAGAGCATGAAAAGGTATGAAAAATACTAGGAGCATGAAAAGGTGTGAAAAATATGAGGAGCATGAAAAGGTTTGAAATGCACGAGGAGCATGAAGAGGTGTCAAAAATATGAAGCGTGTGAAAAGGTGTGAAAAATTCGAAAAGCAGGAAAATGTCTAAGAAGTTCGAGGAGCAGGAAAAGGTGTGAAAAATACGAGGAGCAGGAAAAGGTGTGAAAAATATGAGAAGCATGAAAAGGTGTGAAAAATACGAAGAGCAGGAAAAGGTGTGAAAAATACGAGGAAGAGGAAAAGGTGTGAAAAATACGAAGGGCAGGAAAAGGTGTGAAAAATATAAGGAGCATGAAAAGGTGTGAAAAATACAAAGAGCAGGAAAAGGTGTGAAAAATACGAGGAGCATGAAAAAGTGTGAAAAAATCGAAGAGCAGGAAAAGGTGTGAAAAATGTTCGGAGCAGAGAAATGTGTGAAAAATAAGAGAAGCGTGAAAAGGTGTCAAAAATATGAAGAGCGTGAAAAGGTGTGAAAAATATGAAGAGCGTGAAGAGGTCTGAAAAATACGAGGAGCAAGAAAAGGTCTGAAAAATACGGGGAGAATGAAAAGGTGTGAAGAATTCGAAGAACAAGAAAAGTGTGAAAAATACGAAGAGCACGAATAGGTGAGAAAAATACAGGAGCATGAAAAGGTGTGAAATATTCGAAGAGCATGACAAGGTGTGAAAAATCCGAGGAGCATGAAAAGGTTTGAAAACTATGAACAGCATGAAAAGGTGTGAAAAATACGAGGAGCATGAAAAGGTGTGAAAAACTCGAGGAGCATGAGAAGGTGTGAAAAATTCGAAGAGCAGGAAAAGTTATGGAAAATACGAGGAGCACAAAACGGTGTAAAAAATTCAAAGATCAGGAAAAGTTGTGAAAAAAATGAACATCATGAAAAGGTGTGAAAAATACGAGGAGCATGAAAAGGTCTGAAAAATACGAGGAGCATGAAAAGTTGTGAAACATACGAGGAGCATGAAAAGATGTGAAAATACGTGGAGCCGGAAAAGGTGTGAAAAATACGAGGAGCATGAAAAGGTGTCAAGTATACGAGGAGGATGAAAAGGTGTCAAAAATATGAGGAGCAGGAAATGGTGTAAAAAATACAAGGAGCAGAAAAGGTGTGAAAAATACGAGGAGCATGAAAAGGTGTGAAAAATACGAGGAGCATGAAAAGGAGTGAAAAATACGAGGAGCATGACAAGGTGTGAAAAATATGAGGAGCATGAAAAGGTGTGAAAAATACGAGGAGCATAAAAAGTTATGAAAAATCCCAAGAGCAGGAAAAGGTGTGAAAAATATGAAGAGCAGGAAAAGGTGTGAAAAATACGAGGAGCAGGAAAAGATGTGAAAAAATTGAAGATGAGGAAAAGTTGTAAAAAAAACGAGGCGCATGAAAAGGTGTGAAGAAATCGAAGAGCAGAAAAAGGTGTGAAAATTACGAGGAGAAGGAAAAGGCATCAAAAATACGAGGAGCATGACAAGGTGTGAAAAATACGAGGAGCATGAAAAGGTGTCAAGCATACGAGGAGGATGAAAAGGTGTCAGAAATATTTGGAGCAGGAAATGGTGTAAAAAATACAAGGAGCAGAAAAAGTGTGAAAAATATGAGGAGTGTGAAAAGATCTCAAAAATACAAAGAGCGTGAAATGGTGTGAAAAATATGAAGAGCAGGAAAAGGTGTGAAAAATTCAAAGAGCATGAAAAGGTCTGAAAAATACGAGGAGCAGGAAAAAGTGTGAAAAATACGAGGAACATAAAAAGATGTGAAAAATTCGAAGAGCAGGAAAAGGTGTGGAAAGTATCAGGAGCATGAAAAGGTGTCAAAAATACGAAGATCGTGAAAAGGTGTGAAAAATATGAAGAGTGTGAAAAGGTCTGAAAAATACGAGGAGCTTGAAAAGGTCGGAAAAATACGAGGAACATAAAAAGGTCTGAATAATACGAGGATCATGAAAAGGTGTGAAAAATACGAAGAGCAGGAAAAGGTGCGAAAAATACGAGTAGCATGAAAAGGTGTGAAAAAATGGAAGAGCAGGAAAAGGTGTGAAAAATATGAACTGCATGAAAAAGTGTGAAAAATATGAAGGGCGTGAAAAGGTGTGAAATATACGTGGAGCAAGAAAAGGTCTGAAAAATACGAGGAGCATGAAAAGGTGTGAAAAATTCGAAGAGCAGCAAAAGGTGGGAAAATATGAACTGCATGAAAAGGTGTGAAAAATATGAAGAGCATGAAAAGGTATGAAAAATACTAGGAGCATGAAAAGGTGTGAAAAATATGAGGAGCATGAAAATGTTTGAAAAATATGAGAAGCATGAAAAGGTGTGAAAAATACGAGGAGCATGAAAAAGTGTGAAAAAATCGAAGAGCAGGAAAAGGTGTGAAAAATGTTCGGAGCAGAGAAATGTGTGAAAAATAAGAGAAGCGTGAAAAGGTGTCAAAAATATGAAGAGCTTGAAAAGGTGTGAAAAATATGAAGATCGTGAAGAGGTCTGAAAAATACGAGGAGCGAGAAAAGGTCTGAAAAATACGGGGAGAATGAAAAGGTGTGAAGAATTCGAAGACCAAGAAAAGTGTGAAAAATACGAAGAGCATGAATAGGTGAGAAAAATACAGGAGCATGAAAAGGTGTGAAATATTCGAAGAGCATGACAAGGTGTGAAATATTCGAAGAGCATGACAAGGTGTGAAAAATCCGAGGAGCATGAAAAGGTTTGAAAACTATGAACAGCATGAAAAGGTGTGAAAAATACGAGGAGCATGAAAAGGTGTGAAAAACTCGAGGAGCATGAGAAGGTGTGAAAAATTCGAAGAGCAGGAAAAGTTATGGAAAATACGAGGAGCACAAAACGGTGTAAAAAATTCAAAGATCAGGAAAAGTTGTGAAAAAAATGAACATCATGAAAAGGTGTGAAAAATACGAGGAGCATGAAAAGGTCTGAAAAATACGAGGAGCATGAAAAGTTGTGAAACATACGAGGAGCATGAAAAGATGTGAAAATACGTGGAGCCGGAAAAGGTGTGAAAAATACGAGGAGCATGAAAAGGTGTCAAGTATACGAGGAGGATGAAAAGGTGTCAAAAATATGAGGAGCAGGAAATGGTGTAAAAAATACAAGGAGCAGAAAAGGTGTGAAAAATACGAGGAGCATGAAAAGGTGTGAAAAATACGAGGAGCATGAAAAGGAGTGAAAAATACGAGGAGCATGAAAAGTTGTGAAACATACGAGGAGCATGAAAAGGTGTGAAAAATACGAGGAGCATAAAAAGTTATGAAAAATCCCAAGAGCAGGAAAAGGTGTGAAAAATATGAAGAGCAGGAAAAGGTGTGAAAAATACGAGGAGCAGGAAAAGATGTGAAAAAATTGAAGATGAGGAAAAGTTGTAAAAAAAACGAGGCGCATGAAAAGGTGTGAAGAAATCGAAGAGCAGAAAAAGGTGTGAAAATTACGAGGAGAAGGAAAAGGCATCAAAAATACGAGGAGCATGACAAGGTGTGAAAAATACGAGGAGCATGAAAAGGTGTCAAGTATACGAGGAGGATGAAAAGGTGTCAGAAATATTTGGAGCAGGAAATGGTGTAAAAAATACAAGGAGCAGAAAAAGTGTGAAAAATATGAGGAGTGTGAAAAGATCTCAAAAATACAAAGAGCGTGAAATGGTGTGAAAAATATGAAGAGCAGGAAAAGGTGTGAAAAATTCAAAGAGCATGAAAAGGTCTGAAAAATACGAGGAGCAGGAAAAAGTGTGAAAAATACGAGGAACATAAAAAGATGTGAAAAATTCGAAGAGCAGGAAAAGGTGTGGAAAGTATCAGGAGCATGAAAAGGTGTCAAAAATACGAAGATCGTGAAAAGGTGTGAAAAATATGAAGAGTGTGAAAAGGTCTGAAAAATACGAGGAGCTTGAAAAGGTCGGAAAAATACGAGGAACATAAAAAGGTCTGAATAATACGAGGATCATGAAAAGGTGTGAAAAATACGAAGAGCAGGAAAAGGTGCGAAAAATACGAGTAGCATGAAAAGGTGTGAAAAAATGGAAGAGCAGGAAAAGGTGTGAAAAATATGAACTGCATGAAAAAGTGTGAAAAATATGAAGGGCGTGAAAAGGTGTGAAATATACGTGGAGCAAGAAAAGGTCTGAAAAATACGAGGAGCATGAAAAGGTGTGAAAAATTCGAAGAGCAGCAAAAGGTGGGAAAATATGAACTGCATGAAAAGGTGTGAAAAATATGAAGAGCATGAAAAGGTATGAAAAATACTAGGAGCATGAAAAGGTGTGAAAAATATGAGGAGCATGAAAATGTTTGAAAAATATGAGAAGCATGAAAAGGTGTGAAAAATACGAGGAGCATGAAAAAGTGTGAAAAAATCGAAGAGCAGGAAAAGGTGTGAAAAATGTTCGGAGCAGAGAAATGTGTGAAAAATAAGAGAAGCGTGAAAAGGTGTCAAAAATATGAAGAGCTTGAAAAGGTGTGAAAAATATGAAGATCGTGAAGAGGTCTGAAAAATACGAGGAGCGAGAAAAGGTCTGAAAAATACGGGGAGAATGAAAAGGTGTGAAGAATTCGAAGACCAAGAAAAGTGTGAAAAATACGAAGAGCATGAATAGGTGAGAAAAATACAGGAGCATGAAAAGGTGTGAAATATTCGAAGAGCATGACAAGGTGTGAAATATTCGAAGAGCATGACAAGGTGTGAAAAATCCGAGGAGCATGAAAAGGTTTGAAAACTATGAACAGCATGAAAAGGTGTGAAAAATACGAGGAGCATGAAAAGGTGTGAAAAACTCGAGGAGCATGAGAAGGTGTGAAAAATTCGAAGAGCAGGAAAAGTTATGGAAAATACGAGGAGCACAAAACGGTGTAAAAAATTCAAAGATCAGGAAAAGTTGTGAAAAAAATGAACATCATGAAAAGGTGTGAAAAATACGAGGAGCATGAAAAGGTCTGAAAAATACGAGGAGCATGAAAAGTTGTGAAACATACGAGGAGCATGAAAAGATGTGAAAATACGTGGAGCCGGAAAAGGTGTGAAAAATACGAGGAGCATGAAAAGGTGTCAAGTATACGAGGAGGATGAAAAGGTGTCAAAAATATGAGGAGCAGGAAATGGTGTAAAAAATACAAGGAGCAGAAAAGGTGTGAAAAATACGAGGAGCATGAAAAGGTGTGAAAAATACGAGGAGCATGAAAAGGAGTGAAAAATACGAGGAGCATGAAAAGTTGTGAAACATACGAGGAGCATGAAAAGGTGTGAAAAATACGAGGAGCATAAAAAGTTATGAAAAATCCCAAGAGCAGGAAAAGGTGTGAAAAATATGAAGAGCAGGAAAAGGTGTGAAAAATACGAGGAGCAGGAAAAGATGTGAAAAAATTGAAGATGAGGAAAAGTTGTAAAAAAAACGAGGCGCATGAAAAGGTGTGAAGAAATCGAAGAGCAGAAAAAGGTGTGAAAATTACGAGGAGAAGGAAAAGGCATCAAAAATACGAGGAGCATGACAAGGTGTGAAAAATACGAGGAGCATGAAAAGGTGTCAAGTATACGAGGAGGATGAAAAGGTGTCAGAAATATTTGGAGCAGGAAATGGTGTAAAAAATACAAGGAGCAGAAAAAGTGTGAAAAATATGAGGAGTGTGAAAAGATCTCAAAAATACAAAGAGCGTGAAATGGTGTGAAAAATATGAAGAGCAGGAAAAGGTGTGAAAAATTCAAAGAGCATGAAAAGGTCTGAAAAATACGAGGAGCAGGAAAAAGTGTGAAAAATACGAGGAACATAAAAAGATGTGAAAAATTCGAAGAGCAGGAAAAGGTGTGGAAAGTATCAGGAGCATGAAAAGGTGTCAAAAATACGAAGATCGTGAAAAGGTGTGAAAAATATGAAGAGTGTGAAAAGGTCTGAAAAATACGAGGAGCTTGAAAAGGTCGGAAAAATACGAGGAACATAAAAAGGTCTGAATAATACGAGGATCATGAAAAGGTGTGAAAAATACGAAGAGCAGGAAAAGGTGCGAAAAATACGAGTAGCATGAAAAGGTGTGAAAAAATGGAAGAGCAGGAAAAGGTGTGAAAAATATGAACTGCATGAAAAAGTGTGAAAAATATGAAGGGCGTGAAAAGGTGTGAAATATACGTGGAGCAAGAAAAGGTCTGAAAAATACGAGGAGCATGAAAAGGTGTGAAAAATTCGAAGAGCAGCAAAAGGTGGGAAAATATGAACTGCATGAAAAGGTGTGAAAAATATGAAGAGCATGAAAAGGTATGAAAAATACGAGGAGCATGAAAAGGTGTGAAAAATATGAGGAGCATGAAAATGTTTGAAAAATATGAGAAGCATGAAAAGGTGTGAAAAATACGAGGAGCATGAAAAAGTGTGAAAAAATCGAAGAGCAGGAAAAGGTGTGAAAAATGTTCGGAGCAGAGAAATGTGTGAAAAATAAGAGAAGCGTGAAAAGGTGTCAAAAATATGAAGAGCTTGAAAAGGTGTGAAAAATATGAAGATCGTGAAGAGGTCTGAAAAATACGAGGAGCGAGAAAAGGTCTGAAAAATACGGGGAGAATGAAAAGGTGTGAAGAATTCGAAGACCAAGAAAAGTGTGAAAAATACGAAGAGCATGAATAGGTGAGAAAAATACAGGAGCATGAAAAGGTGTGAAATATTCGAAGAGCATGACAAGGTGTGAAATATTCGAAGAGCATGACAAGGTGTGAAAAATCCGAGGAGCATGAAAAGGTTTGAAAACTATGAACAGCATGAAAAGGTGTGAAAAATACGAGGAGCATGAAAAGGTGTGAAAAACTCGAGGAGCATGAGAAGGTGTGAAAAATTCGAAGAGCAGGAAAAGTTATGGAAAATACGAGGAGCACAAAACGGTGTAAAAAATTCAAAGATCAGGAAAAGTTGTGAAAAAAATGAACATCATGAAAAGGTGTGAAAAATACGAGGAGCATGAAAAGGTCTGAAAAATACGAGGAGCATGAAAAGTTGTGAAACATACGAGGAGCATGAAAAGATGTGAAAATACGTGGAGCCGGAAAAGGTGTGAAAAATACGAGGAGCATGAAAAGGTGTCAAGTATACGAGGAGGATGAAAAGGTGTCAGAAATATTTGGAGCAGGAAATGGTGTAAAAAATACAAGGAGCAGAAAAAGTGTGAAAAATATGAGGAGTGTGAAAAGATCTCAAAAATACGAAGAGCGTGAAATGGTGTGAAAAATATGAAGAGCAGGAAAAGGTGTGAAAAATTCAAAGAGCATGAAAAGGTCTGAAAAATACGAGGAGCAGGAAAAAGTGTGAAAAATACGAGGAACATAAAAAGATGTGAAAAATTCGAAGAGCAGGAAAAGGTGTGGAAAGTATCAGGAGCATGAAAAGGTGTCAAAAATACGAAGAGCGTGAAAAGGTGTGAAAAATATGAAGAGTGTGAAAAGGTCTGAAAAATACGAGGAGCTTGAAAAGGTCGGAAAAATACGAGGAACATAAATAGGACTGAATAATACGAGGATCATGAAAAGGTGTGAAAAATACGAAGAGCAGGAAAAGGTGCGAAAAATACGAGTAGCATGAAAAGGTGTGAAAAAATGGAAGAGCAGGAAAAGGTGTGAAAAATATGAACTGCATGAAAAAGTGTGAAAAATATGAAGGGTGTGAAAAGGTGTGAAATATACGTGGAGCAAGAAAAGGTCTGAAAAATACGAGGAGAATGAAAAGGTGTGAAAAATTCGAAGAGCAGCAAAAGGTGGGAAAATATGAACTGCATGAAAAGGTGTGAAAAATATGAAGAGCATGAAAAGGTATGAAAAATACTAGGAGCATGAAAAGGTGTGAAAAATATGAGGAGCATGAAAAGGTTTGAAATGCACGAGGAGCATGAAGAGGTGTCAAAAATATGAAGCGTGTGAAAAGGTGTGAAAAATTCGAAAAGCAGGAAAATGTCTAAGAAGTTCGAGGAGCAGGAAAAGGTGTGAAAAATACGAGGAGCAGGAAAAGGTGTGAAAAATATGAGAAGCATGAAAAGGTGTGAAAAATACGAGGAAGAGGAAAAGGTGTGAAAAATACGAAGGGCAGGAAAAGGTGTGAAAAATATAAGGAGCATGAAAAGGTGTGAAAAATACAAAGAGCAGGAAAAGGTGTGAAAAATACGAGGAGCATGAAAAAGTGTGAAAAAATCGAAGAGCAGGAAAAGGTGTGAAAAATGTTCGGAGCAGAGAAATGTGTGAAAAATAAGAGAAGCGTGAAAAGGTGTCAAAAATATGAAGAGCGTGAAAAGGTGTGAAAAATATGAAGAGCGTGAAGAGGTCTGAAAAATACGAGGAGCAAGAAAAGGTCTGAAAAATACGGGGAGAATGAAAAGGTGTGAAGAATTCGAAGAACAAGAAAAGTGTGAAAAATACGAAGAGCACGAATAGGTGAGAAAAATACAGGAGCATGAAAAGGTGTGAAATATTCGAAGAGCATGACAAGGTGTGAAAAATCCGAGGAGCATGAAAAGGTTTGAAAACTATGAACAGCATGAAAAGGTGTGAAAAATACGAGGAGCATGAAAAGGTGTGAAAAACTCGAGGAGCATGAGAAGGTGTGAAAAATTCGAAGAGCAGGAAAAGTTATGGAAAATACGAGGAGCACAAAACGGTGTAAAAAATTCAAAGATCAGGAAAAGTTGTGAAAAAAATGAACATCATGAAAAGGTGTGAAAAATACGAGGAGCATGAAAAGGTCTGAAAAATACGAGGAGCATGAAAAGTTGTGAAACATACGAGGAGCATGAAAAGATGTGAAAATACGTGGAGCCGGAAAAGGTGTGAAAAATACGAGGAGCATGAAAAGGTGTCAAGTATACGAGGAGGATGAAAAGGTGTCAAAAATATGAGGAGCAGGAAATGGTGTAAAAAATACAAGGAGCAGAAAAGGTGTGAAAAATACGAGGAGCATGAAAAGGTGTGAAAAATACGAGGAGCATGAAAAGGAGTGAAAAATACGAGGAGGATGAAAAGGTGTCAAAAATATGAGGAGCATGAAAAGGTGTGAAAAATACGAGGAGCATAAAAAGTTATGAAAAATCCCAAGAGCAGGAAAAGGTGTGAAAAATATGAAGAGCAGGAAAAGGTGTGAAAAATACGAGGAGCAGGAAAAGATGTGAAAAAATTGAAGATGAGGAAAAGTTGTAAAAAAAACGAGGCGCATGAAAAGGTGTGAAGAAATCGAAGAGCAGAAAAAGGTGTGAAAATTACGAGGAGAAGGAAAAGGCATCAAAAATACGAGGAGCATGACAAGGTGTGAAAAATACGAGGAGCATGAAAAGGTGTCAAGTATACGAGGAGGATGAAAAGGTGTCAGAAATATTTGGAGCAGGAAATGGTGTAAAAAATACAAGGAGCAGAAAAAGTGTGAAAAATATGAGGAGTGTGAAAAGATCTCAAAAATACAAAGAGCGTGAAATGGTGTGAAAAATATGAAGAGCAGGAAAAGGTGTGAAAAATTCAAAGAGCATGAAAAGGTCTGAAAAATACGAGGAGCAGGAAAAAGTGTGAAAAATACGAGGAACATAAAAAGATGTGAAAAATTCGAAGAGCAGGAAAAGGTGTGGAAAGTATCAGGAGCATGAAAAGGTGTCAAAAATACGAAGATCGTGAAAAGGTGTGAAAAATATGAAGAGTGTGAAAAGGTCTGAAAAATACGAGGAGCTTGAAAAGGTCGGAAAAATACGAGGAACATAAAAAGGTCTGAATAATACGAGGATCATGAAAAGGTGTGAAAAATACGAAGAGCAGGAAAAGGTGCGAAAAATACGAGTAGCATGAAAAGGTGTGAAAAAATGGAAGAGCAGGAAAAGGTGTGAAAAATATGAACTGCATGAAAAAGTGTGAAAAATATGAAGGGCGTGAAAAGGTGTGAAATATACGTGGAGCAAGAAAAGGTCTGAAAAATACGAGGAGCATGAAAAGGTGTGAAAAATTCGAAGAGCAGCAAAAGGTGGGAAAATATGAACTGCATGAAAAGGTGTGAAAAATATGAAGAGCATGAAAAGGTATGAAAAATACTAGGAGCATGAAAAGGTGTGAAAAATATGAGGAGCATGAAAAGGTTTGAAATGCACGAGGAGCATGAAGAGGTGTCAAAAATATGAAGCGTGTGAAAAGGTGTGAAAAATTCGAAAAGCAGGAAAATGTCTAAGAAGTTCGAGGAGCAGGAAAAGGTGTGAAAAATACGAGGAGCAGGAAAAGGTGTGAAAAATATGAGAAGCATGAAAAGGTGTGAAAAATACGAGGAGCATGAAAAAGTGTGAAAAAATCGAAGAGCAGGAAAAGGTGTGAAAAATGTTCGGAGCAGAGAAATGTGTGAAAAATAAGAGAAGCGTGAAAAGGTGTCAAAAATATGAAGAGCTTGAAAAGGTGTGAAAAATATGAAGATCGTGAAGAGGTCTGAAAAATACGAGGAGCGAGAAAAGGTCTGAAAAATACGGGGAGAATGAAAAGGTGTGAAGAATTCGAAGACCAAGAAAAGTGTGAAAAATACGAAGAGCATGAATAGGTGAGAAAAATACAGGAGCATGAAAAGGTGTGAAATATTCGAAGAGCATGACAAGGTGTGAAATATTCGAAGAGCATGACAAGGTGTGAAAAATCCGAGGAGCATGAAAAGGTTTGAAAACTATGAACAGCATGAAAAGGTGTGAAAAATACGAGGAGCATGAAAAGGTGTGAAAAACTCGAGGAGCATGAGAAGGTGTGAAAAATTCGAAGAGCAGGAAAAGTTATGGAAAATATGAGGAGCACAAAACGGTGTAAAAAATTCAAAGATCAGGAAAAGTTGTGAAAAAAATGAACATCATGAAAAGGTGTGAAAAATACGAGGAGCATGAAAAGGTCTGAAAAATACGAGGAGCATGAAAAGTTGTGAAACATACGAGGAGCATGAAAAGATGTGAAAATACGTGGAGCCGGAAAAGGTGTGAAAAATACGAGGAGCATGAAAAGGTGTCAAGTATACGAGGAGGATGAAAAGGTGTCAGAAATATTTGGAGCAGGAAATGGTGTAAAAAATACAAGGAGCAGAAAAAGTGTGAAAAATATGAGGAGTGTGAAAAGATGTCAAAAATACGAAGAGCGTGAAATGGTGTGAAAAATATGAAGAGCAGGAAAAGGTGTGAAAAATTCAAAGAGCATGAAAAGGTCTGAAAAATACGAGGAGCAGGAAAAAGTGTGAAAAATACGAGGAACATAAAAAGATGTGAAAAATTCGAAGAGCAGGAAAAGGTGTGGAAAGTATCAGGAGCATGAAAAGGTGTCAAAAATACGAAGAGCGTGAAAAGGTGTGAAAAATATGAAGAGTGTGAAAAGGTCTGAAAAATACGAGGAGCTTGAAAAGGTCGGAAAAATACGAGGAACATAAATAGGACTGAATAATACGAGGATCATGAAAAGGTGTGAAAAATACGAAGAGCAGGAAAAGGTGCGAAAAATACGAGTAGCATGAAAAGGTGTGAAAAAATGGAAGAGCAGGAAAAGGTGTGAAAAATATGAACTGCATGAAAAAGTGTGAAAAATATGAAGGGTGTGAAAAGGTGTGAAATATACGTGGAGCAAGAAAAGGTCTGAAAAATACGAGGAGCATGAAAAGGTGTGAAAAATTCGAAGAGCAGCAAAAGGTGGGAAAATATGAACTGCATGAAAAGGTGTGAAAAATATGAAGAGCATGAAAAGGTATGAAAAATACTAGGAGCATGAAAAGGTGTGAAAAATATGAGGAGCATGAAAAGGTTTGAAATGCACGAGGAGCATGAAGAGGTGTCAAAAATATGAAGCGTGTGAAAAGGTGTGAAAAATTCGAAAAGCAGGAAAATGTCTAAGAAGTTCGAGGAGCAGGAAAAGGTGTGAAAAATACGAGGAGCAGGAAAAGGTGTGAAAAATATGAGAAGCATGAAAAGGTGTGAAAAATACGAAGAGCAGGAAAAGGTGTGAAAAATATGAAGAAGAGGAAAAGGTGTGAAAAATACGAAGGGCAGGAAAAGGTGTGAAAAATATAAGGAGCATGAAAAGGTGTGAAAAATACAAAGAGCAGGAAAAGGTGTGAAAAATACGAGGAGCATGAAAAAGTGTGAAAAAATCGAAGAGCAGGAAAAGGTGTGAAAAATGTTCGGAGCAGAGAAATGTGTGAAAAATAAGAGAAGCGTGAAAAGGTGTCAAAAATATGAAGAGCGTGAAAAGGTGTGAAAAATATGAAGAGCGTGAAGAGGTCTGAAAAATACGAGGAGCAAGAAAAGGTCTGAAAAATACGGGGAGAATGAAAAGGTGTGAAGAATTCGAAGAACAAGAAAAGTGTGAAAAATACGAAGAGCACGAATAGGTGAGAAAAATACAGGAGCATGAAAAGGTGTGAAATATTCGAAGAGCATGACAAGGTGTGAAAAATCCGAGGAGCATGAAAAGGTTTGAAAACTATGAACAGCATGAAAAGGTGTGAAAAATACGAGGAGCATGAAAAGGTGTGAAAAACTCGAGGAGCATGAGAAGGTGTGAAAAATTCGAAGAGCAGGAAAAGTTATGGAAAATACGAGGAGCACAAAACGGTGTAAAAAATTCAAAGATCAGGAAAAGTTGTGAAAAAAATGAACATCATGAAAAGGTGTGAAAAATACGAGGAGCATGAAAAGGTCTGAAAAATACGAGGAGCATGAAAAGTTGTGAAACATACGAGGAGCATGAAAAGATGTGAAAATACGTGGAGCCGGAAAAGGTGTGAAAAATACGAGGAGCATGAAAAGGTGTCAAGTATACGAGGAGGATGAAAAGGTGTCAAAAATATGAGGAGCAGGAAATGGTGTAAAAAATACAAGGAGCAGAAAAGGTGTGAAAAATACGAGGAGCATGAAAAGGTGTGAAAAATACGAGGAGCATGAAAAGGAGTGAAAAATACGAGGAGCATGACAAGGTGTGAAAAATATGAGGAGCATGAAAAGGTGTGAAAAATACGAGGAGCATAAAAAGTTATGAAAAATCCCAAGAGCAGGAAAAGGTGTGAAAAATATGAAGAGCAGGAAAAGGTGTGAAAAATACGAGGAGCAGGAAAAGGTGTGAAAAAATTGAAGATGAGGAAAAGTTGTAAAAAAAACGAGGCGCATGAAAAGGTGTGAAGAAATCGAAGAGCAGAAAAAGGTGTGAAAATTACGAGGAGAAGGAAAAGGCATCAAAAATACGAGGAGCATGACAAGGTGTGAAAAATACGAGGAGCATGAAAAGGTGTCAAGTATACGAGGAGGATGAAAAGGTGTCAGAAATATTTGGAGCAGGAAATGGTGTAAAAAATACAAGGAGCAGAAAAAGTGTGAAAAATATGAGGAGTGTGAAAAGATCTCAAAAATACAAAGAGCGTGAAATGGTGTGAAAAATATGAAGAGCAGGAAAAGGTGTGAAAAATTCAAAGAGCATGAAAAGGTCTGAAAAATACGAGGAGCAGGAAAAAGTGTGAAAAATACGAGGAACATAAAAAGATGTGAAAAATTCGAAGAGCAGGAAAAGGTGTGGAAAGTATCAGGAGCATGAAAAGGTGTCAAAAATACGAAGATCGTGAAAAGGTGTGAAAAATATGAAGAGTGTGAAAAGGTCTGAAAAATACGAGGAGCTTGAAAAGGTCGGAAAAATACGAGGAACATAAAAAGGTCTGAATAATACGAGGATCATGAAAAGGTGTGAAAAATACGAAGAGCAGGAAAAGGTGCGAAAAATACGAGTAGCATGAAAAGGTGTGAAAAAATGGAAGAGCAGGAAAAGGTGTGAAAAATATGAACTGCATGAAAAAGTGTGAAAAATATGAAGGGCGTGAAAAGGTGTGAAATATACGTGGAGCAAGAAAAGGTCTGAAAAATACGAGGAGCATGAAAAGGTGTGAAAAATTCGAAGAGCAGCAAAAGGTGGGAAAATATGAACTGCATGAAAAGGTGTGAAAAATATGAAGAGCATGAAAAGGTATGAAAAATACTAGGAGCATGAAAAGGTGTGAAAAATATGAGGAGCATGAAAAGGTTTGAAATGCACGAGGAGCATGAAGAGGTGTCAAAAATATGAAGCGTGTGAAAAGGTGTGAAAAATTCGAAAAGCAGGAAAATGTCTAAGAAGTTCGAGGAGCAGGAAAAGGTGTGAAAAATACGAGGAGCAGGAAAAGGTGTGAAAAATATGAGAAGCATGAAAAGGTGTGAAAAATACGAAGAGCAGGAAAAGGTGTGAAAAATACGAGGAAGAGGAAAAGGTGTGAAAAATACGAAGGGCAGGAAAAGGTGTGAAAAATATAAGGAGCATGAAAAGGTGTGAAAAATACAAAGAGCAGGAAAAGGTGTGAAAAATACGAGGAGCATGAAAAAGTGTGAAAAAATCGAAGAGCAGGAAAAGGTGTGAAAAATGTTCGGAGCAGAGAAATGTGTGAAAAATAAGAGAAGCGTGAAAAGGTGTCAAAAATATGAAGAGCTTGAAAAGGTGTGAAAAATATGAAGATCGTGAAGAGGTCTGAAAAATACGAGGAGCGAGAAAAGGTCTGAAAAATACGGGGAGAATGAAAAGGTGTGAAGAATTCGAAGACCAAGAAAAGTGTGAAAAATACGAAGAGCATGAATAGGTGAGAAAAATACAGGAGCATGAAAAGGTGTGAAATATTCGAAGAGCATGACAAGGTGTGAAATATTCGAAGAGCATGACAAGGTGTGAAAAATCCGAGGAGCATGAAAAGGTTTGAAAACTATGAACAGCATGAAAAGGTGTGAAAAATACGAGGAGCATGAAAAGGTGTGAAAAACTCGAGGAGCATGAGAAGGTGTGAAAAATTCGAAGAGCAGGAAAAGTTATGGAAAATATGAGGAGCACAAAACGGTGTAAAAAATTCAAAGATCAGGAAAAGTTGTGAAAAAAATGAACATCATGAAAAGGTGTGAAAAATACGAGGAGCATGAAAAGGTCTGAAAAATACGAGGAGCATGAAAAGTTGTGAAACATACGAGGAGCATGAAAAGGTGTGAAAATACGAGGAGCAGGAAAAGGTGTGAAAAATACGAGGAGCATGAAAAGGTGTCAAGTATACGAGGAGGATGAAAAGGTGTCAGAAATATTTGGAGCAGGAAATGGTGTAAAAAATACAAGGAGCAGAAAAAGTGTGAAAAATATGAGGAGTGTGAAAAGATGTCAAAAATACGAAGAGCGTGAAATGGTGTGAAAAATATGAAGAGCAGGAAAAGGTGTGAAAAATTCAAAGAGCATGAAAAGGTCTGAAAAATACGAGGAGCAGGAAAAAGTGTGAAAAATACGAGGAACATAAAAAGATGTGAAAAATTCGAAGAGCAGGAAAAGGTGTGGAAAGTATCAGGAGCATGAAAAGGTGTCAAAAATACGAAGAGCGTGAAAAGGTGTGAAAAATATGAAGAGTGTGAAAAGGTCTGAAAAATACGAGGAGCTTGAAAAGGTCGGAAAAATACGAGGAACATAAATAGGACTGAATAATACGAGGATCATGAAAAGGTGTGAAAAATACGAAGAGCAGGAAAAGGTGCGAAAAATACGAGTAGCATGAAAAGGTGTGAAAAAATGGAAGAGCAGGAAAAGGTGTGAAAAATATGAACTGCATGAAAAAGTGTGAAAAATATGAAGGGTGTGAAAAGGTGTGAAATATACGTGGAGCAAGAAAAGGTCTGAAAAATACGAGGAGAATGAAAAGGTGTGAAAAATTCGAAGAGCAGCAAAAGGTGGGAAAATATGAACTGCATGAAAAGGTGTGAAAAATATGAAGAGCATGAAAAGGTATGAAAAATACTAGGAGCATGAAAAGGTGTGAAAAATATGAGGAGCATGAAAAGGTTTGAAATGCACGAGGAGCATGAAGAGGTGTCAAAAATATGAAGCGTGTGAAAAGGTGTGAAAAATTCGAAAAGCAGGAAAATGTCTAAGAAGTTCGAGGAGCAGGAAAAGGTGTGAAAAATACGAGGAGCAGGAAAAGGTGTGAAAAATATGAGAAGCATGAAAAGGTGTGAAAAATACGAGGAAGAGGAAAAGGTGTGAAAAATACGAAGGGCAGGAAAAGGTGTGAAAAATATAAGGAGCATGAAAAGGTGTGAAAAATACAAAGAGCAGGAAAAGGTGTGAAAAATACGAGGAGCATGAAAAAGTGTGAAAAAATCGAAGAGCAGGAAAAGGTGTGAAAAATGTTCGGAGCAGAGAAATGTGTGAAAAATAAGAGAAGCGTGAAAAGGTGTCAAAAATATGAAGAGCGTGAAAAGGTGTGAAAAATATGAAGAGCGTGAAGAGGTCTGAAAAATACGAGGAGCAAGAAAAGGTCTGAAAAATACGGGGAGAATGAAAAGGTGTGAAGAATTCGAAGAACAAGAAAAGTGTGAAAAATACGAAGAGCATGAATAGGTGAGAAAAATACAGGAGCATGAAAAGGTGTGAAATATTCGAAGAGCATGACAAGGTGTGAAAAATCCGAGGAGCATGAAAAGGTTTGAAAACTATGAACAGCATGAAAAGGTGTGAAAAATACGAGGAGCATGAAAAGGTGTGAAAAACTCGAGGAGCATGAGAAGGTGTGAAAAATTCGAAGAGCAGGAAAAGTTATGGAAAATACGAGGAGCACAAAACGGTGTAAAAAATTCAAAGATCAGGAAAAGTTGTGAAAAAAATGAACATCATGAAAAGGTGTGAAAAATACGAGGAGCATGAAAAGGTCTGAAAAATACGAGGAGCATGAAAAGTTGTGAAACATACGAGGAGCATGAAAAGATGTGAAAATACGTGGAGCCGGAAAAGGTGTGAAAAATACGAGGAGCATGAAAAGGTGTCAAGTATACGAGGAGGATGAAAAGGTGTCAAAAATATGAGGAGCAGGAAATGGTGTAAAAAATACAAGGAGCAGAAAAGGTGTGAAAAATACGAGGAGCATGAAAAGGTGTGAAAAATACGAGGAGCATGAAAAGGAGTGAAAAATACGAGGAGCATGACAAGGTGTGAAAAATATGAGGAGCATGAAAAGGTGTGAAAAATACGAGGAGCATAAAAAGTTATGAAAAATCCCAAGAGCAGGAAAAGGTGTGAAAAATATGAAGAGCAGGAAAAGGTGTGAAAAATACGAGGAGCAGGAAAAGATGTGAAAAAATTGAAGATGAGGAAAAGTTGCAAAAAAAACGAGGCGCATGAAAAGGTGTGAAGAAATCGAAGAGCAGAAAAAGGTGTGAAAATTACGAGGAGAAGGAAAAGGCATCAAAAATACGAGGAGCATGACAAGGTGTGAAAAATACGAGGAGCATGAAAAGGTGTCAAGTATACGAGGAGGATGAAAAGGTGTCAGAAATATTTGGAGCAGGAAATGGTGTAAAAATACAAGGAGCAGAAAAAGTGTGAAAAATATGAGGAGTGTGAAAAGATCTCAAAAATACAAAGAGCGTGAAATGGTGTGAAAAATATGAAGAGCAGGAAAAGGTGTGAAAAATTCAAAGAGCATGAAAAGGTCTGAAAAATACGAGGAGCAGGAAAAAGTGTGAAAAATACGAGGAACATAAAAAGATGTGAAAAATTCGAAGAGCAGGAAAAGGTGTGGAAAGTATCAGGAGCATGAAAAGGTGTCAAAAATACGAAGAGCGTGAAAAGGTGTGAAAAATATGAAGAGTGTGAAAAGGTCTGAAAAATACGAGGAGCTTGAAAAGGTCGGAAAAATACGAGGAACATAAAAAGGTCTGAATAATACGAGGATCATGAAAAGGTGTGAAAAATACGAAGAGCAGGAAAAGGTGCGAAAAATACGAGTAGCATGAAAAGGTGTGAAAAAATGGAAGAGCAGGAAAAGGTGTGAAAAATATGAACTGCATGAAAAAGTGTGAAAAATATGAAGGGCGTGAAAAGGTGTGAAATATACGTGGAGCAAGAAAAGGTCTGAAAAATACGAGGAGCATGAAAAGGTGTGAAAAATTCGAAGAGCAGCAAAAGGTGGGAAAATATGAACTGCATGAAAAGGTGTGAAAAATATGAAGAGCATGAAAAGGTATGAAAAATACTAGGAGCATGAAAAGGTGTGAAAAATATGAGGAGCATGAAAAGGTTTGAAATGCACGAGGAGCATGAAGAGGTGTCAAAAATATGAAGCGTGTGAAAAGGTGTGAAAAATTCGAAAAGCAGGAAAATGTCTAAGAAGTTCGAAGAGCAGGAAAAGGTGTGAAAAATACGAGGAGCAGGAAAAGGTGTGAAAAATATGAGAAGCATGAAAAGGTGTGAAAAATACGAGGAGCATGAAAAAGTGTGAAAAAATCGAAGAGCAGGAAAAGGTGTGAAAAATGTTTGGAGCAGAGAAATGTGTGAAAAATAAGAGAAGCGTGAAAAGGTGTCAAAAATATGAAGAGCTTGAAAAGGTGTGAAAAATATGAAGATCGTGAAGAGGTCTGAAAAATACGAGGAGCGAGAAAAGGTCTGAAAAATACGGGGAGAATGAAAAGGTGTGAAGAATTCGAAGAACAAGAAAAGTGTGAAAAATACGAAGAGCATGAATAGGTGAGAAAAATACAAGAGCATGAAAAGGTGTGAAATATTCGAAGAGCATGACAAGGTGTGAAATATTCGAAGAGCATGACAAGGTGTGAAAAATCCGAGGAGCATGAAAAGGTTTGAAAACTATGAACAGCATGAAAAGGTGTGAAAAATACGAGGAGCATGAAAAGGTGTGAAAAACTCGAGGAGCATGAGAAGGTGTGAAAAATTCGAAGAGCAGGAAAAGTTATGGAAAATATGAGGAGCACAAAACGGTGTAAAAAATTCAAAGATCAGGAAAAGTTGTGAAAAAAATGAACATCATGAAAAGGTGTGAAAAATACGAGGAGCATGAAAAGGTCTGAAAAATACGAGGAGCATGAAAAGTTGTGAAACATACGAGGAGCATGAAAAGATGTGAAAATACGTGGAGCCGGAAAAGGTGTGAAAAATACGAGGAGCATGAAAAGGTGTCAAGCATACGAGGAGGATGAAAAGGTGTCAGAAATATTTGGAGCAGGAAATGGTGTAAAAAATACAAGGAGCAGAAAAAGTGTGAAAAATATGAGGAGTGTGAAAAGATGTCAAAAATACGAAGAGCGTGAAATGGTGTGAAAAATATGAAGAGCAGGAAAAGGTGTGAAAAATTCAAAGAGCATGAAAAGGTCTGAAAAATACGAGGAGCAGGAAAAAGTGTGAAAAATACGAGGAACATAAAAAGATGTGAAAAATTCGAAGAGCAGGAAAAGGTGTGGAAAGCATCAGGAGCATGAAAGGGTGTCAAAAATATGAAGAGCGTGAAAAAGTGTGAAAAATATGAAGAGTGTGAAAAGGTCTGAAAAACACGAGGAGCTTGAAAAGGTCGGAAAAATACGAGGAACATAAAAAGGTCTGAATAATACGAGGATCATGAAAAGGTGTGAAAAATACGAAGAGCAGGAAAAGGTGCGAAAAATACGAGTAGCATGAAAAGGTGTGAAAAAATGGAAGAGCAGGAAAAGGTGTGAAAAATATGAACTGCATGAAAAAGTGTGAAAAATATGAAGGGCGTGAAAAGGTGTGAAATATACGTGGAGCAAGAAAAGGTCTGAAAAATACGAGGAGCATGAAAAGGTGTGAAAAATTCGAAGAGCAGCAAAAGGTGTGAAAAATATGAACTGCATGAAAAGGTGTGAAAAATATGAAGAGCATGAAAAGGTATGAAAAATACTAGGAGCATGAAAAGGTGTGAAAAATATGAGGAGCATGAAAAGGTTTGAAATGCACGAGGAGCATGAAGAGGTGTCAAAAATATGAAGCGTGTGAAAAGGTGTGAAAAATTCGAAAAGCAGGAAAATGTCTAAGAAGTTCGAGGAGCAGGAAAAGGTGTGAAAAATACGAGGAGCAAGAAAAGGTGTGAAAAATATGAGAAGCATGAAAAGGTGTGAAAAATACGAAGAGCAGGAAAAGGTGTGAAAAATACGAGGAAGAGGAAAAGGTGTGAAAAATAGGAAGGGCAGGAAAAGGTGTGAAAAATACAAGGAGCATGAAAAGGTGTGAAAAATACGAAGAGCAGGAAAAGGTGTGAAAAATACGAGGAGCATTAATAAGTGTGAAAAAATCGAAGAGCAGGAAAAGGTGTGAAAAATGTTCGGAGCAGAGAAATGTGTGAAAAATAAGAGAAGCGTGAAAAGGTGTCAAAAATATGAAGAGCGTGAAAAGGTGTGAAAAATATGAAGAGCGTGAAGAGGTCTGAAAAATACGAGGAGCGTGAAAAGGTCTGAAACATACGGGGAGAATGAAAAGGTGTGAAGAATTCGAAGAGCAGGAAAAGGTGTGAAATCTTCGAAGAGCATGACAAGGTGTGAAAAATCCGAGGAACATGAAAAGGTTTGAAAACTATGAACAGCATGAAAAGTGTGAAAAATACGAAGAGCATGAAAAGGTGAGAAAAATACAGGAGCATGAAAAGGTGTGAAATATTCGAAGAGCAGGAAAAGGTGTGAAATCTTCGAAGAGCATGACAAGGTGTGAAAAATCCGAGGAACATGAAAAGGTTTGAAAACTATGAACAGCATGAAAAGGTGTGAAAAATACGAGGAGCATGAAAAGGTGTGAAAAACTCGAGGAGCATGAGAAGGTGTGAAAAATTCGAAGAGCAGGAAAAGTTATGGAAAATACGAGGAGCACAAAATGGTGTAAAAAATTCAAAGATCAGGAAAAGTTGTGAAAAATATGAACATCATGAAAAGGTGTGAAAAATACGAGGAGCATGAAAAGTTGTGAAACATACGAGGAGCATGAAAAGATGTGAAAATACGTGGAGCCGGAAAAGGTGTGAAAAATACGAGGAGCATAAAAAGGTGTGAACAATTCAAAGAGCAGGAAATGGTGTGAAAAATACAAGGAGCAGAAAAGGTGTGAAAAATGCAAGGAGTGTGAAAAGATGTCAAAAATACGAAGAGCGTGAAAAGGTGTGAAAAATATGAAGAGTGTGAAAAGTTCCGAAAAATACGAAGAGCAGGTAAAGGTCGGAAAAATATGAGCAGCATGAAAATGTGTGATAAATACGAAGAGCAGGATAAGGTGCGAAATATACGAGGAGCATGAAATGTGTGAAAAATGCGAGGAGCATAACAAGGTGTGAAAAATACAAGGAGCACTAAAAGGTGTGAAAAATATGAAGAGTATGTAAAGGAGTGAAAAATTCGAAGAGCAGGAAAAGGTGTGTAAAATACGAGAAGAATGAAAAGGTGTGAAATATTCGAAGAGCATGACAAGCTGTGAAAAATCCGAGGAGCATCACATGTGAAAAATACGAGGAGCAGGAAAAAGTGTGAAAAATACGAGGAACATAAAAAGATGTGAAAAATTCGAAGAGCAGGAAAAGGTGTGGAAAGTATCAGGAGCATGAAAAGGTGTCAAAAATACGAAGAGCGTGAAAAGGTGTGAAAAATATGAAGAGTGTGAAAAGGTCTGAAAAATACGAGGAGCTTGAAAAGGTCGGAAAAATACGAGGAACATAAAAAGGTCTGAATAATACGAGGATCATGAAAAGGTGTGAAAAATACGAAGAGCAGGAAAAGGTGCGAAAAATACGAGTAGCATGAAAAGGTGTGAAAAAATGGAAGAGCAGGAAAAGGTGTGAAAAATATGAACTGCATGAAAAAGTGTGAAAAATATGAAGGGCGTGAAAAGGTGTGAAATATACGTGGAGCAAGAAAAGGTCTGAAAAATACGAGGAGCATGAAAAGGTGTGAAAAATTCGAAGAGCAGCAAAAGGTGGGAAAATATGAACTGCATGAAAAGGTGTGAAAAATATGAAGAGCATGAAAAGGTATGAAAAATACGAGGAGCATGAAAAGGTGTGAAAAATATGAGGAGCATGAAAAGGTTTGAAATGCACGAGGAGCATGAAGAGGTGTCAAAAATATGAAGCGTGTGAAAAGGTGTGAAAAATTCGAAAAGCAGGAAAATGTCTAAGAAGTTCGAAGAGCAGGAAAAGGTGTGAAAAATACGAGGAGCAGGAAAAGGTGTGAAAAATATGAGAAGCATGAAAAGGTGTGAAAAATACGAGGAGCATGAAAAAGTGTGAAAAAATCGAAGAGCAGGAAAAGGTGTGAAAAATGTTTGGAGCAGAGAAATGTGTGAAAAATAAGAGAAGCGTGAAAAGGTGTCAAAAATATGAAGAGCTTGAAAAGGTGTGAAAAATATGAAGATCGTGAAGAGGTCTGAAAAATACGAGGAGCGAGAAAAGGTCTGAAAAATACGGGGAGAATGAAAAGGTGTGAAGAATTCGAAGAACAAGAAAAGTGTGAAAAATACGAAGAGCATGAATAGGTGAGAAAAATACAAGAGCATGAAAAGGTGTGAAATATTCGAAGAGCATGACAAGGTGTGAAATATTCGAAGAGCATGACAAGGTGTGAAAAATCCGAGGAGCATGAAAAGGTTTGAAAACTATGAACAGCATGAAAAGGTGTGAAAAATACGAGGAGCATGAAAAGGTGTGAAAAACTCGAGGAGCATGAGAAGGTGTGAAAAATTCGAAGAGCAGGAAAAGTTATGGAAAATATGAGGAGCACAAAACGGTGTAAAAAATTCAAAGATCAGGAAAAGTTGTGAAAAAAATGAACATCATGAAAAGGTGTGAAAAATACGAGGAGCATGAAAAGGTCTGAAAAATACGAGGAGCATGAAAAGTTGTGAAACATACGAGGAGCATGAAAAGATGTGAAAATACGTGGAGCCGGAAAAGGTGTGAAAAATACGAGGAGCATGAAAAGGTGTCAAGCATACGAGGAGGATGAAAAGGTGTCAGAAATATTTGGAGCAGGAAATGGTGTAAAAAATACAAGGAGCAGAAAAAGTGTGAAAAATATGAGGAGTGTGAAAAGATGTCAAAAATACGAAGAGCGTGAAAAGGTGTGAAAAATATGAAGAGCAGGAAAAGGTGTGAAAAATTCAAAGAGCATGAAAAGGTGTGAAAAATACGAGGAGCAGGAAAAAGTGTGAAAAATACGAGGAACATAAAAAGATGTGAAAAATTCGAAGAGCAGGAAAAGGTGTGGAAAGCATCAGGAGCATGAAAGGGTGTCAAAAATATGAAGAGCGTGAAAAAGTGTGAAAAATATGAAGAGTGTGAAAAGGTCTGAAAAACACGAGGAGCTTGAAAAGGTCGGAAAAATACGAGGAACATAAAAAGGTCTGAATAATACGAGGATCATGAAAAGGTGTGAAAAATACGAAGAGCAGGAAAAGGTGCGAAAAATACGAGGAGCATGAAAAGGTGTGAAAAAATGGAAGAGCAGGAAAAGGTGTGAAAAATATGAACTGCATGAAAAAGTGTGAAAAATATGAAGGGCGTGAAAAGGTGTGAAATATACGTGGAGCAAGAAAAGGTCTGAAAAATACGAGGAGCATGAAAAGGTGTGAAAAATTCGAAGAGCAGCAAAAGGTGTGAAAAATATGAACTGCATGAAAAGGTGTGAAAAATATGAAGAGCATGAAAAGGTGTGAAAAATATGAGGAGCATGAAAAGGTGTGAAAAATATGAGGAGCATGAAAAGGTTTGAAATGCACGAGGAGCATGAAGAGGTGTCAAAAATATGAAGCGTGTGAAAAGGTGTGAAAAATTCGAAAAGCAGGAAAATGTCTAAGAAGTTCGAGGAGCAGGAAAAGGTGTGAAAAATACGAGGAGCAAGAAAAGGTGTGAAAAATATGAGAAGCATGAAAAGGTGTGAAAAATACGAAGAGCAGGAAAAGGTGTGAAAAATACGAGGAAGAGGAAAAGGTGTGAAAAATAGGAAGGGCAGGAAAAGGTGTGAAAAATACAAGGAGCATGAAAAGGTGTGAAAAATACGAAGAGCAGGAAAAGGTGTGAAAAATACGAGGAGCATTAATAAGTGTGAAAAAATCGAAGAGCAGGAAAAGGTGTGAAAAATGTTCGGAGCAGAGAAATGTGTGAAAAATAAGAGAAGCGTGAAAAGGTGTCAAAAATATGAAGAGCGTGAAAAGGTGTGAAAAATATGAAGAGCGTGAAGAGGTCTGAAAAATACGAGGAGCGTGAAAAGGTCTGAAACATACGGGGAGAATGAAAAGGTGTGAAGAATTCGAAGAGCAGGAAAAGGTGTGAAATCTTCGAAGAGCATGACAAGGTGTGAAAAATCCGAGGAACATGAAAAGGTTTGAAAACTATGAACAGCATGAAAAGTGTGAAAAATACGAAGAGCATGAAAAGGTGAGAAAAATACAGGAGCATGAAAAGGTGTGAAATATTCGAAGAGCAGGAAAAGGTGTGAAATCTTCGAAGAGCATGACAAGGTGTGAAAAATCCGAGGAACATGAAAAGGTTTGAAAACTATGAACAGCATGAAAAGGTGTGAAAAATACGAGGAGCATGAAAAGGTGTGAAAAACTCGAGGAGCATGAGAAGGTGTGAAAAATTCGAAGAGCAGGAAAAGTTATGGAAAATACGAGGAGCACAAAATGGTGTAAAAAATTCAAAGATCAGGAAAAGTTGTGAAAAATATGAACATCATGAAAAGGTGTGAAAAATACGAGGAGCATGAAAAGTTGTGAAACATACGAGGAGCATGAAAAGATGTGAAAATACGTGGAGCCGGAAAAGGTGTGAAAAATACGAGGAGCATAAAAAGGTGTGAACAATTCAAAGAGCAGGAAATGGTGTGAAAAATACAAGGAGCAGAAAAGGTGTGAAAAATGCAAGGAGTGTGAAAAGATGTCAAAAATACGAAGAGCGTGAAAAGGTGTGAAAAATATGAAGAGTGTGAAAAGTTCCGAAAAATACGAAGAGCAGGTAAAGGTCGGAAAAATATGAGCAGCATGAAAATGTGTGATAAATACGAAGAGCAGGATAAGGTGCGAAATATACGAGGAGCATGAAATGTGTGAAAAATGCGAGGAGCATAACAAGGTGTGAAAAATACAAGGAGCACTAAAAGGTGTGAAAAATATGAAGAGTATGTAAAGGAGTGAAAAATTCGAAGAGCAGGAAAAGGTGTGTAAAATACGAGAAGAATGAAAAGGTGTGAAATATTCGAAGAGCATGACAAGCTGTGAAAAATCCGAGGAGCATCACATGTGAAAAATACGAGGAGCAGGAAAAGGTGTGAAAAATACGAGGAGCATGAAATGGTGTCAAAAATATGAAGAGCGTGAAAAGGTGTGAAAAATATGAACAGCATGAAAAGGTCTGAAAAATACAAGGAGCAGGACAAGGTGTGAAAAATACGAGCAGCAGGAAAAGGTGTGAAAAATATGATTAGCATGACAAGGTGTGAAAAACACGAAGAGCAGGAAAAGGTAGAAAAATATTAGGAGCACGAAAAATTCTGAAAAATACAAGGAGCATGAAAAGGTGTGAAAAATACGAGGAGGATGAAAAGGTGTGAAAAATACGAAGAGCAGGAAAAGGTGCGAAAAATACGAGGATCATGAAAGGTGTGAAAAAATCAAAGAGCAGGAAAAGGCATGAAACTTACGAGGAGCAGGAAATGGCGTGAAAAATACGAGGAGCATGAAATGGTGTCAAAAATATGAAGAGCGAGAAAAGGTTGAAAAATACGAGGAGCGGGAAAAGGTGTGAAAAATACGAGGAGCATGAAAAGGTCTGAAAAATACGAAGAGCATGAAAAGGTGTGAAAAATACGGGGAGCATGAAAAGGTGTGGAAAATACGAAGAGCAAGGAAAGGTGCGAATAATACGAGAAGCCTGAAAAGGTATGAAGAAATCGAAGAGCAGGAAAAGGTGTGAAAAATACGAGGAGTAGAAAAAGATGTGAAAAATATGAGGAGCATGAAAAGGTGTCAAAAATAGAAAGAGAGTGTAAAAGTGTGAAAAATATGAAAAGCAAGAAAAGGTCTGAAATATACGAGGAGCATGAAAAGGTGTGAAAAATACGTGGAGAATGAAAAGGCAGGAAAAATATGAGGAGCATCAAAACCTGTGAAAAATGCAAGGAGCAGGAAAAGTGTGAAAAATATGAGGAGCATGAAAAGGTGTGAAAAATACCAAGAGCATGAAAACGTGTGAAAAATATGAAGAGCAAGAAAAGGCCTGAAAAATAGGAGTGGCAAAAAAAGTCTGAAAAATACGAGGAGCATGAAAAGGTCTGAGAAATACGAGGAGCATGAAAAGGTCTGAAAAACATGAGGAGCTAGAAAACGTCTGAAAAATATGAAGAGCCTGAAAAGGTGTGAAAAATATGAAGAGCATGAAAAGGTGTGAAAAATACAAGGAACATGAAACGGTGTGAAAAAATATGAGGACCATGAAGAGGTGTGAACAATACGAGGAGCATGAAACCCTCTGAAAAACACGAGATCATGAAATGGAGTGAACAACACGAAGAGCATGGAAAGCTGTGAAAAATATCAAGGGCAAGAAAAGGTCTGAAAAATATGAAAAGCATGATAAGGTGTCAAAAATATGAAGAGCATAAAAAGGTGTGAAAAATATGACGAGCCTGAAAAGGTGTGAAAAACACGAAGAGCATGAAAAGGTGTGAAAAATACGAAGAGCTTGAAAAGATGTGACAAATACGAAGAGCATGTAAAGTTGTGAAAAATACGAGGAGCATGAAAAGGTCTGAAAAATACGAGGAGCACAAAGACGTCTGAAAAATACGACGAGCATGAAAAGGTCTGAAAAATATGTAGAGCAAGAAAAAGTGTCAAAAATATGAGGAGCATGAAAAGGTGTCAAAAATACGAAGAGCCTGAAAAGGTGTCAAAAATATGAGTAGCATGCAAAGGTTGAAAAATAAGAGGAGCATGAATTTGTATAAAAAAATATGAGGAGCATGAAACGGTGTGAAAAATATGAAGAGCTTGAAAAGGTGTGAAAAATATGAAGAGCATGAAAAGGTGTAAAAAATATGAAGAGCATGAAAAGGTCTGAAAAAAACGAGGGGCAGGAAAAGGTCTCAAAAATACGAGGAGCATGAAAAGGTCTGAAAAATACAAGCAGCATGAAAAGGTATGAAAAATATGAGGGACATGAAAAGGTGTGAAAAATACTAGGAGCATGAAAAGGCATCAAAAACTGAGGAGCATGTAAAGGCGTGAAAAATACGAGGAGCATGAAAAGGTGTGAAAAATATGAGGAGCATGATAAGGTCTGAAAAATATGAGGAGCATGAACAAGTCTGATAAATATGAAGAGCCTGAAATGGTGTGAAAAATACGAGGAGCATGAAAAGGTGTGAAAAATACGAGGAGCATGAAAAGGTGTGAAAAATACTAGGAGCAGGAAGAGGTGTGAAAAATACGAGGTGCATGAAAAGGTGTGAACAATACGAGGAGCATGAAATGGTCTGATAAATATGAGGAGAATGAAAATTCTGAAAAACATGAAGGGCCTGAAAAGGTGTGAAAAATATGAAGAGCATGAAAAGGTCTGAAATATATGAAGAACATGAAAAGGTCTGAAATATATGAGGACCACGAAAAGGTGTGAAAAATACATGGATCAGGAAAAGGTGTGAAAAATACGAAGAGCCCGAAAACGTGTGGAAAATAGGAGGAGCACGGAAAATTGTGGAAAATACGCGGAGCATGAAAAGGTGTGAACAACACAAGAAGCATGAAAAGGTGTGAAAAATACGAGGAGCATGAAAAGGTGTGAAAAATACGAAGAGCATGAAAAGGTCTGAAAAATATGAAGAGGAAGAAAAGATCTGAAAAACACGAGGAGCATGTAAAGGTCTGAAAAATACGAGGAGTATGAAAAGGTCGGAGAAATACGAGGAGAATGAAAATGTCTGACAAATACGAGGAGCATGAAATGGTTTGAAAAATACGCGGTGCATGAAAAGGTATAAAAAACACGAGAAGCATGCATGAAAAGGTCTGAAAAATACGAAGAGCATGAAAAGGTCTGAAAAATATGAGAAGCAAGAAAAGTTCTGAAAAATATTAAGAGCCTGAAAAGGTGTGAAAAATATGAAGAGCATGAAAAGGTGTGAAAAATCCGAGGAAAATGAAAAGGTGTGAAAAATACGAGGAGCATGAAATGGTCTGAAGTATATGAGGAGCATGAAAAGGTCTGAAAAACATGAAGGGCCTGAAAAGGTGTGAAAAATATGAAGAGCACGAAAAGGTCTGAAATATATGACGACAACGAAAAAGTTTGAAAAATACGGGAGCATGAAAAGGAGTGAAAAATGTGAGGAGCATGAAAAGGTCTGAGAAACTGGAGGAGCATAAAAAGGTCTGAAAAATACAAGGAGCATGAAAAGGTGTGAAAAATACGAGGAGCATGGAAAGGTGTGAAAAAATACAAGGAGCATGAAATGGTCTGAAATATATGAGGAGCATGAAAAGGTCTGAGAAATATGAGGAGCATGAAAAGGCCTGAAAAATATGAGGAGCTAGAAAAGGTCTGAGAATTACGAGGAGCATGAAATGATCTGAGAAATACGAGGAGAATGAAAAGGTGTGAAAAATACGAGGAGCATGAAAAGGTCTGAGAAATATGAGGAGCATGAAAAGGCCTGAAAAATATGAGGAGCTAGAAAAGGTCTGAGAATTACGAGGAGCATGAAATGATCTGAGAAATATGAGGAGAATGAAAAGGTGTGAAAAATACGAGGAGCATGAAAAGGTGTGAAGAATACGAAGAGCATGAAAAGGTCTGAAAAATATGAAGAGCATGAAAAGGTCTGAAAAATATGAAGAGCATGAAAAGGTGTGAAAATCGGAGGAGCATGAAAAGGTGTGAAAAATACAAGGAGCATGAAAAGGTCTGAAAAATATGAAGAGCATGAAAAGGTCTGAGAAATACGAGGAGCATGAAAGTGTCTGAAAAACATGACGAGCTAGAAAACGTCTGAAAAATATGAAGAGCCTGAAAAAGTGTGAAAAATATGAAGAGCATGAAAAGGTGTGAAAAATACAAGGAACATGAAACGGAGTGAAAAATATGAGGAGCATGAAGAGGTGTGAAAAATACGAGGAGCATGAAACACTCTGAAAAACACGAGATCATGAAATGGAGTGAACAACACGAAGAGCATGGAAAGCTGTGAAAAATATCAAGAGCAAGAAAAGGTCTGAAAAATATGAAAAGCATGATAAGGTGTCAAAAATATGAAGAGCATGAAAAGGTTTGAAAAATACGACGAGCCTGAAAAGGTGTGAAAAACACGAAGAGCATGAAAAGGTGTGAAAAATACGAAGAGCTTGAAAAGGTGTGACAAATACGAAGAGCATGTAAACTTGTGAAAAATACGAGGAGCATGAAAAGGTCTGAAAAATACGAGGAGCACGAAGACGTCTGAAAAATACGACGAGCATGAAAAGGTCTGAAAAATATGTAGAGCAAGAAAAAGTGTCAAAAATATGAGGAGCATGAAAAGGTGTCAAAAATACGAAGAGCATGAAAAGGTGTCAAAAATATGAGTAGCATGTAAAGGCTGAAAAATAAGAGGAGCATGAATTTGTATAAAAAAATATGAGGAGCATGAAACGGTGTGAAAAATATGAAGAGCTTGAAAAGGTGTCAAAAATATGAGGAGCATGTAAAGGTGTGAAAAATATGAGGAGCATGAATCTGTATGAAAAATATGAGAAGCGTGAAACGGTGTGAAAAATATGAAGAGCATGAAAAGGAGTGAAAATTATGAGGAGTGTTAAAACATCTTAAAAATGCGAGGAGCATGAAAAGGTCTGAAAAATATGTGGAGCATGAAAAGATGTCAAAAATATGAGGAGAATGAAAAGGTGTGTAAAATATGAAGAGCATGAAACCGTCTCAAAAATATGAAGAGCATGAAAAGATGTGAAAAATACGAAGATCTTGAAAAGGTGTGACAAATACGAAGAGCATGTAAAGTTGTGAAAAATATCAAGAGCAAGAAAAGGTCTGAAATATATGAAAAGCATGATAAGGTGTCAAAAATATGAGGAGCATTAAAAGCTGTCGAAAATATGAGAAGCATGTAAAGGTGTGAAAAATATGAGGAGCATGTAACTGTATGAAAAATGAGAGGAGGATGAAATGGTGTGAAAAATATGAAGAGCATGAAAAGGTGTGAAAAATATGAGGAGTATGAAACACTCTGAAAAACACGAGATCATGAAATGGAGTGAAAACACAAAGAGCATGGAAAGCTGTGAAAAATATCAAGAGCATGAAAAGGTCTGAAAATTATGAAAACCATGAAAAAGTGTCAAAAATATGAAGAGCATGAAAAGCTGTGAAAAATACGACGAGCCTGAAAAGGTGTGAAAAACACGAAGAGCATGTAAAGATGTGAAAATACGAGGAGCATGAAGAGGTCTGAAAAATACGAGGAGCATGAAGATGTCTGAAAAATACGACGAGCATGAGAAGCTCTGAAAAATATGTAGAGCATGAAAACGTGTCAAAAATATGAGTAGCATGTAAAGTTTGAAAAATAAGAGGAGCATGAATTTGTATAAAAAATATGAGGAGCATGAAACGGTGTGAAAAATATGAAGAGCTTGAAAAGGTGTGAAAAATATGAGGAGCATGAAAAGGTGTAAAAAATATGAAGAGCATGAAAAGGTGTCAAAAATATGAGGAGCATCTAAAGGTGTGAAAAATATGAGGAGCATGAATCTGTATGAAAAATATGACGAGCGTGAAACAGTGTGAAAAATATGAAGAGCATGAAAAGGAGTGAAAATTATGAGGAGTATGAAAACGTCTTAAAAATGCGAAGAGCATGAAAAGGTCTGAAAAATATGTGGAGCATGAAAAGGTGTGAAAAATACTAGGAGCATGAAAAGGTGTGAAAAACATGAAGAGCATGAAAAGCTGTGAAAAATATAAAAAGCATGAAAAGGTCTGAAAAATATGAAGAGCATGAAAAGGTGTGAAAATTATGAGGAGTATGAAAACCTCTTAAAAATACGAGGAGCATGAAAAGCTGTGAAATATACGAGGAGCATGAAAAGGTGTGTAAAATACGAGGAGCATGAAAATGTGTGAAAAATATGAAGAGCATGAAAGGGTATGAAAAATATGAGGAGCATGAAACTCTGTGAAAAATACGAGGAGCTTGAAATGTTGTGAAAAAATGAGGAGCATGAAAAGATCTCAAAATTAAGAGGAGCATTTAAAGGTCTGAAAAATAGGAGGAGCATGAAGAGCTCTGAAAAATATGAGGAGCATGAAAAGGTGTGAAATATATGTAGAGCATGAAAAAGTGTCAAAAATATGGTGAGCATGAAAACGTGTCAAAAATATGAAGAGCATGAAAAGGTGTCAAAAATATGAGTAGCATGTAAAGGTTGAAAAATAAGAGGAGCATGAATTTGTATAAAAAATATGAAGAGCATGAAAAGGTGTGAAAAATATCAAGTGCATGAAAGATGTAAAAAAATATGAAGAGCATGAAATGTGTGAAAAACACGAAGGGCATGCAATGGTGTGAAAAATATCAAGAGCATGAAAAAGTCTGAAAAATATGAAGAGCATGAAAAGGTGTGAAAAATATCAAGAGCATGAAATATGTGAAAAACACGAAGGGCATGAAAAGGTGTGAGGAATGTGAAGAGCGTGAAAAAGTCTGAAAAATATGAAGAACATGAAAAGGTGTGAAAAACCAGATGAGCATCAAAAGGTATGAAAAAAACGAAGAGCTTAAAAAAGTGTGAAAAGTATGAAGAGCATGAAAAATTGTGAAAAATACGAGGAGCATGAAAAGTTGTGAAAAATAAGAGGAGCATGAAATGTTGTGAAAAATATGAAGAGGATGAAAAAATGTGAAAAATAAGAAGAGCATGAAAAGGTGTGAAAAACCAGATGAGCATCAAAAGGTATGAAAAAAACGAAGAGCTTGAAAAGGTGTGACAAATACGAAGAGCATGAAAAATTGTGAAAAATACGAGGAGCATGAAAAGCTCTGAAAAATACGAGGAGCATGAAAAGTTCTGAAAAATTCGATGAGCATGAAAAGATCTCAAAAATATGAGGAGCATAAAAAGGTTTGAAAAATACGAGGAGCATGAAAGGGTCTGAAAAATATGAAGAGTATGAAAAGGTGTCAAAAATATGAGAAGCATGTAGAGGTGTGAAAAATATGAGGAGCATGAAACTGTATGAAAAATATGCGGAGTATGAAATGGTGTGAAAAATATGAAAAGCAAGAAAAGGGGCGAAAAATATGAGGAGTATGCAAAGGTCTGAAAAATACAAGGAGTATGAAATGGTCTAAGAAATACGAGGAGCATGAGAGGTCTGAAAAATACGAGGAGCATGAAAAGGTGTCAAAAATATGAAGAGCATGAAAAGGTGTCAAAATATGAGTAGCATATAAGTTGTGAAAAATAAGAGGAGCATGAATCTGTATGAAAAATATGCGGAGCATGAAATGGTGTGAAAAATATGAAGAGCAAGAAAAGTTCTGAAAAATATGAGGAGCATGAAATGGTCTGAAATATATGAGGAGAATGAAAAGCTTTCAAAATATGAGGAGCATTGAAAGGTGTGAAAAAAATGAAGAGCATGAAAAGTTGTGAAAAATACGAGGAGCATGAAAAGTTCTGAAAAATACGAGGAGCAAGAAAAGGTCTGAAAAATACGAGGAGCATGAAAATGTCTGAAAAATACGAGGAGTATGAAAAGGTCTCAAATATACGAGGAGCATGAAAAGGTCTGAAAAATAGGAAGAGCATGAAAAGGTGTCAAAAAAACGAGGACCATGAAAAGGTGTCAAAAATATGAAGAGCATGAAAAGGTCTCAAATATGAGTAGCATGTAAAGGTGTGAAAAATAAGAGGAGCATGAATCAGTATGAAAAATATGAGGAGCATGAAACGGTGTGAAAAATATGAGGAGCATGAAACGGTCTGAAAAATATGAGGAGCATGAAAAACTGTCAAAAATATGAGGAGCATGAAACAGTGAGAAAAATATGAAGAGCCTGAAAAGGTGTGAAAAATATGAAGAGCATGAAAAGGAGTCAAAAATATGAGGAGCATCAAAAGGTGTCAAAAATATTAAGAGCATGAAAAGGTCTCAAAAATATGAGGAGCATGTAAAGGTGTGAAAAATATGAGGAGCATGTAAAGGCATGAAAAATATGAAGAGCATGAAAAGGTGTGAAAAATATGAGGAGTATGCAAAGGTCTGAAAAATACGAGGATTATGAAAAGGTTTGAAAAATACAAGGAGTATGAAATGGCCTAAAAAATACGAAGAGCATGAAAAGGTCTGAAAAATATGAGAGCATTAAAAGATCTGAAAAATATGAGGAGCATGAGAAGGTCTGAAAAATACGAGGAGCATGAAAAGGTGTCATAAATATGAAGAGCATGAAAAGGTGTCAAAATATGAGTAGCATGTAAAGGTGTGAAAAATAAGAGAAGCATGAATCTGTATGAAAAATATGAGGAACATGAAATGGTGTGAAAAATATGAAAAGCATGAAATGGTCTGAAAAATATGAGGAGCATGAAACGGTCTGAAATATATGAGGTGCATGAAAAGCTGTCAAAAAAATGAGGAGCATTAAGTGGTGTGAAAAAAATGAAGAGCATGAAAAGGTATGAAAAATATGCAGAGCATGAAAAGGTGTGGAAAACACAAAGAGCATGAAAAGTTCTGAAAAATATGAAGAGCATGAAAAGGTGTGAAAAATACGAGGAGCATGAAAAGGTGTGAAAAATACGAGGAGCATGAAAAGGTCTGAAAAATAGGAGGAGCATGAAAAGGCCTGCAAAATAGGACGAGCATGAAAAGCTTTGAAAAATTCGAGGAGCATGAAACTGTATGAAAAATATGAGGAGCATGAAACGGTGTGAAAGGTATGAAGAGCATGAAAATGTCTGAAATATACGAGGAGCATGAAAAGGTCACAAAAATATGAGGAGCATGAAAAGGTGTCAAAAATATGAGGAGCATGAAACAGTCTCCAAAATATGAGGAGCATGAAACGATCTGAAAAATATGAAGAGCATGCAAACGTGTGAAAAATATGAGGAGCATTAAAAAGTGTGAAAAATATGAGGAACATGAAACGGTGTGAAAAATATGAAAAGCATGAAATGGTCTGAAAAATATGAAGAGCATGAAACGCTGTGAAAAATATGAAGAGCATGAGAAATTCTCAAATATACGAGGAGCATGAAAAGTTCTCAAAAATACGAGGAGCATGAAAATGTCTGAAAAGTACGAGGAGCATGAAAAGGTCTGAAAAAAACGAGGGTCAGGAATAGGTCTCAAAAATATGAGAAGCATGAAAAGATCTCAAAAATACGAGGAGCATGAAAAGGTCTGAAAAATACGAGAAGCATGAAACTGTATGAAAATTATGAGGAGCATGAAACGGTGTGAAAAATATGAAGAGCATGAAAATGTCTGAAAAATACAAGTAGCATGAAAAGGTCTGAAAAATATGAAGATTATGAAAAGCTGTCAAAAATATGAGGAGCATTAAATGGTGTGAAAAAATGAAGAGCATGAAAAGGTGTGAAAAATAAGAGCAGCATGGAAAGGTGTGAAAAATATGAGGAGCATTAAAAGGTGTGAAAAATATGAGGAGCATGAAACGGTCTCAAAAATATGAGGAGCATGAAACGATCTGAAAAATATGAGGAGCATGAAAAGCTGCCAAAAATATGAGGAGCGTGAAACACTGTGAAAAATACAAAGAGCATGAAAACCTGAGAAAAATATCAAGAGCATGAAAAGGTTTGAAAAATAAGAAGATCATGAAAAGGTGTGAAAAATATGAGGAGCATCAAAAGGTGTGAAAATATGAAGAGCATGAAACTGTATGAAAAATATGAGGAGTATGAAACGGTGTGAAAAATATGAAGAGCATGAAAATGTCTGAAAAATACAAGGAGCATGAAAAGGTCTGAAAAATATGAAGAGTATGAAAAAGTGTCAAAAATATGAGAAGCATGTAAAGGTGTGAGAAATATGAGGAGCATGATTCTGTATGAAAAATATGCGGAGCATGAAATGGTGTGAAAAATATGAAGAGCAAGAAAAGGTGTGATAAATATGAGGAGTATGCAAATGTCTGAAAAATACGAGGAGCATGAAAAGGTCTGAAAAATACAAGGAGTATGAAATGGTCTGAAAAATAAGAGGAGCATGAAAAGGTGTCAAAAATATGAAGAGCATGAAAAGGTGTCAAAATATGAGTAGCAGTAAAAGGTCTGAAAAATACGAGGAGCATGAAACTGTACGAAAAATATGAGGAGCATGAAACGGTGTGAAAAATATGAGAAGCATGAAATGATCTGAAAAATATGAGGAGCATCAAAAGGTCTGAAAAATATGAAGAGCATGAAAAGGTGTGAAACATATGAGGAGCATGAGAAGGTATGAAAAATACGAGGAGCATGAAAAGGCCTGAAATACAGGAGGAGCATGAAAATGTCTGAAAAATAAGAGGAGCTTGAAAAGGTCTGAAAAATATGAGGAGCATGAAAAGGCCTGCAAAATAAGAGGAGCATGAAAAGCTCTGAAAAATACGAGAGGCATGAAAAGGTCTGAAAAATAGGAGGAGCATGAAAAACTGTCAAAAATATGAGGAGCATAAAACAGTGAGAAAAATATGAAGAGCCTGAAAAGTATGAAAAATAGGAGGAGCATGAAAAGGTCTGAAAAATACGAGGAGCATGAAAAGGTGTGAAACATACGACGAGCATGAAGAGGTCTGAAAAATACAAGGAGCATGAAAAGGTCTGAAAAATACGAGGAGCATGAAAATGTCTTAAAAATACGAGGAGCATGAAAAGGTCTGAAAAATATGAAGAGCATGAAAAGGAGTCAAAAATATGAGGAGCATCAAAAGGTGTCAAAAATATTAAGAGCATGAAAAGGTGTTGAAATATGAATAGCATGTAAAGGTGTGAAAAATAAGAGAAGCATGAAACAGTGTGAAAAATATGAAGAGCATGAAAAGGTGTGAAAAATATGAGGAGTATGCAAAGGTCTGAAAAATACGAGGAGCATGAAAAGGTCTGAAAAATACGAAGAGCATGAAACTGTATGAAAATTATGCGGAGCATGAAAAGGTGTCAAAAATATGAAGAGCATGAAAAGGTGTCGAAATATGAATAGCATGTAAAGGTATGAAAAATAAGAGAAGCATGAATCTGCATGAAAAATATGAGGAACATGAAATGGTGTGAAAAATATGAAAAGCATGAAATGGTCTGAAAAATATGAGGAGCATGAAACGGTCTGAAATATATGAGGAGCAAGAAAAGCTGTCAAAAATATGAGGAGCATTAAATGGTGTGAAAAAAATGAAGAGCATGAAAAGGTATGAAATATATGCAGAGCATGAAAAGGTGTGGAAAACACAAAGAGCAGAAAAGTTCTGAAAAATATGAAGAGCATGAAAACGTGTGAAAAATACAAGGAGCATGAAAAGGTGTGAAAAATACGAGGAGCATGAAAAGGCCTGAAAAACAGGAGGAGCATGAAAATGTCTGAAAAATATGAGGAGCATGAAACGGTGTGAAAAATATGAAGAGCATGAAAAGGTGTGAAAAATATGAGGAGTATGCAAAGGTCTGAAAAATACGAGGAGCATGAAAAGGTCTGAAAAATACGAGGAGCATGAAACTGTATGAAAATTATGCGGAGCATGAAAAGGTGTCAAAAATATGAAGAGCATGAAAAGGTGTCGAAATATGAATAGCATGTAAAGGTATGAAAAATAAGAGAAGCATGAATCTGCATGAAAAATATGAGGAACATGAAATGGTGTGAAAAATATGAAAAGCATGAAATGGTCTGAAAAATATGAGGAGCATGAAACGGTCTGAAATATATGAGGAGCAAGAAAAGCTGTCAAAAATATGAGGAGCATTAAATGGTGTGAAAAAAATGAAGAGCATGAAAAGGTATGAAATATATGCAGAGCATGAAAAGGTGTGGAAAACACAAAGAGCAGAAAAGTTCTGAAAAATATGAAGAGCATGAAAACGTGTGAAAAATACAAGGAGCATGAAAAGGTGTGAAAAATACGAGGAGCATGAAAAGGCCTGAAAAACAGGAGGAGCATGAAAATGTCTGAAAAATATGAGGAGCATGAAACGGTGTGAAAAATATGAAGAGCATGAAAAGGTGTGAAAAATATGAGGAGCATGAAAAGTTGTGAAAAATACGAGAGCATGAAACGCTGTGAGAAACAAGAAGAGCATGAAAAGCTGAGAAAAATATCAAGAGCATGAAAAGTCTGAAAAATATGAAGAGCATGAAAAGGTGTGAACAATACGAAGGGCATGAAAAGGTGTGAAAAATACGAAGAGCATGAAAAGGTGTGAAAAACCAGAAGAACATTAAAAGGTGTGAAAAAAACGAAGAGCTTGAAAAGGTGTGACAAAAACGAAGAGCATGAAAAATTGTGAAAAATACGAGTAGCATGAAAACTCTGAAAAATACGAGGGGCATGAAAAGGTCTGAAAACTACAAGGAGCATGAAAAGTTCTCAAAAATACGAGGAGCATGAAAAGGTCTGAAAAATATGAAGAGTATGAAAAGGTGTCAAAAATATGAGAAGCATGTAAAGGTGGGAAAAAGATGAAGAGCATGAATCTGTATGAAAAATATGCGGAGCATGAAATTGTGTGAAAAATATGAAGAGCAAGAAAGGTGTGATAAATATGAGGAGTATGCAAATGTCTGAAAAATACGAGGAGCATGAAAAGGTCTGAAAAATACAAGGAGTATGAAATGGTCTAAAATATACGAGGAGCATGAAAAGGTCTGAAAAATACGATAGCATTAAAAGGTCTGAAAAATATGAGGAGCATGAGAAGGTGTGAAAAATACGAGGAGCATGAAAAGGCCTGAAAAACAGGAGGAGCATGAAAAGGCCTGAAAAGTAGGAGGAGCTTGAAAATGTCTGAAAATTAGGAGGAGCATGAAAAGGTCTGAAAAATAGGAGAAGCATGAAAAGCTCTGAAAAATACGAGGAGCATGAAAAGGCCTGCAAAATAGGAGTAGCATGAAAAGGTCTGAAAAATACGAGGGGCATGGAAAGGTCTGAAAAATAGGAGGAGCATGAAAAGGTCTGAAAAATACGAGGAGCATGGAAAGGTCTGAAAAATACGAGGAGCATGAAAAGGTCTGAAATATACTAGGAGCATGAAAAGGTCTGAAAAATATGAAGAGCATGAAAAGGTGTGAAATACATGAGGAGCAACAAAAGGTGTGAAAAATACAAGGGCATGTAAAGGTTTGAAAAATATGATGAGCATGAAAAGGTGTGAAAAATATGAAGAGCATGAAAAGGTTTCAAACATACGAGGAGCATGAAAAGTTCTGAAAAATACGAGGAGCATGTAAAGGTGTGAAAAATATGAAGAGCATGAAAAGGTGTGAAAAATATGAGGAGCATTAAAAGGTGTGAAAAATATGAAGAGCATGAAACGGTCTCTAATATATGTGGAGCATGAAATGGTCTGAAAAATACGAGGAGCATGAAAATGTCTGAAAAATAGGAGGAGCATGAAACGGCCTGCAAAATAGGAGGAACATGAAAAGCTCTGAAAATTACGAGGAGCATGAAAAGGCCTGCAAAATAGGAGGAGCATGAAAAGGTCTGAAAAATACGAGGAGCATGGAAAGCTCTGAAAAATAGGAGGAGCATGAAAAGGTCTAAAAAATACGAGGAGCATGAAAAGGTCTGAAAAATACAAGGAGCATGAAAAGGTCTGAAAAATATGAAGAGCATGAAAAGGTGTGAAAAATATGAGGAGCATTAAAACGTGTGAAAAATATGAGGAGCATGAAACTGTCTCAAATATATGAGGAGCATGAAACGGTCTGAAAAACAGTAGGAGCATGAAAATGTCTGAAAAATTCGAGGAGCATGAAAAGGTCTGAAAAATAGGAGGAGCATGAAAAGGTCTGAAAAATACGAGGAGCATGGAAACATCTGATAAATAGGAGGAGCATGAAAAGGTGTGAAAATTAGGAGGAGCACAAAAAGTTGTGAAAAATATGAAGAGCATGAAAAGTTGTGAAAAATACTAGGAGCATGAAAAGGTGTGAAATATACGAGGAGCATGAAAAAGTGTGAAAAATACGAGAAACATGAAAAGGTCTGAAAAATAGGAGGAGCATGAAAAGGTGTCAAAAATATAAGTAGCTTGAAAAGGTGTCAAAAATATGAAGAGCATGAAAAGGGGTCAAAAATATGAATAGAATGCAAAGGTGTGAAAAATAAGATGAGCATGAAAAGGTCTGAAAAATACGAGGAGCATGAAATGGTCTTAAAAATACGAGGAGCATGAAAAGTTCTGAAAAATATGAAGAGCATGAAAAGGTGTCAAAAATATGAGGAGCATCAAAAGGTGTCAAAAATATTGACATGAAAAGGTCTCAAAAATACGAGGAGCATGTAAAGGTGTGAAAAATATGAGGAGCATGAAACTGTATGAAAAATATGAGGAGCATGAAACGGTGTGAAAAATATGAAGAGCATGAAAAGGTGTGAAAAATATGAGGAGCATGAAAAGTTTTGAAAAATACGAGAGCATGAAACGCTGTGAGAAACAAGAAGAGCAGGAGAAGCTGAGAAAAATATCAAGAGCATGAAAGGTCTGAAAAATATGAAGAGCATGAAAAGGTGTGAACAGTACGAAGGGCGTGAAATGGTGTGAAAAATATGAAGAGCCTGATAAGGTGTGAAAAACCAGAAGAGCATCAAAAGGTGTGAAAAAAACGAAGAGCTTGAAAAGGTGTGACAAATACGAAGAGCATGAAAAATTGTGAAAAATTCGAGGAGCATGAAAACTCTGAAAAATACGAGGAGCATGAATAGGTCTGAACTACGAGGAGCATGAAAAGGTCTGAAAAATATGAAGGGCACGGAAAGGTATAACAAGTATGAGGAGCTTGAAAAGGTGTCAAAAATATGAAGAGCATGAAAAGGGGTCAAAAATATGAATAGAATGTAAAGGTGTGAAAAATAACAGGAGCATGAATCAGTATGAAAAATATGAGGAGCATGAAACGGTGTGAAAAATACAAACAGCATGAAAAGGTGTGAAAAATATGAGGAGCATGAAACGGTCTGAAAAATATGAGGAGCATGAAACGGTCTGAAAAATATGAGGAGCATGAAAAACTGTCAAAAATATGAGGAGCAGGAAACAGTGAGAAAAATATGAGGAGCCTGAAAAGTTGTGAAAAATACGAGGAGCATGAAAAGGTCTGAAAAATACGAGGAGCATGAAAAGGTGTGAAACATACGACGAGCATGAAGAGGTCTGAAAAGTACAAGGAGCATGAAAAGGTCTGAAAAATACGAGGAGCATGAAATGGTCTTAAAAATATGAGAAGCATGAAAAGGTCTGAAAAATAAGAAGAACATGAAAAGGTGTCAAAAATATGAGGAGCATCAAAAGGTGTCAAAAATATTAAGAGCATAAAGGTCTCAAAAATATGAGGAGCATGTAAAGGTGTGAAAAATATGAGGAGCATGAAACTGTATGAAAAATATAAGGAGCATGAAACGGTATGAAAAATATGAAGAGCATGAAAAGGTGTGAAAAATATGAGGAGCATGAGAAGGTGTGAAAAATATGAGGAGCATGAAAAGGCCTGAAAAACAGGAGGAGCATGAAAAGGCCTGAAAAGTAGGAGGAGCTTGAAAATGTCTGAAAAATAGAAGGAGCATGAAAAGGTCTCAAATATAGGAGAAGCATGAAAAGCTCTGAAAAATACGAGGAGCATGAAAAGGCCTGCAAAATAGGAGGAGCATGAAAAGGTCTCAAATATAGGAGAAGCATGAAAAGCTCTGAAAAATAGAAGGAGCATGAAAAGGCCTGCAAAATAGGAGGAGCATGAAAAGGTCTGAAAAATACGAGGAGCATGGAAAGGTCTGAAAAATAGGAGGAGCATGAAAAGGTCTGAAATATACGAGGAGCATGGAAAGGTCTGAAAAATATGAGGAGCATGAAAAGGTCTGAAAAATACGAGGAGCATGAAAAGGTCTGAAAAATACGAGGAGCATGAAAAGGTGTGAAACATACGACGAGCATGAAGAGGTCTGAAAAATACAAGGAGCATGAAAAGGTCTGAAAAATACGAGGTGCAAGAAATGGTCTTAAAAATACGAGGAGCATGAAAAGGTCTGAAAAATATGAAGGGCACGGAAAGGTGTCACAAATATGAGGAGCTTGAAAAGGTGTCAAAAATATGAAGAGCATGAAAAGGGGTCAAAAATATGAATAGAATGTAAAGGTGTGAAAAATAACAGGAGCATGAATCAGTATGAAAAATATGAGGAGCATGAAACGGTGTGAAAAATACAAACAGCATGAAAAGGTGTGAAAAATATGAGGAGCATGAAACGGTCTGAAAAATATGAGGAGCATGAAACGGTCTGAAAAATATGAGGAGCATGAAAAACTGTCAAAAATATGAGGAGCAGGAAACAGTGAGAAAAATATGAGGAGCCTGAAAAGTTGTGAAAAATACAAGGAGCATGAAAAGGTCCGAAAAATACGAGGAGCATGAAAAGGTCTGAAATATACGAGGAGCATGAAAAGGTCTGAAAAATATGATGAGCATGAAAAGGTGTGAAAAATATCAGGAGCATGAAACGGTCTCAAATATATGAGGAGCATGAAACGGTCTGAAAAATATGAGGAGCATGAAAAGCTGCCAAAAATATGAGGAGCATGAAACGGTGTGAAATAAACGAAGAGCCTGAAAAGCTGAGACAAATATCAAGAACATGAAAAGGTCTGAAAAATAAGAAGAGCATGAAAAGGTGTGAAAAATACGAAGATCATGAAAAGGTGTGAAAAATACGAAGAGCCTGAAAAGGTGTGAAAAACACAAAGAGCATGAAAAATTGTGAAAAATACGAGGAGCATGAAAAGGTCTGAAAAATAAGAAGAGCATGAAAAGCTGTCAAAAGTATGAGGAGCATCAAAAGGTGTGAAAAATATGAAGAGCATGAAAAGGTGTCAAAAATATGTGGAGCATGAAAAGGTGTGAAAAACATGAAGAGCATGAAAATGTGTCAAAAATATGAGGAGCATGTAAAGGTGTGAAACAAATGAGGAGCATGAATCTGTATGAAAAATATGAGGATCATGAAAAGGTCTGAAAAATATGAAGAGCATGTAATGTTGTGAAAAATACGAGGAGCATGAAAAGGTGTGAAATATACGAGGAGCATGAAAATGTGTGAAAAAAATGAAGAGCATGAAAGGGTATGAAAAATATGAGGAGCATGAAATGGTGTGAAAAATACGAGGACCATGAAATGGTGTGAAAAAATAACGAGCATGAAAAGATCTGAAAATTAAGAGGAGCATTTAAAGGTCTGAAAAATACGAGGAGCATGAAAAGGTGTGAAATATTCGAGGAGCATGAAAAGGTCTGAAAAATATAAGGAGCATGAAAAAGTGTGAAAAATACGAAGAGCAGGAAAAGGTGTGAAAATTATCAAAAGCATGAAAAGGTCTGAAAAATATGAAGAGCATGTTAAGGTGTCAAAAATATGAGGAGCATTAAAAGGTGTCGAAAATATGAGAAGCATGTAAAGGTGTGAAAAATATGAGGAGCATGAAACTCTATGAAAAATTAGAGGAGGATGAAACGGTGTGAAAAATATGAAGAGCATCAAAAGGTGTGAAAAATATGAGGAGCATGAAACATTTTGAAAAACACGAGATCATGAAATGGAGTGAACAACACGAAGAGCATGGAAAGCTGTGAAAAATATCAAGAGCATGAAAAGGTCTGAAAAATATGAAAAGCATGAAAACGTGCCAAAAATATGAAGAGCATGAAAAGGTGTGAAAAATACGAAGAGCCTGAAAAGGTGTGAAAAACACGAAGAGCATGAAAAGGTGTGAAAAATACGAAGAGCATGAAAATGTGTGACAAATACGAAGAGCATGTAACGTTGTGAAAAATACGAGGAGCATGAAAAGTTCTGAAAAATACGAGGAACCTGAAGACGTCTGAAAAATACGACGAGCATGAAAAGGTCTGAAAAATATGTAGAGCATGAAAAAGTGTCAAAAATATGGGGAGCATGAAAAGGTGTCAAAATATGAAGAGCATTAAAAGCTGTCGAAAATATGAGAAGCATGTAAAGGTGTGAAAAATATGAGGAGCATGAAACTGAATGAAAAAGTAGAGGAGGATGAAACGGTGTGAAAAATATGAAGAGCATGAAAAGGTGTGAAAAATACGAGGAGCTGAAAAGGTGTCAAAAATATGAAGAGCATGAAAAGGTGTCAAAATATGAGTAGCAGGAAAAGGTGTGAAAAATAAGAGGAGCATGAATCTGTATGAAAAATATGAGGAACATGAAAAGTTGTGAAAAATATGAAAAGCATGAAATGGTCTGAAAAATATGAAGAGCATGAAACGGTCTGAAATATATGAGGTGCATGAAAGGCGGTCAAAAATATGAGGAGCATTAAATGGTGTGAAAAAAATGAAGAGCATGAAAAGGTATGAAAAATATGCAGAGCATGAAAATGTGTGGAAAATATGAAGAGCAAGAAAAGGTGTGAAAAACAGGAAGAGCATGAAAAGTTCAGAAAAATATGAGGAGCATATAAAGGTGTGAAAATATGAGGAGTATGAAACAGTATGAAAAATATGAGGAGCATGAAACGGTGTGAAAAATATGAAGAGCATGAAAAAGTCTCAAAAATACGAGGAGCATGAAAAGGTCTCAAAAATACGAGGAGCATGAAAATGTCTGAAAAATACGAGCAGCATGAAAAGGTCTGAAAAAAACGAGGGGCAGGAAAAGGTCTCAAAAATACGAGGAGCATGAAAAGGTCTCAAAAATACGAGGATCATGAAAAGGTCTGAAAAATACGAGGAGCATGAAACTGTCTAAAAAATATGAGGAGCATGAAACGGTGTGAAAAATATGAAGAGCATGAAAATGTCTGAAAAATACAAGGAGCATGAAAAGGTCTGAAAAATATGAAGAGTATGAAAAGGTGTCAAAAATATGAGAAGCATGTAAAGGTGTGAAAAACATGAGGAGCATGAATCTGTATGAAAAATATGCGGAGCATGAAATGGTGTGAAAAATATGAAGAGCATGAAAAACTCTCAAAAATACGAGGATCATGAAAAGGTCTGAAAAATACGAGGAGCATGAAAAATTGTGAAAAATACGAGGAGCATGAAAAGGTGTGAAAAATATGAATAGCATGAAAAAGTGTGAAAAGTACGAGGAGCATGAAAAGGTCTGAAAAATACGAGGAGCATGAAAACGTCTTAAGAATATGAGGCGCATGAAAAGGTCTGAAAAATATGTAGAGCATGAACAGGTGTCAAAAATATGAGGAGAATGAAAAGGTGTGAAATATACCGGGAGCATGAAAAGGTGTGTAACATACGAGGAGCATGAATCTGTAGGAAAAATATGAGGAGCATGAAAGGGTGTGAAAAATATGAAGACCATGAAAAGGTGTGAAAATTATTAGGAGTATGAAAACGTCTTAAAAATACGAGGAGCATGAAAAGGTGTGAAATATACCGGGAGCATGAAAAGGTGTGTAAAATACGAGGAGCATGAAAATGTGTGAAAAATAAGAGGAGCATGAAATGTTGTGAAAAAATGAGGAGCATGAAAAGATCTGAAAATTAAGAGGAGCATTTAATGGTCTGAAGACTACGAGGAGCAAGAAAAGCTCTGAAAAATACGAGGAGCATGAAAAGGTGTGAAATATACAAGGAGCATGAAAAGGTCTGAAAAATATGAAGAGCATGAAAAGGTGTGAAAAATATGAGGAGCATGAAAAGGTGTAAAAAATATGAAGAGCATGAAATGTGTGAAAAACACGAAGGGCATGCAATGGTGTGAAAAATATCAAGAGCATGAAAAAGTATGAAAAATATGAAGAGCATGAAAAGGTGTGAAAAATATCAAGAGCATGAAAGATATGAAAAACACGAAGGGCATGAAAAGGTGTGAAAAATATCAAGAGCATGAAAAGGTCTGAGGAATATGAAGAGCATGAAAAGGTATGAAAAATTCAAAGAGCATGAAAAATTGTGAAAAATACCAGGAGCATGAAAAGGTGTGAAAAATACTAGGAACATGAAAAGGTGTGAAAAGTACGAGGAGCATTAAAATGTCTGAAAAATACGAGAGCATGAAAAGGTGTGAAAAATGTGAGGAGCATGAAAAGGTGTGAAAAATGCGAGGAGCATGAAAAGGTGTGAAAAATTCGAGGAACATGAAATGGTGTGAAAAATACGAGGAGCATGAAAAGGTGTGAAAAATTCGAAGAGCTGGAAAAGGTGTGAAATATTCGTAGAGCATGACAAGGTGTGAAAAATTCGAAGAGCAAGAAAAGTTGTGAAAAATACGAGGAGCATGAAAAGTTGTGAAAAATACGAGGAGGATGAAAAGGTGTGAAAAATAGGAAGAGCATGAAAAGGTGTCAAAAATAGGAGGAGCATGTAAACATGTGAAAGATACGAGGAGCATGACAAGGTATGAAAAACTTGAAGAGCAGGAAAAGGTGTGAAAAATACAAGGAGCATGAAAAGGTGTGAAAAATACGAGGAGCGTGACGAGGTATGAAAAATACGAGGAGCATGAAAAGGTGTGAAAAATACGAGGAGCATGAAAAGGTGTGAAAAATACGAGGAGCTTGAAAAGGTGTGAAAAATACGAGGAGCATGAAAAGGTGTGAAAAATATGAAGAGCATGAAAAGGTGTGAAAAATATGAGGAGCAGGAAAAGGTGTGAAAAATTCGAGGAGCAGGAAAAGGTGTGAAAAATTCAAAGAGCAGGAAATGGTGTGAAAAATATGAACATCATGAAATGGTGTGAAAAATACGAGGAGCATGAAAAGGTGTGAAAAATATGAGGAGCATGAAAAGGTGTGAAAAATACTAGGAGCAGGAAGAGGTGTGAAAAATACGAGGTGCATGAAAAGGTGTGAACAATACGAGGAGCATGAAATGGTCTGATAAATATGAGGAGAATGAAAATTCTGAAAAACATGAAGGGCCTGAAAAGGTGTGAAAAATATGAAGAGCATGAAAAGGTCTGAAATATATGAAGAACATGAAAAGGTCTGAAATATATGAGGACCACGAAAAGGTGTGAAAAATACATGGATCAGGAAAAGGTGTGAAAAATACGAAGAGCCCGAAAACGTGTGGAAAATAGGAGGAGCACGGAAAATTGTGGAAAATACGCGGAGCATGAAAAGGTGTGAACAACACAAGAAGCATGAAAAGGTGTGAAAAATACGAGGAGCATGAAAAGGTGTGAAAAATACGAAGAGCATGAAAAGGTCTGAAAAATATGAAGAGGAAGAAAAGATCTGAAAAACACGAGGAGCATGTAAAGGTCTGAAAAATACGAGGAGTATGAAAAGGTCAGAGAAATACGAGGAGAATGAAAATGTCTGACAAATACGAGGAGAATGAAATGGTTTGAAAAATACGCGGTGCATGAAAAGGTATAAAAAACACGAGAAGCATGAAAAGGTCTGAAAAATACGAAGAGCATGAAAAGGTCTGAAAAATATGAGAAGCTAGAAAAGTTCTGAAAAATATTAAGAGCCTGAAAAGGTGTGAAAAATATGAAGAGCATGAAAAGGTGTGAAAAATCCGAGGAAAATGAAAAGGTGTGAAAAATACGAGGAGCATGAAATGGTCTGAAGTATATGAGGAGCATGAAAAGGTCTGAAAAACATGAAAGGCCTGAAAAGGTGTGAAAAATATGAAGAGCACGAAAAGGTCTGAAATATATGACGACAACGAAAAAGTTTGAAAAATACGGGAGCATGAAAAGGAGTGAAAAATGTGAGGAGCATGAAAAGGTCTGAGAAACTGGAGGAGCATAAAAAGGTCTGAAAAATACAAGGAGCATGAAAAGGTGTGAAAAATACGAGGAGCATGGAAAGGTGTGAAAAAATACAAGGAGCATGAAAAGGTCTGAAATATATGAGGAGCATGAAAAGGTCTGAAAAACATGAAGGGCCTGAAAAGGTGTGAAAAATATGAAGAGCACGAAATGGTCTGAAATATATGGGGACAACGAAAAAGTGTGAAAAATACGGGAGCATGAAAAGGAGTGAAAAATGTGAGGAGCATGAAAAGGTCTGAGAAATATGAGGAGCATGAAAAGGCCTGAAAAATATGAGGAGCTAGAAAAGGTCTGAGAATTACGAGGAGCATGAAATGATCTGAGAAATACAAGGAGAATGAAAAGGTGTGAAAAATACGAGGAGCATGAAGAGGTCTGAAAAATACGAGGAGCATGAAGATGTCTGAAAAATACGACGAGCATGAGAAGCTCTGAAAAATATGTAGAGCATGAAAACGTGTCAAAAATATGAGTAGCATGTAAAGTTTGAAAAATAAGAGGAGCATGAATTTGTATAAAAAATATGAGGAGCATGAAACGGTGTGAAAAATATGAAGAGCTTGAAAAGGTGTGAAAAATATGAGGAGCATGAAAAGGTGTAAAAAATATGAAGAGCATGAAAAGGTGTCAAAAATATGAGGAGCATCTAAAGGTGTGAAAAATATGAGGAGCATGAATCTGTATGAAAAATATGACGAGCGTGAAACAGTGTGAAAAATATGAAGAGCATGAAAAGGAGTGAAAATTATGAGGAGTATGAAAACGTCTTAAAAATGCGAAGAGCATGAAAAGGTCTGAAAAATATGTGGAGCATGAAAAGGTGTGAAAAATACTAGGAGCATGAAAAGGTGTGAAAAACATGAAGAGCATGAAAAGCTGTGAAAAATATAAAAAGCATGAAAAGGTCTGAAAAATATGAAGAGCATGAAAAGGTGTGAAAATTATGAGGAGTATGAAAACCTCTTAAAAATACGAGGAGCATGAAAAGCTGTGAAATATACGAGGAGCATGAAAAGGTGTGTAAAATACGAGGAGCATGAAAATGTGTGAAAAATATGAAGAGCATGAAAGGGTATGAAAAATATGAGGAGCATGAAACTCTGTGAAAAATACGAGGAGCTTGAAATGTTGTGAAAAAATGAGGAGCATGAAAAGATCTCAAAATTAAGAGGAGCATTTAAAGGTCTGAAAAATAGGAGGAGCATGAAGAGCTCTGAAAAATATGAGGAGCATGAAAAGGTGTGAAATATATGTAGAGCATGAAAAAGTGTCAAAAATATGGTGAGCATGAAAACGTGTCAAAAATATGAAGAGCATGAAAAGGTGTCAAAAATATGAGTAGCATGTAAAGGTTGAAAAATAAGAGGAGCATGAATTTGTATAAAAAATATGAAGAGCATGAAAAGGTGTGAAAAATATCAAGTGCATGAAAGATGTAAAAAAATATGAAGAGCATGAAATGTGTGAAAAACACGAAGGGCATGCAATGGTGTGAAAAATATCAAGAGCATGAAAAAGTCTGAAAAATATGAAGAGCATGAAAAGGTGTGAAAAATATCAAGAGCATGAAATATGTGAAAAACACGAAGGGCATGAAAAGGTGTGAGGAATGTGAAGAGCGTGAAAAAGTCTGAAAAATATGAAGAACATGAAAAGGTGTGAAAAACCAGATGAGCATCAAAAGGTATGAAAAAAACGAAGAGCTTAAAAAAGTGTGAAAAGTATGAAGAGCATGAAAAATTGTGAAAAATACGAGGAGCATGAAAAGTTGTGAAAAATAAGAGGAGCATGAAATGTTGTGAAAAATATGAAGAGGATGAAAAAATGTGAAAAATAAGAAGAGCATGAAAAGGTGTGAAAAACCAGATGAGCATCAAAAGGTATGAAAAAAACGAAGAGCTTGAAAAGGTGTGACAAATACGAAGAGCATGAAAAATTGTGAAAAATACGAGGAGCATGAAAAGCTCTGAAAAATACGAGGAGCATGAAAAGTTCTGAAAAATTCGATGAGCATGAAAAGATCTCAAAAATATGAGGAGCATAAAAAGGTTTGAAAAATACGAGGAGCATGAAAAGGTCTGAAAAATATGAAGAGTATGAAAAGGTGTCAAAAATATGAGAAGCATGTAGAGGTGTGAAAAATATGAGGAGCATGAAACTGTATGAAAAATATGCGGAGTATGAAATGGTGTGAAAAATATGAAAAGCAAGAAAAGGGGCGAAAAATATGAGGAGTATGCAAAGGTCTGAAAAATACAAGGAGTATGAAATGGTCTAAGAAATACGAGGAGCATGAGAAGGTCTGAAAAATACGAGGAGCATGAAAAGGTGTCAAAAATATGAAGAGCATGAAAAGGTGTCAAAATATGAGTAGCATATAAGTTGTGAAAAATAAGAGGAGCATGAATCTGTATGAAAAATATGCGGAGCATGAAATGGTGTGAAAAATATGAAGAGCAAGAAAAGTTCTGAAAAATATGAGGAGCATGAAATGGTCTGAAATATATGAGGAGAATGAAAAGCTTTCAAAATATGAGGAGCATTGAAAGGTGTGAAAAAAATGAAGAGCATGAAAAGTTGTGAAAAATACGAGGAGCATGAAAAGTTCTCAAAAATACGAGGAGCATGAAAATGTCTGAAAAGTACGAGGAGCATGAAAAGGTCTGAAAAAAACGAGGGTCAGGAATAGGTCTCAAAAATATGAGAAGCATGAAAAGATCTCAAAAATACGAGGAGCATGAAAAGGTCTGAAAAATACGAGAAGCATGAAACTGTATGAAAATTATGAGGAGCATGAAACGGTGTGAAAAATATGAAGAGCATGAAAATGTCTGAAAAATACAAGTAGCATGAAAAGGTCTGAAAAATATGAAGATTATGAAAAGCTGTCAAAAATATGAGGAGCATTAAATGGTGTGAAAAAATGAAGAGCATGAAAAGGTGTGAAAAATAAGAGCAGCATGGAAAGGTGTGAAAAATATGAGGAGCATTAAAAGGTGTGAAAAATATGAGGAGCATGAAACGGTCTCAAAAATATGAGGAGCATGAAACGATCTGAAAAATATGAGGAGCATGAAAAGCTGCCAAAAATATGAGGAGCTTGAAACACTGTGAAAAATACGAAGAGCATGAAAACCTGAGAAAAATATCAAGAGCATGAAAAGGTTTGAAAAATAAGAAGATCATGAAAAGGTGTGAAAAATATGAGGAGCATCAAAAGGTGTGAAAATATGAAGAGCATGAAACTGTATGAAAAATATGAGGAGTATGAAACGGTGTGAAAAATATGAAGAGCATGAAAATGTCTGAAAAATACAAGGAGCATGAAAAGGTCTGAAAAATATGAAGAGTATGAAAAAGTGTCAAAAATATGAGAAGCATGTAAAGGTGTGAGAAATATGAGGAGCATGATTCTGTATGAAAAATATGCGGAGCATGAAATGGTGTGAAAAATATGAAGAGCAAGAAAAGGTGTGATAAATATGAGGAGTATGCAAATGTCTGAAAAATACGAGGAGCATGAAAAGGTCTGAAAAATACAAGGAGTATGAAATGGTCTGAAAAATAAGAGGAGCATGAAAAGGTGTCAAAAATATGAAGAGCATGAAAAGGTGTCAAAATATGAGTAGCAGTAAAAGGTCTGAAAAATACGAGGAGCATGAAACTGTACGAAAAATATGAGGAGCATGAAACGGTGTGAAAAATATGAGAAGCATGAAATGATCTGAAAAATATGAGGAGCATCAAAAGGTCTGAAAAATATGAAGAGCATGAAAAGGTGTGAAACATATGAGGAGCATGAGAAGGTATGAAAAATACGAGGAGCATGAAAAGGCCTGAAATACAGGAGGAGCATGAAAATGTCTGAAAAATATGAGGAGCATGAAAAGGCCTGCAAAATAAGAGGAGCATGAAAAGCTCTGAAAAATACGAGAGGCATGAAAAGGTCTGAAAAATAGGAGGAGCATGAAAAACTGTCAAAAATATGAGGAGCATAAAACAGTGAGAAAAATATGAAGAGCCTGAAAAGTATGAAAAATAGGAGGAGCATGAAAAGGTCTGAAAAATACGAGGAGCATGAAAAGGTGTGAAACATACGACGAGCATGAAGAGGTCTGAAAAATACAAGGAGCATGAAAAGGTCTGAAAAATACGAGGAGCATGAAAATGTCTTAAAAATACGAGGAGCATGAAAAGGTCTGAAAAATATGAAGAGCATGAAAAGGAGTCAAAAATATGAGGAGCATCAAAAGGTGTCAAAAATATTAAGAGCATGAAAAGGTGTTGAAATATGAATAGCATGTAAAGGTGTGAAAAATAAGAGAAGCATGAAACAGTGTGAAAAATATGAAGAGCATGAAAAGGTGTGAAAAATATGAGGAGTATGCAAAGGTCTGAAAAATACGAGGAGCATGAAAAGGTCTGAAAAATACGAGGAGCATGAAACTGTATGAAAATTATGCGGAGCATGAAAAGGTGTCAAAAATATGAAGAGCATGAAAAGGTGTCGAAATATGAATAGCATGTAAAGGTATGAAAAATAAGAGAAGCATGAATCTGCATGAAAAATATGAGGAACATGAAATGGTGTGAAAAATATGAAAAGCATGAAATGGTCTGAAAAATATGAGGAGCATGAAACGGTCTGAAATATATGAGGAGCAAGAAAAGCTGTCAAAAATATGAGGAGCATTAAATGGTGTGAAAAAAATGAAGAGCATGAAAAGGTATGAAATATATGCAGAGCATGAAAAGGTGTGGAAAACACAAAGAGCAGAAAAGTTCTGAAAAATATGAAGAGCATGAAAACGTGTGAAAAATACAAGGAGCAAGAAAAGGTGTGAAAAATACGAGGAGCATGAAAAGGCCTGAAAAACAGGAGGAGCATGAAAATGTCTGAAAAATATGAGGAGCATGAAACGGTGTGAAAAATATGAAGAGCATGAAAAGGTGTGAAAAATATGAGGAGCATGAAAAGTTGTGAAAAATACGAGAGCATGAAACACTGTGAGAAACAAGAAGAGCATGAAAAGCTGAGAAAAATATCAAGAGCATGAAAAGTCTGAAAAATATGAAGAGCATGAAAAGGTGTGAACAATACGAAGGGCATGAAAAGGTGTGAAAAATACGAAGAGCATGAAAAGGTGTGAAAAACCAGAAGAACATTAAAAGGTGTGAAAAAAACGAAGAGCTTGAAAAGGTGTGACAAAAACGAAGAGCATGAAAAATTGTGAAAAATACGAGTAGCATGAAAACTCTGAAAAATACGAGGGGCATGAAAAGGTCTGAAAACTACAAGGAGCATGAAAAGTTCTCAAAAATACGAGGAGCATGAAAAGGTCTGAAAAATATGAAGAGTATGAAAAGGTGTCAAAAATATGAGAAGCATGTAAAGGTGGGAAAAAGATGAAGAGCATGAATCTGTATGAAAAATATGCGGAGCATGAAATTGTGTGAAAAATATGAAGAGCAAGAAAGGTGTGATAAATATGAGGAGTATGCAAATGTCTGAAAAATACGAGGAGCATGAAAAGGTCTGAAAAATACAAGGAGTATGAAATGGTCTAAAATATACGAGGAGCATGAAAAGGTCTGAAAAATACGATAGCATTAAAAGGTCTGAAAAATATGAGGAGCATGAGAAGGTGTGAAAAATACGAGGAGCATGAAAAGGCCTGAAAAACAGGAGGAGCATGAAAAGGCCTGAAAAGTAGGAGGAGCTTGAAAATGTCTGAAAATTAGGAGGAGCATGAAAAGGTCTGAAAAATAGGAGAAGCATGAAAAGCTCTGAAAAATACGAGGAGCATGAAAAGGCCTGCAAAATAGGAGTAGCATGAAAAGGTCTGAAAAATACGAGGGGCATGGAAAGGTCTGAAAAATAGGAGGAGCATGAAAAGGTCTGAAAAATACGAGGAGCATGGAAAGGTCTGAAAAATACGAGGAGCATGAAAAGGTCTGAAATATACTAGGAGCATGAAAAGGTCTGAAAAATATGAAGAGCATGAAAAGGTGTGAAATACATGAGGAGCAACAAAAGGTGTGAAAAATACAAGGGCATGTAAAGGTTTGAAAAATATGATGAGCATGAAAAGGTGTGAAAAATATGAAGAGCATGAAAAGGTTTCAAACATACGAGGAGCATGAAAAGTTCTGAAAAATACGAGGAGCATGTAAAGGTGTGAAAAATATGAAGAGCATGAAAAGGTGTGAAAAATATGAGGAGCATTAAAAGGTGTGAAAAATATGAAGAGCATGAAACGGTCTCAAATATATGAGGAGCATGAAATGGTCTGAAAAATACGAGGAGCATGAAAATGTCTGAAAAATAGGAGGAGCATGAAACGGCCTGCAAAATAGGAGGAACATGAAAAGCTCTGAAAATTACGAGGAGCATGAAAAGGCCTGCAAAATAGGAGGAGCATGAAAAGGTCTGAAAAATACGAGGAGCATGGAAAGCTCTGAAAAATAGGAGGAGCATGAAAAGGTCTAAAAAATACGAGGAGCATGAAAAGGTCTGAAAAATACAAGGAGCATGAAAAGGTCTGAAAAATATGAAGAGCATGAAAAGGTGTGAAAAATATGAGGAGCATTAAAACGTGTGAAAAATATGAGGAGCATGAAACTGTCTCAAATATATGAGGAGCATGAAACGGTCTGAAAAACAGTAGGAGCATGAAAATGTCTGAAAAATTCGAGGAGCATGAAAAGGTCTGAAAAATAGGAGGAGCATGAAAAGGTCTGAAAAATACGAGGAGCATGGAAACATCTGATAAATAGGAGGAGCATGAAAAGGTGTGAAAATTAGGAGGAGCACAAAAAGTTGTGAAAAATATGAAGAGCATGAAAAGTTGTGAAAAATACTAGGAGCATGAAAAGGTGTGAAATATACGAGGAGCATGAAAAAGTGTGAAAAATACGAGAAACATGAAAAGGTCTGAAAAATAGGAGGAGCATGAAAAGGTGTCAAAAATATAAGTAGCTTGAAAAGGTGTCAAAAATATGAAGAGCATGAAAAGGGGTCAAAAATATGAATAGAATGCAAAGGTGTGAAAAATAAGATGAGCATGAAAAGGTCTGAAAAATACGAGGAGCATGAAATGGTCTTAAAAATACGAGGAGCATGAAAAGTTCTGAAAAATATGAAGAGCATGAAAAGGTGTCAAAAATATGAGGAGCATCAAAAGGTGTCAAAAATATTGACATGAAAAGGTCTCAAAAATACGAGGAGCATGTAAAGGTGTGAAAAATATGAGGAGCATGAAACTGTATGAAAAATATGAGGAGCATGAAACGGTGTGAAAAATATGAAGAGCATGAAAAGGTGTGAAAAATATGAGGAGCATGAAAAGTTTTGAAAAATACGAGAGCATGAAACGCTGTGAGAAACAAGAAGAGCAGGAGAAGCTGAGAAAAATATCAAGAGCATGAAAGGTCTGAAAAATATGAAGAGCATGAAAAGGTGTGAACAGTACGAAGGGCGTGAAATGGTGTGAAAAATATGAAGAGCCTGATAAGGTGTGAAAAACCAGAAGAGCATCAAAAGGTGTGAAAAAAACGAAGAGCTTGAAAAGGTGTGACAAATACGAAGAGCATGAAAAATTGTGAAAAATTCGAGGAGCATGAAAACTCTGAAAAATACGAGGAGCATGAATAGGTCTGAACTACGAGGAGCATGAAAAGGTCTGAAAAATATGAAGGGCACGGAAAGGTATAACAAGTATGAGGATCTTGAAAAGGTGTCAAAAATATGAAGAGCATGAAAAGGGGTCAAAAATATGAATAGAATGTAAAGGTGTGAAAAATAACAGGAGCATGAATCAGTATGAAAAATATGAGGAGCATGAAACGGTGTGAAAAATACAAACAGCATGAAAAGGTGTGAAAAATATGAGGAGCATGAAACGGTCTGAAAAATATGAGGAGCATGAAACGGTCTGAAAAATATGAGGAGCATGAAAAACTGTCAAAAATATGAGGAGCAGGAAACAGTGAGAAAAATATGAGGAGCCTGAAAAGTTGTGAAAAATACGAGGAGCATGAAAAGGTCTGAAAAATACGAGGAGCATGAAAAGGTGTGAAACATACGACGAGCATGAAGAGGTCTGAAAAATACAAGGAGCATGAAAAGGTCTGAAAAATACGAGGAGCATGAAATGGTCTTAAAAATATGAGAAGCATGAAAAGGTCTGAAAAATAAGAAGAACATGAAAAGGTGTCAAAAATATGAGGAGCATCAAAAGGTGTCAAAAATATTAAGAGCATAAAGGTCTCAAAAATATGAGGAGCATGTAAAGGTGTGAAAAATATGAGGAGCATGAAACTGTATGAAAAATATGAGGAGCATGAAACGGTATGAAAAATATGAAGAGCATGAAAAGGTGTGAAAAATATGAGGAGCATGAGAAGGTGTGAAAAATATGAGGAGCATGAAAAGGCCTGAAAAACAGGAGGAGCATGAAAAGGCCTGAAAAGTAGGAGGAGCTTGAAAATGTCTGAAAAATAGAAGGAGCATGAAAAGGTCTCAAATATAGGAGAAGCATGAAAAGCTCTGAAAAATACGAGGAGCATGAAAAGGCCTGCAAAATAGGAGGAGCATGAAAAGGTCTCAAATATAGGAGAAGCATGAAAAGCTCTGAAAAATAGAAGGAGCATGAAAAGGCCTGCAAAATAGGAGGAGCATGAAAAGGTCTGAAAAATACGAGGAGCATGGAAAGGTCTGAAAAATAGGAGGAGCATGAAAAGGTCTGAAATATACGAGGAGCATGGAAAGGTCTGAAAAATAGGAGGAGCATGAAAAGGTCTGAAAAATACGAGGAGCATGAAAAGGTCTGAAAAATACGAGGAGCATGAAAAGGTGTGAAACATACGACGAGCATGAAGAGGTCTGAAAAATACAAGGAGCATGAAAAGGTCTGAAAAATACGAGGTGCAAGAAATGGTCTTAAAAATACGAGGAGCATGAAAAGGTCTGAAAAATATGAAGGGCACGGAAAGGTGTCACAAATATGAGGAGCTTGAAAAGGTGTCAAAAATATGAAGAGCATGAAAAGGGGTCAAAAATATGAATAGAATGTAAAGGTGTGAAAAATAACAGGAGCATGAATCAGTATGAAAAATATGAGGAGCATGAAACGGTGTGAAAAATACAAACAGCATGAAAAGGTGTGAAAAATATGAGGAGCATGAAACGGTCTGAAAAATATGAGGAGCATGAAACGGTCTGAAAAATATGAGGAGCATGAAAAACTGTCAAAAATATGAGGAGCAGGAAACAGTGAGAAAAATATGAGGAGCCTGAAAAGTTGTGAAAAATATGAGGAGCATGAAAAGGTCTGAAAAATACGAGGAGCATGAAAAGGTGTGAAACATACGACGAGCATGAAGAGGTCTGAAAAAATACAAGGAGCATGAAAAGGTCCGAAAAATACGAGGAGCATGAAAAGGTCTGAAATATACGAGGAGCATGAAAAGGTCTGAAAAATATGATGAGCATGAAAAGGTGTGAAAAATACCAGGAGCATGAAACGGTCTCAAATATATGAGGAGCATGAAACGGTCTGAAAAATATGAGGAGCATGAAAAGCTGCCAAAAATATGAGGAGCATGAAACGGTGTGAAATAAACGAAGAGCCTGAAAAGCTGAGACAAATATCAAGAACATGAAAAGGTCTGAAAAATAAGAAGAGCATGAAAAGGTGTGAAAAATACGAAGATCATGAAAAGGTGTGAAAAATACGAAGAGCCTGAAAAGGTGTGAAAAACACAAAGAGCATGAAAAATTGTGAAAAATACGAGGAGCATGAAAAGGTCTGAAAAATAAGAAGAGCATGAAAAGCTGTCAAAAGTATGAGGAGCATCAAAAGGTGTGAAAAATATGAAGAGCATGAAAAGGTGTCAAAAATATGTGGAGCATGAAAAGGTGTGAAAAACATGAAGAGCATGAAAATGTGTCAAAAATATGAGGAGCATGTAAAGGTGTGAAACAAATGAGGAGCATGAATCTGTATGAAAAATATGAGGATCATGAAAAGGTCTGAAAAATATGAAGAGCATGTAATGTTGTGAAAAATACGAGGAGCATGAAAAGGTGTGAAATATACGAGGAGCATGAAAATGTGTGAAAAAAATGAAGAGCATGAAAGGGTATGAAAAATATGAGGAGCATGAAATGGTGTGAAAAATACGAGGACCATGAAATGGTGTGAAAAAATAACGAGCATGAAAAGATCTGAAAATTAAGAGGAGCATTTAAAGGTCTGAAAAATACGAGGAGCATGAAAAGGTGTGAAATATTCGAGGAGCATGAAAAGGTCTGAAAAATATAAGGAGCATGAAAAAGTGTGAAAAATACGAAGAGCAGGAAAAGGTGTGAAAATTATCAAAAGCATGAAAAGGTCTGAAAAATATGAAGAGCATGTTAAGGTGTCAAAAATATGAGGAGCATTAAAAGGTGTCGAAAATATGAGAAGCATGTAAAGGTGTGAAAAATATGAGGAGCATGAAACTCTATGAAAAATTAGAGGAGGATGAAACGGTGTGAAAAATATGAAGAGCATCAAAAGGTGTGAAAAATATGAGGAGCATGAAACATTTTGAAAAACACGAGATCATGAAATGGAGTGAACAACACGAAGAGCATGGAAAGCTGTGAAAAATATCAAGAGCATGAAAAGGTCTGAAAAATATGAAAAGCATGAAAACGTGCCAAAAATATGAAGAGCATGAAAAGGTGTGAAAAATACGAAGAGCCTGAAAAGGTGTGAAAAACACGAAGAGCATGAAAAGGTGTGAAAAATACGAAGAGCGTGAAAATGTGTGACAAATACGAAGAGCATGTAACGTTGTGAAAAATACGAGGAGCATGAAAAGTTCTGAAAAATACGAGGAACCTGAAGACGTCTGAAAAATACGACGAGCATGAAAAGGTCTGAAAAATATGTAGAGCATGAAAAAGTGTCAAAAATATGGGGAGCATGAAAAGGTGTCAAAATATGAAGAGCATTAAAAGCTGTCGAAAATATGAGAAGCATGTAAAGGTGTGAAAAATATGAGGAGCATTAAACTGAATGAAAAAGTAGAGGAGGATGAAACGGTGTGAAAAATATGAAGAGCATGAAAAGGTGTGAAAAATACGAGGAGCTGAAAAGGTGTCAAAAATATGAAGAGCATGAAAAGGTGTCAAAATATGAGTAGCAGGAAAAGGTGTGAAAAATAAGAGGAGCATGAATCTGTATGAAAAATATGAGGAACATGAAAAGTTGTGAAAAATATGAAAAGCATGAAATGGTCTGAAAAATATGAAGAGCATGAAACGGTCTGAAATATATGAGGTGCATGAAAGGCGGTCAAAAATATGAGGAGCATTAAATGGTGTGAAAAAAATGAAGAGCATGAAAAGGTATGAAAAATATGCAGAGCATGAAAATGTGTGGAAAATATGAAGAGCAAGAAAAGGTGTGAAAAACAGGAAGAGCATGAAAAGTTCAGAAAAATATGAGGAGCATATAAAGGTGTGAAAATATGAGGAGTATGAAACAGTATGAAAAATATGAGGAGCATGAAACGGTGTGAAAAATATGAAGAGCATGAAAAAGTCTCAAAAATACGAGGAGCATGAAAAGGTCTCAAAAATACGAGGAGCATGAAAATGTCTGAAAAATACGAGCAGCATGAAAAGGTCTGAAAAAAACGAGGGGCAGGAAAAGGTCTCAAAAATACGAGGAGCATGAAAAGGTCTCAAAAATACGAGGATCATGAAAAGGTCTGAAAAATACGAGGAGCATGAAACTGTCTAAAAAATATGAGGAGCATGAAACGGTGTGAAAAATATGAAGAGCATGAAAATGTCTGAAAAATACAAGGAGCATGAAAAGGTCTGAAAAATATGAAGAGTATGAAAAGGTGTCAAAAATATGAGAAGCATGTAAAGGTGTGAAAAACATGAGGAGCATGAATCTGTATGAAAAATATGCGGAGCATGAAATGGTGTGAAAAATATGAAGAGCATGAAAAACTCTCAAAAATACGAGGATCATGAAAAGGTCTGAAAAATACGAGGAGCATGAAAAATTGTGAAAAATACGAGGAGCATGAAAAGGTGTGAAAAATATGAATAGCATGAAAAAGTGTGAAAAGTACGAGGAGCATGAAAAGGTCTGAAAAATACGAGGAGCATGAAAACGTCTTAAGAATATGAGGCGCATGAAAAGGTCTGAAAAATATGTAGAGCATGAACAGGTGTCAAAAATATGAGGAGAATGAAAAGGTGTGAAATATACCGGGAGCATGAAAAGGTGTGTAACATACGAGGAGCATGAATCTGTAGGAAAAATATGAGGAGCATGAAAGGGTGTGAAAAATATGAAGACCATGAAAAGGTGTGAAAATTATTAGGAGTATGAAAACGTCTTAAAAATACGAGGAGCATGAAAAGGTGTGAAATATACCGGGAGCATGAAAAGGTGTGTAAAATACGAGGAGCATGAAAATGTGTGAAAAATAAGAGGAGCATGAAATGTTGTGAAAAAATGAGGAGCATGAAAAGATCTGAAAATTAAGAGGAGCATTTAATGGTCTGAAGACTACGAGGAGCAAGAAAAGCTCTGAAAAATACGAGGAGCATGAAAAGGTGTGAAATATACAAGGAGCATGAAAAGGTCTGAAAAATATGAAGAGCATGAAAAGGTGTGAAAAATATGAGGAGCATGAAAAGGTGTAAAAAATATGAAGAGCATGAAATGTGTGAAAAACACGAAGGGCATGCAATGGTGTGAAAAATATCAAGAGCATGAAAAAGTATGAAAAATATGAAGAGCATGAAAAGGTGTGAAAAATATCAAGAGCATGAAAGATATGAAAAACACGAAGGGCATGAAAAGGTGTGAAAAATATCAAGAGCATGAAAAGGTCTGAGGAATATGAAGAGCATGAAAAGGTATGAAAAATTCAAAGAGCATGAAAAATTGTGAAAAATACCAGGAGCATGAAAAGGTGTGAAAAATACTAGGAACATGAAAAGGTGTGAAAAGTACGAGGAGCATTAAAATGTCTGAAAAATACGAGAGCATGAAAAGGTGTGAAAAATGTGAGGAACATGAAAAGGTGTGAAAAATGCGAGGAGCATGAAAAGGTGTGAAAAATTCGAGGAACATGAAATGGTGTGAAAAATACGAGGAGCATGAAAAGGTGTGAAAAATTCGAAGAGCTGGAAAAGGTGTGAAATATTCGTAGAGCATGACAAGGTGTGAAAAATTCGAAGAGCAAGAAAAGTTGTGAAAAATACGAGGAGCATGAAAAGTTGTGAAAAATACGAGGAGGATGAAAAGGTGTGAAAAATAGGAAGAGCATGAAAAGGTGTCAAAAATAGGAGGAGCATGTAAACATGTGAAAGATACGAGGAGCATGACAAGGTATGAAAAACTTGAAGAGCAGGAAAAGGTGTGAAAAATACAAGGAGCATGAAAAGGTGTGAAAAATACGAGGAGCGTGACGAGGTATGAAAAATACGAGGAGCATGAAAAGGTGTGAAAAATACGAGGAGCATGAAAAGGTGTGAAAAATACGAGGAGCTTGAAAAGGTGTGAAAAATACGAGGAGCATGAAAAGGTGTGAAAAATATGAAGAGCATGAAAAGGTGTGAAAAATATGAGGAGCAGGAAAAGGTGTGAAAAATTCGAGGAGCAGGAAAAGGTGTGAAAAATTCAAAGAGCAGGAAATGGTGTGAAAAATATGAACATCATGAAATGGTGTGAAAAATACGAGGATCATGAAAAGGTGTGAAAAATAAAAAAGAACAGGAAAAGGTGTGAAAAATACGAGGAGCATGAAAGGTGTGAAAAATATGAAGAGCATGAAAAGGTGTGAAAAATACGAGGAGTTTGAAAAGGTGTGAAAAATAGGAAGAGCATGAAAAGGTGTGAAAAATACGAGGAGCATGAAAAGGTGTGAAAGATACGAAGAGCATGACAAGGTGTGAAAACCTCGAAGAGCAGGAAAAGGTGTGAAAAATACGAGGAGCATGAAAAGGTGTGAAAAATATGAAGAGCATGAAAAGGTGTCAAAAATACGAGGAGCATGAAAAGGTGTGAAAGATATGAGGAGCATGACAAGGTGTGAAAAACTCGAAGAGCAGAAATAGATGTGAAAAATACGAGTAGAAGGAAAAGGGTTGAAAAATACGATGAGCATGACATGGTGTGAAAAATATGAGGAGCATGAAAAGGAGCAAAAATTCGAAGAGTAGGAAAACGTGTGAAAAATACGAGGAGCAGGAAAGGTGTGAAAAATATGAGGAGCATGAAAAGGTGTGAAAAATCCGAGGAGCATGAAAAGGACTGAAAAATATGAGGAGCATGACAAGGTATGAAAAATACGAGGAGATTGACAAGGTGTGAAAAATACGAGGAGAGTGAAAAGGTCTGAAAAATAGGAGGAGCAGATAAAGGTCTTAAAAATAAGAGGAGCATGAAAATGTGTAAAAAATCGAAGAGCATGAAAAGGTGTGAAAAGTACGAGGAGCATGAAAAGGTGTGAAAAATATGAGGAGGATGAAAAGGTGTCAAAAATACGAAGAGCAGGAAAAGGTGCGAAAAATACAAGATTCATGAAAAGGGGTGAAAAATACGAGGAGCATGAAAGGGTGTCAAAAATACGAAGAGCGTGAGAAGGTTTGACAAATATGAACTACATGAAAAGGTGTGAAAAATCCGAGGAGCATAACAAGGTGAGAAAAATCCGAGGAGCAGGAAAAGGTGTGACAAATCCGAGGAGCAGGAAAAGTGTGAAAAATTCAAAGACAGGAAAAGGTGTAAAAAATATGAACATTATGAAATGGTGTGAAAAATCCGAGGAGCATGAAAAGGTGTGAAAAATCCGAGGAGCATAACAAGGTGTGAAAAATACGAGGAGCATGACAAGGTGTGAAAAATAAAAAGAACAGGAAAAGGTGTGAAAAATACGAGGAACATGAAACGGTGTGAGAAGTATGAAGAGCATGAAAAGGTGTGAAAAATATGAGGAGCATGAAAAGGCTTGAAAAGCAGGAGGAGCATGAAAAAGCATCAAAAATAAGAGGTGCATGACAAGGTGTGAAAAATACGAGGAGCATGAAAAGGTGTGACAAATTCAAAGAGCATGAAAAGGTATGAAAAATACGAGGAGCATGAAAAGGTGTCAAAAATACGAAGAGCGTGAAAAGGTGTGAAAAATATGAGGAGCGTGAAAAGGTGTGAAAAATACGAGGAGGATGAAAAGGTATGAAAAATTCAAAGCGCAGGAAAAGGTGTGAAAAATACGAGGAGCATGAAAACGTGTGAAAAATTCAAAGAGCCGGAAAGGTAGGAAAAATATGAACATCATGAAAAGGTGTGAAAAATACAAGGAGCATGACAAGGTGTGAAAAATACGAGGAGCATGAAAAGCTGTGAAAAATTCAAAGAGCAGGAAAAGGTGTGAAAATTACGAGGAGCATGAAAAGGTGTGAAAAATTCAAAGAGCTGGAAAAGGTGTGAAATATTCGAAGAGCATGACAAGGTGTGAAAAATACGAGGAGCATGAAAAGTTTTGAAAAATTTGAAGAACAGCAAAAGGTGTGAAATATACGAGGAGCATGTAAAGGTGTGAAAAATAGGAAGAGAATGAAAAGGTGTCAAAAAGACAAGGAGCATGAAAAGGTGTGAAAAATACGAGGAGGATGAAAAGGTGTGAAAACCTCGAAGAGCAGGAAAAGGTGCGAAAAATACGGGGATCATGTAAAGAAGTGAAAAAATCGAAGAGCAGGAAAAGGCATGAAAAATACGAGGAGCATGAAAACGTGTGAAAAATACGAGGAGCATGAAAAGGTGTGAAAAATTCGAAGAGCAGGAAAAGGTGTGAAAAATACGAGGAGCAGGAAAAGGTGTGAAAAATACGAAGAGCATGAAAAGTTTTCAAAAATAAGAAGAGCGTGAAAATGTGTGAAAAATATGAAAAGCATGAAAAGGTATGAAAAATACGAGGAGGATGAAAAGGTGTGAAAAATACGAGGAATTAGAAAAGGTGTGAAAAATACGAAGACAATGAAAAAGTCTGGAAAATACGAGGAGCATGTAAATGTGTGAAAAATTGAAAGAACAGGCAAAGGTGTGAAAAATACGAGGAGCATGAAAAGGTGTGAAAAATACGAGGAGCATGAAAAGGTGTGAAAAATACGAAGAGCATGAAAAGGTGTGAAAAAATATGAGGAGCATGACAAGGTGTGAAAAATACGAGGATCATGAAAAGGTGTGAAAAAAACAAAGAGCAGGAAAAGGTGTGAAAAATACGAGGAGCATGAAAAGGTGTGAAAAATATGAGGAGCATGAAAAGATGTGAAAAATACGAGGAGCATGAAAAGGTGCAAAAATTCGAAGAGCAGGAAAAGGTGTGAAAAATACGAGGAGCTGAAAAGGTGTGAAAATTTCGAAGAGCAGGAAAAGGTGTGAAAAATACGAGGAGCAGGAAAAGTTGTGAAAAATACGACGAGCATGAAAAGTTGTCAAAAATAAGAAGAGCGTGAAAAGGTGTGAAAAATATGAAATGCATGAAAAGGTCTGAAAAATACGAGGACCATGAAAAGGTCTGAAAAATACGAGGAACTACAAAAGGTGTGAAAAATACGAAGACAATGAAAAAGTCTGGAAAATACGAGGAGCATGTAAAGGTGTGAAAAATTCAAAGAACAGGCAAAGGTGTGAAAAATACGAGGAGCAAGAAAAGGTGTAAAAAATACGAGGAGCATGAAAAGGTGTGAAAAATACGAAGAGCATGAAAAGGTGTGAAAAAATACACGGAGCATGACAACGTGTGAAAAATACGAGGATCATGAAAAGGTGTGAAAAAAACAAAGAGCAGGAAAAGGTGTGAAAAATACGAGGAGCATGAAAATGGGTGAAAAATACGAGGAGCATGAAAAGGTGTGAAAAATTCGAGGAGCATTAAAACGTCTGAAAAATACGAGGAGTATGAAATGGTCTGAAAAATTCGAAGAGCATGAAAAGCTCTGAAAAATACGAGGAGCCTGAAAAGTTGTGAAAAATTCGAGGAGCATGAAAAGGTGTGAAAAATTCAAAGAGCTGGAAAAGGTGTGAAATATTCGAAGAGCATGACAAGGGGTCAAAAATAGGAGGAGCATGAAAAGTTTTGAAAAATTTGAAGAACAGCAAAAGGTGTGAAAAATACGAGGAGCATGTGAAGGTGTGAAAAATAGGAAGAGAATGAAAAGGTGTCAAAAAGACGAGGAGCATGAAAAGATGTGAAAGATACGAGGAGCATGACAAGGTGTGAAAACCTCGAAGAGCAGGAAAAGTTGTGAAAAATACGAGGAGGATGAAAAGGTGTGAAAATTCAAAGAGCAGGAAAAGGTGTGAAAAATTCGAAGAGCAGGAAAAGGTGTGAAAAATACGAGGAGCATGTAAAGGTGTGAAAAATAGGAAGAGAATGAAAAGGTGTCAAAAAGACGAGGAGCATGAAAAGATGTGAAAGATACGAGGAGCATGACAAGGTGTGAAAAACTCAAAGAGCCGGAAAAGGTGTGAAAAATACGAGGAGGATGAAAAGGTGTGAAAAATACGAGGAGCAAGAAAAGGTGTGAAAAATTCAAAGAACAGGCAAAGGTGTGAAAAATACGACGAGCATGAAAATTTGTCAAAAATACGAAGAGAGAGAAAAGGTGTGAAAAATATGAAAAGCATGAAAAAGTCTGAAAAATACGAGGACCATGAAAAGGTCTGAAAAATACGACAAACTAGAAAAGGTGTGAAAAATACGAAGACAATGAAAAAGTCTGGAAAATACGAGGAGCATGTAAAGGTGTGAAAAATTCAAAGAACAGGCAAAGGTGTGAAAAATACGAGGAGCATGAAAATGTTTGAAAAATACGAGGAGCAGAAAAGGCGTGAAAAATACGAGGAGCATGGAAAGGCATGAAAAATACGAGGAGCATGAAAAGGTGTGAAAAATATGAGGAGCATGAAAAGGCTTGAAAAACACGAGGAGCATGAAAAAGCATCAAAAATAAGAGGAGCATGACAAGGTGTGAAAAATACGAGGAGCATGAAAAGGTGTGAAAAATATGAGGAGCATGAAAAGGTATGAAAAATACGAGGAGCATGAAAAGGTATGAAAAATAGGAAGAGCATGAAAAGTCGTCAAAAATACGAGGAGCATGAAAAGGTATGAAAAATACGAGGAGCATGAAAAGGTGTGAAAAATAGGAAGAGCATGAAAAGGTGTGAAAAATAGGAAGAGCATGAAAAGGTGTCAAAAATACGAGGAGCATGAAAAGGTATGAAAAATACGAGGAGCATGAAAAGGTGTGAAAAATAGGAAGAGCATGAAAAGGTGTGAAAAATAGGAAGAGCATGAAAAGGTGTCAAAAATACGAGGAGCATGAAAAGGTATGAAAAATACGAGTAGCATGACAAGGTGTGAAAAATAGGAGTAGCATGAAAAGGTGTGAAAAAGTCGAAGAGTAGGAAAAGGTGTGAAAAAATCGAAGAGATGGAAAAGGCGTAAACAATACGAGGAGCTGGAAAAGGTGTGAAAAATACAAGGAGCAGAAAAGGTGTGAAAAATATGAAGAGTGTGAAAAGATGTCAAAAATACCAAGAGCGTGAAATGGTGTGAAAAATATGAAGATCAGGAAAAGGTGTGAAAAATTCGAAGAGCAGGAAAAGGTGCGAAAAATACGAAGAGCAGGAAAAGGTGTGAAAAGTACAAGGAGCATGACAAGGTGTGAAAAATACGAGGTGCATGAAAAGGTCTGAAAAATTCGAGTAGCAGGGAAAGGTGTGAAAAATACGAGGAGCAGGAAAAGGTGTGAAAAATCCGAGGAGGAGGAAAAGGTGTGAAAAATTCAAAGAGCAGGAAAAGGTATGAAAAATATGAACATCATGAAATAGTGTTAAAAATACGAGGAGTATGAAAAGGTGTGAAAAATTCGAAGAGTAGGAAAAGATGTGAAACCTACGAGGAGCATGAAAAGGTGTGAAAAATACGAGGAGCATGAAAAGGAGTGAAAAATATGAGGAGCATGAAGAGGTGTGAAAAATACGAAGAGCAGGAAAAGGTGTGAAAAACACGAAGAGCATGAAAAGGTGTGAAAAATACGAAGGGCAGGAAAAGGTATGAAAAATATGAGTAGCAGGAAAAGGTGTTAAAATACGAGGAGCATGAAAAGGTGTCAAAAATACGAAGAGCGTGAAAAGGTGTGAAAAATATGAAGAGAGTGAAAACGTGTGAAAAATATGAGGAGCATGAAAAGGTGTGAAAAGTATGAGGAGCAGGAAAAGGTATGAAAAATACGAGGAGCATGAAAAGTTTTGAAAAATACGAAGCGCGTGAAAAGGTGTGTAAAATACGAAAAGGTCGAATAAATACGAGGAGCAGGAAAAGGTGTGAAAAATGCGAGGAGCATAAAAGGTGTGAAAAGTATGAGGAGCAGGTAAAGGTGTGAAAAATATGAAAATCATGAAATGGTGTTAAAAATACGAGGAGCATGAAAAGGTGTGAAAAATACTAGGAGCAGGAAAAGGTGTGAAAAATACGAGGAGCATAAAAAGGTGTGAAAAATTCAAAGAGCAAGAAAAGTGTGAAAAATTCGAAGAGCTGGGAAAGGTGTGAAAAATACGACGAGCATGAAACGGTGTGAAAAATTCGAAGAGCAAGGAAAGGTGTGAAAAATACGAGCAGCATGAAAAGCTGTGAAAAATTCGAAGAGCAGGAAAAGGTGTGAAAAATATAAACAGCATGAAAAGGTCTGAAAAATATGAAAGCCGTGAAATGGTCTGAAAAATACGAGGAGCATGAAAAGGTCTGAAAAATACAAGTAGTGTGAAAAGGTCTGAAAAGTAAGAGAAGCATGAAAAGTTGTGAAAAATATGAACAGCATGAAAAGGTGTGAAAAATACGAGGAGCATGAAAAGGTGTGAAAAATACGAGGAGCATTACAAGGTGTGAAAAATACATGGAGCACGAAAAGTTTTGAAAAATACGAAGAGCATGTAAAGGAGTGAAAATTTCGAAGAGCAGGAAAAGGTGTGAAATGTTCGAAGAGCATGACAAGCTGTGAAAAATCCGAGGAGGATGACAAGTTGTGAAAAATATGAGGAGCATGAAAAGGTCTGAAAAATATGAGGAGCATGATCAGGTATGAAAAATACGAGGAACTAGAAAAGCTGTGAAAAAAAAGAACACCATGAAAAGGTCTGAAAAATACGAGGAGCATGAAAAATTGTGAAAAATACGAGGAGCATGAAAAGGTGTGAAAAATATGAATAGCATGAAAAAGTGAAAAGTACGAGGAGCATGAAAAAGTCTGAAAAATACGAGGAGCATGAACAGGTGTCAAAAATATGAGGAGAATGAAAAGGTGTGAAATATACCGGGAGCTGAAAAGGTGTGTAAAATACGAGGAGCATGAAACTGTATGATAAATATGAGGAGCATGAAAGGGTGTGAAAAATATGAAGAGCATGAAAAGGTGTGAAAATTATGAGGAGTATGAAAACGTCTTAAAAATACGAGGAGCATGAAAAGGTGTGAAATATACCGGGAGCATGAAAAGGTGTGTAAAATACGAGGAGCATGAAAGTGTGTGAAAAATATGAAGAGCATGAAAGGGTATGAAAAATATGAGGAGCATGAAACTGTGTGAAAAATAAGAGGAGCATGAAATGGTGTGAAAAAATGAGGAGCATGAAAAGATCTGAAAATTAAGAGGAGCATATAAAGGTCTGAAAAATACGAGGAGCATGAAAAGCTCTGAAAAATACGAGGAGCATGAAAAGGTGTGAAATATACGAGGAGCATGAAAAGGTCTGAAAAATATGAACAGCATGAAAAGGTGTGAAAAATATGAGGAGCGTGAAAAGGTGTAAAATATATGAAGAGCATGAATTGTGGAAAAACACGGCGGGCATGCAATGGTCTGAAAAATATGAAGAGCATGAAAATGTCTGAAAAATATGAATAGCATGAAAAGGTGTGAAAAATATCAAGAGCATGAAAGATGTGAAAAACACGAAGGGCATGAAAAGGTGTGAAAAATATCAAGAGCATAAAAAGGTTGAGGAATATGAAGAGCATGAAAAGGTATGAAAAATTCAAAGAGCATGAAAAGTTGTGAAAAATACCAGGAGCATGAAAAGGTGTGAAAAATACTAGGAGCATGAAAAGGTGTGAAAAGTACGAGGAGCATTAAAATGTCTGAAAAATACGAGAGCATGAAAAGGTGTGAAAAACACGAAGAGCATGAAAAGCTGTGAAAAATATAAAAAGCATGAAAAGGTCTGAAAAGTATGAAGAGCATTAAAAGGTGTGAAAAATATGAAGAGCATGAAAAAATGTGAAAAATAAGAAGAGCATGAAAGGGTGTGAAAAACATGCAGAGCATGTAAAAGTGTGGAAAATTAGAAGAGCATGAAAAGGTGTGACAAATACGAAGAGCATGAAAAGTTGTGAAAAATTCGAGGAGCTTGAAAGATTGTGAAAAAAACGAGGAGCATGAAAAAGTGTGAAAAACATGAAGAGCATGAAAAAGTGTGAAAAGTACGAGGAGCATGAAAAGGTCTAAAAAATATGAGGAGCATGAAAACGTCTTAAAAATATGAGGCACATGAAAAGGTTTGAAAAATATGTAGAGCATGAACAGGTGTCAAAAATATGAGGAGAATGAAAAGGTGTGAAAAACATGAAGAGCATGAAAAGGTGTCAAATATATGAGGAGCATGTAAAGCTGTGAAAAATTTGAGGAGCATGAATCTGTATGAAAAATATGAGGAGCATGAAACTGTGTGAAAAATATGAAGAGCATGAAAAGTTGTGAAAATTATGAGGAGTATGAAAACGTCTTAAAAATACAAGGAGCATGAAAACGTGTGAAATATACGAGGAGCATGAAAATGTGTGAAAAAAATGAAGAGCATGAAAGGGTTTGAAAAATATGAGTAGCATGAAACGGTGTGAAAAATACGAGGACCATGAAATGGTGTGAAAAAATGAGGAGCATGAAAAGATCTGAAAATTAAGAGGAGCATTTAAAGGTCTGAAAAATACGAGGAGCATGAAAAGGTGTGAAATATTCGAGGAGCATGAAAAGGTCTGAAAAATATGAAGAGCATGAAAAGGTGTCAAAAATATAAGGAGCATGAAAAAGTGTGAAAAATACGAAGAGCAGGAAAAGGTGTGAAAATTATCAAAAGCATGAAAAGGTCTGAAAAATATGAAGAGCATGATAAGGTGTCAAAAATATGAGGAGCATTAAAAGGTGTCGAAAATATGAGAAGCATGTAAAGGTGTGAAAAATATGAGGAGAATGAAACTGTATGAAAAATTAGAGGAGGATGAAATGGTGTGAAAAATATGAAGAGCATGAAAAGGTGTCAATAATATGAGGAGCATGAAACACTCTGAAAAACACGAGATCATGAAATGGAGTGAAAACTCAAAGAGCATGGAAAGCTGTGAAAAATTTTAAGAGCAAGAAAAGGTCTGAAAAATATGAAAAGCATGATAAGGTGTCAAAAATATGAGGAGCATTAAAAGGTGTCAAAAATATGAGAAACATGTAAAGGTGTGAAAAATATGAGGAGCATGAAACTGTATGAAAAATTAGAGGAGGATGAAACGGTGTGAAAAATATGAAGAGCATGAAAAGGTGTGAAATATATGAGGAGCAGGAAAAGGTGTGAAAAATACGAGTAGCATGAAAAGGTGTGAAAAATACGAGGAGCGTGAAAAGGTCTGAAAAAACGAGCAGCAGGAAAAGTTGTGAGAAAGTCGGGGAGCAGGAAAAGGTGTGAAAAATATGAGGAGAGTGAAAAAGTGTCAAAAATACAAAGAGCAGGAAAAGGTGTGAAAAGTATGAGGAGCATGAAAAGGTGTGAAAAATACGACGAGCAGGAAAATGTGTAAAAATATGAGTAGCATGATAAGGTGTCAAAAACACGAAGCGCATGAAAAGGTGTGAAAAATATGAAAAGCAGGAAAACATCTGAGAAGTACAAGGAGCAGGAAAAGGTGTGAAAAATACGAGGAGCAGGAAATGGGGTGAAAAATACGAGGAGCATGAAAAGGTGTGAAACATACGAGGAGCATGAAAAGAAGTGAAAAATACGAGGAGCATGACAAGGTGTGAAAAAAAAGAGGAGCAGGAAAAGGTGTGAAAATACGAGGAGCATAAAAAGTTATGAAAACTTCCAAGAGCAGGAAAAGGTGTGAAAAATACGAAGCGCAGGAAAAGGTGTAAAAAATACGAGAAGCATGAAAAGGTGTGAAAAACACGAAGAGCAGGAAAAGGTGTGAAAAATATGAGGAGCAGGAAAAGGAGTGAAAAATAGGAGAAGCATGAAAAGGTGTGAAAAAATCGAAGAGGTGGAAAAGTTGTAAAAAGTACGAGGAGCATGAAAATGTGTGAAGAAATCGAAGAGCAGGAAAAGGTGTGAAAAATACGAGGAGAAGGAAAAGATGTGAAAAATACAAAGAGCGTGAAAAGATGTCAAAAATACAAAGAGCGTGAAAAGGTCTGAAAAATACGAGGAGCATGAAAAGATCTGAAAAATATGAGGAGCAAAAGGTGTGAAAAATACGAGGAGCATTAAAAGATGTGAAAAACACGAGGAGCATGAAAAGGTCTGAAAAACACAAAAGCAGGAAAAGTTGTGAAAAATACGAGGAGCGTGAAAAGGTCTGAAAAATACGAGGAGCATGAAAAGATCTGAAAAATACGAGGAGCATGAAGGTGTGAAAAATACGAGGAGCATTAAAAGATGTGAAAAACACGAGGAGCATGAAAAGGTCTGAAAAACACAAAAGCAGGAAAAGTTGTGAAAAATACGAGGAGCGTGAAAAGGTCTGAAAAATACGAGGAGCATGAAAAGATCTGAAAAATACGAGGAGCATGAAGGTGTGAAAAATACGACGAGCATTAAAAGATGTGAAAAACACGAGGAGCATGAAAAGGTCTGAAAAACACAAAGAGCAGGAAAAGTTGTGAAAAATACGAGGAGCGTGAAAAGGCATGAAAAATACGAGGAGCATGGAAAGGTGTGAAAAATACGAGGAGCATGAAAAGTTGTGAAAAAATCGAAGAGCAGGAAAAGGTGTGAAAAATACGAGGAGTAGTAAAAGGTGTGAAAAATATGAGGAGCATGAAAAGGTGTGAAAAATACAAGAGCAGGAAAACGTGTGAAAAATATGAGGAGCATAAAAGGTGTGAAAAATACGAAGGGCAGGAAAAGGTGTGAAAAATACGACGAGCAGGAAAAGGTGTAAAAATATGAGTAGCATGATAAGGTGTCAAAAATACGAGGAGCATGAAAAGATCTGAAACACACGAGGAGCATGAAAAGTTGTGAAAATATGAGGAGCAGTAAAAGGTGTGAAAAATACGAGGACCATGAAAAGGTGTCAAAAATACGAAGAGCGTGAAAAGGTGTGAAATATATGAAGAGTGTGAAAAGTTCTGAAAAATCCGAGGAGCAGGTAAAGGTCTTAAAAATACGAGGAGCATGAAAATGTGTGAAAAATACGAAGAACATGAAAAGGTGTGAAAAGTACGAGGAGCATGAAATGGTGTGAAAATTACGAGGAGGATGAAATGGTGTGAAAAATACAAAGAGCAGGAAAAGGTGTTAAAAATACGAGGATCATGAAAAGGTGTGAAAAAATCGAAGAGGAGGAAAAGGTGTGAAAAATACAAGGAGCAGGAAAAGGTGTGAAAAATATGAGGACCTTGAAAAGGTGTGAAAAATACGAAGAGCAGGAAAAGGTGTGAAATAAAAGAGGAGCATGAAATAGTGTGAAAAATACGAAGGGCAGGAAAAGGTGTGAAAATTACGAGGAGCATGAAAAGGTGTCAAAAATACGAGGAGCATGAAAAGGTGTCAAAAATACGAAGAGCGTGGAAAGGTGTGAAAAATATGAAGAGCGTGAAAAGGTCTGAAAAATATGAGGAGCATGAAAAGGTCTGAAAAATACAAGGAGCATGAAAAGTTGTGAAACACACGAGGAGCATGAAAAGGTGTGAAAAATTCCAGGAGCATGAAAAGCAGTGAAAAATTCAAAGAGCAGGAAACGGTGTGAAAAATACGAGGAGCATGAAAAGGTGTGAAAAATACGAGGAGAATTACAAGGTGTGAATAATACAAGGAGCACTAAAAGGTGTGAAAAATATGAACATCATGAAATGTTGTGAAATACGAGTAGCATGAAAAGGTGTGAAAAATACGAGGAGCATGAAAAGGTCTGAAAAATACGAGGAGCATGTCAAGGTGTGAAAAATACGGGGAGCAGGGTAAGGTGTGAAAAATTCAAAGAGCTGGAAAAGGTGAGAAATATTCAAAGAGCATGACAAGGTGTGAAAAATTCGAAGGAAAGAAAAGTTGTGAAAAATACGAGTAGCATGAAAAGGTGTGAAAAATTCGAAGAGCAGGAAAAGGTGTGAAATATATGAACAGCATGAAAAGTTCTGAAAAATACGAGGAGCATGAAAAGGTATGAAAAATACGAGGAGCATTAAAACGTGTGAAAAATACGAGGAGCATGAAAAGGTGTGAAAAATTCGAAGAGCAGGAAAAGGTGTGAAAAATATGAGGAACATGAAAATGTGTGAAACTTACGAGGAGCATGAAAAGATGTGAAAATAGGAGGAGCCGGAAAAGGTGTGAAAAATACGAGGAGCATAAAAAGGTGTGAAAAATTCAAAGAGCAGGAAAAGGTGTGAAAAATACAAGGAGCAGAAAAGGTTTGAAAAATGCGAGGAGTGTGAAAAGCTGTCAAAAATACGAAGAGCGTTGAAAGGTGTGAAAAATATGAAGAGTGTGAAAAGTTCCGAAAAATACGAAGAGCAGGTAAAGGTCGCAAAAATAGGAAGATCATGAAAAGGTGTGAAAAATAAGAAGAGCAGGAAAAGCTGTGAAAAATATGAGGAGTATTAAAATGTGTGAAAAATTCGAAGAGCATGAAAAGGTCTGAAAAATACGAGGAGCACAAAACGGTCTGAAAAGTACGAGGAGCATGAAAAGGTGTGAAAAACACGAGGAGCATGAAAAGGTTTGAAAAATACGAGGAGCATGAAAATGTGTGAAAAACACGAGGAGCATGAAAAGGTGTGAAAAATACGAGGAGCATGAAAAGGTGTGAAAAATACAAAGAGCATGAAAAGGTCTGAAAAATGGAAGGAGCATAAAAAGGTCTGAAAAATAGGTGGAGCATGAGAAGGTGTGAAAAATACGAGGAGCATGAAAAGGTGTGAAATATACGAGGAGCATGAAAAGGTGTGAAAAATACGAGGAGCATGAAAAGCTCAGAAAAATACGAGGAGCAGGAAAAGGTGTGAAAAATACGAGAAATATGAAAATGTGTGAAAAATAAGAGGAGCATGAAGGTGTGAAAATTTCGAGGAGCATGAAAAGGTGTGAAAAATGTGAGGAGCATGAAAAAGTCTGAAAAATACGAGGAGCATGAAAAGGTCTGAAAAATACGAGGAGCATGAAAAGGTCTGAAAAATACAAAGAGCATGAAAAGGTGTGAAAAATACAAGGAGCATGAAAAGGTCTGAAAAATACGAGGAGCATGAAAAGGTCTGAAAAATACGAAGAGCACGGAAAGGTCTGAAAAATATGAGGAACATGAAAAGGTGTGAATAATACGAAGAGTATGAAAAGGTCTGAAAAATATTAGGAGCATGAAAAGTTTTGAAAAGTAGGAAGAGCATGAAAAGGTGTGAAAAAAGGAGTAGCATTAAACGTTGTTAAAAATACGAAGAGCACGAAAAGTTGTGAAGAATACGAGGAGCATGAAAAGGTGTGAAAAATAAGAGGAGCATGAAAAGGTGTGAAAATACGAAGAGCAGGAAAAGGTTCGAAAAATACGAGGATCATGAAGAGTGTGAAAAAATCGAAGAGAAGGAATAGGTGTGAAAAATACTCGGAGCAGGAAAAGGAGTGAAAAATACGAGGAGCTTGAAAAGGTGTCAAAAATACAAAGAGCGTGAAAAGGTTTGAAAAAAATGAAGAGTGTGAACAGGTCTGAAAAATATGAGGAGCGTGATAAGTTCTGAAAAATATGAGGAGGATTAAAAGTTGTGAAAAATATGAGGAGCATGAAAATGTGTGAAAAATACAAGGAGCATGAAAAGTTGTGAAAAATTCGAAGTGCAGAAAAAGGTGTGTAAAATACGAGGAGCATTGCAAAGTGTCAAAAATACAGGGAGCAGTAAAAGGTGTAAAAGATACGAGGAGCATGTAAAGGAGTGAAAAATTCGAAGAGCAGGAAAAGGTGTGAAAAATACGAGGAGCATGACAATGTGTGAAAAATACGAGGAGCATGAAAAGTTTAGAAAAATATGAAGAGCATTAAAAGGCTTGAAAAATAAGAGGAGCATGAAAAGGCATGAAAAATTCGAGGTTCATGAAAAGGTGTGAAAATTACGAGAAGCATGAAAAGGTGTGAAAAATATGAAGAGCATGAAAAGCTGTGAAAAATACGAGGAGCAAGAAATGGTGTGAAAAATATGAAGAGCATGAAAAGGTGTAAAAAATACGAGGAGCATGAAAAGGTGTGAAAAATATGAAGAGCATGAAAAGCTTTGAAAATTATGAGGAGCATGAAAAGGTGTCAAAAATACGAGGAGCATGAAAGTTGTGAAAAATATGAGTGGCATGAAAAGGTGTGAAAAATATGAAGAGCATGAAAAGGTGAGAAAAATTCGAAGAGCACGAAAAGGTGTGAAATATATGAACAGCATGAAAAGGTCTGAAAAAGACGAGGAGCATGAAAAGGTGTGAAAAATACGAGGAGCATGAAAAGGTGTGAAAAATATGAGGAGCATGAAAAGGTGTGAAAAATTCGAAGAGCATGAAAAGGTGTGAAATATATGAACAGCATGAAAAGGTCTGAAAAAGACGAGGAGCATGAAAAGGTGTGAAAAATACGAGGAGCATGAAAAGGTGTGAAAAATATGAGGAGCATGAAAAGGTGTGAAAAATACGAGGAGCATGAAAAGGTGTGAAAAATATGAGGAGCATGAAAAGGTGTGAAAAATACTAGGAGCATGAAAAGGTGTGAAAAATATGAGGAGCATGAAAAGATGTGAAAAATTCGAAGAGCATGAAAAGGTGTGAAAAATATGAGAAACATGAAAAAGTGTGAAAAAATCGAAGAGCAGGAAAAGGTGTGAAATATACGAGGAGCAGGAAAAGGTGTGAAAAATACGAGGAGTGTGAAAAAATGTCAAAAATATGAAGAGTGTGAAAAGGTGTGAAAAATATGAAGAGCGTGAAAAGGTCTGAAAAACACGAGGAGCGTGAAAAGGTCTGAAAAATACGAGGAACATGAAAAGGTCTGAATAATACGAGGAGCATGAAAAGGTCTGAATAATACGAGGGGCATGAAAAGGTGTGAAAAATACGAGGAGCATGAAAAGGTCTGAGAAATACGAGGAGCATGAAAAAGTCTGAAAAATACGAAGAGCATGAAAAGGTCTGAGAAATATGAAGAGCATGAAAACGTCTGCAAAATACGAGGAGCATGAAAAAGTCTGAAAAATATGAAGAGCCCAAAAAGTTGTGAAAACTACGAGCATGAAAACCTGTGAAAAAGACGAGGAGCATGAAAAGGTGTGAAAAATATGAAGAGCATGAAAATGTGTGAAAAATACGAGGAGCATGAAAACGTGTGAAATATACGAGGAGCATGAAAAGGTCTGAAAAATACGACGAGCATGAAAAGGTCTGAAAAATATGTAGAGCATGAAATATTGTCAAAAATATGGGGAGCATGAAATGGTGTCAAAAATATGAAGAGCATGAAAAGGTGTCAAAAATATGAGTAGCATGTAAAGGTTGAAAAATAAGAGGAGCATGAATTTCTATAAAAAATATGAAGAGCATGAATGTGTGAAAAACACAAAGGGCATGCAGTGGTGTGACAAATATCAAGAGCATGAAAAAGTCTAATAAATATGAAGAGCATGAAAAGGTGTGAAAAATATCAAGAGCATGAAATATGTGAAAAACTCGAAGGGCATGAAAAGGTGTGAGGAATGTGAAGAGCATGAAAAGGTATGAAGAATTCAAAGAGCATGAAAAGATGTGAAAAATACGAAGAGCATGAAAAGTTGTGAAAAATACCAGGAGCATGAAAAGGTGTGAAAAATACTAGGAGCATGAAAAGGTGTGAAAAGTACGAGGAGCATTAAAATGTCTGAAAAATACGAGAGCATGAAAAGGTGTGAAATATACGAGGAGCATGAAAACGTCTTAAAAATATGAGGCGCATGAAAAGGTTTGAAAAATATGTAGAGCATGAACAGGTGTCAAAAATATGAGGAGAATGAAAAGGTGTGAAAAACATGAAGAGCATGAAAAGGTGTCAAAAACATGAGGAGCATGGAAAGCTGTGAAAAATATCAAGAGAATGAAAAGGTCTGAAAAATATGAAGAGCATGAAAAGGTGTGAAAATTATGAGGAGTATGAAAACGTCTTAAAAATACGAGGAGCATAAAAAGGTGTGAAATATACCAGGAGCATGAAAAGGTGTGAAAAATACTAGGAGCATGAAAAGGTGTGGAAAGTTCGAGGAGCATTAAAATGTCTGAAAAATACGAGAGCATGAAAAGGTGTGAAAAACACGAAGAGCATGAAAAGCTGTGAAAAATATAAAAAGCATGAAAAGGTCTGAAAAATATGAAGAGCATGAAAAGGTGTGAAAAATACGAAGAGCATGAAAAGTTGTGAAAAATACGAGGAGCATGAAAAGGTGTGAAAAATATGAATAGCATGAAAAAGTGTGAAAAGTATGAGGAGCATGAATAGGTCTGAAAAATACGAGGAGCATGAAAAGGTCTGAAAAATTCGAGTAGCATAAAAAGGTCTCAAAAATATGAGGAGCAAGAAAAGGTCTCAAAAATACGAGGAGCATGAAAAGGTGTGAAAAATATGAAGAGCATGAAAAGGTGTCAAAAATACGAGGAGCATGAAAAGGTGTGAAAAATATGAAGAGCATGAAAAGTTGTGAAAAATATGAGGAGCATGAAAAGGTGTGAAAAATATGAGGAGCATGAAATGGTCTCAAATATATGAGGAGCATGAAACGGTCTGAAAAATACGAGGAGCATGAAAATGTCTGAAAAATACGAGGAGCATGAAAAAGACTGAAAAATAGGAGCATGAAAAGGTCTGAAAAATACGAGGAGCATGAAAAGGACTGAAAAATAGGAGGAGCACTAAAAGTTGTGAAAAATACGAAGAGCATCAAAAGTTGTGAAAAATACGAGGAGCATGAAAAGGTGTGAAATATACGAGGAGCATGAAAAGCTGTCAAAAATATGTAGAGCATGAAAAGGTGTCAAAGTATGAGTAGCCTGTAAAGGTGTGAAAAATAAGAGGAGCATGAATCTGTATGAAAAATATGAGGAACATGAAACGGTATGAAAATTATGAAAAGCATGAAATGGTCTGAAAAATATGAGGAGCACGAAACGGTCTGAAATATATGAGGAGCATGAAAAGCTGTCAAAAATATGAGGAGCATTAAATGGTGTGAATAAAATGAAGAGCATGAAAAGGTGTGAAAAATAGGAGGAGCATGAAAAGGTGTGAAAAATACGAGGAGCATGAAAAGGAGTGAAAAATACGAGGAGCATGGAAAGGTGTGAAAAATATGAGGAGCATGAAAAGGCCTGAAAAACAGGAGGAGCATGAAAAGCTCTGAAAAATACGAGGAGCATGAAAAAATCTGAAAAATAGGAGGAGCATGAAAAGGTCTGAAAAATACGAGGAGCATGGAAAGGTCTGAAAAATACGAAGAGCATGAAAAGGTGTGAAAAATACGAGGAGCATGAAAAGGTGTGAAATATAGGAGGAGCATGAAAAAGTGTGAAAAATATGAGAGCATTAAAAGGTCTGAAAAATACGAGGAGCATGAAAATGTCTGAAAAATAGGAGAAGCATGAAAAGGTCTGAAAAATAGGAGGAGCATGAAAAGGTCTGAAGAATACAAGGAGCATGAAAAGGTGTCAAAAATATGAAGAGCATGAAAAGGTGTGAAAATATGAGTAGCATGTAAAGGTGTGAAAAATAAGAGGAGAATGAATCTGTATGAAAAATATGAGGAACATGAAACGGTGTGAAAAATATGAAAAGCATGAAATGGTCTGAAAAATATGAGGAGCATGAAACGGTCTGAAACATATGAGGAGCACGAAAAGCTGTCCAAAATATGAGGAGCATTACATGGTGTGAAAAAAATGAAGAGCATGAAAAGGTGTGAAAAATATGCAGAGCATGAAAAGGTACGGAAAATATGAAGAGCATGAAAAGGTGTGAAAAACACGAAGAACATGAAAAGTTCTGAAATATATGAAGAGCATGAAAAGGTGTGAAAAATATGAGGAGCAAGAAAAGGTGTGAAAAATACGAGGAGCATGAAAAGGCCTGAAAAAAAGGAGGAGCATGTAAAGCTCTGAAAAATACGAGGAGCATGAAAAGGTCTGAGAAATAGGAGGAGCATGGAAAGGTCTGAAAAATACGAGGAGCATGGAAAGTTCTGAAAAATAGGAGGAGCATGAAAAGGTCTGAAAAATACGAGGAGAATCAAACTGTATGAAAAATATGAGGAGCATGAAACGGTGTGAAAAATATGAAGAGCATGAAAATGTCTGAAATATACGAGGAGAATGAAAAGGTCGCAAAAATATGAGGAGCATGTAATGGTTAGAAAAATATGAAGAGTATGAAAAGGAGTCAAAAAAATGAGAAGCATGTAAAGGTGTGAAAAATATGAGGAGCATGAATCTGTATGAAAAAAATGCAGAGCATGAATTGGTGTGAAAAATATGAAGAGCATGAAAAAGTGTCAAAAATATGAGTAACATGTAAAGGTGTCAAAAACATGAAGAGCCTGAAAAGGTGTCAAATATATGAGGAGCATTAAAAGGTGTGAAAAATATGAGGAGCAAGAAACGGTCTCAAAAATATGAGGAGCATGAAACGATCTGAAAAATATGAAGAGCATGCAAAGTTGTGAAAAATATGAGGCGCATTAAAAGGTGTGAAAAATATGAGGAGCATGAAACGGTCTCACAAATATGAGGAGCATGAAACGATCTGAAAAATATGAGGAGCGTGAACAGCTGCCAAAAATATGAGGAGCGTGAAACATGTGAAATATACGAAGAGCATGAAAACCTGAGAAAAATATCCAGAACCTGAAAAGGTCTGAAAAATAAGAAGAGCAAGAAAAGGTTTGAAAAATTCGAAGATCATGAAAAGGTGTGAAAAACACGAAGAGCATGAAAAGGTGTCAAAAATATGAAGAGCATAAAAAGGTGTCAAAATATGAGTAGCACGTAAAGGTGTGAAAAATAACAGGAGCATGAATCTGTATGAAAAATATGAGGAACATGAAACGCTGTGAAAAATATGAAAAGCATGAAATGGTCTGAAAAATATGAGGAGCATGAAACGGTCTGAAATATATGAGGAGCACGAAAAGCTGTCAAAAGTATGAGGAGCATTAAATGCTGTGAAAAAAATGAAGAGCATGAAGAGGTGTGAAAAATACGAGGAGCGTGGAAAGGTCTGAAAAATACGAGGAGCATGAAAAGGTCTGAAAAATACGAGGGGCAGGAAAAGGACTGAAGAATACGAGGAACATGAAAAGGTCTCAAAAATACGAGGAGATTGGAAAGGTCTGAAAAATACGAGGAGCATGGAAAGGTCTGAAAAATACAAGGAGCATGAAACTGTATGAAAAATATGAGGAGCATGAAACGGTGTGAAAAATATGAAGAGCATGAAAATGTCTGAAACATACGAGGAGCTTGAAAAGGTCACAAAAATATGAGCAGCATGAAAAGGTTTGAAAAATATGAAAAGTATGAAAAGGAGTCAAAAAAATGAGAAGCTTGTAAAGGTGTGAAAAATATGAGGAGCATGAATCTGTATGAAAAATATGCGGGGAATGAAGTGGTGTGAAAAATATGAAGAGCATGAAAAAGTGTCAAAAATATGAGTAGCATGTAAAGGTGTGAAAAATATGAAGAACATGAAAAGGTGTCAAAAATATAAGGAGCATTAAAAGGTGTGAAAAATATGAGGACCAAGAAACGGTCTCAAAAATATGAGGAGCATGAAACGATCTGAAAAATATGAGGAGCATGAACAGCTGCCAAAAATATGAGGAGCGTGAAACAGTGTGAAAAATACGAAGAGCATGAAAACCTGAGAAAAATATCAAGAGCATGAAAAGGTCTGAAAAATAAGAAGAGCATGAAAAGGTTTGAAAAATACGAAGATCATGAAAAGGTGTGAAAAATTCGAAGAACCTGAAAAGGTGTGAAAAACACGAAGAGCATGAAAAGGTGTGAAAAATATGAGGAGCATATAAAGGTGTGAAAATATGAGGAGCATGAAACTGTATGAAAAATATGAGGAGCATGAAATGGTGTGAAAAATATCAAGAGCATGAAAAACTCTCAAAAATACGAGGAGCATGAAAAGGTCTCAAAAATACGAGGACCATCAAAATGTCTGAAAAATACGAGGAGCATGAAAAGGTCTGAAAAAAACGAGGGGCAGGAAAAGGTCTCAAAAATACGAGGATGATGAAACGGTCTAAAAAATACGAGGAGCATGAAACTGTATGAAAAATATGAGGAGCATGAAACGGTGTGAAAAATATGAAGAGCATGAAAATGTCTGAAAAATACAAGGAGCATGAAAAGGTCTGAAAAATATGAAGAGTATGAAAAGGTGTCAAAAATTTGAGAAGCATGTAAAGGTGGGAAAAAGATGAGGAGCATGAATCTGTAGAAAAATATGCAAAGCATGAAATGGTGTGAAAAATATGAAGAGCAAGAAAAGTTGTTATAAATATGATGAGTATGCAAAGGTTTGCAAAATATGAGGAGCATGAAATGGTCTAAAAAACACGAGGAGCATGAAAATGTCTGAAAAATACGAGAGCATTAAAAGGTCTGAAAAATATGAGGAGCAAGAGAAGGTCTGAAAAATACAAGGAGCATGAAAAGGTCTGAAAAAAACGAGGGTCAGGAAAAGGTCTCAAAAATACCGGGAGCATGAAAAGATCTCAAAAATATGAGGAGCATGAAAAGGTCTGAAAAATACGAGGAGCATGAAACTGTATGAAATATATGAGGAGCATGAAACGGTGTGAAAAATATGAAGAGCATGAAAATGTCTGAAAAATACAAGGAGCATGAAAAGGTCTGAAAAATATGAAGAGTATGAAAAGCTGTCAACAATATGAGGAGCATTAAATGGTGTGAAAAAAATGAAGAGCATGAAAAGGTGTGAAAAACATGCAGAGCATTAAAAGGTGTGGAAAATATGAAGAGCATGAAAGGTGTGAAAAACACGAAGAGCATGAAAAATTCTGAAAAATGTGAAGAGCATGAAAAGGTGTGAAAAATACGAGGAGCATGAAAAGGTGTGAAAAATACGAGGAGCATGAAAAGGTGTGAAAATTTTGAGGAGCATGAAAAGGTGTCAAAAATTTGAGGAGCACGAAAAAGTGTGAAAAATGCGACGAGCATGAAAAGCTGTGAAAAATTGGCGGAGCATGAAAAGGTGTGAAAAATGCGAGGAGCATGAAAAGGTGTGAAAAATGCGAGGAGCAAAAAAAAAATGAAGAAGAACATGAAAAGGTGTGAAAAAGGCGAGAGGCATGAAAAGGTGTGAAAAATACGAGGAGCATGAAAAGGTGTGAACAATTCAAGGAGCATGAAAAGGTGTGAAAAATGCGCAGACCATGAAAAGGTGTGAAAAATGCGCGGAGCATGAAAAGGTGTGAAAAATGCGACAAGCATGAAAAGGTGTGAAAAATGCGAGGAGCAAAAAAAAATGAAGAATAGCATGAAAAGGTGTGAAAAATGCAAAGAGCAAAAAAAAAAAAAGACGAGGAACCTGAAAAGGTGTGCAAAATGCGAAGAGAAAAAAAAGACGAGGAGCATGAAAAGGTGTGAAAACTGAAAGGAGCATGAAAAGGTGTGGAAAATGCGAGGAGCATGAAAATGTGTCAAAAATTCTAGGTGCATGAAAAGGTGTGAAAAATATGAGGAGGATGAAAAGGTGTGAAAAATGAGAGGAGCATGAAAAGGTGTGAAAAATGCGAGGAGCGTGAAAAGATGTGAAAAATGCGAGGAGCATGAAAAGGTGTGAAAAATGCGAAGAGCGTGAAAAGGTGTGAAAAGTGTGAGGAGGATGAAAAGGTGTGAAAAATACGACTAGGATGAAAAGGTGTGAAAATTACGAGGAGCATGAAAAGGTGTCAAAAATTCGAGGAGCATGAAGAGGTGTGAAAAATTCGAGGAACATGAAAAGGTGTGGAAAAAAAAGAGGAGCATGAAAACGTGTGAAAATTTCGAGGAAAATGAAAAGCTGTCAAAAATTCTAGGAGCATGAAAAGGTGTGAAAAATGTGAGGAGCATGAAAAGGTGTGAAAAATGAGAGGAGCATGAAGAGGTGTGAAAAATGTGTGGAGCATAATAAGGTGAGAAAAATGCAAGGACCATCAAAAGGTGTGAAAAATGCAAGGAGCATGAAAAAGAGTGAAAAATGCGAGGAGCAAAAAAAAAAAAGACGAAGAGCATGAAAATGTGTGAATAATGCGAGGAGCATGAAAAGGCGTGAAAAATGCGAGGAGCAAAAAAAAAGACGAGGAGTTTGAAAAGGTGTGAAAAATGCGAGGAATATGAAAAGGTGTGAAAAATGCGAGGAGCAAAAAAAAAAAAAGACGAGGAGCCTGAAAAGGTGTGCAAAATGCGAAGAGAAAAAAAAAAAAAGACGAGGAGCATGAAAAGGTGTGAAAAATGAAAGGAGCATGAAAACGTGTGAAAATTTCGAGGAAAATGAAAAGCTGTCAAAAATTCTTGGAGCATGAAAAGGTGTGAAAAATGTGAGGAGCATGAAAAGGTGTGAAAAATGAAAGGAGCATGAAAAGTTGTGAAAAATGCGAGGAGCATGAAAAGGTGTGAAAAATGCGAGGAGCATGAAAAGGTGTGAAAAATGTGGGGAGCATAAAAAGGTTTGAAAAATATGGGGAGCATAAAAAGGTGTGAAAAAAGCGAGGAGCAAAAAAAAAAATAAAAAGAAGAGGAGCATGAAAAGCTGTGAAAAATTCGAGGAGCATGAAAAGGTGTGAAAAATGCAAGGAGCATGAAAAAGAGTGAAAAATGCGAGGAGCAAAAAAAAAAAAAAGACGAGGAGCATGAAAAGGTGTGAAAAATGCCAGGAGCATGAAAAGGTGTGAAAAATGCGAAGAGCAAAAAAAACAAAAATGGACGAGGAGCATGAAAGGTGTGAAAAATGCAAGGAGCATGAAAAGTTGTGTAAAATGCGAGGAGCAAAAAAAAGAAAAAAGACGAGGATCATGAAAAAATGTGAAAAATGCGAGGAGCATGAAAAGGTGTGAAAAATGAGAGGAGCATGAAAAGGTGTGAAAAATGACAGGAGCATGAAAAGGTGTGAAAAATGCGAAGAGCAAAAAAAAAAAAGACGAAGAGCATGAAAATGTGTGAATAATGCGAGGAGCATGAAAAGGTGTGAAAAATGCGAGGAGCAAAAAAAAAAAAGACGAGGAGCATGAAAAGGTGTGAAAAATGAAAGGAGCATGAAAAGGTGTGAAAATTGCAAAGAGAAAAAAAAAAAGACAAGGAGCATGAAAAGGTGTGAAAAATGCGAGGAGCATGAAAAGGTGTGAAAAATGCAAGGAGCATGAAAAGGTGTGAAAAATGCAAGGAACATGAAAAGGTGTGAAAAATGCGAGGAGCATGAAAAGGTGTGAAATATCTGAGAAGCAAAAAAAAATGCGAGGAGCATGAAAAGGTGTGAAAAATGCGAAGAGCAAAAAAAAATAAAAAGGACAAGGAGCATGAAAAGCTGAGACAAATGCGAGGAGCATGAAAAGGTGTGAAAAATGCAAGGAGCATGAAAAGGTGTGAAAAATGCGAGGAGCATGAAATGGTGTGAAAAATGCGAGGAGCATGAAATGGTGTGAAAAATGTGGGGAGCATAAAATGGTTTGAAAAATGTGGGGAGCATAAAAAGGTGTGAAAATGCAAGGAGCATGAAAAGGTGTGGAAAAAGCGAGCAGCAAAAAAAAATAAAAAGAAGAGGAGCATGAACAGGTGTGAAAAATTCAAAGAGCTGGAAAAGGTGTGAAATATTCGAAGAGCATGACAAGGTGTGAAAAATACAAGGAGCATGAAAAGTTTTGAAAAATTTGAAGAACAGCAAAAGGTGTGAAATATACGAGGAGCATGTAAAGGTGTGAAAAATAGGAAGAGAATGAAAAGGTGTCAAAAAGACAAGGAGCATGAAAAGGTGTGAAAAATACGAGGAGGATGAAAAGGTGTGAAAACCTCGAAGAGCAGGAAAAGGTGCGAAAAATACGGGGATCATGTAAAGAAGTGAAAAAATCGAAGAGCAGGAAAAGGCATGAAAAATACGAGGAGCATGAAAAGGTGTGAAAAATACGAGGAGCATGAAAAGGTGTGAAAAATTCGAAGAGCAGGAAAAGGTGTGAAAAATACGAGGAGCAGGAAAAGGTGTGAAAAATACGAAGAGCATGAAAAGTTTTCAAAAATAAGAAGAGCGTGAAAATGTGTGAAAAATATGAAAAGCATGAAAAGGTATGAAAAATACGAGGAGGATGAAAAGGTGTGAAAAATACGAGGAATTAGAAAAGGTGTGAAAAATACGAAGACAATGAAAAAGTCTGGAAAATACGAGGAGCATGTAAATGTGTGAAAAATTGAAAGAACAGGCAAAGGTGTGAAAAATACGAGGAGCATGAAAAGGTGTGAAAAATACGAGGAGCATGAAAAGGTGTGAAAAATACGAAGAGCATGAAAAGGTGTGAAAAAATATGAGGAGCATGACAAGGTGTGAAAAATACGAGGATCATGAAAAGGTGTGAAAAAAACAAAGAGCAGGAAAAGGTGTGAAAAATACGAGGAGCATGAAAAGGTGTGAAAAATATGAGGAGCATGAAAAGATGTGAAAAATACGAGGAGCATGAAAAGGTGCAAAAATTCGAAGAGCAGGAAAAGGTGTGAAAAATACGAGGAGCTGAAAAGGTGTGAAAATTTCGAAGAGCAGGAAAAGGTGTGAAAAATACGAGGAGCAGGAAAAGTTGTGAAAAATACGACGAGCATGAAAAGTTGTCAAAAATAAGAAGAGCGTGAAAAGGTGTGAAAAATATGAAATGCATGAAAAGGTCTGAAAAATACGAGGACCATGAAAAGGTCTGAAAAATACGAGGAACTACAAAAGGTGTGAAAAATACGAAGACAATGAAAAAGTCTGGAAAATACGAGGAGCATGTAAAGGTGTGAAAAATTCAAAGAACAGGCAAAGGTGTGAAAAATACGAGGAGCATGAAAAGGTGTAAAAAATACGAGGAGCATGAAAAGGTGTGAAAAATACGAAGAGCAGGAAAAGGTGTGAAAAAATACACGGAGCATGACAACGTGTGAAAAATACGAGGATCATGAAGAGGTGTGAAAAAAACAAAGAGCAGGAAAAGGTGTGAAAAATACGAGGAGCATGAAAATGGGTGAAAAATTCAAAGAGCAGGAAAAGGTGTGAAAAATTCGAGGAGCATTAAAACGTCTGAAAAATACGAGGAGTATGAAATGGTCTGAAAAATTCGAAGAGCATGAAAAGCTTTGAAAAATACGAGGAGCCTGAAAAGTTGTGAAAAATTCGAGGAGCATGAAAAGGTGTGAAAAATTCAAAGAGCTGGAAAAGGTGTGAAATATTCGAAGAGCATGACAAGGTGTCAAAAATAGGAGGAGCATGAAAAGTTTTGAAAAATTTGAAGAACAGCAAAAGGTGTGAAAAATACGAGGAGCATGTGAAGGTGTGAAAAATAGGAAGAGAATGAAAAGGTGTCAAAAAGACGAGGAGCATGAAAAGATGTGAAAGATACGAGGAGCATGACAAGGTGTGAAAACCTCGAAGAGCAGGAAAAGTTGTGAAAAATACGAAGACAATGAAAAAGTCTGGAAAATACGAGGAGCATGTAAAGGTGTGAAAAATTCAAAGAACAGGTAAAGGTGTGAAAAATACGAGGAGCATGAAAATGTGTGAAAAATACGAGGAGCATGAAAAGGTGTGAAAAAATCGAAGAGCGTGCAAAGTTGTGAAATACATGAACTGAATGAAAAGGTGTGATAAATACGAGGAGCATGAAAAGGTGTGAAAAATTCTAAGAGCAGGAAAAGATGTGAAATATATGAACATCATGAAATGGTGTGAAAAATACGAGGAGCAGGAAAAGTTGTGAAAAATACAAGGAGCATAAAAAGGTCTAAAAATTATGAGGAGCATGACAAGGTGTGAAAAATATCAGGATCATGAAAATGTGTGAAAAATAAGAAGAGCATGAAACGGTGTGAAAAGTACGAGGAGCATGAAAAGGTGTGAAAAATACGAAGAGCAGGAAAAGGTGCGAAAAATACGGGGATCATGTAAAGAAGTGAAAAAATCGAAGAGCAGGAAAAGGCATGAAAAATACGAGGAGCAGGAAAAGGTGTGAAAAATACGAGGAGCATGAAATGGTGTCAAAAATATGAGGAGCGAGACAAGGTGTGAAAAATACGAGGAGCATGAAAAGGTGTGAAAAATTTGAAGAGCAGGAAAAGTTGTGAAAAATAAGAGGAGAATGAAAAGTTTAGAAAAATATGAAGAGCAAGAAGAGGTGTGAAACATATGAAGAGCACGAAAAGGTCTGAAAAATACGAAGACCACGAAAATGTTTGAAAAATACGAGGAGCAGAAAAGGCGTGAAAAATACGAGGAGCATGGAAAGGCATGAAAAATACGAGGAGCATGAAAAGGTGTGAAAAATATGAGGAGCATGAAAAGGCTTGAAAAACACGAGGAGCCTGAAAAAGCATCAAAAATAAGAGGAGCATGACAAGGTGTGAAAAATACGAGGAGCATGAAAAGGTGTGAAAAATATGAGGAGCATGAAAAGGTATGAAAAATACGAGGAGCATGAAAAGGTATGAAAAATAGGAAGAGCATGAAAAGGTGTCAAAAATACGAGGAGCATGAAAAGGTATGAAAAATAAGAGGAGCATGAAAAGGTGTGAAAAATAGGAAGAGCATGAAAAGGTGTGAAAAATAGGAAGAGCATGAAAAGGTGTCAAAAATACGAGGAGCATGAAAAGGTATGAAAAATACGAGGAGCATGAAAAGGTGTGAAAAATAGGAAGAGCATGAAAAGGTGTGAAAAATAGGAAGAGCATGAAAAGGTGTCAAAAATACGAGGAGCATGAAAAGGTATGAAAAATACGAGGAGCATGACAAGGTGTGAAAAATAGGAGTAGCATGAAAAGGTGTGAAAAAGTCGAAGAGTAGGAAAAGGTGTGAAAAAATCGAAGAGATGGAAAAGGCGTAAACAATACGAGGAGCTGGAAAAGGTGTGAAAAATACAAGGAGCAGAAAAGGTGTGAAAAATATGAAGAGTGTGAAAAGATGTCAAAAATACCAAGAGCATGAAATGGTGTGAAAAATATGAAGATCAGGAAAAGGTGTGAAAAATACGAAGAGCAGGAAAAGGTGCGAAAAATACGAGGAGCAGGAAAAGGTGTGAAAAGTACAAGGAGCATGACAAGGTGTGAAAAATACGAGGTGCATGAAAAGGTCTGAAAAATTCGAGTAGCAGGGAAAGGTGTGAAAAATACGAGGAGCAGGAAAAGGTGTGAAAAATCCGAGGAGGAGGAAAAGGTGTGAAAAATTCAAAGAGCAGGAAAAGGTATGAAAAATATGAACATCATGAAATAGTGTTAAAAATACGAGGAGTATGAAAAGGTGTGAAAAATTCGAAGAGTAGGAAAAGATGTGAAACCTACGAGGAGCATGAAAAGGTGTGAAAAATACGAGGAGCATGAAAAGGAGTGAAAAATATGAGGAGCATGAAGAGGTGTGAAAAATACGAAGAGCAGGAAAAGGTGTGAAAAATACGAAGAGCATGAAAAGGTGTGAAAAATACGAAGGGCAGGAAAAGGTATGAAAAATATGAGTAGCAGGAAAAGGTGTTAAAATACGAGGAGCATGAAAAGGTGTCAAAAATACGAAGAGCGTGAAAAGGTGTGAAAAATATGAAGAGAGTGAAAACGTGTGAAAAATATGAGGAGCATGAAAAGGTGTGAAAAGTATGAGGAGCAGGAAAAGGTATGAAAAATACGAGGAGCATGAAAAGTTTTGAAAAATACGAAGCGCGTGAAAAGGTGTGTAAAATACGAAAAGGTCGAATAAATACGAGGAGCAGGAAAAGGTGTGAAAAATGCGAGGAGCATAAAAGGTGTGAAAAGTATGAGGAGCAGGTAAAGGTGTGAAAAATATGAAAATCATGAAATGGTGTTAAAAATACGAGGAGCATGAAAAGGTGTGAAAAATACTAGGAGCAGGAAAAGGTGTGAAAAATACGAGGAGCATAAAAAGGTGTGAAAAATTCAAAGAGCAAGAAAAGTGTGAAAAATTCGAAGAGCTGGGAAAGGTGTGAAAAATACGACGAGCATGAAACGGTGTGAAAAATTCGAAGAGCAAGGAAAGGTGTGAAAAATACGAGCAGCATGAAAAGCTGTGAAAAATTCGAAGAGCAGGAAAAGGTGTGAAAAATATAAACAGCATGAAAAGGTATGAAAAATATGAAAGCCGTGAAATGGTCTGAAAAATACGAGGAGCATGAAAAGGTCTGAAAAATACAAGTAGTGTGAAAAGGTCTGAAAAGTAAGAGAAGCATGAAAAGTTGTGAAAAATATGAACAGCATGAAAAGGTGTGAAAAATACGAGGAGCATGAAAAGGTGTGAAAAATACGAGGAGCATTACAAGGTGTGAAAAATACATGGAGCACGAAAAGTTTTGAAAAATACGAAGAGCATGTAAAGGAGTGAAAATTTCGAAGAGCAGGAAAAGGTGTGAAATGTTCGAAGAGCATGACAAGCTGTGAAAAATCCGAGGAGGATGACAAGTTGTGAAAAATATGAGGAGCATGAAAAGGTCTGAAAAATATGAGGAGCATGATAAGGTATGAAAAATACGAGGAACTAGAAAAGCTGTGAAAAAAAAGAACACCATGAAAAGGTCTGAAAAATACGAGGAGCATGAAAAATTGTGAAAAATACGAGGAGCATGAAAAGGTGTGAAAAATATGAATAGCATGAAAAAGTGAAAAGTACGAGGAGCATGAAAAAGTCTGAAAAATACGAGGAGCATGAACAGGTGTCAAAAATATGAGGAGAATGAAAAGGTGTGAAATATACCGGGAGCTGAAAAGGTGTGTAAAATACGAGGAGCATGAATCTGTATGATAAATATGAGGAGCATGAAAGGGTGTGAAAAATATGAAGAGCATGAAAAGGTGTGAAAATTATGAGGAGTATGAAAACGTCTTAAAAATACGAGGAGCATGAAAAGGTGTGAAATATACCGGGAGCATGAAAAGGTGTGTAAAATACGAGGAGCATGAAAGTGTGTGAAAAATATGAAGAGCATGAAAGGGTATGAAAAATATGAGGAGCATGAAACTGTGTGAAAAATAAGAGGAGCATGAAATGGTGTGAAAAAATGAGGAGCATGAAAAGATCTGAAAATTAAGAGGAGCATATAAAGGTCTGAAAAATACGAGGAGCATGAAAAGCTCTGAAAAATACGAGGAGCATGAAAAGGTGTGAAATATACGAGGAGCATGAAAAGGTCTGAAAAATATGAACAGCATGAAAAGGTGTGAAAAATATGAGGAGCGTGAAAAGGTGTAAAATATATGAAGAGCATGAATTGTGGAAAAACACGGCGGGCATGCAATGGTCTGAAAAATATGAAGAGCATGAAAATGTCTGAAAAATATGAATAGCATGAAAAGGTGTGAAAAATATCAAGAGCATGAAAGATGTGAAAAACACGAAGGGCATGAAAAGGTGTGAAAAATATCAAGAGCATAAAAAGGTTGAGGAATATGAAGAGCATGAAAAGGTATGAAAAATTCAAAGAGCATGAAAAGTTGTGAAAAATACCAGGAGCATGAAAAGGTGTGAAAAATACTAGGAGCATGAAAAGGTGTGAAAAGTACGAGGAGCATTAAAATGTCTGAAAAATACGAGAGCATGAAAAGGTGTGAAAAACACGAAGAGCATGAAAAGCTGTGAAAAATATAAAAAGCATGAAAAGGTCTGAAAAGTATGAAGAGCATTAAAAGGTGTGAAAAATATGAAGAGCATGAAAAAATGTGAAAAATAAGAAGAGCATGAAAGGGTGTGAAAAACATGCAGAGCATGTAAAAGTGTGGAAAATTAGAAGAGCATGAAAAGGTGTGACAAATACGAAGAGCATGAAAAGTTGTGAAAAATTCGAGGAGCATGAAAGATTGTGAAAAAAACGAGGAGCATGAAAAAGTGTGAAAAACATGAAGAGCATGAAAAAGTGTGAAAAGTACGAGGAGCATGAAAAGGTCTAAAAAATATGAGGAGCATGAAAACGTCTTAAAAATATGAGGCACATGAAAAGGTTTGAAAAATATGTAGAGCATGAACAGGTGTCAAAAATATGAGGAGAATGAAAAGGTGTGAAAAACATGAAGAGCATGAAAAGGTGTCAAATATATGAGGAGCATGTAAAGCTGTGAAAAATTTGAGGAGCATGAATCTGTATGAAAAATATGAGGAGCATGAAACTGTGTGAAAAATATGAAGAGCATGAAAAGTTGTGAAAATTATGAGGAGTATGAAAACGTCTTAAAAATACAAGGAGCATGAAAACGTGTGAAATATACGAGGAGCATGAAAATGTGTGAAAAAAATGAAGAGCATGAAAGGGTTTGAAAAATATGAGTAGCATGAAACGGTGTGAAAAATACGAGGACCATGAAATGGTGTGAAAAAATGAGGAGCATGAAAAGATCTGAAAATTAAGAGGAGCATTTAAAGGTCTGAAAAATACGAGGAGCATGAAAAGGTGTGAAATATTCGAGGAGCATGAAAAGGTCTGAAAAATATGAAGAGCATGAAAAGGTGTCAAAAATATAAGGAGCATGAAAAAGTGTGAAAAATACGAAGAGCAGGAAAAGGTGTGAAAATTATCAAAAGCATGAAAAGGTCTGAAAAATATGAAGAGCATGATAAGGTGTCAAAAATATGAGGAGCATTAAAAGGTGTCGAAAATATGAGAAGCATGTAAAGGTGTGAAAAATATGAGGAGAATGAAACTGTATGAAAAATTAGAGGAGGATGAAATGGTGTGAAAAATATGAAGAGCATGAAAAGGTGTCAATAATATGAGGAGCATGAAACACTCTGAAAAACACGAGATCATGAAATGGAGTGAAAACTCAAAGAGCATGGAAAGCTGTGAAAAATTTTAAGAGCAAGAAAAGGTCTGAAAAATATGAAAAGCATGATAAGGTGTCAAAAATATGAGGAGCATTAAAAGGTGTCAAAAATATGAGAAACATGTAAAGGTGTGAAAAATATGAGGAGCATGAAACTGTATGAAAAATTAGAGGAGGATGAAACGGTGTGAAAAATATGAAGAGCATGAAAAGGTGTGAAATATATGAGGAGCAGGAAAAGGTGTGAAAAATACGAGTAGCATGAAAAGGTGTGAAAAATACGAGGAGCGTGAAAAGGTCTGAAAAAACGAGCAGCAGGAAAAGTTGTGAGAAAGTCGGGGAGCAGGAAAAGGTGTGAAAAATATGAGGAGAGTGAAAAAGTGTCAAAAATACAAAGAGCAGGAAAAGGTGTGAAAAGTATGAGGAGCATGAAAAGGTGTGAAAAATACGACGAGCAGGAAAATGTGTAAAAATATGAGTAGCATGATAAGGTGTCAAAAACACGAAGCGCATGAAAAGGTGTGAAAAATATGAAAAGCAGGAAAACATCTGAGAAGTACAAGGAGCAGGAAAAGGTGTGAAAAATACGAGGAGCAGGAAATGGGGTGAAAAATACGAGGAGCATGAAAAGGTGTGAAATATACGAGGAGCATGAAAAGAAGTGAAAAATACGAGGAGCATGACAAGGTGTGAAAAAAAAGAGGAGCAGGAAAAGGTGTGAAAATACGAGGAGCATAAAAAGTTATGAAAACTTCCAAGAGCAGGAAAAGGTGTGAAAAATACGAAGCGCAGGAAAAGGTGTAAAAAATACGAGAAGCATGAAAAGGTGTGAAAAACACGAAGAGCAGGAAAAGGTGTGAAAAATATGAGGAGCAGGAAAAGGAGTGAAAAATACGAGAAGCATGAAAAGGTGTGAAAAAATCGAAGAGGTGGAAAAGTTGTAAAAAGTACGAGGAGCATGAAAATGTGTGAAGAAATCGAAGAGCAGGAAAAGGTGTGAAAAATACGAGGAGAAGGAAAAGATGTGAAAAATACGAGGAGCATGAAAAGATGTCAAAAATACAAAGAGCGTGAAAAGGTCTGAAAAATACGAGGAGCATGAAAAGATCTGAAAAATACGAGGAGCAAAAGGTGTGAAAAATACGAGGAGCATTAAAAGATGTGAAAAACACGAGGAGCATGAAAAGGTCTGAAAAACACAAAAGCAGGAAAAGTTGTGAAAAATACGAGGAGCGTGAAAAGGTCTGAAAAATACGAGGAGCATGAAAAGATCTGAAAAATACGAGGAGCATGAAGGTGTGAAAAATACGAGGAGCATTAAAAGATGTGAAAAACACGAGGAGCATGAAAAGGTCTGAAAAACACAAAGAGCAGGAAAAGTTGTGAAAAATACGAGGAGCGTGAAAAGGCATGAAAAATACGAGGAGCATGAAAAGGTGTGAAAAATAAGAGGAGCATGAAAAGGTGTGAAAATACGAAGAGCAGGAAAAGGTTCGAAAAATACGAGGATCATGAAGAGTGTGAAAAAATCGAAGAGAAGGAATAGGTGTGAAAAATACTCAGAGCAGGAAAAGGAGTGAAAAATACGAGGAGCTTGAAAAGGTGTCAAAAATACAAAGAGCGTGAAAAGGTTTGAAAAAAATGAAGAGCGTGAACAGGTCTGAAAAATATGAGGAGCGTGATAAGTTCTGAAAAATATGAGGAGGATTAAAAGTTGTGAAAAATATGAGGAGCATGAAAATGTGTGAAAAATACAAGGAGCATGAAAAGTTGTGAAAAATTCGAAGTGCAGAAAAAGGTGTGTAAAATACGAGGAGCATTGCAAAGTGTCAAAAATACAGGGAGCAGTAAAAGGTGTAAAAGATACGAGGAGCATGTAAAGGAGTGAAAAATTCGAAGAGCAGGAAAAGGTGTGAAAAATACGAGGAGCATGACAATGTGTGAAAAATACGAGGAGCATGAAAAGTTTAGAAAAATATGAAGAGCATTAAAAGGCTTGAAAAATAAGAGGAGCATGAAAAGGCATGAAAAATTCGAGGTTCATGAAAAGGTGTGAAAATTACGAGAAGCATGAAAAGGTGTGAAAAATATGAAGAGCATGAAAAGCTGTGAAAAATACGAGGAGCAAGAAATGGTGTGAAAAATATGAAGAGCATGAAAAGGTGTAAAAAATACGAGGAGCATGAAAAGGTGTGAAAAATATGAAGAGCATGAAAAGCTTTGAAAATTACGAGGAGCATGAAAAGGTGTCAAAAATACGAGGAGCATGAAAGTTGTGAAAAATATGAGTGGCATGAAAAGGTGTGAAAAATATGAAGAGCATGAAAAGGTGAGAAAAATTCGAAGAGCACGAAAAGGTGTGAAATATATGAACAGCATGAAAAGGTCTGAAAAAGACGAGGAGCATGAAAAGGTGTGAAAAATACGAGGAGCATGAAAAGGTGTGAAAAATATGAGGAGCATGAAAAGGTGTGAAAAATTCGAAGAGCATGAAAAGGTGTGAAATATATGAACAGCATGAAAAGGTCTGAAAAAGACGAGGAGCATGAAAAGGTGTGAAAAATACGAGGAGCATGAAAAGGTGTGAAAAATATGAGGAGCATGAAAAGGTGTGAAAAATACTAGGAGCATGAAAAGGTGTGAATAATATGAACAGCATGAAAAAGTGTGAAAAATTCGAAGAGCATGAAAAGGTGTGAAAAATACTAGGAGCATGAAAAGGTGTGAAAAATATGAGGAGCATGAAAAGATGTGAAAAATTCGAAGAGCATGAAAAGGTGTGAAAAATATGAGAAACATGAAAAAGTGTGAAAAAATCGAAGAGCAGGAAAAGGTGTGAAATATACGAGGAGCAGGAAAAGGTGTGAAAAATACGAGGAGTGTGAAAAAATGTCAAAAATATGAAGAGTGTGAAAAGGTGTGAAAAATATGAAGAGCGTGAAAAGGTCTGAAAAACACGAGGAGCGTGAAAAGGTCTGAAAAATACGAGGAACATGAAAAGGTCTGAATAATACGAGGAGCATGAAAAGGTCTGAATAATACGAGGGGCATGAAAAGGTGTGAAAAATACGAGGAGCATGAAAAGGTCTGAGAAATACGAGGAGCATGAAAAAGTCTGAAAAATACGAAGAGCATGAAAAGGTCTGAGAAATATGAAGAGCATGAAAACGTCTGCAAAATACGAGGAGCATGAAAAAGTCTGAAAAATATGAAGAGCCCAAAAAGTTGTGAAAACTACGAGCATGAAAACCTGTGAAAAAGACGAGGAGCATGAAAAGGTGTGAAAAATATGAAGAGCATGAAAATGTGTGAAAAATACGAGGAGCATGAAAACGTGTGAAATATACGAGGAGCATGAAAAGGTCTGAAAAATACGACGAGCATGAAAAGGTCTGAAAAATATGTAGAGCATGAAATATTGTCAAAAATATGGGGAGCATGAAATGGTGTCAAAAATATGAAGAGCATGAAAAGGTGTCAAAAATATGAGTAGCATGTAAAGGTTGAAAAATAAGAGGAGCATGAATTTCTATAAAAAATATGAAGAGCATGAAATGTGTGAAAAACACAAAGGGCATGCAGTGGTGTGACAAATATCAAGAGCATGAAAAAGTCTAAAAAATATGAAGAGCATGAAAAGGTGTGAAAAATATCAAGAGCATGAAATATGTGAAAAACTCGAAGGGCATGAAAAGGTGTGAGGAATGTGAAGAGCATGAAAAGGTATGAAGAATTCAAAGAGCATGAAAAGATGTGAAAAATACGAAGAGCATGAAAAGTTGTGAAAAATACCAGGAGCATGAAAAGGTGTGAAAAATACTAGGAGCATGAAAAGGTGTGAAAAGTACGAGGAGCATTAAAATGTCTGAAAAATACGAGAGCATGAAAAGGTGTGAAATATACGAGGAGCATGAAAACGTCTTAAAAATATGAGGCGCATGAAAAGGTTTGAAAAATATGTAGAGCATGAACAGGTGTCAAAAATATGAGGAGAATGAAAAGGTGTGAAAAACATGAAGAGCATGAAAAGGTGTCAAAAACATGAGGAGAATGGAAAGCTGTGAAAAATATCAAGAGAATGAAAAGGTCTGAAAAATATGAAGAGCATGAAAAGGTGTGAAAATTATGAGGAGTATGAAAACGTCTTAAAAATACGAGGAGCATAAAAAGGTGTGAAATATACCAGGAGCATGAAAAGGTGTGAAAAATACTAGGAGCATGAAAAGGTGTGGAAAGTTCGAGGAGCATTAAAATGTCTGAAAAATACGAGAGCATGAAAAGGTGTGAAAAACACGAAGAGCATGAAAAGCTGTGAAAAATATAAAAAGCATGAAAAGGTCTGAAAAATATGAAGAGCATGAAAAGGTGTGAAAAATACGAAGAGCATGAAAAGTTGTGAAAAATACGAGGAGCATGAAAAGGTGTGAAAAATATGAATAGCATGAAAAAGTGTGAAAAGTATGAGGAGCATGAATAGGTCTGAAAAATACGAGGAGCATGAAAAGGTCTGAAAAATTCGAGTAGCATAAAAAGGTCTCAAAAATATGAGGAGCAAGAAAAGGTCTCAAAAATACGAGGAGCATGAAAAGGTGTGAAAAATATGAAGAGCATGAAAAGTTGTGAAAAATATGAGGAGCATGAAAAGGTGTGAAAAATATGAGGAGCATGAAATGGTCTCAAATATATGAGGAGCATGAAACGGTCTGAAAAATATGAGGAGCATGAAAATGTCTGAAAAATACGAGGAGCATGAAAAAGACTGAAAAATAGGAGCATGAAAAGGTCTGAAAAATACGAGGAGCATGAAAAGGACTGAAAAATAGGAGGAGCACTAAAAGTTGTGAAAAATACGAAGAGCATCAAAAGTTGTGAAAAATACGAGGAGCATGAAAAGGTGTGAAATATACGAGGAGCATGAAAAAGTGTGAAAAATACGAGAAACATGAAAAGGTGTGAAAAATATGAGGAGCATGAAAAGGTGTGAAATATACGAGGAGCATGATAAGCTGTCAAAAATATGAAGAGCATGAAAAGGTGTCAAAGTATGAGTAGCCTGTAAAGGTGTGAAAAATAAGAGGAGCATGAATCTGTATGAAAAATATGAGGAACATGAAACGGTATGAAAATTATGAAAAGCATGAAATGGTCTGAAAAATATGAGGAGCACGAAACGGTCTGAAATATATGAGGAGCATGAAAAGCTGTCAAAAATATGAGGAGCATTAAATGGTGTGAATAAAATGAAGAGCATGAAAAGGTGTGAAAAATAGGAGGAGCATGAAAAGGTGTGAAAAATACGAGGAGCATGAAAAGGAGTGAAAAATACGAGGAGCATGGAAAGGTGTGAAAAATATGAGGAGCATGAAAAGGCCTGAAAAACAGGAGGAGCATGAAAAGCTCTGAAAAATACGAGGAGCATGAAAAAATCTGAAAAATAGGAGGAGCATGAAAAGGTCTGAAAAATACGAGGAGCATGGAAAGGTCTGAAAAATACGAAGAGCATGAAAAGGTGTGAAAAATACAAGGAGCATGAAAAGGTGTGAAATATAGGAGGAGCATGAAAAAGTGTGAAAAATATGAGAGCATTAAAAGGTCTGAAAAATACGAGGAGCATGAAAATGTCTGAAAAATAGGAGAAGCATGAAAAGGTCTGAAAAATAGGAGGAGCATGAAAAGGTCTGAAAAATACAAGGAGCATGAAAAGGTGTCAAAAATATGAAGAGCATGAAAAGGTGTGAAAATATGAGTAGCATGTAAAGGTGTGAAAAATAAGAGGAGAATGAATCTGTATGAAAAATATGAGGAACATGAAACGGTGTGAAAAATATGAAAAGCATGAAATGGTCTGAAAAATATGAGGAGCATGAAACGGTCTGAAACATATGAGGAGCACGAAAAGCTGTCCAAAATATGAGGAGCATTACATGGTGTGAAAAAAATGAAGAGCATGAAAAGGTGTGAAAAATATGCAGAGCATGAAAAGGTACGGAAAATATGAAGAGCATGAAAAGGTGTGAAAAACACGAAGAACATGAAAAGTTCTGAAATATATGAAGAGCATGAAAAGGTGTGAAAAATATGAGGAGCAAGAAAAGGTGTGAAAAATACGAGGAGCATGAAAAGGCCTGAAAAAAAGGAGGAGCATGTAAAGCTCTGAAAAATACGAGGAGCATGAAAAGGTCTGAGAAATAGGAGGAGCATGGAAAGGTCTGAAAAATACGAGGAGCATGGAAAGTTCTGAAAAATAGGAGGAGCATGAAAAGGTCTGAAAAATACGAGGAGAATCAAACTGTATGAAAAATATGAGGAGCATGAAACGGTGTGAAAAATATGAAGAGCATGAAAATGTCTGAAATATACGAGGAGAATGAAAAGGTCGCAAAAATATAAGGAGCATGAAATGGTTAGAAAAATATGAAGAGTATGAAAAGGAGTCAAAAAAATGAGAAGCATGTAAAGGTGTGAAAAATATGAGGAGCATGAATCTGTATGAAAAAAATGCAGAGCATGAATTGGTGTGAAAAATATGAAGAGCATGAAAAAGTGTCAAAAATATGAGTAACATGTAAAGGTGTCAAAAACATGAAGAGCCTGAAAAGGTGTCAAATATATGAGGAGCATTAAAAGGTGTGAAAAATATGAGGAGCAAGAAACGGTCTCAAAAATATGAGGAGCATGAAACGATCTGAAAAATATGAAGAGCATGCAAAGTTGTGAAAAATATGAGGAGCATTAAAAGGTGTGAAAAATATGAGGAGCATGAAACGGTCTCACAAATATGAGGAGCATGAAACGATCTGAAAAATATGAGGAGCGTGAACAGCTGCCAAAAATATGAGGAGCGTGAAACATGTGAAATATACGAAGAGCATGAAAACCTGAGAAAAATATCCAGAACCTGAAAAGGTCTGAAAAATAAGAAGAGCAAGAAAAGGTTTGAAAAATTCGAAGATCATGAAAAGGTGTGAAAAACACGAAGAGCATGAAAAGGTGTCAAAAATATGAAGAGCATAAAAAGGTGTCAAAATATGAGTAGCACGTAAAGGTGTGAAAAATAACAGGAGCATGAATCTGTATGAAAAATATGAGGAACATGAAACGCTGTGAAAAATATGAAAAGCATGAAATGGTCTGAAAAATATGAGGAGCATGAAACGGTCTGAAATATATGAGGAGCACGAAAAGCTGTCAAAAGTATGAGGAGCATTAAATGCTGTGAAAAAAATGAAGAGCATGAAGAGGTGTGAAAAATACGAGGAGCGTGGAAAGGTCTGAAAAATACGAGGAGCATGAAAAGGTCTGAAAAATACGAGGGGCAGGAAAAGGACTGAAGAATACGAGGAACATGAAAAGGTCTCAAAAATACGAGGAGATTGGAAAGGTCTGAAAAATACGAGGAGCATGGAAAGGTCTGAAAAATACAAGGAGCATGAAACTGGATGAAAAATATGAGGAGCATGAAACGGTGTGAAAAATATGAAGAGCATGAAAATGTCTGAAACATACGAGGAGCTTGAAAAGGTCACAAAAATATGAGCAGCATGAAAAGGTTTGAAAAATATGAAAAGTATGAAAAGGAGTCAAAAAAATGAGAAGCTTGTAAAGGTGTGAAAAATATGAGGAGCATGAATCTGTATGAAAAATATGCGGGGAATGAAGTGGTGTGAAAAATATGAAGAGCATGAAAAAGTGTCAAAAATATGAGTAGCATGTAAAGGTGTGAAAAATATGAAGAACATGAAAAGGTGTCAAAAATATAAGGAGCATTAAAAGGTGTGAAAAATATGAGGACCAAGAAACGGTCTCAAAAATATGAGGAGCATGAAACGATCTGAAAAATATGAGGAGCATGAACAGCTGCCAAAAATATGAGGAGCGTGAAACAGTGTGAAAAATACGAAGAGCATGAAAACCTGAGAAAAATATCAAGAGCATGAAAAGGTCTGAAAAATAAGAAGAGCATGAAAAGGTTTGAAAAATACGAAGATCATGAAAAGGTGTGAAAAATTCGAAGAACCTGAAAAGGTGTGAAAAACACGAAGAGCATGAAAAGGTGTGAAAAATATGAGGAGCATATAAAGGTGTGAAAATATGAGGAGCATGAAACTGTATGAAAAATATGAGGAGCATGAAACGGTGTGAAAAATATCAAGAGCATGAAAAACTCTCAAAAATACGAGGAGCATGAAAAGGTCTCAAAAATACGAGGACCATCAAAATGTCTGAAAAATACGAGGAGCATGAAAAGGTCTGAAAAAAACGAGGGGCAGGAAAAGGTCTCAAAAATACGAGGATGATGAAACGGTCTAAAAAACACGAGGAGCATGAAACTGTATGAAAAATATGAGGAGCATGAAACGGTGTGAAAAATATGAAGAGCATGAAAATGTCTGAAAAATACAAGGAGCATGAAAAGGTCTGAAAAATATGAAGAGTATGAAAAGGTGTCAAAAATTTGAGAAGCATGTAAAGGTGGGAAAAAGATGAGGAGCATGAATCTGTAGAAAAATATGCAAAGCATGAAATGGTGTGAAAAATATGAAGAGCAAGAAAAGTTGTTATAAATATGATGAGTATGCAAAGGTTTGCAAAATATGAGGAGCATGAAATGGTCTAAAAAACACGAGGAGCATGAAAAGGTCTGAAAAATACGAGAGCATTAAAAGGTCTGAAAAATATGAGGAGCAAGAGAAGGTCTGAAAAATACAAGGAGCATGAAAAGGTCTGAAAAAAACGAGGGTCAGGAAAAGGTCTCAAAAATACCGGGAGCATGAAAAGGTCTCAAAAATATGAGGAGCATGAAAAGGTCTGAAAAATACGAGGAGCATGAAACTGTATGAAATATATGAGGAGCATGAAACGGTGTGAAAAATATGAAGAGCATGAAAATGTCTGAAAAATACAAGGAGCATGAAAAGGTCTGAAAAATATGAAGAGTATGAAAAGCTGTCAACAATATGAGGAGCATTAAATGGTGTGAAAAAAATGAAGAGCATGAAAAGGTGTGAAAAACATGCAGAGCATTAAAAGGTGTGGAAAATATGAAGAGCATGAAAGGTGTGAAAAACACGAAGAGCATGAAAAATTCTGAAAAATGTGAAGAGCATGAAAAGGTGTGAAAAATACGAGGAGCATGAAAAGGTGTGAAAAATACGAGGAGCATGAAAAGGTGTGAAAATTTTGAGGAGCATGAAAAGGTGTCAAAAATTTGAGGAGCACGAAAAAGTGTGAAAAATGCGACGAGCATGAAAAGCTGTGAAAAATTGGCGGAGCATGAAAAGGTGTGAAAAATGCGAGGAGCATGAAAAGGTGTGAAAAATGCGAGGAGCAAAAAAAAATGAAGAAGAACATGAAAAGGTGTGAAAAAGGCGAGAGGCATGAAAAGGTGTGAAAAATACGAGGAGCATGAAAAGGAGTGAACAATTCAAGGAGCATGAAAAGGTGTGAAAAATGCGCAGACCATGAAAAGGTGTGAAAAATGCGCGGAGCATGAAAAGGTGTGAAAAATGCGACAAGCATGAAAAGGTGTGAAAAATGCGAGGAGCAAAAAAAAATGAAGAATAGCATGAAAAGGTGTGAAAAATGCAAAGAGCAAAAAAAAAAAAGACGAGGAACCTGAAAAGGTGTGCAAAATGCGAAGAGAAAAAAAAGACGAGGAGCATGAAAAGGTGTGAAAACTGAAAGGAGCATGAAAAGGTGTGGAAAATGCGAGGAGCATGAAAATGTGTCAAAAATTCTAGGTGCATGAAAAGGTGTGAAAAATATGAGGAGGATGAAAAGGTGTGAAAAATGAGAGGAGCATGAAAAGGTGTGAAAAATGCGAGGAGCGTGAAAAGATGTGAAAAATGCGAGGAGCATGAAAAGGTGTGAAAAATGCGAGGAGCGTGAAAAGGTGTGAAAAGTGTGAGTAGGATGAAAAGGTGTGAAAAATACGAGTAGGATGAAAAGGTGTGAAAATTACGAGGAGCATGAAAAGGTGTCAAAAATTCGAGGAGCATGAAGAGGTGTGAAAAATTCGAGGAACATGAAAAGGTGTGGAAAAAAAAGAGGAGCATGAAAACGTGTGAAAATTTCGAGGAAAATGAAAAGCTGTCAAAAATTCTAGGAGCATGAAAAGGTGTGAAAAATGTGAGGAGCATGAAAAGGTGTGAAAAATGAGAGGAGCATGAAGAGGTGTGAAAAATGTGTGGAGCATAATAAGGTGAGAAAAATGCAAGGACCATCAAAAGGTGTGAAAAATGCAAGGAGCATGAAAAAGAGTGAAAAATGCGAGGAGCAAAAAAAAAAAAAAGACGAAGAGCATGAAAATGTGTGAATAATGCGAGGAGCATGAAAAGGCGTGAAAAATGCGAGGAGCAAAAAAAAAGACGAGGAGTTTGAAAAGGTGTGAAAAATGCGAGGAATATGAAAAGGTGTGAAAAATGCGAGGAGCAAAAAAAAAAAAAAGACGAGGAGCCTGAAAAGGTGTGCAAAATGCGAAGAGAAAAAAAAAAAAAGACGAGGAGCATGAAAAGGTGTTAAAAATGAAAGGAGCATGAAAACGTGTGAAAATTTCGAGGAAAATGAAAAGCTGTCAAAAATTCTTGGAGCATGAAAAGGTGTGAAAAATGTGAGGAGCATGAAAAGGTGTGAAAAATGAAAGGAGCATGAAAAGGTGTGAAAAATGCGAGGAGCATGAAAAGGTGTGAAAAATGTGGGGAGCATAAAAAGGTTTGAAAAATATGGGGAGCATAAAAAGTTGTGAAAAAAGCGAGGAGCAAAAAAAAAATAAAAAGAAGAGGAGCATGAAAAGCTGTGAAAAATTCGAGGAGCATGAAAAGGTGTGAAAAATGCAAGGAGCATGAAAAAGAGTGAAAAATGCGAGGAGCAAAAAAAAAAAAAAGACGAGGAGCATGAAAAGGTGTGAAAAATGCCAGGAGCATGAAAAGGTGTGAAAAATGCGAAGAGCAAAAAAAACAAAAATGGACGAGGAGCATGAAAGGTGTGAAAAATGCAAGGAGCATGAAAAGTTGTGTAAAATGCGAGGAGCAAAAAAAAGAAAAAAGACGAGGATCATGAAAAAATGTGAAAAATGCGAGGAGCATGAAAAGGTGTGAAAAATGAGAGGAGCATGAAAAGGTGTGAAAAATGACAGGAGCATGAAAAGGTGTGAAAAATGCGAAGAGCAAAAAAAAAAAAGACGAAGAGCATGAAAATGTGTGAATAATGCGAGGAGCATGAAAAGGTGTGAAAAATGCGAGGAGCAAAAAAAAAAAAAAGACGAGGAGCATGAAAAGGTGTGAAAAATGAAAGGAGCATGAAAAGGTGTGAAAATTGCAAAGAGAAAAAAAAAAAGACAAGGAGCATGAAAAGGTGTGAAAAATGCGAGGAGCATGAAAAGGTGTGAAAAATGCAAGGAGCATGAAAAGGTGTGAAAAATGCAAGGAACATGAAAAGGTGTGAAAAATGCGAGGAGCATGAAAAGGTGTGAAATATCTGAGAAGCAAAAAAAAATGCGAGGAGCATGAAAAGGTGTGAAAAATGCGAAGAGCAAAAAAAAATAAAAAGGACAAGGAGCATGAAAAGCTGAGACAAATGCGAGGAGCATGAAAAGGTGTGAAAAATGCAAGGAGCATGAAAAGGTGTGAAAAATGCGAGGAGCATGAAATGGTGTGAAAAATGCAAGGAGCATGAAATGGTGTGAAAAATGTGGGGAGCATAAAATGGTTTGAAAAATGTGGGGAGCATAAAAAGGTGTGAAAATGCAAGGAGCATGAAAAGGTGTGGAAAAAGCGAGCAGCAAAAAAAAAAAATAAAAAGAAGAGGAGCATGAACAGGTGTGAAAAATTCAAAGAGCTGGAAAAGGTGTGAAATATTCGAAGAGCATGACAAGGTGTGAAAAATACGAGGAGCATGAAAAGTTTTGAAAAATTTGAAGAACAGCAAAAGGTGTGAAATATACGAGGAGCATGTAAAGGTGTGAAAAATAGGAAGAGAATGAAAAGGTGTCAAAAAGACAAGGAGCATGAAAAGGTGTGAAAAATACGAGGAGGATGAAAAGGTGTGAAAACCTCGAAGAGCAGGAAAAGGTGCGAAAAATACGGGGATCATGTAAAGAAGTGAAAAAATCGAAGAGCAGGAAAAGGCATGAAAAATACGAGGAGCATGAAAAGGTGTGAAAAATACGAGGAGCATGAAAAGGTGTGAAAAATTCGAAGAGCAGGAAAAGGTGTGAAAAATACGAGGAGCAGGAAAAGGTGTGAAAAATACGAAGAGCATGAAAAGTTTTCAAAAATAAGAAGAGCGTGAAAATGTGTGAAAAATATGAAAAGCATGAAAAGGTATGAAAAATACGAGGAGGATGAAAAGGTGTGAAAAATACGAGGAATTAGAAAAGGTGTGAAAAATACGAAGACAATGAAAAAGTCTGGAAAATACGAGGAGCATGTAAATGTGTGAAAAATTGAAAGAACAGGCAAAGGTGTGAAAAATACGAGGAGCATGAAAAGGTGTGAAAAATACGAGGAGCATGAAAAGGTGTGAAAAATACGAAGAGCATGAAAAGGTGTGAAAAAATATGAGGAGCATGACAAGGTGTGAAAAATACGAGGATCATGAAAAGGTGTGAAAAAAACAAAGAGCAGGAAAAGGTGTGAAAAATACGAGGAGCATGAAAAGGTGTGAAAAATATGAGGAGCATGAAAAGATGTGAAAAATACGAGGAGCATGAAAAGGTGCAAAAATTCGAAGAGCAGGAAAAGGTGTGAAAAATACGAGGAGCTGAAAAGGTGTGAAAATTTCGAAGAGCAGGAAAAGGTGTGAAAAATACGAGGAGCAGGAAAAGTTGTGAAAAATACGACGAGCATGAAAAGTTGTCAAAAATAAGAAGAGCGTGAAAAGGTGTGAAAAATATGAAATGCATGAAAAGGTCTGAAAAATACGAGGACCATGAAAAGGTCTGAAAAATACGAGGAACTACAAAAGGTGTGAAAAATACGAAGACAATGAAAAAGTCTGGAAAATACGAGGAGCATGTAAAGGTGTGAAAAATTCAAAGAACAGGCAAAGGTGTGAAAAATACGAGGAGCATGAAAAGGTGTAAAAAATACGAGGAGCATGAAAAGGTGTGAAAAATACGAAGAGCATGAAAAGGTGTGAAAAAATACACGGAGCATGACAACGTGTGAAAAATACGAGGATCATGAAGAGGTGTGAAAAAAACAAAGAGCAGGAAAAGGTGTGAAAAATACGAGGAGCATGAAAATGGGTGAAAAATACGAGGAGCATGAAAAGGTGTGAAAAATTCGAGGAGCATTAAAACGTCTGAAAAATACGAGGAGTATGAAATGGTCTGAAAAATTCGAAGAGCATGAAAAGCTTTGAAAAATACGAGGAGCCTGAAAAGTTGTGAAAAATTCGAGGAGCATGAAAAGGTGTGAAAAATTCAAAGAGCTGGAAAAGGTGTGAAATATTCGAAGAGCATGACAAGGTGTCAAAAATAGGAGGAGCATGAAAAGTTTTGAAAAATTTGAAGAACAGCAAAAGGTGTGAAAAATACGAGGAGCATGTGAAGGTGTGAAAAATAGGAAGAGAATGAAAAGGTGTCAAAGAGACGAGGAGCATGAAAAGATGTGAAAGATACGAGGAGCATGACAAGGTGTGAAAACCTCGAAGAGCAGGAAAAGTTGTGAAAAATACGAGGAGGATGAAAAGGTGTGAAAAATTCAAAGAGCAGGAAAAGGTGTGAAAAATTCGAAGAGCAGGAAAAGGTGTGAAAAATACGAGGAGTATGTAAAGGTGTGAAAAATAGGAAGAGAATGAAAAGGTGTCAAAAAGACGAGGAGCATGAAAAGATGTGAAAGATACGAGGAGCATGACAAGGTGTGAAAAACTCAAAGAGCCGGAAAAGGTGTGAAAAATACGAGGAGGATGAAAAGGTGTGAAAAATACGAGGAGCAAGAAAAGGTGTGAAAAATTCAAAGAACAGGCAAAGGTGTGAAAAATACGACGAGCATGAAAATTTGTCAAAAATACGAAGAGAGAGAAAAGGTGTGAAAAATATGAAAAGCATGAAAAGGTCTGAAAAATACGAGGACCATGAAAAGGTCTGAAAAATACGACAAACTAGAAAAGGTGTGAAAAATACGAAGACAATGAAAAAGTCTGGAAAATACGAGGAGCATGTAAAGGTGTGAAAAATTCAAAGAACAGGTAAAGGTGTGAAAAATACGAGGAGCATGAAAATGTGTGAAAAATACGAGGAGCATGAAAAGGTGTGAAAAAATCGAAGAGCGTGCAAAGTTGTGAAATACATGAACTGAATGAAAAGGTGTGATAAATACGAGGAGTATGAAAAGGTGTGAAAAATTCTAGGAGCAGGAAAAGATGTGAAATATATGAACATCATGAAATGGTGTGAAAAATACGAGGAGCAGGAAAAGTTGTGAAAAATACAAGGAGCATAAAAAGGTCTAAAAATTATGAGGAGCATGACAAGGTGTGAAAAATATCAGGATCATGAAAATGTGTGAAAAATAAGAAGAGCATGAAAAGGTGTGAAAAGTACGAGGAGCATGAAAAGGTGTGAAAAATACGAAGAGCAGGAAAAGGTGCGAAAAATACGGGGATCATGTAAAGAAGTGAAAAAATCGAAGAGCAGGAAAAGGCATGAAAAATACGAGGAGCAGGAAAAGGTGTGAAAAATACGAGGAGCATGAAATGGTGTCAAAAATATGAGGAGCGAGACAAGGTGTGAAAAATACGAGGAGCATGAAAAGGTGTGAAAAATTTGAAGAGCAGGAAAAGTTGTGAAAAATAAGAGGAGAATGAAAAGTTTAGAAAAATATGAAGAGCAAGAAGAGGTGTGAAACATATGAAGAGCATGAAAAGGTCTGAAAAATACGAAGACCACGAAATGTTTGAAAAATACGAGGAGCAGAAAAGGCGTGAAAAATACGAGGAGCATGGAAAGGCATGAAAAATACGAGGAGCATGAAAAGGTGTGAAAAATATGAGGAGCATGAAAAGGCTTGAAAAACACGAGGAGCATGAAAAAGCATCAAAAATAAGAGGAGCATGACAAGGTGTGAAAAATACGAGGAGCATGAAAAGGTGTGAAAAATATGAGGAGCATGAAAAGGTATGAAAAATACGAGGAGCATGAAAAGGTATGAAAAATAGGAAGAGCATGAAAAGGTGTCAAAAATACGAGGAGCATGAAAAGGTATGAAAAATACGAGGAGCATGAAAAGGTGTGAAAAATAGGAAGAGCATGAAAAGGTGTGAAAAATAGGAAGAGCATGAAAAGGTGTCAAAAATACGAGGAGCATGAAAAGGTATGAAAAATACGAGGAGCATGAAAAGGTGTGAAAAATAGGAAGAGCATGAAAAGGTGTGAAAAATAGGAAGAGCATGAAAAGGTGTCAAAAATACGAGGAGCATGAAAAGGTATGAAAAATACGAGGAGCATGACAAGGTGTGAAAAATAGGAGTAGCATGAAAAGGTGTGAAAAAGTCGAAGAGTAGGAAAAGGTGTGAAAAAATCGAAGAGATGGAAAAGGCGTAAACAATACGAGGAGCTGGAAAAGGTGTGAAAAATACAAGGAGCAGAAAAGGTGTGAAAAATATGAAGAGTGTGAAAAGATGTCAAAAATACCAAGAGCATGAAATGGTGTGAAAAATATGAAGATCAGGAAAAGGTGTGAAAAATTCGAAGAGCAGGAAAAGGTGCGAAAAATACGAGGAGCAGGAAAAGGTGTGAAAAGTACAAGGAGCATGACAAGGTGTGAAAAATACGAGGTGCATGAAAAGGTCTGAAAAATTCGAGTAGCAGGGAAAGGTGTGAAAAATACGAGGAGCAGGAAAAGGTGTGAAAAATCCGAGGAGGAGGAAAAGGTGTGAAAAATTCAAAGAGCAGGAAAAGGTATGAAAAATATGAACATCATGAAATAGTGTTAAAAATACGAGGAGTATGAAAAGGTGTGAAAAATTCGAAGAGTAGGAAAAGATGTGAAACCTACGAGGAGCATGAAAAGGTGTGAAAAATACGAGGAGCATGAAAAGGAGTGAAAAATATGAGGAGCATGAAGAGGTGTGAAAAATACGAAGAGCAGGAAAAGGTGTGAAAAATACGAAGAGCATGAAAAGGTGTGAAAAATACGAAGGGCAGGAAAAGGTATGAAAAATATGAGTAGCAGGAAAAGGTGTTAAAATACGAGGAGCATGAAAAGGTGTCAAAAATACGAAGAGCGTGAAAAGGTGTGAAAAATATGAAGAGAGTGAAAACGTGTGAAAAATATGAGGAGCATGAAAAGGTGTGAAAAGTATGAGGAGCAGGAAAAGGTATGAAAAATACGAGGAGCATGAAAAGTTTTGAAAAATACGAAGCGCGTGAAAAGGTGTGTAAAATACGAAAAGGTCGAATAAATACGAGGAGCAGGAAAAGGTGTGAAAAATGCGAGGAGCATAAAAGGTGTGAAAAGTATGAGGAGCAGGTAAAGGTGTGAAAAATATGAAAATCATGAAATGGTGTTAAAAATACGAGGAGCATGAAAAGGTGTGAAAAATACTAGGAGCAGGAAAAGGTGTGAAAAATACGAGGAGCATAAAAAGGTGTGAAAAATTCAAAGAGCAAGAAAAGTGTGAAAAATTCGAAGAGCTGGGAAAGGTGTGAAAAATACGACGAGCATGAAACGGTGTGAAAAATTCGAAGAGCAAGGAAAGGTGTGAAAAATACGAGCAGCATGAAAAGCTGTGAAAAATTCGAAGAGCAGGAAAAGGTGTGAAAAATATAAACAGCATGAAAAGGTATGAAAAATATGAAAGCCGTGAAATGGTCTGAAAAATACGAGGAGCATGAAAAGGTCTGAAAAATACAAGTAGTGTGAAAAGGTCTGAAAAGTAAGAGAAGCATGAAAAGTTGTGAAAAATATGAACAGCATGAAAAGGTGTGAAAAATACGAGGAGCATGAAAAGGTGTGAAAAATACGAGGAGCATGAAAAGGTGTGAAAAATACATGGAGCACGAAAAGTTTTGAAAAATACGAAGAGCATGTAAAGGAGTGAAAATTTCGAAGAGCAGGAAAAGGTGTGAAATGTTCGAAGAGCATGACAAGCTGTGAAAAATCCGAGGAGGATGACAAGTTGTGAAAAATATGAGGAGCATGAAAAGGTCTGAAAAATATGAGGAGCATGATAAGGTATGAAAAATACGAGGAACTAGAAAAGCTGTGAAAAAAAAGAACACCATGAAAAGGTCTGAAAAATACGAGGAGCATGAAAAATTGTGAAAAATACGAGGAGCATGAAAAGGTGTGAAAAATATGAATAGCATGAAAAAGTGAAAAGTACGAGGAGCATGAAAAGGTCTGAAAAATACGAGGAGCATGAACAGGTGTCAAAAATATGAGGAGAATGAAAAGGTGTGAAATATACCGGGAGCTGAAAAGGTGTGTAAAATACGAGGAGCATGAATCTGTATGATAAATATGAGGAGCATGAAAGGGTGTGAAAAATATGAAGAGCATGAAAAGGTGTGAAAATTATGAGGAGTATGAAAACGTCTTAAAAATACGAGGAGCATGAAAAGGTGTGAAATATACCGGGAGCATGAAAAGGTGTGTAAAATACGAGGAGCATGAAAGTGTGTGAAAAATATGAAGAGCATGAAAGGGTATGAAAAATATGAGGAGCATGAAACTGTGTGAAAAATAAGAGGAGCATGAAATGGTGTGAAAAAATGAGGAGCATGAAAAGATCTGAAAATTAAGAGGAGCATATAAAGGTCTGAAAAATACGAGGAGCATGAAAAGCTCTGAAAAATACGAGGAGCATGAAAAGGTGTGAAATATACGAGGAGCATGAAAAGGTCTGAAAAATATGAACAGCATGAAAAGGTGTGAAAAATATGAGGAGCGTGAAAAGGTGTAAAATATATGAAGAGCATGAATTGTGGAAAAACACGGCGGGCATGCAATGGTCTGAAAAATATGAAGAGCATGAAAATGTCTGAAAAATATGAATAGCATGAAAAGGTGTGAAAAATATCAAGAGCATGAAAGATGTGAAAAACACGAAGGGCATGAAAAGGTGTGAAAAATATCAAGAGCATAAAAAGGTTGAGGAATATGAAGAGCATGAAAAGGTATGAAAAATTCAAAGAGCATGAAAAGTTGTGAAAAATACCAGGAGCATGAAAAGGTGTGAAAAATACTAGGAGCATGAAAAGGTGTGAAAAGTACGAGGAGCATTAAAATGTCTGAAAAATACGAGAGCATGAAAAGGTGTGAAAAACACGAAGAGCATGAAAAGCTGTGAAAAATATAAAAAGCATGAAAAGGTCTGAAAAGTATGAAGAGCATTAAAAGGTGTGAAAAATATGAAGAGCATGAAAAAATGTGAAAAATAAGAAGAGCATGAAAGGGTGTGAAAAACATGCAGAGCATGTAAAAGTGTGGAAAATTAGAAGAGCATGAAAAGGTGTGACAAATACGAAGAGCATGAAAAGTTGTGAAAAATTCGAGGAGCATGAAAGATTGTGAAAAAAACGAGGAGCATGAAAAAGTGTGAAAAACATGAAGAGCATGAAAAAGTGTGAAAAGTACGAGGAGCATGAAAAGGTCTAAAAAATATGAGGAACATGAAAACGTCTTAAAAATATGAGGCACATGAAAAGGTTTGAAAAATATGTAGAGCATGAACAGGTGTCAAAAATATGAGGAGAATGAAAAGGTGTGAAAAACATGAAGAGCATGAAAAGGTGTCAAATATATGAGGAGCATGTAAAGCTGTGAAAAATTTGAGGAGCATGAATCTGTATGAAAAATATGAGGAGCATGAAACTGTGTGAAAAATATGAAGAGCATGAAAAGTTGTGAAAATTATGAGGAGTATGAAAACGTCTTAAAAATACAAGGAGCATGAAAACGTGTGAAATATACGAGGAGCATGAAAATGTGTGAAAAAAATGAAGAGCATGAAAGGGTTTGAAAAATATGAGTAGCATGAAACGGTGTGAAAAATACGAGGACCATGAAATGGTGTGAAAAAATGAGGAGCATGAAAAGATCTGAAAATTAAGAGGAGCATTTAAAGGTCTGAAAAATACGAGGAGCATGAAAAGGTGTGAAATATTCGAGGAGCATGAAAAGGTCTGAAAAATATGAAGAGCATGAAAAGGTGTCAAAAATATAAGGAGCATGAAAAAGTGTGAAAAATACGAAGAGCAGGAAAAGGTGTGAAAATTATCAAAAGCATGAAAAGGTCTGAAAAATATGAAGAGCATGATAAGGTGTCAAAAATATGAGGAGCATTAAAAGGTGTCGAAAATATGAGAAGCATGTAAAGGTGTGAAAAATATGAGGAGAATGAAACTGTATGAAAAATTAGAGGAGGATGAAATGGTGTGAAAAATATGAAGAGCATGAAAAGGTGTCAATAATATGAGGAGCATGAAACACTCTGAAAAACACGAGATCATGAAATGGAGTGAAAACTCAAAGAGCATGGAAAGCTGTGAAAAATTTTAAGAGCAAGAAAAGGTCTGAAAAATATGAAAAGCATGATAAGGTGTCAAAAATATGAGGAGCATTAAAAGGTGTCAAAAATATGAGAAACATGTAAAGGTGTGAAAAATATGAGGAGCATGAAACTGTATGAAAAATTAGAGGAGGATGAAACGGTGTGAAAAATATGAAGAGCATGAAAAGGTGTGAAATATATGAGGAGCAGGAAAAGGTGTGAAAAATACGAGTAGCATGAAAAGGTGTGAAAAATACGAGGAGCGTGAAAAGGTCTGAAAAAACGAGCAGCAGGAAAAGTTGTGAGAAAGTCGGGGAGCAGGAAAAGGTGTGAAAAATATGAGGAGAGTGAAAAAGTGTCAAAAATACAAAGAGCAGGAAAAGGTGTGAAAAGTATGAGGAGCATGAAAAGGTGTGAAAAATACGATGAGCAGGAAAATGTGTAAAAATATGAGTAGCATGATAAGGTGTCACAAACACGAAGTGCATGAAAAGGTGTGAAAAATATGAAAAGCAGGAAAACATCTGAGAAGTACAAGGAGCAGGAAAAGGTGTGAAAAATACGAGGAGCAGGAAATGGGGTGAAAAATACGAGGAGCATGAAAAGGTGTGAAATATACGAGGAGCATGAAAAGAAGTGAAAAATACGAGGAGCATGACAAGGTGTGAAAAAAAAGAGGAGCAGGAAAAGGTGTGAAAATACGAGGAGCATAAAAAGTTATGAAAACTTCCAAGAGCAGGAAAAGGTGTGAAAAATACGAAGCGCAGGAAAAGGTGTAAAAAATACGAGAAGCATGAAAAGGTGTGAAAAACACGAAGAGCAGGAAAAGGTGTGAAAAATATGAGGAGCAGGAAAAGGAGTGAAAAATACGAGAAGCATGAAAAGGTGTGAAAAAATCGAAGAGGTGGAAAAGTTGTAAAAAGTACGAGGAGCATGAAAATGTGTGAAGAAATCGAAGAGCAGGAAAAGGTGTGAAAAATACGAGGAGAAGGAAAAGATGTGAAAAATACGAGGAGCATGAAAAGATGTCAAAAATACAAAGAGCGTGAAAAGGTCTGAAAAATACGAGGAGCATGAAAAGATCTGAAAAATACGAGGAGCAAAAGGTGTGAAAAATACGAGGAGCATTAAAAGATGTGAAAAACACGAGGAGCATGAAAAGGTCTGAAAAACACAAAAGCAGGAAAAGTTGTGAAAAATACGAGGAGCGTGAAAAGGTCTGAAAAATACGAGGAGCATGAAAAGATCTGAAAAATACGAGGAGCATGAAGGTGTGAAAAATACGAGGAGCATTAAAAGATGTGAAAAACACGAGGAGCATGAAAAGGTCTGAAAAACACAAAGAGCAGGAAAAGTTGTGAAAAATACGAGGAGCGTGAAAAGGCATGAAAAATACGAGGAGCATGGAAAGGTGTGAAAAATACGAGGAGCATGAAAAGGTGTGAAAAAATCGAAGAGCAGGAAAAGGTGTGAAAAATACGAGGAGTAGTAAAAGGTGTGAAAAATATGAGGAGCATGAAAAGGTGTGAAAAATACAAGAGCAGGAAAACGTGTGAAAAATATGAGGAGCATAAAAGGTGTGAAAAATACGAAGGGCAGGAAAAGGTGTGAAAAATACGACGAGCAGGAAAAGGTGTAAAAATATGAGTAGCATGATAAGGTGTCAAAAATACGAGGAGCATGAAAAGATCTGAAACACACGAGGAGCATGAAAAGTTGTGAAAATATGAGGAGCAGTAAAAGGTGTGAAAAATACGAGGAGCATGAAAAGGTGTCAAAAATACGAAGAGCGTGAAAAGGTGTGAAATATATGAAGAGTGTGAAAAGTTCTGAAAAATCCGAGGAGCAGGTAAAGGTCTTAAAAATACGAGGAGCATGAAAATGTGTGAAAAATACGAAGAACATGAAAAGGTGTGAAAAGTACGAGGAGCATGAAATGGTGTGAAAATTACGAGGAGGATGAAATGGTGTGAAAAATACAAAGAGCAGGAAAAGGTGTTAAAAATACGAGGATCATGAAAAGGTGTGAAAAAATCGAAGAGGAGGAAAAGGTGTGAAAAATACAAAGAGCATGAAAAGGTCTGAAAAATACGAGGAGCACAAAACGGTCTGAAAAGTACGAGGAGCATGAAAAGGTGTGAAAAACACGAGGAGCATGAAAAGGTGTGAAAAATACGAGGAGCATGAAAAGGTGTGAAAAATACAAAGAGCATGAAAAGGTCTGAAAAACGGAAGGAGCATAAAAAGGTCTGAAAAATAGGTGGAGCATGAGAAGGTGTGAAAAATACGAGGAGCATGAAAAGGTGTGAAATATACGAGGAGCATGAAAAGGTGTGAAAAATACGAGGAGCATGAAAAGCTCAGAAAAATACGAGGAGCAGGAAAAGGTGTGAAAAATACGAGAAACATGAAAATGTGTGAAAAATAAGAGGAGCATGAAGGTGTGAAAATTTCGAGGAGCATGAAAAGGTGTGAAAAATGTGAGGAGCATGAAAAAGTCTGAAAAATACGAAGAGCATGTAAAGGTCTGAAAAATACGAGGAGCATGAAAAGGTCTGAAAAATACAAAGAGCATGAAAAGGTGTGAAAAATACAAGGAGCATGAAAAGGTCTGAAAAATACGGGGAGCATGAAAAGGTCTGAAAAATACGAAGAGCATGGAAAGGTCTGAAAAATATGAGGAACATGAAAAGGTGTGAATAATACGAAGAGTATGAAAAGGTCTGAAAAATATTAGGAGCATGAAAAGTTTTGAAAAGTAGGAAGAGCATGAAAAGGTGTGAAAAAAGGAGTAGCATTAAACGTCGTTAAAAATACGAAGAGCACGAAAAGTTGTGAAGAATACGAGGAGCATGAAAAGGTGTGAAAAATAAGAGGAGCATGAAAAGGTGTGAAAATACGAAGAGCAGGAAAAGGTTCGAAAAATACGAGGATCATGAAGAGTGTGAAAAAATCGAAGAAAAGGAATAGGTGTGAAAAATACTCAGAGCAGGAAAAGGAGTGAAAAATACGAGGAGCTTGAAAAGGTGTCAAAAATACAAAGAGCGTGAAAAGGTTTGAAAAAAATGAAGAGCGTGAACAGGTCTGAAAAATACGAGGAGCGTGATAAGTTCTGAAAAATATGAGGAGGATGAAAAGTTGTGAAAAATACGAGGAGCATGAAAATGTGTGAAAAATACAAGGAGCATGAAAAGTTGTGAAAAATTCGAAGTGCAGAAAAAGGTGTGTAAAATACGAGGAGCATTGCAAAGTGTCAAAAATACAGGGAGCAGTAAAAGGTGTAAAAGATACGAGGAGCATGTAAAGGAGTGAAAAATTCGAAGAGCAGGAAAAGGTGTGAAAAATACGAGGAGCATGACAATGTGTGAAAAATACGAGGAGCATGAAAAGTTTAGAAAAATATGAAGAGCATTAAAAGGCTTGAAAAATAAGAGGAGCATGAAAAGGCATGAAAAATTCGAGGTTCATGAAAAGGTGTGAAAATTACGAGAAGCATGAAAAGGTGTGAAAAATATGAAGAGCATGAAAAGCTGTGAAAAATACGAGGAGCAAGAAATGGTGTGAAAAATATGAAGAGCATGAAAAGGTGTAAAAAATACGAGGAGCATGAAAAGGTGTGAAAAATATGAAGAGCATGAAAAGCTTTGAAAATTACGAGGAGCATGAAAAGGTGTCAAAAATACGAGGAGCATGAAAGTTGTGAAAAATATGAGTGGCATGAAAAGGTGTGAAAAATATGAAGAGCATGAAAAGGTGAGAAAAATTCGAAGAGCACGAAAAGGTGTGAAATATATGAACAGCATGAAAAGGTCTGAAAAAGACGAGGAGCATGAAAAGGTGTGAAAAATACGAGGAGCATGAAAAGGTGTGAAAAATATGAGGAGCATGAAAAGGTGTGAAAAATTCGAAGAGCATGAAAAGGTGTGAAATATATGAACAGCATGAAAAGGTCTGAAAAAGACGAGGAGCATGAAAAGGTGTGAAAAATACGAGGAGCATGAAAAGGTGTGAAAAATATGAGGAGCATGAAAAGGTGTGAAAAATACTAGGAGCATGAAAAGGTGTGAATAATATGAACAGCATGAAAAAGTGTGAAAAATTCGAAGAGCATGAAAAGGTGTGAAAAATACTAGGAGCATGAAAAGGTGTGAAAAATATGAGGAGCATGAAAAGATGTGAAAAATTGGAAGAGCAGGAAAAGGTGTGAAATATACGAGGAGCAGGAAAAGGTGTGAAAAATACGAGGAGTGTGAAAAAATGTCAAAAATATGAAGAGTGTGAAAAGGTGTGAAAAATATGAAGAGCGTGAAAAGGTCTGAAAAACACGAGGAGCGTGAAAAGGTCTGAAAAATACGAGGAACATGAAAAGGTCTGAATAATACGAGGAGCATGAAAAGGTCTGAATAATACGAGGGGCATGAAAAGGTGTGAAAAATACGAGGAGCATGAAAAGGTCTGAGAAATACGAGGAGCATGAAAACGTCTGCAAAATATGAGGAGCATGAAAAAGTCTGAAAAATATGAAGAGCCCAAAAAGTTGTGAAAACTACGAGCATGAAAACCTGTGAAAAAGACGAGGAGCATGAAAAGGTGTGAAAAATATGAAGAGCATGAAAATGTGTGAAAAATACGAGGAGCATGAAAACGTGTGAAATATACGAGGAGCATCAAAAGGTCTGAAAAATACGACGAGCATGAAAAGGTCTGAAAAATATGTAGAGCATGAAATATTGTCAAAAATATGGGGAGCATGAAATGGTGTCAAAAATATGAAGAGCATGAAAAGGTGTCAAAAATATGAGTAGCATGTAAAGGTTGAAAAATAAGAGGAGCATGAATTTCTATAAAAAATATGAAGAGCATGAATGTGTGAAAAACACAAAGGGCATGCAGTGGTGTGACAAATATCAAGAGCATGAAAAAGTCTAATAAATATGAAGAGCATGAAAAGGTGTGAAAAATATCAAGAGCATGAAATATGTGAAAAACTCGAAGGGCATGAAAAGGTGTGAGGAATGTGAAGAGCATGAAAAGGTATGAAGAATTCAAAGAGCATGAAAAGATGTGAAAAATACGAAGAGCATGAAAAGTTGTGAAAAATACCAGGAGCATGAAAAGGTGTGAAAAATACTAGGAGCATGAAAAGGTGTGAAAAGTACGAGGAACATTAAAATGTCTGAAAAATACGAGAGCATGAAAAGGTGTGAAATATACGAGGAGCATGAAAACGTCTTAAAAATATGAGGCGCATGAAAAGGTTTGAAAAATATGTAGAGCATGAACAGGTGTCAAAAATATGAGGAGAATGAAAAGGTGTGAAAAACATGAAGAGCATGAAAAGGTGTCAAAAACATGAGGAGCATGGAAAGCTGTGAAAAATATCAAGAGAATGAAAAGGTCTGAAAAATATGAAGAGCATGAAAAGGTGTGAAAATTATGAGGAGTATGAAAACGTCTTAAAAATACGAGGAGCATAAAAAGGTGTGAAATATACCAGGAGCATGAAAAGGTGTGAAAAATACTAGGAGCATGAAAAGGTGTGGAAAGTTCGAGGAGGATTAAAATGTCTGAAAAATACGAGAGCATGAAAAGGTGTGAAAAACACGAAGAGCATGAAAAGCTGTGAAAAATATAAAAAGCATGAAAAGGTCTGAAAAATATGAAGAGCATGAAAAGGTGTGAAAAATACGAAGAGCATGAAAAGTTGTGAAAAATACGAGGAGCATGAAAAGGTGTGAAAAATATGAATAGCATGAAAAAGTGTGAAAAGTATGAGGAGCATGAATAGGTCTGAAAAATACGAGGAGCATGAAAAGGTCTGAAAAATTCGAGTAGCATAAAAAGGTCTCAAAAATATGAGGAGCAAGAAAAGGTCTCAAAAATACGAGGAGCATGAAAAGGTGTGAAAAATATGAAGAGCATGAAAAGGTGTCAAAAATACGAGGAGCATGAAAAGGTGTGAAAAATATGAAGAGCATGAAAAGTTGTGAAAAATATGAGGAGCATGAAAAGGTGTGAAAAATATGAGGAGCATGAAATGGTCTCAAATATATGAGGAGCATGAAACGGTCTGAAAAATACGAGGAGCATGAAAATGTCTGAAAAATACGAGGAGCATGAAAAAGACTGAAAAATAGGAGCATGAAAAGGTCTGAAAAATACGAGGAGCATGAAAAGGACTGAAAAATAGGAGGAGCACTAAAAGTTGTGAAAAATACGAAGAGCATCAAAAGTTGTGAAAAATACGAGGAGCATGAAAAGGTGTGAAATATACGAGGAGCATGAAAAAGTGTGAAAAATACGAGAAACATGAAAAGGTGTGAAAAATATGAGGAGCATGAAAAGGTGTGAAATATACGAGGAGCATGATAAGCTGTCAAAAATATGAAGAGCATGAAAAGGTGTCAAAGTATGAGTAGCCTGTAAAGGTGTGAAAAATAAGAGGAGCATGAATCTGTATGAAAAATATGAGGAACATGAAACGGTATGAAAATTATGAAAAGCATGAAATGGTCTGAAAAATATGAGGAGCACGAAACGGTCTGAAATATATGAGGAGCATGAAAAGCTGTCAAAAATATGAGGAGCATTAAATGGTGTGAATAAAATGAAGAGCATGAAAAGGTGTGAAAAATAGGAGGAGCATGAAAAGGTGTGAAAAATACGAGGAGCATGAAAAGGAGTGAAAAATACGAGGAGCATGGAAAGGTGTGAAAAATATGAGGAGCATGAAAAGGCCTGAAAAACAGGAGGAGCATGAAAAGCTCTGAAAAATACGAGGAGCATGAAAAAATCTGAAAAATAGGAGGAGCATGAAAAGGTCTGAAAAATACGAGGAGCATGGAAAGGTCTGAAAAATACGAAGAGCATGAAAAGGTGTGAAAAATACAAGGAGCATGAAAAGGTGTGAAATATAGGAGGAGCATGAAAAAGTGTGAAAAATATGAGAGCATTAAAAGGTCTGAAAAATACGAGGAGCATGAAAATGTCTGAAAAATAGGAGAAGCATGAAAAGGTCTGAAAAATAGGAGGAGCATGAAAAGGTCTGAAAAATACAAGGAGCATGAAAAGGTGTCAAAAATATGAAGAGCATGAAAAGGTGTCAAAATATGAGTAGCAGGTAAAGGTGTGAAAAATAAGAGGAGCATGAATCTGTATGAAAAATATGAGGAGCATGAAACGGTGTGAAAAATATGAAGAGAATGGAAAGGTGTGAAAAATATGAGGAGTATGCAAAGGTCTGAAATATATGAGGAGCATGAAAAGGTCTGAAAAATACGAGAGCATTAAAAGGTCTGAAAAATATGAGGAGCATGAGAAGGTCTGAAAAATATGAGGAGCAAGAAAAGGTGTCAAAAATATGAAGAGCATGAAAAGGTGTCAAAATATGAGTAGCAGGTAAAGGTGTGAAAAATAAGAGGAGCATGAATCTGTATGAAAAATATGAGGAACATGAAACGGTGTGAAAAATATGAAAAGCATGAAATGGTCTGAAAAATATGAGGAGCATGAAACGGTCTGAAATATATGAGGAGCACGAAAAGCTGTCCAAAATATGAGGAGCATTACATGGTGTGAAAAAAATGAAGAGCATGAAAAGGTGTGAAAAATATGCAGAGCATGAAAAGGTACGGAAAATATGAAGAGCATGAAAAGGTGTGAAAAACACGAAGAACATGAAAAGTTCTGAAATATATGAAGAGCATGAAAAGGTGTGAAAAATATGAGGAGCAAGAAAAGGTGTGAAAAATACGAGGAGCATGAAAAGGCCTGAAAAAAAGGAGGAGCATGTAAAGCTCTGAAAAATACGAGGAGCATGAAAAGGTCTGAGAAATAGGAGGAGCATGGAAAGGTCTGAAAAATACGAGGAGCATGGAAAGTTCTGAAAAATAGGAGGAGCATGAAAAGGTCTGAAAAATACGAGGAGAATCAAACTGTATGAAAAATATGAGGAGCATGAAACGGTGTGAAAAATATGAAGAGCATGAAAATGTCTGAAATATACGAGGAGAATGAAAAGGTCGCAAAAATATGAGGAGCATGAAATGGTTAGAAAAATATGAAGAGTATGAAAAGGAGTCAAAAAAATGAGAAGCATGTAAAGGTGTGAAAAATATGAGGAGCATGAATCTGTATGAAAAAAATGCGGAGCATGAATTGGTGTGAAAAATATGAAGAGCATGAAAAAGTGTCAAAAATATGAGTAACATGTAAAGGTGTCAAAAATATGAAGAGCCTGAAAAGGTGTCAAAAATATGAGGAGCATTAAAAGGTGTGAAAAATATGAGGAGCAAGAAACGGTCTCAAAAATATGAGGAGCATGAAACGATCTGAAAAATATGAAGAGCATGCAAAGTTGTGAAAAATATGAGGAGCATTAAAAGGTGTGAAAAATATGAGGAGCATGAAACGGTCTCACAAATATGAGGAGCATGAAACGATCTGAAAAATATGAGGAGCGTGAACAGCTGCCAAAAATATGAGGAGCGTGAAACATGTGAAATATACGAAGAGCATGAAAACCTGAGAAAAATATCCAGAACCTGAAAAGGTCTGAAAAATAAGAAGAGCAAGAAAAGGTTTGAAAAATTCGAAGATCATGAAAAGGTGTGAAAAACACGAAGAGCATGAAAAGGTGTCAAAAATATGAAGAGCATAAAAAGGTGTCAAAATATGAGTAGCACGTAAAGGTGTGAAAAATAACAGGAGCATGAATCTGTATGAAAAATATGAGGAACATGAAACGCTGTGAAAAATATGAAAAGCATGAAATGGTCTGAAAAATATGAGGAGCATGAAACGGTCTGAAATATATGAGGAGCATGAAAAGCTGTCAAAAGTATGAGGAGCATTAAATGCTGTGAAAAAAATGAAGAGCATGAAGAGGTGTGAAAAATACGAGGAGCATGGAAAGGTCTGAAAAATACGAGGAGCATGAAAAGGTCTGAAAAATACGAGGAGCATGAAAAGGTCTGAAAAATACGAGGAGCATGGAAAGGTCTGAAAAATAGGAGGAGCATGAAAAGGTCTGAAAAATACGAGGGGCAGGAAAAGGACTGAAGAATACGAGGAACATGAAAAGGTCTCAAAAATACGAGGAGATTGGAAAGGTCTGAAAAATACGAGGAGCATGGAAAGGTCTGAAAAATACAAGGAGCATGAAACTGTATGAAAAATATGAGGAGCATGAAACGGTGTGAAAAATATGAAGAGCATGAAAATGTCTGAAACATACGAGGAGCTTGAAAAGGTCACAAAAATATGAGCAGCATGAAAAGGTTTGAAAAATATGAAAAGTATGAAAAGGAGTCAACAAAATGAGAAGCTTGTAAAGGTGTGAAAAATATGAGGAGCATGAATCTGTATGAAAAATATGCGGGGAATGAAGTGGTGTGAAAAATATGAAGAGCATGAAAAAGTGTCAAAAATATGAGTAGCATGTAAAGGTGTGAAAAATATGAAGAACATGAAAAGGTGTCAAAAATATAAGGAGCATTAAAAGGTGTGAAAAATATGAGGACCAAGAAACGGTCTCAAAAATATGAGGAGCATGAAACGATCTGAAAAATATGAGGAGCATGAACAGCTGCCAAAAATATGAGGAGCGTGAAACAGTGTGAAAAATACGAAGAGCATGAAAACCTGAGGAAAATATCAAGAGCATGAAAAGGTCTGAAAAATAAGAAGAGCATGAAAAGGTTTGAAATATACGAAGATCATGAAAAGGTGTGAAAAATACGAAGAGCCTGAAAAGGTGTGAAAAACACGAAGAGCATGAAAAGGTGTGAAAAATATGAGGAGCATAGAAAGGTGTGAAAATATGAGGAGCATGAAACTGTATGAAAAATATGAGGAGCATGAAACGGTGTGAAAAATATCAAGAGCATGAAAAACTCTCAAAAATACGAGGAGCATGAAAAGGTCTCAAAAATACGAGGACCATCAAAATGTCTGAAAAATACGAGGAGCATGAAAAGGTCTGAAAAAAACGAGGGGCAGGAAAAGGTCTCAAAAATACGAGGATGATGAAACGGTCTAAAAAATACGAGGAGCATGAAACTGTATGAAAAATATGAGGAGCATGAAACGGTGTGAAAAATATCAAGAGCATGAAAAAGTCTCAAAAATACAAGGAGCATGAAAAGGTCTCAAAAATACGAGGACCATGAAAATGTCTGAAAAATACGAGGAGCATGAAAAGGTCTGAAAAATATGAAGAGTATGAAAAGGTGTCAAAAATTTGAGAAGCATGTAAAGGTGGGAAAAAGATGAGGAGCATGAATCTGTAGAAAAATATGCAAAGCATGAAATGGTGTGAAAAATATGAAGAGCAAGAAAAGTTGTTATAAATATGATGAGTATGCAAAGGTTTGCAAAATATGAGGAGCATGAAATGGTCTAAAAAACACGAGGAGCATGAAAAGGTCTGAAAAATACGAGAGCATTAAAAGGTCTGAAAAATATGAGGAGCAAGAGAAGGTCTGAAAAATACAAGGAGCATGAAAAGGTCTGAAAAAAACGAGGGTCAGGAAAAGGTCTCAAAAATACGGGGAGCATGAAAAGGTCTCAAAAATATGAGGAGCATGAAAAGGTCTGAAAAATACGAGGAGCATGAAACTGTATGAAATATATGAGGAGCATGAAACGGTGTGAAAAATATGAAGAGCATGAAAATGTCTGAAAAATACAAGGAGCATGAAAAGGTCTGAAAAATATGAAGAGTATGAAAAGCTGTCAACAATATGAGGAGCATTAAATGGTGTGAAAAAAATGAAGAGCATGAAAAGGTGTGAAAAACATGCAGAGCATTAAAAGGTGTGGAAAATATGAAGAGCATGAAAGGTGTGAAAAACACGAAGAGCATGAAAAATTCTGAAAAATGTGAAGAGCATGAAAAGGTGTGAAAAATACGAGGAGCATGAAAAGGCCTCAAAAAAAGGAGGAGCATGAAAATATCTGAAAAATAGGAGGAGCATGAAAAGTTCTGAAAAATAGGAGGAGCATGAAAAGGCCTGCAAAATAGGAGGAGCATGAAAAGCTCTGAAAAATACGAGGAGCCTGAAAATGTCTGAAAAATAGGAGGAGCATGAAAAGGTCTGAAAAATACGAGGAGCATGGAAAGGTCTGAAATATAGGAGGAGCATGAAAAGGTCTGAAAAATAAAAGGAGCATGGAAAGGTGTCAAAAATATGAGGAGCTTGAAAAGGTGTCAAAAATATGAAGAGCATGAAAAGGGGTCAAAAATTTGAATAGAATGTAAAGGTGTGAAAAATAAGAGGAGCATGAATCAGTATGAAAAATATGAGGAGCATGAAACGGTGTGAAAAATATGAACAGCATGAAAAGGTGTGAAAAATATGAGGAGCATGAAACGGCCTGAAAAATCTGAGGAGCATGAAACGGTCTGAAAAATATGAGGAGCATGAAATGGTCTGAAAAATATGAGGAGCATGAAAAACTGTTAAAAATATGAGGAGAATAAAACAGTGAGAAAAATATGAGGAGCCTGAAAAGTGTGAAAAATAGGAGGAGCATGAAAAGGTCTGAAAAATACGAGGAGCATGAAAAGGTCTGAAAAATAGGAGGAGCATGAAAAGGTCTGAATAATACGAGGAGCATGGAAAGTTCTGAAAAATAGGAGGAGCATGAAAAGGTCTGAAAAATAAAAGGAGCATGGAAAGGTGTCAAAAATATGAGGAGCTTGAAAAGGTGTCAAAAATATGAAGAGCATGAAAAGGGGTCAAAAATTTGAATAGAATGTAAAGGTGTGAAAAATAAGAGAGTCATGAATCAGTATGAAAAATATGAGGAGCATGAAACGGTGTGAAAAATATGAACAGCATGAAAAGGTGTGAAAAATAGGAGGAGCATGAAAAGTTCTGAAAAATATGAGGAGCATGAAGTGGTCTGAAAAATATGAGGAGCATGAAAAACTGTCAAAAATATGAGGAGCATAAAACAGTGAGAAAAATATGAAGAGCCTGAAATTGTGAAAAATACGAGGAGCATGAAAAGGTCTGAAAAATACAAGGAGCATGAAAAGGTGTGAAACATATGACGAGCATGAAGACGTCTGAAAAATACAAGGAAAATGAAAAGGCCTGAAAAAGAGGAGGAGCATGAAAATGTCTCAAAAATAGGACGAGCATGAAAAGGTCTGAAAAATATGAAGAGCATGAAAAGGAGTCAAAAATATGAGGAGCATCAAAAGGTGTCAAAAATATTAAGAGCATGAAAAGGCCCAAAAATATGAGGAGCATGTAAAGGTGTGAAAAATAAGAGGAGCATGAAACTGTATGAAAAATATGAGGAGCATGAAACGGTGTGAAAAATATGAAGAGTATGGAAAGGTGTGAAAAATATGAGGAGTATGCAAAGGTCTGAAATATATGAGGAGCATGAAAAGGTCTGAAAAATACGAGAGCATTAAAAGGTCTGAAAAATATGAGGAGCATGAGAAGGTCTGAAAAATATGAGGAGCAAGAAAAGGTGTCAAAAATATGAAGAGCATGAAAAGGTGTCAAAATATGAGTAGCAGGTAAAGGTGTGAAAAATAAGAGGAGCATGAATCTGTATGAAAAATATGAGGAACATGAAACGGTGTGAAAAATATGAAAAGCATGAAATGGTCTGAAAAATATGAGGAGCATGAAACAGTCTGAAATATATGAGGTGCATGAAAGGCTGTCAAAAATATGAGGAGCATTAAATGGTGTGGAAAATATGAAGAGCATGAAAAGGTGTGAAAAACACGAAGAGCATGAAAAGTTCTGAAAAATATGAGGAGCATATAAAGGTGTGAAAATATAAGGAACATGTAACTGTATGAAAAATATGAGGAGCATGAAACGGTGTGAAAAATATGAAGAGCATGAAAAAGTCTCAAAAATACGAGGAGCATGAAAAGGTCTCAAAAATACGAGGATCATGAAAAGGTGTGAAAAATACGAGGAGCATGAAACTATGAAAAATATGAGGAGCATGAAACGGTGTGAAAAATATGAAGAGCATGAAAATGTCTGAAAAATACAAGGAGCATGAAAAAGTCTGAAAAACATGAAGAGTATGAAAAGGTGTCAAAAATATGAGAAGCATGTAAAGGTGTGAAAAACATGAGGAGCATGAATCTATATGAAAAATATGTGGAGCATGAAATGGTGTGAAAAATATGAAGAGCAAGAAAAGGTGTGATAAATATGAGGAGTATGCAAAGGTCTGAAAAATACGAGGAGCATGAAATGGTCTAAAAAACACGAGGAGCATGAAAAGGTCTGAAAAAATACGAGAGCTTTAACAGGTCTGAAAAATATGAGGAGCATGAGAAGGTCTGAAAAATACGAGGAGCAGGAAATGGTGTCAAAAATATGAAGAGCATGAAAACGTGTCAAAATATAAGTAGCAGGTAAAGGTGTGAAAAATAAGAGGAGCATGAATCTGTATGAAAAATATGAGGAACATGAAACGGTGTGAAAAATATGAAAAGCATGAAATGGTCTGAAAAATATGAGGAGCATGAAACGGTCTGAAATATATGAGGAGTATGAAAAGCTGTCAAAAATATGAGGAGTATTAAATGGTGTGAAAAAAATGAAGAGCATGAAAGGTGTGAAAAATATGCAGAGCATGAAAAGGTGTGGAAAATATGAAGAGCATGAAAAGGTGTGAAAAACACGAAGAGCATGAAAAGTTCTGAAAAATATGAAGAGCATGAAAAGGTGTGAAAAATACGAGGAGCATGAAAAGGCCTGAAAAACAGGAGGAGCATGAAAATGTCTGAAAAATAGGAGGAGCATGAAAAGGTCTGAAAAATAGGAGGAGCATGAAAAGGCCTGCAAAATAGGAGGAGCATGAAAAGCTCTGAAAAATACGAGGAGCATGAAAAGGTCTGAAAAATAGGAGAAGCATGAAAAGGTCTGAAAAATACGAGGAGCATGGAAAGGTCTGAAAAATAGGAGGAGCATGAAAAGGTCTTAAAAATACGAGGAGCATGAAACTGTTTGAAAAATATCAGGAGCATGAACGGTGTGAAAAATATGAAGAGCATGAAAATGTCTGAAATATACGAGGAGCATGAAAAGGTCGCAAATATATGAGGAGCATGAAAAGGTGTGAAAAATATGAAGAGTACGAAAAGGAGTTAAAAAAATGAGAAGCATGTAAAGGTGTGAAAAATATGAGGAGCATGAATCTGTAGGAAAAATATGCGGAGCATGAAATGGTGTGAAAAATATGAGGAGCAAGAAACGGTCACAAAAATATGAGGAGCATGAAAAGATCTGAAAAATATGAAGAGCATGCAAAGGTGTGAAATATATGAGGAGCATGAAAAGGTCTCAAAAATATGAGGAGCATGAAACGATCTGAAAAATATGAGGAGCATGAACAGCTGCCAAAAATATGAGGAGCGTGAAACAGTGTGAAAAATACGAAGAGCATGAAAACCTGAGAAAAATATCAAGAGCATGAAAAGGTCTGAAAAATAAGAAGAGCATGAAAAGGTTTGAAATATACGAAGATCATGAAAAGGTGTGAAAAATACGAAGAGCCTGAAAAGGTGTGAAAAACACGAAGAGCATGAAAAGGTGTGAAAAATATGAGGAGCATAGAAAGGTGTGAAAATATGAGGAGCATGAAACTGTATGAAAAATATGAGGAGCATGAAACGGTGTGAAAAATATCAAGAGCATGAAAAAGTCTCAAAAATACAAGGAGCATGAAAAGGTCTCAAAAATACGAGGAGCATGAAACTGTATGAAAAATACGAGGAGCATGAAAAGGTCTGAAAAAGACGAGGGGCAGGAAAAGTTCTCAAAAATACGAGGAGCATGAAAAGGTCTCAAAAATACGAGGAGGATGAAACAGTCTAAAAAATACGAGGAGCATGAAACTGTATGAAAAATATGAGGAGCATGAAACGGTGTGAAAAATATCAAGAGCATGAAAAAGTCTCAAAAATACAAGGAGCATGAAAAGGTCTCAAAAATACGAGGACCATGAAAATGTCTGAAAAATACGAGGAGCATGAAAAGGTCTGAAAAAGACAAGGGGCAGGAAAAGTTCTCAAAAATACGAGGAGCATTAAAAGGTCTCAAAAATACGAGGATGATGAAACAGTCTAAAAAATACGAGGAGCATGAAACTGTATGAAAAATATGAGGAGCATGAAACGGTGTGAAAAATATGAAGAGCATGAAAATGTCTGAAAAATACAAGGAGCATGAAAAGGTCTGAAAAATATGAAGAGTATGAAAAGGTGTCAAAAATATGAGGAGCATTAAATGGTGTGAAAAAAATGAAGAGCATGAAAAGGTGTGAAAAATAAAAGGAGCATGGAAAGGTGTGAAAAATATGAGGAGCATTAAAAGGTGTGAAAAATATGATGAACATGAAACGTTCTCAAAAATATGAGGAGCATGAAACGATCTGAAAAATATGAGGAGCATGAACAGCTGCCAAAAATATGAGGAGCGTGAAACAGTGTGAAAAATACGAAGAGCATGAAAACCTGAGAAAAATATCAAGAGCATGAAAAGGTCTGAAAAATAAGAAGAGCATGAAAAGGTTTGAAAAATACGAAGATCATGAAAAGGTGTGAAAAATTCGAAGAACCTGAAAAGGTGTGAAAAACACGAAGAGCATGAAAAGGTGTGAAAAATATGAGGAGCATATAAAGGTGTGAAAATATGAGGAGCATGAAACTGTATGAAAAATATGAGGAGCATGAAACGGTGTGAAAAATATCAAGAGCATGAAAAACTCTCAAAAATACGAGGAGCATGAAAAGGTCTCAAAAATACGAGGACCATCAAAATGTCTGAAAAATACGAGGAGCATGAAAAGGTCTGAAAAAAACGAGGGGCAGGAAAAGGTCTCAAAAATACGAGGATGATGAAACGGTCTAAAAAATACGAGGAGCATGAAACTGTATGAAAAATATGAGGAGCATGAAACGGTGTGAAAAATATGAAGAGCATGAAAATGTCTGAAAAATACAAGGAGCATGAAAAGGTCTGAAAAATATGAAGAGTATGAAAAGGTGTCAAAAATTTGAGAAGCATGTAAAGGTGGGAAAAAGATGAGGAGCATGAATCTGTAGAAAAATATGCAAAGCATGAAATGGTGTGAAAAATATGAAGAGCAAGAAAAGTTGTTATAAGTATGATGAGTATGCAAAGGTTTGCAAAATATGAGGAGCATGAAATGGTCTAAAAAACACGAGGAGCATGAAAAGGTCTGAAAAATACGAGAGCATTAAAAGGTCTGAAAAATATGAGGAGCAAGAGAAGGTCTGAAAAATACAAGGAGCATGAAAAGGTCTGAAAAAAACGAGGGTCAGGAAAAGGTCTCAAAAATACGGGGAGCATGAAAAGGTCTCAAAAATATGAGGAGCATGAAAAGGTCTGAAAAATACGAGGAGCATGAAACTGTATGAAATATATGAGGAGCATGAAACGGTGTGAAAAATATGAAGAGCATGAAAATGTCTGAAAAATACAAGGAGCATGAAAAGGTCTGAAAAATATGAAGAGTATGAAAAGCTGTCAACAATATGAGGAGCATTAAATGGTGTGAAAAAAATGAAGAGCATGAAAAGGTGTGAAAAACATGCAGAGCATTAAAAGGTGTGGAAAATATGAAGAGCATGAAAGGTGTGAAAAACACGAAGAGCATGAAAAATTCTGAAAAATGTGAAGAGCATGAAAAGGTGTGAAAAATACGAGGAGCATGAAAAGGTGTGAAAAATACGAGGAGCATGAAAAGGCCTCAAAAAAAGGAGGAGCATGAAAATATCTGAAAAATAGGAGGAGCATGAAAAGTTCTGAAAAATAGGAGGAGCATGAAAAGGCCTGCAAAATAGGAGGAGCATGAAAAGCTCTGAAAAATACGAGGAGCCTGAAAATGTCTGAAAAATAGGAGGAGCATGAAAAGGTCTGAAAAATACGAGGAGCATGGAAAGGTCTGAAATATAGGAGGAGCATGAAAAGGTCTGAAAAATAAAAGGAGCATGGAAAGGTGTCAAAAATATGAGGAGCTTGAAAAGGTGTCAAAAATATGAAGAGCATGAAAAGGGGTCAAAAATTTGAATAGAATGTAAAGGTGTGAAAAATAAGAGGAGCATGAATCAGTATGAAAAATATGAGGAGCATGAAACGGTGTGAAAAATATGAACAGCATGAAAAGGTGTGAAAAATATGAGGAGCATGAAACGGCCTGAAAAATCTGAGGAGCATGAAACGGTCTGAAAAATATGAGGAGCATGAAATGGTCTGAAAAATATGAGGAGCATGAAAAACTGTTAAAAATATGAGGAGAATAAAACAGTGAGAAAAATATGAGGAGCCTGAAAAGTGTGAAAAATAGGAGGAGCATGAAAAGGTCTGAAAAATACGAGGAGCATGAAAAGGTCTGAAAAATAGGAGGAGCATGAAAAGGTCTGAATAATACGAGGAGCATGGAAAGTTCTGAAAAATAGGAGGAGCATGAAAAGGTCTGAAAAATAAAAGGAGCATGGAAAGGTGTCAAAAATATGAGGAGCTTGAAAAGGTGTCAAAAATATGAAGAGCATGAAAAGGGGTCAAAAATTTGAATAGAATGTAAAGGTGTGAAAAATAAGAGAGTCATGAATCAGTATGAAAAATATGAGGAGCATGAAACGGTGTGAAAAATATGAACAGCATGAAAAGGTGTGAAAAATAGGAGGAGCATGAAAAGTTCTGAAAAATATGAGGAGCATGAAGTGGTCTGAAAAATATGAGGAGCATGAAAAACTGTCAAAAATATGAGGAGCATAAAACAGTGAGAAAAATATGAAGAGCCTGAAATTGTGAAAAATACGAGGAGCATGAAAAGGTCTGAAAAATACAAGGAGCATGAAAAGGTGTGAAACATATGACGAGCATGAAGACGTCTGAAAAATACAAGGAAAATGAAAAGGCCTGAAAAAGAGGAGGAGCATGAAAATGTCTCAAAAATAGGACGAGCATGAAAAGGTCTGAAAAATATGAAGAGCATGAAAAGGAGTCAAAAATATGAGGAGCATCAAAAGGTGTCAAAAATATTAAGAGCATGAAAAGGCCCAAAAATATGAGGAGCATGAAACGGTGTGAAAAATATGAAGAGTATGGAAAGGTGTGAAAAATATGAGGAGTATGCAAAGGTCTGAAATATATGAGGAGCATGAAAAGGTCTGAAAAATACGAGAGCATTAAAAGGTCTGAAAAATATGAGGAGCATGAGAAGGTCTGAAAAATATGAGGAGCAAGAAAAGGTGTCAAAAATATGAAGAGCATGAAAAGGTGTCAAAATATGAGTAGCAGGTAAAGGTGTGAAAAATAAGAGGAGCATGAATCTGTATGAAAAATATGAGGAACATGAAACGGTGTGAAAAATATGAAAAGCATGAAATGGTCTGAAAAATATGAGGAGCATGAAACAGTCTGAAATATATGAGGTGCATGAAAGGCTGTCAAAAATATGAGGAGCATTAAATGGTGTGGAAAATATGAAGAGCATGAAAAGGTGTGAAAAACACGAAGAGCATGAAAAGTTCTGAAAAATATGAGGAGCATATAAAGGTGTGAAAATATAAGGAGCATGTAACTGTATGAAAAATATGAGGAGCATGAAACGGTGTGAAAAATATGAAGAGCATGAAAAAGTCTCAAAAATACGAGGAGCATGAAAAGGTCTCAAAAATACGAGGATCATGAAAAGGTGTGAAAAATACGAGGAGCATGAAACTATGAAAAATATGAGGAGCATGAAACGGTGTGAAAAATATGAAGAGCATGAAAATGTCTGAAAAATACAAGGAGCATGAAAAAGTCTGAAAAACATGAAGAGTATGAAAAGGTGTCAAAAATATGAGAAGCATGTAAAGGTGTGAAAAACATGAGGAGCATGAATCTATATGAAAAATATGTGGAGCATGAAATGGTGTGAAAAATATGAAGAGCAAGAAAAGGTGTGATAAATATGAGGAGTATGCAAAGGTCTGAAAAATACGAGGAGCATGAAATGGTCTAAAAAACACGAGGAGCATGAAAAGGTCTGAAAAATACGAGAGCTTTAACAGGTCTGAAAAATATGAGGAGCATGAGAAGGTCTGAAAAATACGAGGAGCAGGAAATGGTGTCAAAAATATGAAGAGCATGAAAACGTGTCAAAATATAAGTAGCAGGTAAAGGTGTGAAAAATAAGAGGAGCATGAATCTGTATGAAAAATATGAGGAACATGAAACGGTGTGAAAAATATGAAAAGCATGAAATGGTCTGAAAAATATGAGGAGCATGAAACGGTCTGAAATATATGAGGAGTATGAAAAGCTGTCAAAAATATGACGAGTATTAAATGGTGTGAAAAAAATGAAGAGCATGAAAGGTGTGAAAAATATGCAGAGCATGAAAAGGTGTGGAAAATATGAAGAGCATGAAAAGGTGTGAAAAACACGAAGAGCATGAAAAGTTCTGAAAAATATGAAGAGCATGAAAAGGTGTGAAAAATACGAGGAGCATGAAAAGGCCTGAAAAACAGGAGGAGCATGAAAATGTCTGAAAAATAGGAGGAGCATGAAAAGGTCTGAAAAATAGGAGGAGCATGAAAAGGCCTGCAAAATAGGAGGAGCATGAAAAGCTCTGAAAAATACGAGGAGCATGAAAAGGTCTGAAAAATAGGAGAAGCATGAAAAGGTCTGAAAAATACGAGGAGCATGGAAAGGTCTGAAAAATAGGAGGAGCATGAAAAGGTCTTAAAAATACGAGGAGCATGAAACTGTTTGAAAAATATCAGGAGCATGAACGGTGTGAAAAATATGAAGAGCATGAAAATGTCTGAAATATACGAGGAGCATGAAAAGGTCGCAAATATATGAGGAGCATGAAAAGGTGTGAAAAATATGAAGAGTACGAAAAGGAGTTAAAAAAATGAGAAGCATGTAAAGGTGTGAAAAATATGAGGAGCATGAATCTGTAGGAAAAATATGCGGAGCATGAAATGGTGTGAAAAATATGAGGAGCAAGAAACGGTCACAAAAATATGAGGAGCATGAAAAGATCTGAAAAATATGAAGAGCATGCAAAGGTGTGAAATATATGAGGAGCATGAAAAGGTCTCAAAAATATGAGGAGCATGAAACGATCTGAAAAATATGAGGAGCATGAACAGCTGTCAAAAATATGAGGAGCGTGAAACAGTGTGAAAAATACGAAGAGCATGAAAACCTGAGAAAAATATCAAGAGCATGAAAAGGTCTGAAAAATAAGAAGAGCATGAAAAGGTTTGAAATATACGAAGATCATGAAAAGGTGTGAAAAATACGAAGAGCCTGAAAAGGTGTGAAAAACACGAAGAGCATGAAAAGGTGTGAAAAATATGAGGAGCATAGAAAGGTGTGAAAATATGAGGAGCATGAAACTGTATGAAAAATATGAGGAGCATGAAACGGTGTGAAAAATATCAAGAGCATGAAAAAGTCTCAAAAATACAAGGAGCATGAAAAGGTCTCAAAAATACGAGGAGCATGAAAATGTCTGAAAAATACGAGGAGCATGAAAAGGTCTGAAAAAGACGAGGGGCAGGAAAAGTTCTCAAAAATACGAGGAGCATGAAAAGGTCTCAAAAATACGAGGAGGATGAAACAGTCTAAAAAATACGAGGAGCATGAAACTGTATGAAAAATATGAGGAGCATGAAACGGTGTGAAAAATATCAAGAGCATGAAAAAGTCTCAAAAATACGAGGAGCATGAAAAGGTCTCAAAAATACGAGGACCATGAAAATGTCTGAAAAATACGAGGAGCATGAAAAGGTCTGAAAAAGACAAGGGGCAGGAAAAGTTCTCAAAAATACGAGGAGCATTAAAAGGTCTCAAAAATACGAGGATGATGAAACAGTCTAAAAAATACGAGGAGCATGAAACTGTATGAAAAATATGAGGAGCATGAAACGGTGTGAAAAATATGAAGAGCATGAAAATGTCTGAAAAATACAAGGAGCATGAAAAGGTCTGAAAAATATGAAGAGTATGAAAAGGTGTCAAAAATATGAGGAGCATTAAATGGTGTGAAAAAAATGAAGAGCATGAAAAGGTGTGAAAAATAAAAGGAGCATGGAAAGGTGTGAAAAATATGAGGAGCATTAAAAGGTGTGAAAAATATGATGAACATGAAACGTTCTCAAAAATATGAGGAGCATGAAACGATCTGAAAAATATGAGGAGCATGAACAGCTGCCAAAAATATGAGGAGCGTGAAACAGTGTGAAAAATACGAAGAGCATGAAAACCTGAGAAAAATATCAAGAGCATGAAAAGGTCTGAAAAATAAGAAGAGCATGAAAAGGTTTGAAAAATACGAAGATCATGAAAAGGTGTGAAAAATTCGAAGAACCTGAAAAGGTGTGAAAAACACGAAGAGCATGAAAAGGTGTGAAAAATATGAGGAGCATATAAAGGTGTGAAAATATGAGGAGCATGAAACTGTATGAAAAATATGAGGAGCATGAAACGGTGTGAAAAATATCAAGAGCATGAAAAACTCTCAAAAATACGAGGAGCATGAAAAGGTCTCAAAAATACGAGGACCATCAAAATGTCTGAAAAATACGAGGAGCATGAAAAGGTCTGAAAAAAACGAGGGGCAGGAAAAGGTCTCAAAAATACGAGGATGATGAAACGGTCTAAAAAATACGAGGAGCATGAAACTGTATGAAAAATATGAGGAGCATGAAACGGTGTGAAAAATATGAAGAGCATGAAAATGTCTGAAAAATACAAGGAGCATGAAAAGGTCTGAAAAATATGAAGAGTATGAAAAGGTGTCAAAAATTTGAGAAGCATGTAAAGGTGGGAAAAAGATGAGGAGCATGAATCTGTAGAAAAATATGCAAAGCATGAAATGGTGTGAAAAATATGAAGAGCAAGAAAAGTTGTTATAAGTATGATGAGTATGCAAAGGTTTGCAAAATATGAGGAGCATGAAATGGTCTAAAAAACACGAGGAGCATGAAAAGGTCTGAAAAATACGAGAGCATTAAAAGGTCTGAAAAATATGAGGAGCAAGAGAAGGTCTGAAAAATACAAGGAGCATGAAAAGGTCTGAAAAAAACGAGGGTCAGGAAAAGGTCTCAAAAATACGGGGAGCATGAAAAGGTCTCAAAAATATGAGGAGCATGAAAAGGTCTGAAAAATACGAGGAGCATGAAACTGTATGAAATATATGAGGAGCATGAAACGGTGTGAAAAATATGAAGAGCATGAAAATGTCTGAAAAATACAAGGAGCATGAAAAGGTCTGAAAAATATGAAGAGTATGAAAAGCTGTCAACAATATGAGGAGCATTAAATGGTGTGAAAAAAATGAAGAGCATGAAAAGGTGTGAAAAACATGCAGAGCATTAAAAGGTGTGGAAAATATGAAGAGCATGAAAGGTGTGAAAAACACGAAGAGCATGAAAAATTCTGAAAAATGTGAAGAGCATGAAAAGGTGTGAAAAATACGAGGAGCATGAAAAGGTGTGAAAAATACGAGGAGCATGAAAAGGCCTCAAAAAAAGGAGGAGCATGAAAATATCTGAAAAATAGGAGGAGCATGAAAAGTTCTGAAAAATAGGAGGAGCATGAAAAGGCCTGCAAAATAGGAGGAGCATGAAAAGCTCTGAAAAATACGAGGAGCCTGAAAATGTCTGAAAAATAGGAGGAGCATGAAAAGGTCTGAAAAATACGAGGAGCATGGAAAGGTCTGAAATATAGGAGGAGCATGAAAAGGTCTGAAAAATAAAAGGAGCATGGAAAGGTGTCAAAAATATGAGGAGCTTGAAAAGGTGTCAAAAATATGAAGAGCATGAAAAGGGGTCAAAAATTTGAATAGAATGTAAAGGTGTGAAAAATAAGAGGAGCATGAATCAGTATGAAAAATATGAGGAGCATGAAACGGTGTGAAAAATATGAACAGCATGAAAAGGTGTGAAAAATATGAGGAGCATGAAACGGCCTGAAAAATCTGAGGAGCATGAAACGGTCTGAAAAATATGAGGAGCATGAAATGGTCTGAAAAATATGAGGAGCATGAAAAACTGTTAAAAATATGAGGAGAATAAAACAGTGAGAAAAATATGAGGAGCCTGAAAAGTGTGAAAAATAGGAGGAGCATGAAAAGGTCTGAAAAATACGAGGAGCATGAAAAGGTCTGAAAAATAGGAGGAGCATGAAAAGGTCTGAAAAATACGAGGAGCATGAAAAGGTCTGAAAAATAGGAGGAGCATGAAAAGGTCTGAAAAATAAAAGGAGCATGGAAAGGTGTCAAAAATATGAGGAGCTTGAAAAGGTGTCAAAAATATGAAGAGCATGAAAAGGGGTCAAAAATTTGAATAGAATGTAAAGGTGTGAAAAATAAGAGAGTCATGAATCAGTATGAAAAATATGAGGAGCATGAAACGGTGTGAAAAATATGAACAGCATGAAAAGGTGTGAAAAATAGGAGGAGCATGAAAAGTTCTGAAAAATATGAGGAGCATGAAGTGGTCTGAAAAATATGAGGAGCATGAAAAACTGTCAAAAATATGAGGAGCATAAAACAGTGAGAAAAATATGAAGAGCCTGAAATTGTGAAAAATACGAGGAGCATGAAAAGGTCTGAAAAATACAAGGAGCATGAAAAGGTGTGAAACATATGACGAGCATGAAGACGTCTGAAAAATACAAGGAAAATGAAAAGGCCTGAAAAAGAGGAGGAGCATGAAAATGTCTCAAAAATAGGACGAGCATGAAAAGGTCTGAAAAATATGAAGAGCATGAAAAGGAGTCAAAAATATGAGGAGCATCAAAAGGTGTCAAAAATATTAAGAGCATGAAAACGCCCAAAAATATGAGGAGCATGTAAAGGTGTGAAAAATAAGAGGAGCATGAAACTGTATGAAAAATATGAGGAGCATGAAACGGTGTGAAAAATATGAAGAGTATGGAAAGGTGTGAAAAATATGAGGAGTATGCAAAGGTCTGAAATATATGAGGAGCATGAAAAGGTCTGAAAAATACGAGAGCATTAAAAGGTCTGAAAAATATGAGGAGCATGAGAAGGTCTGAAAAATATGAGGAGCAAGAAAAGGTGTCAAAAATATGAAGAGCATGAAAAGGTGTCAAAATATGAGTAGCAGGTAAAGGTGTGAAAAATAAGAGGAGCATGAATCTGTATGAAAAATATGAGGAACATGAAACGGTGTGAAAAATATGAAAAGCATGAAATGGTCTGAAAAATATGAGGAGCATGAAACAGTCTGAAATATATGAGGTGCATGAAAGGCTGTCAAAAATATGAGGAGCATTAAATGGTGTGGAAAATATGAAGAGCATGAAAAGGTGTGAAAAACACGAAGAGCATGAAAAGTTCTGAAAAATATGAGGAGCATATAAAGGTGTGAAAATATAAGGAGCATGTAACTGTATGAAAAATATGAGGAGCATGAAACGGTGTGAAAAATATGAAGAGCATGAAAAAGTCTCAAAAATACGAGGAGCATGAAAAGGTCTCAAAAATACGAGGATCATGAAAAGGTGTGAAAAATACGAGGAGCATGAAACTATGAAAAATATGAGGAGCATGAAACGGTGTGAAAAATATGAAGAGCATGAAAATGTCTGAAAAATACAAGGAGCATGAAAAAGTCTGAAAAACATGAAGAGTATGAAAAGGTGTCAAAAATATGAGAAGCATGTAAAGGTGTGAAAAACATGAGGAGCATGAATCTATATGAAAAATATGTGGAGCATGAAATGGTGTGAAAAATATGAAGAGCAAGAAAAGGTGTGATAAATATGAGGAGTATGCAAAGGTCTGAAAAATACGAGGAGCATGAAATGGTCTAAAAAACACGAGGAGCATGAAAAGGTCTGAAAAATACGAGAGCTTTAACAGGTCTGAAAAATATGAGGAGCATGAGAAGGTCTGAAAAATACGAGGAGCAGGAAATGGTGTCAAAAATATGAAGAGCATGAAAACGTGTCAAAATATAAGTAGCAGGTAAAGGTGTGAAAAATAAGAGGAGCATGAATCTGTATGAAAAATATGAGGAATATGAAACGGTGTGAAAAATATGAAAAGCATGAAAAGGTGTGAAAAATATGAGGAGCATGAAACGGCCTGAAAAATATGAGGAGCATGAAACGGTCTGAAAAATATGAGGAGCATGAAATGGTCTGAAAAATATGAGGAGCATGAAAAACTGTTAAAAATATGAGGAGAATAAAACAGTGAGAAAAATATGAGGAGCCTGAAAAGTGTGAAAAATAGGAGGAGCATGAAAAGGTCTGAAAAATACGAGGAGCATGAAAAGGTCTGAAAAATAGGAGGAGCATGAAAAGGTCTGAATAATACGAGGAGCATGGAAAGTTCTGAAAAATAGGAGGAGCATGAAAAGGTCTGAAAAATAAAAGGAGCATGGAAAGGTGTCAAAAATATGAGGAGCTTGAAAAGGTGTCAAAAATATGAAGAGCATGAAAAGGGGTCAAAAATTTGAATAGAATGTAAAGGTGTGAAAAATAAGAGAGTCATGAATCAGTATGAAAAATATGAGGAGCATGAAACGGTGTGAAAAATATGAACAGCATGAAAAGGTGTGAAAAATAGGAGGAACATGAAAAGTTCTGAAAAATATGAGGAGCATGAAGTGGTCTGAAAAATATGAGGAGCATGAAAAACTGTCAAAAATATGAGGAGCATAAAACAGTGAGAAAAATATGAAGAGCCTGAAATTGTGAAAAATACGAGGAGCATGAAAAGGTCTGAAAAATACAAGGAGCATGAAAAGGTGTGAAACATATGACGAGCATGAAGACGTCTGAAAAATACAAGGAAAATGAAAAGGCCTGAAAAAGAGGAGGAGCATGAAAATGTCTCAAAAATAGGACGAGCATGAAAAGGTCTGAAAAATATGAAGAGCATGAAAAGGAGTCAAAAATATGAGGAGCATCAAAAGGTGTCAAAAATATTAAGAGCATGAAAAGGCCCAAAAATATGAGGAGCATGTAAAGGTGTGAAAAATAAGAGGAGCATGAAACTGTATGAAAAATATGAGGAGCATGAAACGGTGTGAAAAATATGAAGAGAATGGAAAGGTGTGAAAAATATGAGGAGTATGCAAAGGTCTGAAATATATGAGGAGCATGAAAAGGTCTGAAAAATACGAGAGCATTAAAAGGTCTGAAAAATATGAGGAGCATGAGAAGGTCTGAAAAATATGAGGAGCAAGAAAAGGTGTCAAAAATATGAAGAGCATGAAAAGGTGTCAAAATATGAGTAGCAGGTAAAGGTGTGAAAAATAAGAGGAGCATGAATCTGTATGAAAAATATGAGGAACATGAAACGGTGTGAAAAATATGAAAAGCATGAAATGGTCTGAAAAATATGAGGAGCATGAAACAGTCTGAAATATATGAGGTGCATGAAAGGCTGTCAAAAATATGAGGAGCATTAAATGGTGTGGAAAATATGAAGAGCATGAAAAGGTGTGAAAAACACGAAGAGCATGAAAAGTTCTGAAAAATATGAGGAGCATATAAAGGTGTGAAAATATAAGGAGCATGTAACTGTATGAAAAATATGAGGAGCATGAAACGGTGTGAAAAATATGAAGAGCATGAAAAAGTCTCAAAAATACGAGGAGCATGAAAAGGTCTCAAAAATACGAGGATCATGAAAAGGTGTGAAAAATACGAGGAGCATGAAACTATGAAAAATATGAGGAGCATGAAACGGTGTGAAAAATATGAAGAGCATGAAAATGTCTGAAAAATACAAGGAGCATGAAAAAGTCTGAAAAACATGAAGAGTATGAAAAGGTGTCAAAAATATGAGAAGCATGTAAAGGTGTGAAAAACATGAGGAGCATGAATCTATATGAAAAATATGTGGAGCATGAAATGGTGTGAAAAATATGAAGAGCAAGAAAAGGTGTGATAAATATGAGGAGTATGCAAAGGTCTGAAAAATACGAGGAGCATGAAATGGTCTAAAAAACACGAGGAGCATGAAAAGGTCTGAAAAATACGAGAGCTTTAACAGGTCTGAAAAATATGAGGAGCATGAGAAGGTCTGAAAAATACGAGGAGCAGGAAATGGTGTCAAAAATATGAAGAGCATGAAAACGTGTCAAAATATAAGTAGCAGGTAAAGGTGTGAAAAATAAGAGGAGCATGAATCTGTATGAAAAATATGAGGAACATGAAATGGTGTGAAAAATATGAAAAGCATGAAATGGTCTGAAAAATATGAGGAGCATGAAACGGTCTGAAATATATGAGGAGTATGAAAAGCTGTCAAAAATATGAGGAGTATTAAATGGTGTGAAAAAAATGAAGAGCATGAAAGGTGTGAAAAATATGCAGAGCATGAAAAGGTGTGGAAAATATGAAGAGCATGAAAAGGTGTGAAAAACACGAAGAGCATGAAAAGTTCTGAAAAATATGAAGAGCATGAAAAGGTGTGAAAAATACGAGGAGCATGAAAAGGCCTGAAAAACAGGAGGAGCATGAAAAGGTCTGAAAAATAGGAGGAGCATGAAAAGGTCTGAAAAATAGGAGGAGCATGAAAAGGCCTGCAAAATAGGAGGAGCATGAAAAGCTCTGAAAAATACGAGGAGCATGAAAAGGTCTGAAAAATAGGAGAAGCATGAAAAGGTCTGAAAAATACGAGGAGCATGGAAAGGTCTGAAAAATAGGAGGAGCATGAAAAGGTCTTAAAAATACGAGGAGCATGAAACTGTTTGAAAAATATCAGGAGCATGAACGGTGTGAAAAATATGAAGAGCATGAAAATGTCTGAAATATACGAGGAGCATGAAAAGGTCGCAAATATATGAGGAGCATGAAAAGGTGTGAAAAATATGAAGAGTACGAAAAGAAGTTAAAAAAATGAGAAGCATGTAAAGGTGTGAAAAATATGAGGAGCATGAATCTGTAGGAAAAATATGCGGAGCATGAAATGGTGTGAAAAATATGAGGAGCAAGAAACGGTCACAAAAATATGAGGAGCATGAAAAGATCTGAAAAATATGAAGAGCATGCAAAGGTGTGAAATATATGAGGAGCATGAAAAGGTCTCGAAAATATGAGGAGCATGAAACGATCTGAAAAATATGAGGAGCATGAACAGCTGCCAAAAATATGAGGAGCGTGAAACAGTGTGAAAAATACGAAGAGCATGAAAACCTGAGAAAAATATCAAGAGCATGAAAAGGTCTGAAAAATAAGAAGAGCATGAAAAGGTTTGAAATATACGAAGATCATGAAAAGGTGTGAAAAATACGAAGAGCCTGAAAAGGTGTGAAAAACACGAAGAGCATGAAAAGGTGTGAAAAATATGAGGAGCATATAAAGGTGTGAAAATATGAGGAGCATGAAACTGTATGAAAAATATGAGGAGCATGAAACGGTGTGAAAAATATCAAGAGCATGAAAAAGTCTCAAAAATACAAGGAGCATGAAAAGGTCTCAAAAATACGAGGACCATGAAAATGTCTGAAAAATACGAGGAGCATGAAAAGGTCTGAAAAAGACAAGGGGCAGGAAAAGTTCTCAAAAATACGAGGAGCATTAAAAGGTCTCAAAAATACGAGGAGCATGAAACTGTATGAAAAATATGAGGAGCATGAAACGGTGTGAAAAATATGAAGAGCATGAAAATGTCTGAAAAATACAAGGAGCATGAAAAGGTCTGAAAAATATGAAGAGTATGAAAAGGTGTCAAAAATATGAGGAGCATTAAATGGTGTGAAAAAAATGAAGAGCATGAAAAGGTGTGAAAAATAAAAGGAGCATGGAAAGGTGTGAAAAATATGAGGAGCATTAAAAGGTGTGAAAAATATGAGGAACATGAAACGTTCTCAAAAATATTAGGAGCATGAAACGATCTGAAAAATATGAGGAGCATGAAAAGCTGCCAAAAATATGAGGAGCGTGAAACAGTGTGAAAAATACGAAGAGCATGAAAACCTGAGAAAAATATCAAGAGCATGAAAAGGTCTGAAAAATAAGAAGATCATGAAAAGGTGTGAAAAATACGAATATCATGAGAAGGTGTGAAAAACACGAAGAGCATGAAAAGTTGTGAAAAATACAAAGAGCATTAAAACTGTGAAAAATATGAAGAGCATGAAAAGGTGTGAAAAATATGAGGAGCATCAAAAGGTGTGAAAATATGAGGAGCATGAAACTGTATGAAAAATATGAGGAGCATGAAATGGTGTGAAAAATATGAAGAGCATGAAAATGTCTGAAAAATACAAGGAGCATGAAAAGGTCTTAAAAATATGAAGAGTATGAAAAGGTGTCAAAAATATGAGAAGCATGTAAAGGTGTGAGAAATATGAGGAGCATGAATCTGTATGAAAAATAGGCGGAGCATGAAATGGTGTGAAAAATATGAACAGCAAGAAAAGGTGTGATAAATATGAGGAGTATGCAAAGGTCTGAAAAATACGAGGAGCATGAAAAGGTCTGAAAAATACAAGGAGTATGAAATGGTCTAAAAAACACGAGCACATGAAAAGGTCTGAAAAATACGAGAGCATTAAAACATCTGAAAAATATGAGGAGCATGAGAAGGTGTGAAAAATATGAGGAGCATCAAAAGGTCTGAAAAATATGAAGAGCATGAAAAGGTGTGAAACATACGAGGAGCATGAAAAGGTGTGAAAAATACGAGGAGCATGAAAAGGCCTGATATACAGGAGGAGCATGAAAATGTCTGAAAAATATGAGGAGCATGAAAAGGCCTGAAAAATAGGAGGAGCATGAAAGGATCTGAAAAATATGAAGAGCATGCAATGGTGTGAAAAATATGAGGAACATTAAAAGGTGTGAAAAATATGAGGAGCAAGAAATGGTCTCAAAAATATGAGGAGCATGAAACGATCTGAAAAATATGAGGAGCATGAAAAGCTGCCAAAAATATGAGGAGGGTGAAACAGTGTGAAAAATACGAAGAGCATGAAAACCTGAGAAAAATATCAAGAGCATGAAAGGGTCTGAAAAATAAGAAGAGCATGAAAAGGTGTGAAATATATGAAGATCATGAAAAGGTGTGAAAAATACGAAGAGCCTGAAAAGGTGTGAAAAACACGAAGAGCATGAAAAGTTGTGAAAAATACGAAAAGCATGAAAACTGTGAAAAATACGAAGAGCATGAAAAGGTGTGAAAAATATGAGGAGCATATAAAGGTGTGAAAATATGAGGAGCATTAACCTGTATGAAAAATATGAGGAGCATGAAACGGTGTGAAAAATATGAAGAGCATGATAAAGTCTCAAAAATACGAGGAGCATGAAAAGGTCTCAAAAATACGAGGAGCATGAAAATGTCTGAAAAATACGAGGAGCATGAAAAGGTCTGAAAAAGACGAGGGGCAGGAAAAGGTCTCAAAAATACAAGGAGCATGAAAAGGTCTCAAAAATACGAGGATCATGAAAAGGTCTGAAAAATACGAGGAGCATGAAACTGTATGAAAAATATGAGGAGCATGAAACGGTGTGAAAAATATGAAGAGAATGAAAATGTCTGAAAAACACAGGCAGCATGAAAAGGTCTGAAAAATATGAAGAGTATGAAAAGGTGTCAAAAATATGAGAAGCATGTAAAGGTGTGAAAAATATGAGGAGCATGATCTGTATGAAAAATAGGCGGAGCATGAAATGGTGTGAAATATAAAGAGCAAGAAAAGGTGTGATAAATATGAGGAGTATGCAAAGGTCTGAAAAATACGAGGAACATGAAATGGTCTAAAAAACACGAGGAGCGTGAAAAGGTCTGAAAAATACGAGAGCATTAAAAGGTCTGAAAAATATGAGGAGCATGAGAAGGTCGGAAAAATATGAGGAGTATGAAAAGGTGTCAAAAATATGAAGAGCATGAAAAGGTGTCAAAATATGAGTAGCAGGTAAAGGTGTGAAAAATAAGAGGAGCATGAATCTCTATGAAAAATATGAGGAACATGAAACGGTGTGAAAAATATAAAAAGCATGAAATGGTCTGAAAAATATGAGGAGCATGAAACGGTCTGAAATATATCAGGAGCATGAAAAGCTGTCAAAAATATGAGGAGCATTAAATGGTGTGAAAAAAATGAAGAGCATGAAAGGTGTGAAAAATATGCAGAGCATGAAAAGGTGTGGAAAATATGAAGAGCATGTAAAGGTGTGAAAAACACGAAGAGCATGAAAAGTTCTGAAACATACGAAGAGCATGAAAAGGTGTGAAAAATATGAGGAGCATGAAAAGGTGTGAAAAATATGCAGAGCATGAAAAGGTGTGGAAAATATGAAGAGCATGTAAAGGTGTGAAAAACACGAAGAGCATGAAAAGTTCTGAAACATATGAAGAGCATGAAAAGGTGTGAAAAATATGAGGAGCAAGAAAAGGTGTGAAAAATACGAAGAGCATGAAAAAGTCTCAAAAAAAACGAGGAGCATGAAAAGGTCTCAAAAATACGAGGAGCATGAAAATATCTGAAAAATACGAGGAGCATGAAAAGGTCTTGAAAAAACGAGGGTCAGGAAAAGGTATCAAAAATACGAGGAGCATGAAAAGGTCTCAAAAATACGAGGAGCATGAAAAGGTCTGAAAAATACGAGGAACATGAAAAGGTCAAAAAGATGAAGAGCATGAAAAGGTGTCAAAATATGAGTAGCGGTAAAGGTCTGAAAAATACGAGGAGCATGAAACTGTATGAAAAATATGAGGAGCATGAAACGGTGTGAAAAATATGAAAAGCAGGAAATGGTCTGAAAACTATGAGGAGCATGAAAAGGTCTGAAAAATATGAAGAGTATGCAAAGCTGTCAAAAATATGAGGAGCATTAAATGGTGTGAAAATAATGAAGAGCATGAAAAGGTGTGAAAAATATGCAGAGCATGAAAAGGTGTGGAAAATATGAAGAGCATGAAAAGGTGTGAAAAACTCGAAGAGCATGAAAAGTTCTGAAAAATATCAAGAGCATGAAAAGGTGTGAAAAATACGAGGAGCATGAAAAGGTGTGAAAAATACGAGGAGCATGAAAACGTCTGAAAAATAGGAGGAGCATGAAAAGGCCTGCAAAATAAGAGGAGCATGAAAAGCTCTGAAAAATATGAGGAGCATGAAAAGGTCTGAAAATAGGAGGAGCATGAAAAGGTCTGAAAAATACGAGGAGCATGGAAAGGTCTGAAAAATAGGAGGAGCATGAAATGGTCTGAAAAATAAAAGGAGCATGGAAAGGTGTCAACAATATGAGGAGCTTGAAAAGGTGTCAAAAATATGAAGAGCATGAAAAGGGGTCAAAAATTTGAATAGAATGTAAAGGAGTGAAAAATAAGAGGAGCATGAATCAGTATGAAAAATATGAGGAGCATGAAACGGTGTGAAAAATAGAACAGCATGAAAAATTGTGAAAACTATGAGGAGCATGAAACGGCCTGAAAAATATGAGGAGCATGAAACGGTCTGAAAAATATGAGGAGCATGAAATGGTCTGAAAAATATGAGGAGCATGAAAAACTGTCAAAAACATGAGGACCATAAAACAGTGAGAAAAATATGAAGAGGCTGAAAAGTGTGAAAAATACGAGGAGTATGAAAAGGTCTGAAAAATACGAGGAGCATGAAAAGGTGTGAAACATACGACGAGCATGAAGAGGTCTGAAAAATGTAAGGAGCATGAAAAGGTCTGAAAAATACGAGGAGCATGAAATGGTCTTTAAAATACGAGGAGCATGAAAAGGTCTGAAAAATATGAAGAGCATAAAAAGGAGTCAAAAATATGAGGAGCATCAAAAGGTGTCAAAAAAATATGAAGAGCATGAAAAGGTCCCAAGAATATGAGGAGCATGAAAAGGTCTGAAAAATATGAAGAGTATGAAAAGGAGTCAAAAATATGAGAAGCATGTAAAGGTGTGAAGAATATGAGGAGCATGAATCTGTATGAAAAATATGCGGAGCATGAAATGATGTGAAAAATATGAAGAGCATGAAAAAGTGTCAAAAACATGAGTAGCATGTAAAGGTGTCAAAAATATGAAGAGCATTAAAAGGTGTCAAAAATATGAGGAGCATTAAAAGGTGTCAACAATATGAGGAGCATGAAACGGTCTCAAAAATATGAGGAGCATGAAAGGATCTGAAAAATATGAAGAGCATGCAAAGGTGTGAAAAATATGAGGAGCATGAAACGGTTTCAAAAATATGAGGAGCATGAAACGATCTGAAAAATATGAGGAGCATGAAAAGCTGCCAAAAATATGAGGAGGGTGAAACAGTGTGAAAAATATGAAGTGCATGAAAACCTGAGAAAAATATCAAGAGCATGAAAAAGTCTGAAAAATAAGAAGAGCATGAAAAGGTGTGAAAAATACGAAGATCATGAAAAGGTGTGAAAAATACGAAGAGACTGAAAAGGTGTGAAAAACACGAAGAGCATGAAAAGTTTTGAAAAATTGGAAGAGCATGAAAACTGTGAAAAATACGAAGAGCATGAAAAGGTGTGAAAAATATGAGGAGCATGAAAAGGTGTGAAAATATGAGGAGCATGAAACTGTATGAAAAATATGAGGAGCAAGAAATGGTCCCAAAAATATGAGGAGCATGAAACGATCTGAAAAATATGAGGAGCATGAAAAGCTGCCAAAAATATGAGGAGGGTGAAACAGTGTGAAAAATACGAAGAGCATGAAAACCTGAGAAAAATATCAAGAGCATGAAAGGGTCTGAAAAATAAGAAGAGCATGAAAAGGTGTGAAATATATGAAGATCATGAAAAGGTGTGAAAAATACGAAGAGCCTGAAAAGGTGTGAAAAACACGAAGAGCATGAAAAGTTGTGAAAAATACGAAGAGCATGAAAACTGTGAAAAATACGAAGAGCATGAAAAGGTGTGAAAAATATGAGGAGCATATAAAGGTGTGAAAATATGAGGAGCATTAACCTGTATGAAAAATATGAGGAGCATGAAACGGTGTGAAAAATATGAAGAGCATGATAAAGTCTCAAAAATACGAGGAGCATGAAAAGGTCTCAAAAATATGAGGAGCATGAAAATGTCTGAAAAATACGAGGAGCATGAAAAGGTCTGAAAAAGACGAGGGGCAGGAAAAGGTCTCAAAAATACAAGGAGCATGAAAAGGTCTCAAAAATACGAGGATCATGAAAAGGTCTGAAAAATACGAGGAGCATGAAACTGTATGAAAAATATGAGGAGCATGAAACGGTGTGAAAAATATGAAGAGAATGAAAATGTCTGAAAAACACAGGCAGCATGAAAAGGTCTGAAAAATATGAAGAGTATGAAAAGGTGTCAAAAATATGAGAAGCATGTAAAGGTGTGAAAAATATGAGGAGCATGATCTGTATGAAAAATAGGCGGAGCATGAAATGGTGTGAAATATAAAGAGCAAGAAAAGGTGTGATAAATATGAGGAGTATGCAAAGGTCTGAAAAATACGAGGAACATGAAATGGTCTAAAAAACACGAGGAGCGTGAAAAGGTCTGAAAAATACGAGAGCATTAAAAGGTCTGAAAAATATGAGGAGCATGAGAAGGTCGGAAAAATATGAGGAGTATGAAAAGGTGTCAAAAATATGAAGAGCATGAAAAGGTGTCAAAATATGAGTAGCAGGTAAAGGTGTGAAAAATAAGAGGAGCATGAATCTCTATGAAAAATATGAGGAACATGAAACGGTGTGAAAAATATAAAAAGCATGAAATGGTCTGAAAAATATGAGGAGCATGAAACGGTCTGAAATATATCAGGAGCATGAAAAGCTGTCAAAAATATGAGGAGCATTAAATGGTGTGAAAAAAATGAAGAGCATGAAAGGTGTGAAAAATATGCAGAGCATGAAAAGGTGTGGAAAATATGAAGAGCATGTAAAGGTGTGAAAAACACGAAGAGCATGAAAAGTTCTGAAACATACGAAGAGCATGAAAAGGTGTGAAAAATATGAGGAGCATGAAAAGGTGTGAAAAATATGCAGAGCATGAAAAGGTGTGGAAAATATGAAGAGCATGTAAAGGTGTGAAAAACACGAAGAGCATGAAAAGTTCTGAAACATATGAAGAGCATGAAAAGGTGTGAAAAATATGAGGTGCATGAAAAGGTGAGAAAAATACGAAGAGCATGAAAAAGTCTCAAAAAAAACGAGGAGCATGAAAAGGTCTCAAAAATACGAGGGGCATGAAAATATCTGAAAAATACGAGGAGCATGAAAAGGTCTTGAAAAAACGAGGGTCAGGAAAAGGTATCAAAAATACGAGGAGCATGAAAAGGTCTCAAAAATACGAGGAGCATGAAAAGGTCTGAAAAATACGAGGAACATGAAAAGGTCAAAAAGATGAAGAGCATGAAAAGGTGTCAAAATATGAGTAGCGGTAAAGGTCTGAAAAATACGAGGAGCATGAAACTGTATGAAAAATATGAGGAGCATGAAACGGTGTGAAAAATATGAAAAGCAGGAAATGGTCTGAAAACTATGAGGAGCATGAAAAGGTCTGAAAAATATGAAGAGTATGCAAAGCTGTCAAAAATATGAGGAGCATTAAATGGTGTGAAAATAATGAAGAGCATGAAAAGGTGTGAAAAATATGCAGAGCATGAAAAGGTGTGGAAAATATGAAGAGCATGAAAAGGTGTGAAAAACTCGAAGAGCATGAAAAGTTCTGAAAAATATCAAGAGCATGAAAAGGTGTGAAAAATACGAGGAGCATGAAAAGGTGTGAAAAATACGAGGAGCATGAAAACGTCTGAAAAATAGGAGGAGCATGAAAAGGCCTGCAAAATAAGAGGAGCATGAAAAGCTCTGAAAAATATGAGGAGCATGAAAAGGTCTGAAAATAGGAGGAGCATGAAAAGGTCTGAAAAATACGAGGAGCATGGAAAGGTCTGAAAAATAGGAGGAGCATGAAATGGTCTGAAAAATAAAAGGAGCATGGAAAGGTGTCAAAAATATGAGGAGCTTGAAAAGGTGTCAAAAATATGAAGAGCATGAAAAGGGGTCAAAAATTTGAATAGAATGTAAAGGAGTGAAAAATAAGAGGAGCATGAATCAGTATGAAAAATATGAGGAGCATGAAACGGTGTGAAAAATAGAACAGCATGAAAAGTTGTGAAAACTATGAGGAGCATGAAACGGCCTGAAAAATATGAGGAGCATGAAACGGTCTGAAAAATATGAGGAGCATGAAATGGTCTGAAAAATATGAGGAGCATGAAAAACTGTCAAAAACATGAGGACCATAAAACAGTGAGAAAAATATGAAGAGGCTGAAAAGTGTGAAAAATACGAGGAGTATGAAAAGGTCTGAAAAATACGAGGAGCATGAAAAGGTGTGAAACATACGACGAGCATGAAGAGGTCTGAAAAATGTAAGGAGCATGAAAAGGTCTGAAAAATACGAGGAGCATGAAATGGTCTTTAAAATACGAGGAGCATGAAAAGGTCTGAAAAATATGAAGAGCATAAAAAGGAGTCAAAAATATGAGGAGCATCAAAAGGTGTCAAAAAAATATGAAGAGCATGAAAAGGTCCCAAGAATATGAGGAGCATGAAAAGGTCTGAAAAATATGAAGAGTATGAAAAGGAGTCAAAAATATGAGAAGCATGTAAAGGTGTGAAGAATATGAGGAGCATGAATCTGTATGAAAAATATGCGGAGCATGAAATGATGTGAAAAATATGAAGAGCATGAAAAAGTGTCAAAAACATGAGTAGCATGTAAAGGTGTCAAAAATATGAAGAGCATTAAAAGGTGTCAAAAATATGAGGAGCATTAAAAGGTGTCAACAATATGAGGAGCATGAAACGGTCTCAAAAATATGAGGAGCATGAAAGGATCTGAAAAATATGAAGAGATGCAAAGGTGTGAAAAATATGAGGAGCATGAAACGGTTTCAAAAATATGAGGAGCATGAAACGATCTGAAAAATATGAGGAGCATGAAAAGCTGCCAAAAATATGAGGAGGGTGAAACAGTGTGAAAAATATGAAGTGCATGAAAACCTGAGAAAAATATCAAGAGCATGAAAATGTCTGAAAAATAAGAAGAGCAAGAAAAGGTGTGAAAAATACGAAGGTCATGAAAAGGTGTGAAAAATACGAAGAGACTGAAAAGGTGTGAAAAACACGAAGAGCATGAAAAGTTTTGAAAAATTGGAAGAGCATGAAAACTGTGAAAAATACGAAGAGCATGAAAAGGTGTGAAAAATATGAGGAGCATGAAAAGGTGTGAAAATATGAGGAGCATGAAACTGTATGAAAAATATGAGGAGCAAGAAATGGTCTCAAAAATATGAGGAGCATGAAACGATCTGAAAAATATGAGGAGCATGAAAAGCTGCCAAAAATATGAGGAGGGTGAAACAGTGTGAAAAATACGAAGAGCATGAAAAGGTGTGAAAAATATGAGGAGCATGAAAAGGTGTGAAAATATGAGGAGCATGAAACTGTATGAAAAATATGAGGAGCATGAAACGGTGTGAAAAATATGAAGAGCATGAAAAAGTCTCAAAAATATGAGGAGCATAAAAAGGTCTCAAAAATACGAGGAGCATGTAAATGTCTGAAAAATACGAGGAGCATGAAAAGGTCTGAAAAAAACGAGGGGCAGGAAAAGGTCTCAAAAATATGAGGAACATGAAAAGGTCTCAAAAATACGAGGAGCATGAAAAGGTCTGAAAATTACGAGGAGCATGAAACTGTATGAAAAATATGAGGAGCATGAAACGGTGTGAAAAATATGAAGAGCATGAAAATATCTGAAAAATACAAGGAGCATGAAATGGTCTGAAAAAAATGAAGAGTATGAAAAGTTGTCAAAAATATGAGAAGCATGTAAAGGTGTGAAAAATATGAGGAGCATGAATCTGTATGAAAAATATGCGGAGCATGAAATGGTGTGAAAAATATGAAGAGCAAGAAAAGGTGTGATAAATATGAGGTGTATGCAAAGGTTTGAAAAATACAAGGAGCATGAAAAGGTCTGAAAAATACAAGGAGTATGAAATGGTCTAAAAAACACGAAGAGCATGAAAAGGTCTGAAAAATACGAGAGCATTAAAAGGTCTGAAAAATATGAGGAGCATGAGAATGTGTGAAAAATACGAGGAGCATGAAAAGGTGTCAAAAATATGAAGAGCATGAAAAGGTGTCAAAATATGAGTAGCAGGTAAAGGTGTGAAAAACAAGAGGAGCATGAATCTGTATGAAAAATATGAGGAACATGAAACGGTGTGAAAAATATGAAAAGCATGAAATGGTCTGAAAAATATGAGGAGCATGAAATGCTCTGAAATATATGAGGAGCATGAAAAGCTGTCAAAAATATGAAGAGCATTAAATGGTTTGAAAAAATGAAGAGCATGAAAGGTGTGAAAAATATGCAGAGCATGAAAAGGTGTGGAAAATATGAAGAGCATGAAAAGGTGTGAAAAACACGAAGAGCATGAAAAGTCCTGAAAAATATGAAGAGCATGAAAAGCTATGAAAACTACGAGGAGCATGAAAAGATGTGAAAAATTCGAGGAGCATGAAAAGGCCTGAAAAACAGGAGGAGCATGAAAATGTCTGAAAAATAGGAGGAGCATGAAAAGATCTGAAAAATAGGAGGAGCATGAAAAGGCCTGCAAATTAGGAGGAGCATGAAAAGCTCTGAAAAATACGAGGAGCACGAAAATGTCTGAAATATACGAGGAGCATGAAAAGTTCCCAAGAATATGAGGAGCATGAAAAGGTCTGAAAAATATGAAGAGTATGAAAAGGAGTCAAAAATATGAGAAGCATGTAAAGGTGTGAAAAATATGAGGAGCATGAATCTGTATGAGAAATATGCGGAGCAAGAAATGGTGTGAAAAATATGAAGAGCATGAAAAAGTGTCAAAAATATGAGTAGCACGTAAAGGTGTCAAAAACATGAAGAGCATGAAAAGGTGTCAAAAATATGAGGAGCATAAAAAGGTGTGAAAAATATGAGGAGCATGAAACGGTCCCAAAAATATGAGGAGCATGAAACGATCTGAAAAATATGAAGAACATGCAAAGGTGTGAAAAATATGAGGAGCATTAAAAGGTGTGAAAAATATGAGGAGCATGAAACGGTCTCAAAAATATGAGGAGCATGAAACGATCTGAAAAATATGAGGAGCATGAAAAGCTGCCAAAAATATGAGGAGGGTGAAACAGTGTGAAAAATACCAAGAGCATGAAAACCTGAGAAAAATATCAAGAGCATGAAAAGGTCTGAAAAATAAGAAGAGCATGAAAAGGTGTGAAAAATACAAAGATCATGAAAAGGTGTGAAAAATACGAAGAGCCTGAAAAGGTGTGAAAAACATGAAGAGCATGAAAAGTTGTGAAAAATACGAAGAGCATGAAAACTGTGAAAAATACGAAGAGCATGAAAAGGTGTGAAAAATATGAGGAGCATATAAAGGTGTGAACATATGAGGAGCATGAAACTGTATGAAAAATATGAGGAGCATGAAATGGTCTGAAAAATACTAGGAGCATGAAAAGGTCTGAAAAATATGAAGAGCATGAAAAGGAGTCAAAAATATGAGGAGCATCAAAAGGTGTCAAAAATATTAAGAGCATGAAAAGGTCTCAAAAAAATGAGGAGCATGTAAAGGTGTGAAAAATATGAGGAGCATGAAACGGTGTGAAAAATATGAAGAGCATGAAAAGGTGTGAAAAATATGAGGAGTATGCAAAGGTCTGAAAAATACGAGCAGCATATAAAAGTCTGAAATATACGAGAGCATTGAAAGGTCTGAAAAATATGAGGAGCATGAGAAGGCCTGAAAAATACGAGGAGCATGAAAATGTCTGAAAAATACGAGAGCATTAAAAGGTCTGAAAAATATGAGGAGCATGAGAAGGCCTGAAAAATACGAGGAGCATGAAAAGGTGTCAAAAATATGAAGAGCATGAAAACGTGTCAAAATATGAGTAGCATATAAAGGTGTGAAAAATAAGAGGAGTATGAATCTGTATGAAAATTATGAGGAACATGGAACGGTGTGAAAAATATGAAAAGCATGAAATGGTCTGAAAAATATGAGGAGCATGAAATGGTCTGAAATATATGAGGTGCATGAAAAGCTGTCAAAAATATGAGGAGAATTAAATGGTGTGAAAAAAAGGAAGAGCATGAAAAAGTGTGAAAAATATGCAGAGCATGAAAAGGTGTGGAAAATATGAAGAGCAAGAAAAGGTTTGATAAATATGAGGAGTATGCAAAGGTCTGAAAAACACGAGGAGCATGAAAAGGTCTGAAAAATACAAGGAGTATGAAATGGTCTAAAAAACACGAGGAGCATGAAAAGGTCTGAAAAATACCAGAGCATAAAAAAGGTGTGAAAATATGAGGAGCATGAAACTGTATGAAAATTATGAGGAGCATGAAACGGTCTGGAAAATATGAGGAGCATGAAATGGTGTGAAAAATATGAAGAGAATGAAATGGTGTGAAAAATATGAGGAGCATGAAACGGTTATGAAAAAATACGAGGAGCATGAAAAGGTTTGAAAAATACCAGGAGCATGACAAGGTGTGAAAAATACGAGGAGCATGAAAAGGTCTGAAAAATAAGAAGAGCATGAAAAGGTGTCAAAATTATGAGGAGCATCAAAAGGTGTGATTATTATGAAGAGCATGAAAAGGTGTCAAAACTATGTGGAGCATGTAAGGTGTGAAAAATATGAGGAGCATGAAACGGTCTGGAAAATATGAGGAACATGAAATGGTTTGAAAAATATGAAGAGCTACAAAAGGTGTAAAAAATATGAGGGGCAATAAATGGTGTGAGAAATATGAGGAGCATGAAACGGTATTAAATTATGAGGAGCATGAAAAGGCCAGAAACATACGAGGAGGATGAAAAGGTCTGAAAAATATGAGGAGCATGAAAAGGTCTGAAAAATAAAAGCCGCATAAAAAGGTGTCAAAATATATGAAGGACATGAAAAGGGGTCAAAAATATGAATAGAATGTAAAGGTGTGAAAAATAAGAGGAGCATGAATCAGTATGAAAAATATGAGGAGCATGAAATGGTGTGAAAAATATGAAGAGCATGAAAAGCTGTCAAAAATATGAGGAGCATAAAAAGATATGAAAAATATGAAGAGCATGAAAAGGTGTCAAAAATATGAGGAGGATGAAAAGGTGTGAAAAATATGAGGAGCATGAAAAGGTGTGAAAAAAACGAGCAGCATGAAAAGGTCTGAAAAATACGAGGAGATTGAAAAGGTCTGAAAAATAGGTACAGTTTGAAAAGGTGTTAAAAATATGAGCAGCATGAAAAGGTGTGAAAAAAATGAAGAACATGAAAAGGTGTCAAAAACATGAGGATCATGTAAAGGTGTGAAAAATATGAGGAGCATGAATCTGTATGAAAAATATGAGGAGCATGAAACGGTGTGAAAAATATGAGGAGCATGAAAAGTGTGAAATATATGAGGAGCATGAAAAGCTGAGAAAAATAAGAGGAGCATGAAACGGTCTGAAAAAATATGAGGAGCATGAAACGGTCTGAAAAAATATGAGGAGCATGAAACGGTCTGAAAAATATGAAGAGCATGACAAGGTGTCAAAAATATGAGCAGCATGAAACAGTGTGAAAAATATGAAGATCATGAAAAGGTGTGAAAAAGACGAAGAGCATGAAAAGGTGTGAAAAATACGAGGAGTATCAAAAGGTCTAAATGGGTAGCATGAAAAAGTATGAAAAATACGAGGAGCATGAAAAACTCTGAAAAATATGAGGAGTTTGGAAATGTCTGAAAAATACGAGGAGCATGAAAAGGTGTGAAAAACACGAAGTGGATGAATAGGTGTGAAAAATATCAAGAGCATGAAAAGGTCTGAAAAATATGAAGAGCTTGAAAAGTTGTGAAAAATTCGAGGAGCATGAAAAGGTCTGGAAAATATGTAGAGCATGAAGAGATGTGAAAAATATGCAGAGATTGAAACGGTATGAAAAATATGAGGCGCATGAAACTGTATGAAAAATATGAGGAGCATGAAACGGTGTGAAAAATATGAAGAGCATGAAAAGTTTTGAAAATATTAGGAGCATGAAAAGGTGTGAAAAATATGAGGAGCATGAAACGGTCTGAAAAATATGAGGAGCATGAAACGGTCTGAAATATATGAGGAGCATGAAACGGTCTGAAAAATATGAGGAGCATGAAAAGGTGTCAAACATATAAGGAGCAGGAAACGGTGTGAAATTATGAAGAGCATGAAACGGTGTGAAACATATGAAGAGCTTATTAGGCGTAAAAAATATGAGGGGCGTGAAAAGGTGTGAAAAATATGAGGGCATGAAACGGTATGGAAAATATAAGGAGCTAGAAACGGTGTGAAAAATATTAAGAGCATGAAAAGTTGTGAAAAATACGAAGGGCGTAAAAAGGAGGGAAAAATATGAGGAGCATGAAAAGGTGTCTAAATTATGAGGAGCCTGAAATTGTCTGAAAAATATGTGAGCATGAAAAAGAGTCAAAAATACGAGGAGCCTGAAAAGGTGTGAAAAATACGAGGAGCATGAAAAGGTGTGAAAAAAACGAGCAGCATGAAAAGGTCTGAAAAAGACCAGGAGCATGAAAAGGTCTGAAAAATACGAGGAGCATGAAAAGGTCGGAAAAATATGTAGAGCATGAAAAGGTGTCAAAAATATGAGCACCATGAAAGGGTGTGAAAAATATGAAGAGCAAGAAAAGGTGTCAAAAACATGAGGATCATGTAAAGGTGTGAAAAATATGAGGAGCATGAATCTGTATGAAAAATATGAGGAGCATGAAACGGTGTGAAAAATATGAGGAGCATGAAAAGTGTGAAATATATGAGGAGCATGAAAAGCTGAGAAAAATAAGAGGAGCATGAAACGGTCTGAAAAAATATGAGGAGATTGAAACGGTCTGACATATATGAGGAGCTTGAAACGGTCTGAAAAATATGAGGAGCATGAAAAGGTGTCAAAAACATGAGCAGCATGAAACAGTGTGAAAAATATGAAGATCAAGAAAAGGTGTGAAAAATACGAAGAGCATGAAAAGGTGAGAAAAATACGAAGCGCATGAAAAGGTGTGAAAAATACGAGGAGCATGAAAAGGTCTGAAAAATATGAGGAGCATGAAAAGGTCTGAAAAATACGAGGAGCATGAAACTGTATGAAAAATATGAGGAGCATGAAACGGTGTGAAAAATATGAGAATAATGAAAATGAATCAAACACATGTTTGTTCAGCGAGGTCAGGACTCTTGCCTAGTTGCAAGGGACAACTCGGTATTCTCCTCTAGGCTTGGCAGGGCAATTGGTACGCCTCTCCAGCTGAGGCGGGAGAACAAGGGTCCCTTTCCACGTGCCACAGGAATCCTGGGACTCCTATCAAGTTTCACGAGGAGTCAGGCATCGTCTCCTTTGGAGGCACTGATCTCTGCGTACCTCTGGAGTTTTCAAATGATGTGAGGCCTCCGGTCGCGGTGAGGTCGGGAACTAGGTCTTTCTTTGGGTTCTCCACAGGGGATTCAGACATCCTTTTGTCTTGGGAGTTGCAAGACGACCCTGCATTCAAGTCACTGCAGGGATATCCGGCCTTATTTCGAGTCAGGGCTTCGCGGTGACCATTCCACTTGAGGCTGTAAACTCAGGGTCAATCTCACATACCTAGAGCTGAGAGAAGCCGCCTCTTGAGGTACTTGTGGTAAGGTGGTATTCCTCTGGAGTAGAAGCCAGGGACTAACCTCTCATCTCGAGTTGATTTTTTGTCCACGAAGCACTTTCGTGTTGCTACAGTGACCTCAGGATCTCTCTAGCCTTGAAACAGTGTTCTTGGGGTTTCTCTGGAGTGCCATCAAGGAAATGAAGGCTCCGTTCATGTGCGATGTGCTACAAGGAATTGCTCTGCACGCAGTGCAGGGGAATCGGGCCTCATCTCGCGGCGAGGGGGAAGTCTCATGGTTTTTCTCGAGTTGCGGCGGGAACCTGGGGTATATTCTCGAGTTACGACGGGGATGGCCCTTCCACACACGTGTTGGTTCAGCGACGACAAGACTCCTGCCTAGTTGCGAGGGACAACTCGGGATTCTCCTCGAGGCTTGGCAGGGCAATTTTGACGCCTCTCCAGTGAGGCCGGAGACCAAGGGGCCCTTTCCACGTGCCACAGGAATCCTAGGACTCCCTTCAAGTTTCACGAGGAGTCAGGCATCGTCTCCTTTGGAGGCACTGATCTCCGCGTACCTCTGGAGTTTTCAAAGGATGTGATGCCTCCGGTTGCGATGAGGTGGGGAACTAGGTCTTTCTCTGTGGTCTCCACAGGGGATTCAGACATCCTTTCGTCTTGGGAGATGCAAGACGAGCCTGCATTCAAGTCACTGCAGGGATATCCAGCTTTATTTCGAGTCAGGGCATCGCGGTGTCCATTCCACTTGAGGCCGCAAACTCAGGGTCGCTCTCACATACCTAGAGCTGAGAGAAGCCTCCTCTTGAGGTGCTTGTGGTAAGGTGGTATTCCTCTGGAGTCGAAGCCAGGGACTAACCTCTCATCTCGAGTTGATTTTTGGTCCACGGAGCTCTTTCGTGTTGCTGCAGTGACCTCAGGATCCCTCCTGCCTTGGAACAGTGTTCTTGGGGTTTCTCTGGAGTGCCATCAAGGAAATCAAAACTCCTTTCATGTGTGATGTGCAACACGGAATTGCTCTGCACGCAGTGCAGGGGAATCGGGCCTCATCTCGCGGCGAGGGGGAAGTCTCATGGTTTTTCTCGAGTTGCGGCGGGAACCTGGGGTATATTCTCGAGTTACGATGGGGATGGCCCTTCCACACACGTGTTGGTTCAGCGACGACAGGACTCCTGCCTAGTTGCGAGGGACAACTCGGGATTCTCCTCGAGGTTTGGCAGGGCAATTGGGACGCCTCTCCAGCTGAGGCGGGAGACCAAGGGTCCCTTTCCAAGTGCCACAGGAATCCTGGGACTCCTATCAAGTTTCAAGAGGAGTCAGGCATCGACTCCTTTGGAGGCACTGATCTCCGCGTACCTCTGGAATTTTCAAGGGATGTGAGGCCTCCGGTCGCGATGAGTTGGGGAAATAGGTCTTTCTCTGTGGTCTTCACAGGGGATTCAGACATCCTTTCGTCTTGATAGATTCAAGACGAGCCTGCATTCAAGTCACTGCAGGGATATCCGGCCTTATTTCGAGTCAGGGCATCGCGGTGTCCATTCCACTTGAGGCCGCAAACTCAGCGTCCCTCTCACATACCTAGAGCTGAGAGAAGCCTCCTCTTGAGGTGCTTGTAGTAAGGTGGTATTCCTCTGGAGTCGAAGCCAGGGACTAACCTCTCATCTCGAGTTGAATTTTGGTCCACGGAACTCTTTTGTGTTGCTACAGTGACCTCAGGATCCCTCTAGCCTTGAAACAGTGTTCTTTGGGTTTCTCTGGAGTGCCATCAAGGAAATCAAGGCTCCTTTCATGTGTGATGTGCAACACGGCATTGCTCTGCACACAGTGCAGGGGAATCGGGCCTCATCTCGCGGCGAGGGGGCAGTCTCATGGTTTTTCTCGAGTTGCGGTGGGAAACTGGGGTATATTCTCGAGTTAAGACGGGGATGGCCCTTCCACACACGTGTTTGTTCAGCGACGTCAGGACTCCTGCCTACTTGCGAGGGACAACTCGGGATTCTCCTCGAGGCTTGTCAGGGCAATTGGGACGCCTCTCCAGCTGAGGCAGGAGACCAAGGGTCCTTTCCACGAGCCACAGGAATCCTGGGACTCCTATCAAGTTTCAAGAGGAGTCAGGCATCGTCTCCTTTGGAGGCACTGATCTCCGCGTACCTCTGGAGTTTTCACAGGATGTGAGGCCTCCGGTCGCGATGAGGTGGGGAACTAGGTCTTTCTCTGTGGTCTCCACAGGGGATTCAGACATCCTTTCGTCTTGGGAGATGCAAGACGAGCCTGCATTCAAGTCACTGCAGGGATATCCGGCCTTATTTCGAGTCAGGGCATCGCAGTGTCCATTCCATTTGAGACCGCAGACTCAGGGTCCCTCTCACATACCTAGAGCTGAGAGAAGCCTCCTCTTGAGGTGCTTGTGGTAAGGCGGTATTCCTCTGGAGTCGAAGCCAGGGACTAACCTCTCATCTTGGGTTCATTTTTGGTCCACAGAGCTCTTTCTTGTTGCTACAGTGACCTCAGGATCCCTCCCGCCTTGAAACAGTGTACTTGGGGTTTCTCTGGAGTGCCATCAAGGAAATCAAGGCTCCTTTCATGTGTGATGTGCAACACGGAATTGTTCTGCACACAGTGCAGGGGAATGGGGCTTCATCTCGCGGCGAGGGGGAAGTCTCATGGTTTTTCTAGAGTTGCGGCGGGAACCTGGGGTATATTCTCGAGTTACGCCGTGGATGGCCCTTCCACACACGTGTTTGTTCAGCGACGTCAGGACTCCTGGCTAGTTGCGAGGGACAACTCGGGATTCTCCTCGAGGCTTGGCAGGGCAATTGGGACGCCTCTCCAGCTGAGGCGGGAGACCAAGCGTCCCTTTCCACGTGCCACAGGAATCCTGGGACTCCTATCAAGTTTCACGAGGAGACAGGCATCGTCTCCTTTGGAGGCACTGTTCTCCGCGTACCTCTGGAGTTTTCAAAGGATGTGAGGCCTCCGATCGAGATGAGGTGGTTAACTAGATCTTTCTCTGCAGTCTCCACAGGGGATTCAGACATCCTTTCGTCTTGGGAGATGCAAGACGAGCCTGCATTCTAGTCACTGCAGGGATATCCGGCCTTATTTCGAGTCAGGGCATCGCGTTGTCATTGCACTTGAGGCCGCAAACTCAGGGTCACTCTCACGTACCTAGAGCTGAGAGAAGCCTCCTCTTGAGGTGCTTGTGGTAAGGTGGTATTCCTCTGGAGTCGAAGCCAGGGACTAACCTTTCATGTGGAGTTAATTTTTGGTCCACGGAGCTCTTTCGTGTTGCTACAGTGACCTCAGGATCCCTCCTGCCTTGGAACAGTGTTCTTGGGGTTTCTCTGGAGTACCATCAAGAAAATCAAGGCTCCGTTCATGTGTGATGTGCAACACGGAATTGCTCTGCACGCAGTGCAGGGGAATCGGGCCTCATCTCGTGGCGAGGGGGAAGTCTCATGGTTTTTCTCGAGTTGCGGCGGGAACCTGGGGTATATTCTCGAGTTAAGACGGGGATGGCCCTTCCACACACGTGTTTGTTCAGCGACGTCAGGACTCCAGCCTAGTTGCAAGGGACAACTCGGGATTCTCCTCGAGGCTTGGCAGGGCAATTGGGACGCCTCTCCAGCTGAGGCGGGAGACCAAGGGTCCCTTTCCACGTGCCACAGGAATCCTGGGACTCCTATCAAGTTTCACGAGGATTGAGGCATCGTCTCCTTTGGCGGCACTGATCTCCGCGTACCTCTGGAATTTTCAAAGGATATGAGGCCTCCGGTCGCGATGAGGTGGGGAACTAGGTCTTTCTCTGTGGTCTCCACAGGGGATTCAGACATCCTTTTGTCGTGGGAGATGCAAGACGAGCCTGCATTCAAATCACTGCTGGGATATCCGACCTTATTGCGAGTCAGGGCATCGCGGTGTCCATTCCACTTGAGGGCGCAAACTCAGGGTCCCTCTCACATACCTAGAGCTGAGAGAAGCCTCCTCCTGAGGTGCTTGTGGTAAGGTGGTATTCCTCTGGAGTCGAAGCCAGGGACTAACCTCTCATCTTGAGTTGATTTTTGCTCCACGGAAATCTTTCGTGTTGCTACAGTGACCTCAGGATCCCTCTAGCCTTGAAACAGTGTTCTTGGGGTTTCTCTGGAGTGCCATCAAGGAAATCAAGGCTCCTTTCATGTGTGATGTGCAACACGGCATTGTTCTGCACGCAGTGCAGGGGAATCGGGCCTCATCTCGCGGCGAGGGGGAAGTCTCATGGTTTTTCTCTAGTTGCGGCGGGAACCTGGGGTATATTCTCGAGTTACGACGGGGATGGCCCTTCCACACACGTGTTTGTTCAGCCACGTCAGGACTCCTGCCTAGTTGCGAGGGACAACTCGGGATTCTCCTCGAGGCTTGGCAGGGCAATTGGGACGCCTCTCCAGCTGAGGCGGGAGACCAAGGGTCCCTTTCCACGTTCCACAGGAATCCTGAGACTCCTATCAAGATTCACGAGGAGTCAGGCATCGTCTCCTTTGGAGGCACTGATCTCCGCGTACCTCTGGAGTTTTGAAACGATGTTAGGCCTCCGGCCGCGATGAGGTGGGGAACTAGGTCTTTCTCTGTGGTCTCCACAGGGGATTCAGACATCCTTTCATCTTGGGAGATGCAAGACGAGCCTGCATTCAAGCCACTGCAGGGATATCCGGCCGTATTTTGAGTCAGGGCATCGCGGTGTCCATTCCAATTGAGGCCGCAAACTTAGGGTCCCTCTCACATACCTAGAGCTGAGAGAAGCCTCCTCTTGAGGTGCTTGTGGTAAGGTCGTATTCATCTGGAGTTGAAGCCAGGGACGAACCTCTCATCTCGAGTTGATTTTTGGTCCACGGAGCTCTTTCATGTTGCTACAGTTACCTCAGGATCCCTCTAGCCTTGAAACCGTGTTATTTGGGTTTCTCTGGAGTGCCATCAAGGAAATCAAGTCTCCTTTCATGTGTTATGTGCAACACGGAATTGCTCTGCACGCAGTGCAGGGGAATCGGGCCTCATCTCGCGGCGAGGGGGAAGTCTCATGGTTTCTCTCGAGTTGCGGTGGGAACCTGGGGTATATTCTCGAGTTACGACGGGGATGGCCCTTCCACACACGTGTTTGTTCAGCGACATCAGGACTCCTGCCTAGTTGCAAGGGGCAACTCGGGATTCTCTTCGAGGATTGGCAAGGCAATTGGGACGCCTCTCCAGCTGAGGCGGGAGACCAAGGGTCCCTATCCACGTGCCACAGGAATCCTGGGACTCCTATCAAGTATCACGAGGAGTCAGGCATCGTCTCCTTTTGAGGCATTGATCTCCGCATACCTCTGGAGTTTCCAAAGATGTGAGGCCTCCGGTCGCGATGAGGTGGGGAACTAGGTCTTTCTCTGTGGTCTCCACAGGGGATTCAGACATCCTTAGGTCTTCAGAGATGCAAGACGAGCCTGCATTCAAGCCACTGCAGGGATGTCCGGCCTTATTTCGAGTCAGGTCATCGCGGTGTCCATTCCACTTGAGGCCGCAAACTTAGGGTCCCTCTCACATACCTAGAGCTGAGACAAGCCTCCTCTTGACGTGCTTGTGGTAAGGTGGTATTCCTCTGGAGTTGAAGCCAGGGACTAACCTCTCATTTCGAGTTGATTTTTTGTCCACGGTGCTCTTTCATGTTGCTACAGTGACCTCAGGATACCTCTAGGCTTGAAACAGTGTTCTTGGGGTTTCTCTGGAGTGCCATCAAGGAAATCAAGGCTCCTTTCATGTTTGATGTGCAACACGGAATTTCTCTGAACCCAGTGCACGGGAATCGGGCCTCATGTTGCGGCGAGGGGGAAGTCTCATGGTTTTTCTCGAGTTGCGGCAGGAACCTGGGATATATTCTTGAGGTTCAACAGGAATGGCCCTTCCACACACGTGTTTGTTCAGCGACGTCAGGACTCCTGCCTAGTTGCGAGGGACAACTCGGGATTCTCCTCGAGGCTTGGCAGGGCAATTGGGACGCCTCTCCAACTGAGGCGGGAGACCAAGGGTCCGTTTCCACGTGCCACAGAATCATGGATTTCTTACCAAGTTTCATGAAAAGTGTGATAAATAAACGGAGCATGAAAATGTCTTAAAAATACGAGGAGCATGAAAAGGTTTGAAAAATAAGAAGAGCCCGAAAATGTGTGAAAAATACGACGAGCCTGCAAATGTGTGAAAACTACGAGGGGCATTAAAAGTTGTGAAAAATACGTGAATCATGAAAAAGCATGAAAAATACGAGGAGCATGAAAAGGTGTGAAAAATGCAAGGAGCATGAAAAGGTGTGAAATATACGAGGAGTATGAAAAGGTGTGAAAAATACGAGGAGCATGAAAAGGTGTGAAAAATATGAAGAGCATGAAAAGGCCTGAAAAATAGGTGTGGCAAAAAAAGTCTGAAAAATAGGAGGAGCATGAAAAGGTCTGAAAAATATGAAGAGACAAAAAAGGTCTCAAAAACATGAAGAGCACGAAAAGGTGTGAAAAATATGAAGATCATGAAAAGGTGTGAAAAATACAAGGAGCATGTAAAGCCTGAAAAATACGAAGAGCCTGAAAAGGTGTGAAAAATATGCGGAGCATGAAAAGATCTGAAAAATTCGAGGAGCATGAAAAGGTGTGAAAAACACGAGGAGGATGAAAAGTTGTGAAAAATACCAGGAACATGAAAATGCCTGATACATACGAGGAGCATGAAAATGTCTGAAAAATACGAAGAGCACGAAAAGGTCTGAAAAATACGAGGAGCATGACAAGTTTTGTAAAATATGCAGACCATGAAAAGGTCTGAAAAATACGAAGAGCATGAAAAGGTGTGAAAAATACAAGGAGCATGAAAAGGTCTGAAAAATACGAGGAGCATGAAAAGGTCTGAAAAATACAGGGAGCATGAAATGGTATGAAAAATACGAGGAGCACGAAACGGTCTGAAAAATACGAGGAACACGAAACAGTGTGAATAATACGAAGAGCATGAAAAGGTGTGAAAAATATTAGGAGCATGAAAAGGTCTGAAAAGTAGGAAGTGCATAAAAAGGTGTGAAAAAAGGAGGAGCATGAAAAGTTCTTAAAAATACGAAGAGAACGAAAAGGTGTGAAGAATACGAGGAGCATGAATGGGTGTGAAAAATATGAGGAGCATGAAAAGGTGTGAAAAATACCAGGAGCATGAAAACGTGTGAAAAATACGAGGAGCATGAAAAGGTGTCAAAAATACGATGAGCATGAAAAGGTCTCAAAAATAGGAGGAGCATAAAAGGTCTAAAAAATACGAGGAGCATGAAAAGCTGTGAAAAATACAAGGAGCATGAAAAGGCCTGAAAAATAGGAGGAGCATGAAAAGGTCTGAAAAATTCGAGGAGCATGAAAAGTTGTTAAAACTACGAGCATGAAAACGAGTAAAAATTACGAGGAGCAAGAAAAGGTGTGAAAAATACGAGGAGCAAGAAAAGGTGTGAAAAATACGAAGAGCACGAAAAGGTGTGAAAAATATGAAGAGCATGAAAAGGTCTGGAAAATATGAGGAGCACGAAAAGGTCTGAAAAATATGAAGAGAACGAAAAGGTCTGGAAAATATGAGGACCATGAAACGGTGTGAAAAATACAAGGAGGACGAAAAGGTGTGAAAAATACGAGAAGCATGAAAACATGTGAAAAATACGAGGAGCATGAAAAGGTGTGAAAAATACGAGGAATATGAACAGGCATGAAAATTACGAGGAGCATGAAAAGGCGTGAAGAAAACGAGGAGCATGAAAATGTGTGAAAAATACGAGGAGCATGAAAAGGTCTGAAAAATATGAGGAGCACGAAAAGTTTTAAAAAACACAAGAAGCATGAAAAGGTCTGAGAAATAAGAGGAGCATGAAAAGGGCTGAAAAACACGAGGAGCATGAAAACGTCTGAGAAATATGAGGAGTATGAAGAAGTCTGAAAAACACGATGAGCATGAAAATGTCTGAAATATATGAAGAACACAAAAAGGTCTGAAAGATATGAAAAATACGAAAAGCTGTGAATAGTACAAGGAGCATGAAAAGGTCTGGAAATAGGAGCATGAAAAGGTATGAAAAATGCGAGGAGCATGAAAAGGTGTGAAAAATGCGAGGAGCAAGTAAAGGTCTGAGAAATAAGAGGCGCATAAAAAGGTCTGAAAAATATGCGGAGCATGAAAAGGTGTAAAAAAAACGAGAAAAATGAAAAGGTCTGAAAAATATGAGGAGCATGAAAAGGTCTGAAAAATATGAGGAGCTAGAAAAATTTTGAAAAATATGAAGAGCCTGAAAACGTGTGAATAATATGAAGAGCATGAAAAGGTGTAAAAAACACGAGGAACATGAAAAGTTGTGAAAAATACGAGGAGCATGAAGAGGTGTGAAAAATACGAGGAGGATGAAAAGGTGTGAAAAATACGAGGAGCATAAAAAGACCTGAAAAATACGAGGAGCATGAAAACGTGTGAAAAATATGAAGAGCCTGAAAAGGTGTGAAAAATATGAAGAACAAGAAAATGTCTGAAAAATATGAAGAGCACGAAAATGTGAGAAAAATAGGAGGAGCACGAAAGGGTGTGAAAAATATAAGGAGCATGAAAAGGTGTGAAAAATACGAGGAGCATGAAAAGGTCTGAAAAATATGAAGAGCATGAAAAGGTCTGAAAAACATGAAGAGCCTGAAAAGTGTGAAAAATATGAAGAGCATGAAAAGGTCTGAAAAAGATGAACAGCATGAAAAGGTGTGAAAAATATGAAGAGCATGAAAAGGTCTGAAAAACATGAAGAGCCTGAAAAGTGTGAAAAATATGAAGAGCATGAAAAGGTCTGAAAAAGATGAACAGCATGAAAAGGTGTGAAAAATATGAAGAGCATGAAAAGGTCTGCAAAATATGAGGACCACGAAACGGTGTGAAAAATACAAGGAGGACGAAACGGTGTGAAAAATACGAGAAGCATGAAAACATGTGAAAAATACGAGGAGCATGAAAAGGTGTGAAAAATACGAGGAACATGAACAGGCGTGAATATTACGAGGAGCATGAAAAGGCGTGAAAAAATCGAGGAGCAAGAAAAGGTCTGAGAAATAAGAGGAGCATAAAAAGGGCTGAAAAATACGCGGAGCATGAAAAGGTGTAAAAAACACGAGAAGCATGAAAAGGTCTGAAAAATATGAGGAGCATGAAAAGGTCTGAAAAATATGAGGAGCTATAAAAATTTTGAAAAATATGAAGAGCCTGAAAAGGTGTGCATAATATGAAGAGCATGAAAAGGTGTAAAAAACACGAGGAACATGAAAAGTTGTGAAAAATACGAGGAGCATGAAGAGGTGTGAATAATACGAGGAGCATGAAAAGGTGTGAAAAATACGAGGAGCATGAAATGGTCTGAAAAATATGAGGAGCATGAAAAGTTCTGAAAAATACGAAGGGCCTGAAAAGGTGTGAAAAATATGAAGAGCACGAAAAATCTGAAATATATGAGAACCATGAAAAGGTGTGAAAAATACAAGGATCACGAAAAGGTGTGAAAAATATGAAGAGCCCGAAAACGTGTGAAAAATAGGAGGAACACAAAAAGGTGTGAAAAATACGCGGAGCATGAGAAGGTGTGCACAACACAAGAAGCATGAAAAGGTTGAAAAATATGAGGAGCATGAAAAGATATGAAAAATACGAAGAGCACGAAAGGTGTGAAAAATAGGAGGAGCACAAAACCTTGTGAGAAACAAGAGGAGCATGAAAAGGTGTGAAAAATACAAAGACCATGAAAAGATGTGAAGAATACGAGGAGCATGAAAAGGTCTGAAAAATACGAAGAGCATTAAAAGGTTTGAAAAATATGAAGAGCAGGAAAAGGTCTGAAAAATATGAGGACCACGAAAAGGTGTGAAAAATACGAGGATCATGAAAAGTTGTGAAAAACACGAAGAGCATGAAAAGATGCGAAAAATACGAAGAGCATGAAAAGGTCTGAAAAATATGAAGAGCATGAAAAGTTCTGAAAAATATGAAGAGCATGAGAAGTTGTGAAACGTACGAGGAGCATGAAAAGGTCTAAAAATTCGAGGAGCATCAAAATGTCTGAAAAATACGAAGAGCACGAAAAGCTGTGAAAAATACGAGGAGCATGAAAAGGTGTGAAAAATACGAAGAGCACGAAAAGGTGTGAAAAATATGAAGAGCATGAAAAGGTCTGAAAAATTTGAGGACCACAAAAGGTGTGAAAAGTACAAGGATCACGAAAAGGTGTGAAAAATACGAAGAGCCCGAAAACGTGAGAAAAATTGGAGAAGCATGAAAAGGTGTGAAAAATACGAGGAGCATGAAAAGGTGTGAAAAATACGAGGAGCATGAAAAGGTGTCAAAAATACGAGGAGCATGAAAAGGTGTGAAAAATACGAGGAGCATGAAAAGGTCTGAAAAATATGAAGAGCATGAAAAGGTCTGAAAAACATGAAGAGCCTGAAAAGTGTGAAAAATATGAAGAGCATGAAAAGGTCTGAAAAATATGAGGACCACGAAATGGTGTGAAAAATACAAGGAGGACGAAAAGGTGTGAAAAATACGAGAAGCATGAAAACATGTGAAAAATACGAGGAGCATGAAAAGGCGTGAAAAATTCGAGGAGCAAGAAAAGGTCTGAGAAATAAGAGGAGCATAAAAAGGTCTGAAAAATACGCGGAGCAAGAAAATGTGTAAAAAACACGAGAAGCATGAAAAGGTCTGAAAAATATGAGGAGCATGAAAAGGTCTTAAAAATATGAGGAGCTAGAAAAATTTTGAAAAATATGAAGAGCCTGAAAAGGTGTGAATAATATGAAGAGCATGAAAAGGTGTAAAAAACACGAGGAACAAGAAAAGTTGTGAAAAATACGAGGAGCATGTAGAGGTGTGAAAAATAAGAGGAGCATGAAAAGGTGTGAAAAATATGAGGCCATGAAATGGTCTGAACAATATGAGAAACATGAAAAGGTCTGAAAAATACGAAGGGCCTGAAAAGGTGTGAAAAATACAAGGATCATGAAAAGGTGTGAAAAATACGAAGAGCCCGAAAACGTGTGAAAAATAGGAGGAACACAAAAAGGTGTGAAAAATACGCGGAGCATGAAAAGGTGTGCACAACACAAGAAGCATGAAAAGGGAGAAAAATATGAGGAGCATGAAAAGATCTGAAAAATACGAAGAGCCCGAAAGGTGTGAAAAATAGGAGGAGCACGAAACCTTGTGAGAAACTCGAGGAGCATGAAAAGGTGTGAAAAATACGAAGAGCATTAAAAGGTTTGAAAAATATGAAGAGCATGAAAAGGTCTTACACAGACTAGGAGCATGATAAGGTAAGAAAAATAAGAGGAACATGAAAAGGATTGAAAAACACAAGGAGCATGAAAAGGCGTGAAAAATATGAGAAGTATGAAAAGGTGTGAAAAATAGGAGGAGCATGAAAAGGTGTGAAAATTACGAAGAGCACGAAAAGGTGTGAAAAATATGAAGAGCACGAAAAGGTCTGAAAAATATGAGGACCACGAAAAGGTGTGAAAAATACAGGGATCACGAAAAGGTGTGAAAAATACGTGGAGCAAGAAAAGTGTGAAAAACACGAGAAGCCGAAAAGGTGTGAAAAATATGAGGAGCATGTAAAGATGTGAAAAATACGAGGAGCATGAAAAGTTGTGAAAAATACGAAGAGCATGATAAGGTGTGAAAAATACGAAGAGCATGAAAAGGTCTGAAAAATATGAAGAGCATGAAAAGGTCTGAAAAACACGAGGAGCATGAATAGGTCTAAAAAATTCGAGGAGCATTAAAAGGTCTGAAAAATACATGGAGCAGGAAAAGGTATGAAAAATACAAGTAGCATGAAAAGGTGTGAAAAATACGAGGAGCATAAAAAAGTGTTAAAAATACGAGGAGCATGAAACGTTGTGAAAAATACGAGGATCATGAAAAGGTTTGAAAAATACGAAGAGCAGGAAAAGGTGTGCACTAATCGAAGAGCAGGAAAAGGTGTGAAAAATACGAGGAGCATGAAAAGGTGTGAAAAATATGAAGAGATTGAAAAGGACTGAAAAATACGAGGAGCGTGAAAATGTCTGAAAAATATGAGGAGCATGAAAAGTTGTGAAAAATTCGAGGAGCAGGAAAAGGTGGAAAAATACGAGGAGTGCGAAACGGTGTCAAAAATACGAAGAGCGTAAAAAGATGTGAAAAATATGAAGAGCGTGAAAAGGTCTGAAAAACACGAGGAGCGTGAAAAGGACTGAAAAATACGAGGAACATGAAAAGGTCTGAATAATACGAGGAGCACGAAAAGGTGTGAAAAATATGAGGAGCAGGAAAAGGTGTGAAAAATACAAGGAGCAGGAAAAGGTGTCAAAAATACGAGGAGCAGGAAGAGGTGTGAAAAATACGAGGAGCAGGAAAAATTGTGAAAAATTCAAGGAGGAGGAAAACGTGTGAAAAATATGAACATCATGAAATGGTGTTAAAAATACGAGGAGCATGAAAAGTCTGAAATATACGAGGAGCATGATAAGGTGTAAAAAATAGGAGGATCAGGAAAAGGTGTGAAAAATACGAGGACATAAAAAGGTGTGAAAAATTCGAAGAGCAGGAAAAGGTGTGAAAAATACGAGGAGCATGAAAAGGTGTGAAAAATTCGAAAAGTTGGAAAATGTGTGAAAAATACGAGGAGCATGAAAAGACGTGAAAAATTCGAAGAGCAAGAAAACGTGTGAAGAATACGAGGAGCATGAAAAGGTGTCAAAAATTCGAAGAGCAGGAAAAGGGTTGAAAAATATATCAGCATGAAAAGGTGTGAAAAATATGAAGAGCGTGAAAAGGACTGAAAAATACGAGGAACGTGAAAATGTCTGAAAAATATGAGGAGCATGAAAAGTTGTGAAAAATTCGAGGAGCAGGAAAAGGTGTGAAAAATACGAGGAGTGCGAAACGGTGTCAAAAATACGAAGAGCGTAAAAAGATGTGAAAAATATGAAGAGCGTGAAAAGGTCTGAAAAACACGAGGAGCATGAAAGGGTCTGAAAAATACGAGGAACATGAAAAGGTCTGAATAATACGAGGAGCATGAAAAGGTGTGAAAAATACGAAGAGCAGGAAAAGGTGCGAAAAATACGAGGAGCATGAAAAGGTGTGAAAAATTCGAGGAACATGAAAAGGTCTGAAAAATACGAGGAGCATGAAAAGGTCTTAAAAATACGAGGAGCATGAAAAGGTGTGAAAAATTCAAAGAGCAGAAAAGGTGTGAAAAATATGAACTGCATGAAAAGGTGTGATAAACATGAAGAGCGTGAAAAGGTCTGAAAAATACAGGAGTGTGAAAAGGTCTGAAAAATATGAGGAACATGAAAAGTTCTGAATAATACGAGGAGCATGAAAAGTGTGAAAAATTCGAAGACCAGGAAAAGGTGCGAAAAATACGAGGAGCATGAAAAGGTGTGAAAAAATCGAAGAGCAGGAAAAGGTGTGAAAAATATGAACTGCATGAAAACGTGTGAAAAATTCTAAGAGCAGGAAAAGGTGTGAAAAATAGGAGGAGCATGAAAAGTTTAGAAAAATATGAAGAGCAAGAAGAGGTGTGAAACATATGAAGAGCACGAAAAGGTCTGAAAAATACGAAGAGCACGAAAAGGTTTGAAAAATACGAGGAGCAGAAAAGGCGTGAAAAATACAAGGAGCATGAAAAGGCATGAAAAATACGAGGAGCATGAAAAGGTGTGAAAAATACAAGGAGCATGAAAAGGCATGAAAAATATGAGAAGCAGAAAAGGCGTGAAAAATACAAGGAGCATGAAAAGGCATGAAAAATATGAGGAGCATGAAAAGGTCTGAAAAATATGAGGAGCTAGAAAAATTTTGAAAAATATGAAGAGCCTGAAAAGGTGTGAATAATACGAAGAGCATGAAAAGGTGTAAAAAACACAAGGAACAAGAAAAGTTGTGAAAAATACGAGGAGCATGAAGAGGTGTGAAAAATACGAGGAGCATGAAAAGGTGTGAAAAATATGAGGCCATGAAATGGTCTGAACAATATGAGGAGAATGAAAAGGTCTGAAAAATACGAAGGGCCTGAAAAGGTGTGAAAAATATGAAGAGCACGAAAAGGTCTGAAATATATGAGAACCATGAAAAGGGGTGAAAAATACAAGGATCATGAAAAGGTGTGAAAAATACGAGGAGCATGAAAAGGTCTGAAAAATATGACGAGCATGAAAAGGTCTGAAAAACATGAAGAGCCTGAAAAGTGTGAAAAATATGAAGAGCATGAAAAGGTCTGAAAAATATGAACAGCACGAAAAGGTGTGAAAAATATGAAGAGCATGAAAAGGTCTGAAAAATATGAGGACCACGAAACGGTGCGAAAAATACAAGGAGGACGAAAAGGTGTGAAAAATACGAGAAGCATGAAAACATGTGAAAAATACGAGGAGCATGAAAAGGTGTGAAAAATACGAGGAACATGAACAGGCGTGAATATTACGAGGAGCATGAAAAGGCGTGAAAAATTCGAGGAGCAAGAAAAGGTCTGAGAAATAAGAGGAGCATAAAAAGGTCTGAAAAATACGCGGAGCAAGAAAAGGTGTAAAAAACACGAGAAGCATGAAAAAGTCTGAAAAATATGAGGAGCATGAAAAGGTCTGAAAAATATGAGGAGCTAGAAAAATTTTGAAAAATATGAAGAGCCTGAAAAGGTGTGAATAATACGAAGAGCATGAAAAGGTGTAAAAAACACGAGGAACAAGAAAAGTTGTGAAAAATACGAGGAGCATGAAGAGGTGTGAAAAATACGAGGAGCATGAAAATGTGTGAAAAATATGAGGCCATGAAATGCTCTGAACAATATGAGGAGCATGAAAAGGTCTGAAAAATATGAAGGGCCTGAAAAGGTGTGAAAAATATGAAGAGCACGAAAAGGTCTGAAATATATGAGAACCATGAAAAGGTGTGAAAAATACGAGGAGCATGAAAAGGTCTGAAAAATATGAACAGCACGAAAAGGTGTGAAAAATATGAAGAGCATGAAAAGGTCTGAAAAATATGAGGACCACGAAATGGTGTGAAAAATACAAGGAGGACGAAAAGGTGTGAAAAATACGAGAAGCATGAAAACATGTGAAAAATACGAGGAGCATGAAAAGGCGTGAAAAATTCGAGGAGCAAGAAAAGGTCTGAGAAATAAGAGGAGCATAAAAAGGTCTGAAAAATACGCGGAGCAAGAAAAGGTGTAAAAAACACGAGAAGCATGAAAAGGTCTGAAAAATATGAGGAGCATGAAAAGGTCTGAATAATATGAGGAGCTAGAAAAATTTTGAAAAATATGAAGAGCCTGAAAAGGTGTGAATAATATGAAGACCATGAAAAGGTGTAAAAAACACGAGGAACAAGAAAAGTTGTGAAAAATACGAGGAGCATGAAGAGGTGTGAAAAATACGAGGAGCATGAAAAGGTGTGAAAAATATGAGGCCATGAAATGGTCTGAACAATATGAGGAGCATGAAAAGGTCTGAAAAATACGAAGGGCCTGAAAAGGTGTGAAAAATATGAAGAGCACGAAAAGGTCTGAAATATATGAGAACCATGAAAAGGTGTGAAAAATACAAGGATCATGAAAAGGTGTGAAATATACGAAGAGCCCGAAAACGTGTGAAAAATAGGAGGAACACAAAAAGGTGTGAAAAATACGCGGAGCATGAAAAGGTGTGCACAACACAAGAAGCATGAAAAGGGAGAAAAATATGAGGAGCATGAAAAGATCTGAAAAATACGAAGAGCCCGAAAGGTGTGAAAAATAGGAGGAGCACGAAACCTTGTGAGAAACTCGAGTAGCATGAAAAGGTGTGAAAAATACGAAGAGCATTAAAAGGTTTGAAAAATATGAAGAGCATGAAAAGGTCTTACACAAACTAGGAGCATGAAAAGGTAAGAAAAATAAGAGGAACATGAAAAGGATTGAAAAACACAAGGAGCATGAAAAGGCGTGAAAAATATGAGAAGCATGAAAAGGTGTGAAAAATAGGAGGAGCATGAAAAGGTGTGAAAATTACGAAGAGCACGAAAAGGTGTGAAAAATATGAAGAGCACGAAAAGGTCTGAAAAATATGAGGACCACGAAAAGGTGTGAAAAATACAGGGATCACGAAAAGGTGTGAAAAATACGTGGAGCATGAAAAGTGTGAAAAACACGAGAAGCCGAAAAGGTGTGAAAAATACGAGGAGCATGTAAAGATGTGAAAAATACGAGGAGCATGAAAAGTTGTGAAAAATACGAAGAGCATGAAAAGGTGTGAAAAATACGAAGAGCATGAAAAGGTCTGAAAAATATGAAGAGCATGAAAAGGTCTGAAAAACACGAGGAGCATGAATAGGTCTAAAAAATTCGAGGAGCATTAAAAGGTCTGAAAAATACGTGGAGCATGAAAACGTCTGAAAAATTCGAGGAGCATTAAAAGGTCTGAAAAATACGTGGAGCATGAAAACGTCTGAAAAATACGAAGAGCACGAAAAGGTGTGAAAAATACGAGGAGCATGAAAATGTGTGAAAAACACGAAGAGCATGAAAATGTCTGAAAATACAAGGAGCATGAAAAGTTGTGAAAAATACGAGGAGCATGAAAAGGTCTGAAAAATATGAAGAGCATGAAAAGGTCTGAAAAATATGAAGAGCATGAAAAGGTGTGAAAAATACGAGGAGCATGAAACGGTGTTAAAAATACGAAGATCTCGAAAACGTGTGAAAATATGAGGAGCATCAATATGTCTGAAAAATACGAAGAGCAAGAAAAGGTGTAAAAAATACGAGGAGCATGAAAAGGTGTGAAAAATACGAGGAGCAAGAAAAGGTGTGAAAAATACGAAGACACGAAAAGGTGTGAAAAATATAAAGAGCACGAAAAGGTCTGAAAAATATGAGGACCACGAAAAGGTGTGAAAAATACAAGGAGCATGAAAAGGTGTGAAAAATACGAGGAGCATGAAAACGAGTGAAAAATAAGAGGATCATGAAAAGGTGTGAAAAATGCGAAGAGAAGGAAAATGTGTGAAAAATACGAGGAGCATTAAAAAGTGTTAAAAATACAAAGGGCAGGAAAAGATGTGAAAAGTACGAGGAGCAGGAAAAGGTGTGAAAGTTACGAGGAGCATGAAAAGGTGACAAAAATACGAAGAGCGTGAAAAGGTGTGAAAAATATGAAGAGCGTGAAAAGGTCTGAAATGTACGAGTAGCATGAAAAGGTGTGAAAAATACGAGGAGCATAAAAAAGTGTTAAAAATACGAGGAGCATGAAACATTGTGAAAAATACGAGGATCATGAAAAGGTTTGAAAAATACGAAGAGCAGGAAATGGTGTGCAGTAATCGAAGAGCAGGAAAAGGTGTGAAAAATACGAGTATCATGAAAAGGTGTGAAAAATACGAGGAGCATAAAAAAGTGTTAAAAATACGAGGAGCATGAAATTTTGTGAAAAATACGAGGATCATGAAAAGGTTTGAAAAATACGAAGAGCAGGAAAAGGTGTGCACTAATCGAAGAGCAGGAAAATGTGTGAAAAATACGAGGAGCATGAAAAGGTGTGAAAAATATGAAGAGCGTGAAAAGGACTGAAAAATACGAGGAGCGTGAAAATGTCTGAAAAATATAAGGAGCATGAAAAGTTGTGAAAAATTCGAGGAGCAGGAAAAGGTGTGGAAAATACGAGGAGTGTGAAACGGTGTCAAAAATACGAAGAGCGTAAAAAGATGTGAAAAATATGAAGAGCGTGAAAAGCTCTGAAAAACACGAGGAGCGTGAAAAGGTCTGAAAAATACGAGGAACATGAAAAGGTCTGAATAATACGAGGAGCATGAAAAGGTGTGAAAAATTCGAGGAACATGAAAAGGTCTGATAAATACGAGGAGCATGAAAAGGTCTTAAAAATACGAGGAGCATGAAAAGGTGTGAAAAATTCAAAGAGCAGAAAAGGTGTGAAAAATATTAACTGCATGAAAAGGTGTGATAAACATGAAGAGCGTGAAAAGGTCTGAAAAATACAGGAGTGTGAAAAGGTCTGAAAAATATGAGGAACATGAAAAGGTCTGAATAATACGAGGAGCATGAAAAGTGTGAAAAATTCGAAGACCAGGAAAAGGTGCGAAAAATACGAGGAGCATGAAAAGGTGTGAAAAAATCGAAGAGCAGGAAAAGGTGTGAAAAATATGAACTGCATGAAAACGTGTGAAAAATTCTAAGAGCAGGAAAAGGTGTGAAAAATAGGAGGAGCATGAAAAGTTTAGAAAAATATGAAGAGCAAGAAGAGGTGTGAAACATATGAAGAGCACGAAAAGGTCTGAAAAATACGAAGAGCACGAAAAGGTTTGAAAAATACGAGGAGCAGAAAAGGCGTGAAAAATACGAGGAGCATGAAAAGGCATGAAAAATACGAGGAGCATGAAAAGGTGTGAAAAATATGAGGAGCATGAAAAGGCTTGAAAAACACGAGGAACATTAAAAGGCATCAAAAATACGAGGAGCATGACAAGGTAGGAAAAATACGAGGAGCATGAAAAGGTGTGAAAAACACAAGGAGCAGAATAGGTGTGAAAAACACGAGGAGCATGAAAAGGTGTGAAAAATACAAGGAACAGAAAAGGTGTGAAAAATACGAGGAGTGTGAAAAGATGTCAAAAATACGAAGAGGGTGAAATGGTGTGAAAAATATGAAGAGTGTGAAAAGTTCTTAAAATACAAAGAGCATGTAAAGGTCGGAAATATAGGAGGAGCATGAAAAGGTCTGAAAAATACGAGGAGCATGATAAGGTGTGAAAAGTACGAAGAGCAGGCAAAGGTGTGAAAAATACGAGGACCATGAAATGGTGTCAAAAATACGAAGAGCGTGAAAAGGTGTGAGAAATATGGACAGGATGAAAAGGTGTGAAAAATACGAGGAGCATGTCAAGGTGTGAAAAATCCGAGGAGCATGACAAGGTGTGAAAGATCCGAGGAGCATCATATGGTCTGAAAAATACGAGGAGCAGGAGAAGGTGTGAAAAATAAGAGGAAGAGGAAAAGGTGTGAAAAATTCAAAGAGCAGGAAAAGGTGTGAAAAACACGAGGAGCAGGAGAAGGTGTGAAATACGCGAAGAGCATGACAAGCTGTGAAAAATCCGAGGAGCATGACAAGGTGTGAAAAATATGAGGAGCATGAAAAGGTGTGAAAAATACGAGGAGCATGATAAGGTGTGAAAAATACGAAGAGCAGGAAAGGTGTGAAAAATGCGAGGAACATGAAAAAGTGTGAAAAATACAAAGGGCAGGAAAAGGTGTGAAAAATACAAGGAGCAGGAAAAGGTGTCAAAAATACGAGGAGCAGGAAAAGGTGTGAAAAATACGAGCAGCAGGAAGAGGTGTGAAAAATACGAGGAGCAGGAAAAAATGTGAAAAATTCAAAGAGCAGGAAAACGTGTGAAAAATATGAACATCATGAAATGGTGTTAAAAATACGAGGAGCATGAAAAGGTCTGAAATATACGAGGAGCATGATAAGGTGTAAAAAATACGAGGATCAGGAAAAGGTGTGAAAAATACGAGGAACATAAAAAGGTGTGAAAAATTCGAAGAGCAGGAAAAGGTGTGAATAATACGAGGAGCATGGAAAGGTGTGAAAAATTCGAAAAGTAGGAAAATGTGTGAAAAATACGAGGAGCATGAAAAGACGTGAAAAATTCGAAGAGCAAGAAAACGTGTGAAGAATACGAGGAGCATGAAAAGGTGTCAAAAATTCGAAGAGCAGGAAAAGGTGTGAAAACTATATCAGCATGAAAAGGTCTGAAAAATATGAAGGTCGTGAAATGGTCTGAAAAATACGAGGAGCATGAAAAGGTCTGAAAAATACGAGGAGCGTGAAAAGGTCTGAAAAATATGAGGAGCATGAAAAGGTTTGAAAAATACGTGGAGCAGGAAAAGGTGTGAAAAATACAGGGAGCAGGAAAAGGTGTCAAAAATACGAGGAGCAGGAAAAGGTGTGAAAAATACGAGCAGCAGGAAGAGGTGTGAAAAATACGAGGAGCAGGAAAAAATGTGAAAAATTCAAAGAGCAGGAAAACGTGTGAAAAATATGAACATCATGATATGGTGTATAAAATACGAGGAGCATGAAAAGGTTTGAAAAATACGTGGAGCATGACAAGGTGTGAAAAATACGAGGAGCATGAAAAGGTGTGAGAAATTCGAAGAGCAGGAAAAGGTGTGAAAAATTCGAAGAGCAGGAAAAGGTGTGAAAAATACGAGGAGCATGAAAAGGTGTAAAAAACTCGAAGAGCAGGAAAATGTGTGAAAAATACAAGGAGCATGAAAAGGTGTGAAAAATTCGAAGAGCAGGAAAAGGTTTGAAAAATTTAAACAGCATGAAAAGGTATGAAAAATATGAAGGTTGTGAAATGGTCTGAAAAATACGAGGAGCATGAAAAGGTCTGAAAAATACGAGGAGCGTGAAAAGGTCTGAAAAATACGAGGAATATGAACAGGTTTGAAAAATACGTGGAGCATGAAAAGGTGTGAAAAATACGAGGAGCATTACAAGCTGTGAAAAATACATGGAGTACTAAAAGGTGTGAAAAATATGAAGAGCATGTAAAGGAGTGAAATATTCGAAGAGCAGGAAAAGGTGTGAAATGTTCGAAGAGCATGACAAGCTAAGAAAAATCCGAGGAGCATGACAAGCTGTGAAAAATATGAGGAGCATGAAAAGGTCTGAAAAATACGAGGATCATGATAAGGTGTGAAAAATACGAAGAGCAGTAAAAGGTGTGAAAAAAAGAGGAACATGAAAAAGTGTGAAAAATACAAAGGGCATGAAAAGGTGTGAAAAATACGAGGAGCAGGAAAAGTTGTGAAAATTACGAGGAGCAGGAAAATATGTGAATAATATGAAGAGCGTGAAAAGGTGTTAAAAATACTACGAGCATGAAAAGGTGTGAAAAATACGAGGAGCCTGAAAAGGTGTGAAAAATTCAAAGAGCAGAAAAATGTGTGAAAAATATGAACAGAATGAAAAGTTGTGAAATATTAGAAGATCAGGAAAAGGTGTGAAATATTCGAAGAGCATGACAAGGTGTGAAAAATACGAGGAGCATAAAAAGGTGTGAAAAATTCGAAGAGCAGGAAAAGGTGTGAAAAATACAAGCAGCATGAAAAGGTGTGAAAAATATGAAGAGCATGTAAAGGTCGGAAAAATACAAGGAGGATGAAAAGGTCTGAAAAATACGAAGAGCTTGAAAAGGTGTTAAAAATACAAGGAGCAGGAAAAGGTGTGAAAAATACGAGGAGCATGAAAAGGTATGAAAAATGCGAAGAGCATGAAAAGGTCTGAAAAATGCAAGGAGTAGGAAAAGGTGTGAAAAATACGAGAAGCAGGAAAACGTGTGAAAAAGTCAAAGAGCAGGAAAAGGTGTGAAAAATATGAACAGCAGGAAAAGGTCTGAAAATTATGAAGGGCGTGAACAGGTCTGAAAAATACGAGGCGCATGAAAAAGTGTGAAAAATACGAGGAGCATGAAAAGTTGTGAAAAATACGAGAAGCATGAAAAGGTGTGAAAAATACGAGGATCATGAAAAGGTGTGAAACATTTGAAGAGCAGCAAAAGGTGTGAAAAATACGAGGAGCATGAAAAGGTGTGAAAAACTCGAAGAGCTGGAAAATGTTTGAAAAATACGAGGAGCATGACGGTCTGAAAAAAACGAGGAGCATGATAAGGGGTGAAAACTACGAGGAGCATGAAAAGGTCTGAAAAATACAAGCAGCATGAAATGGTCTGAAAAATAGTAGGAGCATGACAAGGTGGGAATAACATGACCAGCATGTAAAGGTGTGAAAAATATGAAGGGCGTGAAAAGGTTTGAAAAATACGAGGAGCATGAAAAGATCTTTAAAATATGAGTAGCAGGAAAAGGTGTGAAAAATACGAGGAGCATGAAAACGTGTGAAAATACGAAGAGCATGAAAAGGTGTGAAAAACACGAGGAGCATGACAAGGTGTGAAAAATTGGAAGAGCAGGAAAAGGTGTCAAAAATATGAGCAGCATGAAAAGGTGTGAAAAAATAGGAGGAGCAGAAAAGGCGTGAAAAATACGAGGAGCATGAAAAGTCATGAAAAATACGAGGAGCATGAAAAGGTGTAAAAATTTGAGGAGCATGAAAAGGCTTGAAAAATAAGAGGAGCATGAAATGGCATGAAAAATTCTAGGAGCATGAAACGGTGTGAAAAGTACGAGGAGCATGAAAGGTGTGAAAAATATAAAGAGCATGAAAAGGTGTGAAAAATACTAGGAGCTTGAAAAGGTGTGAAAAATTCGAAGAGCAGGAAAGGTGTGAAAAATATGAGGAGCATGACAAGGTGTGAAATATACGAGGGGCATGATAAGGTGTGAAAAATACGAGGAGCATGAAAAGGTGTGAAAAATTCGAAGAGCAGGAAAAGGTGTGAAAAATTCGAAGACCTGGAAAAGGTGTGAAAAATACAAGGCGCAGAAAAGGTTTGAAAAATAAGAGGAGCATGAAAAGGTGTGAAAAATACGAGGAGCATGAAAAGGGTGAAAAATACAGGAGCATGAAAAGTTGTGAAATATTCGAAGAGCAGGAAAAGGGGTGAAATATTCGAAGAGCGTGACAAGGTGTGAAAAATCCGAGCAGCATGACAAGGTGTGAAAAATACGAGGAGCATGAAAAGGTCTGAAAGATACGAGGAGCATGATAAGGTGTGAAAAGTACGAGGAGCATGAAAATGTCTGAAAAATAGGAGGAGCATGAAAAGGCCTGAAAAATACGAGGAGCATGAAAAGGTGTGAAAAATATGAACAGCATGAAAAGGTGTGAAAAATACGAGGAGCATGAAAAGGTGTCAAAAGCACAAAGAGCGTGAAAATGTGTGAAAAATATGAAAATCATGAAAAGGTCTGAAAATTACGAAGAGCATGAAATGTCTGTAAATACGAGGAATTAGAAAAGGTGTGAAAAATACGAAGAGCAGGCAAAGATGTGAAAAATACGAGGAGCATGAAAAGGTGTGAAAAATTCGAGGAGCATGACAAGGTGTGAAAAGTACACGGAGCATGACAAGGTGTAAAAAATATGAAGAGCATGAAAAGTTGTGAAAAATATGACGAGCATGAAAAGGTGTCAAAAATATGAGGAGCATGAAAAGGGTTGAAAAATACGACGAGCATGAAAAGGTCTGAAAAATATGAGGAGCATGAAAAGGTGTGAAAAATACAAATAGCATGAATAGGTCTCAAAAATACGAGGAGCATGATAAAGGGTGAAAACTATGAAGAGCATGAAAAGGTCTGAAAAATACGAGCAGCATGAAAAGTTCTGAAAAATACGAGGAGCATGAAAGTTTGTGAAAAATACGAGGAGCATGAAAAGGTGTGAAAAATACGAGGAGCATGACAAGGTGTGAAAAATACGTGAAGCATGAAAAGGTGTGAAAAACACGAACAGCAGGAAAAGGGGTGAAATATACCAGGAGCATGAAAAGGTGTGAAAAATACGAGGAGCGGGAAAAGGTGTGAAAATTACAAGGAGTGTGAAAAGGTTTCGAAAAACGAAGAGTGTGAAAAGGTGTGAAAAATATGAAGAACGGGTAAAGATCTGAAAAATATGAGGAGCATGAAGAGGTCTGAAAAATATGAAGAGCAAGAAAAGGTGTGAAAAATATGAAGAGCATGAAAAGGTATGAAAAATATGAAGAGCAAGAAAAGGTGTGAAAAATATGAAGAGCATGAAAAGCTATGAAAAATATGAAGAGCAAGAAAGGTGTGAAAAATATGAAGAGCATGAAAAGGTATGAAAAATATGAAGAGCATGAAAAGGTTTGAAAAATAGGAGGATTATGAAAAGGTCTGAAAAATTCGAGGAGCATAAAAAGTTCTGAGAAATACGAGGAGCATTTAAAAATCTGAGAAATACGAGGAGCATGAAAAGGTCTGAGAAATAAGAGGAGCATGGTAAAGTCTGAAAAAAACGAAGAGCCCGAAAAGGTGTGAAAAATAGGAGGAGCACGAAAAGGTGTGAAATATAGGAGGATCATGAAAAGTTGTGAAAAATACGAGGAACACGAAAAGGTCTGGAAAATATGAAGAGCCTGAAAACGTGTGCAAAATATGAGGAACACGAAAAGTCTGAAAAATATGAAGAGCACAAAAAGGTGTGAAAAATACGAGGAGCACAAAAGGTCTCAAAAACACGAGGAGCATGAAAAGGTGTGAAAAATATGAAGAGCATGAAAAGGTCTGAAAAATACGAGGAGCATGAAAATGTGTCAAAATACGAAGAGCGTGAAAAGGTGTGAAATATAAAGAGAGCTTGAAAAGGTCTGAAAAATACGAGGAGCAGGAAAAGTTGTGAAAAATACGAGGAGCATCAAAAGGTGTGAAAAGTATGAAGAGCAGGAAAAGGTGCGAAAAATACGATTATCATGAAAAGGTGTAAAAAAATCGAAGAGCAGGAAAAGGTGTGAAAAATACGAGGAGCATGAAAAGATGTGAAAAATACGAGGAGCACGAAAAGGTCTGAGAAATATGAAGAGCATGAAAAGGTGTGAAAAATATGAAGAGCATGAAAAGGTCTGAAAATTATGAAGAGCACGAAATTTTGTGAAAAATAGGAGCATGAAAAGGTGTGAAAAATACGAGGAGCATGAAAAAGTCTGAAAAATATGAGGTGCATGAAAAGGTCTGAAAAATATGAGAAGCATGAAAAGGTCTGAAAAATATGAGAAGCATGAAAAGGTCTGAAAAATATGAAGAGCATGAAAAGGTTTGAGAAATACGAGGAGCATGAAAAGGTCCCAAAAATGCAAGGAGCATGAAAAGGTCTGAAAAATATGAAGAGCATGAAAAGGTCGGAAAAATATGAAGAGCAAGAAAGGGTCTGAAAATTACGACGAGCATGAAAAGGCCTGAAAAACACGAAAAGCCTGAAAAGGTGTGAAAAATACAAAGAGCATGAAAAGGTCTTAAAAATATGATGAGCACGAAAAGGTCTGAAAAATATGAGGAACATGAAAAGGTGTGAAAAATAGGAGTATCACAAAAACGTGTGAAAAATCCGAGAAGCATGAAGGTGAGAAAAATACGAGGAGCATGAAAACGTGTGAAAAATCCGAGCATCAGGAAAAGGTGTGAAAAATAGGATGAGCATGAAGAGGTGTAAAAAACACGAGGAGCATGAAAAGGTGTGAAAAATATGAAGAGCATGAAAAGGTCTGAAAAATATGACGGCCGTGAAATGGTTTGAAAAATACGAGGAGCATGAAAAGTCTGAAAAATAGGAGGAGAGTGAAAAGGTCTGAAAAATACGAGGAGCATGAAAAGTTGTGAAAAATACGAGGAGCATGAAAAGGTATGGAAAATACGAGGAGCATGAAAAGGTGTGAAAAATATGAAGAGCATGAAAAGGTCTGAAAGTTATAAAGGCCGTGAAATGGTCTGAAAAATACGAGGAGCATGAAAAGGTGTGAAAAATACGAGGAGCATGAAAAGGTCTGAAAAATACGAGGAGCATGAAAAGTGTGAAAAATTCGAAGACCAGGAAAAGGTGCGAAAAATACGAGGAGCATGAAAAGGTGTGAAAAAATCGAAGAGCAGGAAAAGGTGTGAAAAATATGAACTGCATGAAAACGTGTGAAAAATTCTAAGAGCAGGAAAAGGTGTGAAAAATAGGAGGAGCATGAAAAGTTTAGAAAAATATGAAGAGCAAGAAGAGGTGTGAAACATATGAAGAGCACGAAAAGGTCTGAAAAATACGAAGAGCACGAAAAGGTTTGAAAAATACGAGGAGCAGAAAAGGCGTGAAAAATACGAGGAGCATGAAAAGGCATGAAAAATACGAGGAGCATGAAAAGGTGTGAAAAATATGAGGAGCATGAAAAGGCTTGAAAAACACGAGGAACATTAAAAGGCATCAAAAATACGAGGAGCATGACAAGGTAGGAAAAATACGAGGAGCATGAAAAGGTGTGAAAAACACAAGGAGCAGAATAGGTGTGAAAAACACGAGGAGCAGGAAAAGGTGTGAAAAATACAAGGAACAGAAAAGGTGTGAAAAATACGAGGAGTGTGAAAAGATGTCAAAAATACGAAGAGGGTGAAATGGTGTGAAAAATATGAAGAGTGTGAAAAGTTCTTAAAATACAAAGAGCATGTAAAGGTCGGAAATATAGGAGGAGCATGAAAAGGTCTGAAAAATACGAGGAGCATGATAAGGTGTGAAAAGTACGAAGAGCAGGCAAAGGTGTGAAAAATACGAGGACCATGAAATGGTGTCAAAAATACGAAGAGCGTGAAAAGGTGTGAGAAATATGAACAGGATGAAAAGGTGTGAAAAATACGAGGAGCATGTCAAGGAGTGAAAAATCCGAGGAGCATGACAAGGTGTGAAAGATCCGAGGAGCATCATATGGTCTGAAAAATACGAGGAGCAGGAGAAGGTGTGAAAAATAAGAGGAAGAGGAAAAGGTGTGAAAAATTCAAAGAGCAGGAAAAGGTGTGAAAAACACGAGGAGCAGGAGAAGGTGTGAAATACGCGAAGAGCAGAAAAAGGTGTGAAATGTTCGAAGAGCATGACAAGCTGTGAAAAATCCGAGGAGCATGACAAGGTGTGAAAAATATGAGGAGCATGAAAAGGTGTGAAAAATGCGAGCAGCAGGAAGAGGTGTGAAAAATACGAGGAGCAGGAAAAAATGTGAAAAATTCAAAGAGCAGGAAAACGTGTGAAAAATATGAACATCATGAAATGGTGTTAAAAATACGAGGAGCATGAAAAGGTCTGAAATATACGAGGAGCATGATAAGGTGTAAAAAATACGAGGATCAGGAAAAGGTGTGAAAAATACGAGGAACATAAAAAGGTGTGAAAAATTCGAAGAGCAGGAAAAGGTGTGAAAAATACGAGGAGCATGGAAAGGTGTGAAAAATTCGAAAAGTAGGAAAATGTGTGAAAAATACGAGGAGCATGAAAAGACGTGAAAAATTCGAAGAGCAAGAAAACGTGTGAAGAATACGAGGAGCATGAAAAGGTGTCAAAAATTCGAAGAGCAGGAAAAGGTGTGAAAACTATATCAGCATGAAAAGGTCTGAAAAATATGAAGGTCGTGAAATGGTCTGAAAAATACGAGGAGCATGAAAAGGTCTGAAAAATACGAGGAGCGTGAAAAGGTCTGAAAAATATGAGGAGCATGAAAAGGTTTGAAAAATACGTGGAGCATGACAAGGTGTGAAAAATACGAGGAGCATGAAAAGGTGTGAGAAATTCGAAGAGCAGGAAAAGGTGTGAAAAATTCGAAGAGCAGGAAAAGGTGTGAAAAATACGAGAAGCATGAAAAGGTGTAAAAAATTCGAAGAGCTGGAAAATGTGTGAAAAATACAAGGAGCATGAAAAGGTGTGAAAAATTCGAAGAGCAGGAAAAGGTGTGAAAAATATAAACAGCATGAAAAGGTATGAAAAATATGAAGGTTGTGAAATGGTCTGAAAAATGCGAGGAGCATGAAAAGGCATGAAAAATACGAGGAGAATGAAAAGGTGTGAAAAATAGGAAGAGCATGAAAGGTGTCAAAAATACGAGGAGCATGAAAAGGTGTGAAAAATATGAAGAGCATGAAAAGGTATGAAAAAAACGAGGAGCATGAAAAGGTGTGAAAAATAGGAAGAGCATGAAAGGTGTGAAAAATACGAGGAGCATGACAAGGTGTGAAAAATACAAAGAACAGGAAAAGTTGTGAAAAATACGAGGAAAATGAAAAAGTTTGAAAAATACAAAGGGCAAGAAAAGGTGTGAAAAATACGAAGAGCAGGCAAAGATGTGAAAAATACGAGGAGCATGAAAAGGTGTGAAAAATTCGAGGAGCATGACAAGGTGTGAAAAGTACACGGAGCATGACAAGGTGTAAAAAATATGAAGAGCATGAAAAGTTGTGAAAAATATGACGAGCATGAAAAGGTGTCAAAAATATGAGGAGCATGAAAAGGGTTGAAAAATACGACGAGCATGAAAAGGTCTGAAAAATATGAGGAGCATGAAAAGGTGTGAAAAATACAAATAGCATGAATAGGTCTCAAAAATACGAGGAGCATGATAAAGGGTGAAAACTATGAAGAGCATGAAAAGGTCTGAAAAATACGAGCAGCATGAAAAGTTCTGAAAAATACGAGGAGCATGAAAGTTTGTGAAAAATACGAGGAGCATGAAAAGGTGTGAAAAATACGAGGAGCATGACAAGGTGTGAAAAATACGTGAAGCATGAAAAGGTGTGAAAAACACGAACAGCAGGAAAAGGGGTGAAATATACCAGGAGCATGAAAAGGTGTGAAAAATACGAGGAGCGGGAAAAGGTGTGAAAATTACAAGGAGTGTGAAAAGGTTTCGAAAAACGAAGAGTGTGAAAAGGTGTGAAAAATATGAAGAACGGGTAAAGATCTGAAAAATATGAGGAGCATGAAGAGGTCTGAAAAATATGAAGAGCAAGAAAAGGTGTGAAAAATATGAAGAGCATGAAAAGGTATGAAAAATATGAAGAGCAAGAAAAGGTGTGAAAAATATGAAGAGCATGAAAAGCTATGAAAAATATGAAGAGCAAGAAAGGTGTGAAAAATATGAAGAGCATGAAAAGGTATGAAAAATATGAAGAGCATGAAAAGGTTTGAAAAATAGGAGGATTATGAAAAGGTCTGAAAAATTCGAGGAGCATAAAAAGTTCTGAGAAATACGAGGAGCATTTAAAAATCTGAGAAATACGAGGAGCATGAAAAGGTCTGAGAAATAAGAGGAGCATGGTAAAGTCTGAAAAAAACGAAGAGCCCGAAAAGGTGTGAAAAATAGGAGGAGCACGAAAAGGTGTGAAATATAGGAGGATCATGAAAAGTTGTGAAAAATACGAGGAACACGAAAAGGTCTGGAAAATATGAAGAGCCTGAAAACGTGTGCAAAATATGAGGAACACGAAAAGTCTGAAAAATATGAAGAGCACAAAAAGGTGTGAAAAATACGAGGAGCACAAAAGGTCTCAAAAACACGAGGAGCATGAAAAGGTGTGAAAAATATGAAGAGCATGAAAAGGTCTGAAAAATACGAGGAGCATGAAAATGTGTCAAAATACGAAAAGCGTGAAAAGGTGTGAAATATAAAGAGAGCTTGAAAAGGTCTGAAAAATACGAGGAGCAGGAAAAGTTGTGAAAAATACGAGGAGCATCAAAAGGTGTGAAAAGTATGAAGAGCAGGAAAAGGTGCGAAAAATACGATTATCATGAAAAGGTGTAAAAAAATCGAAGAGCAGGAAAAGGTGTGAAAAATACGAGGAGCATGAAAAGATGTGAAAAATACGAGGAGCACGAAAAGGTCTGAGAAATATGAAGAGCATGAAAAGGTGTGAAAAATATGAAGAGCATGAAAAGGTCTGAAAATTATGAAGAGCACGAAATTTTGTGAAAAATAGGAGCATGAAAAGGTGTGAAAAATACGAGGAGCATGAAAAAGTCTGAAAAATATGAGGTGCATGAAAAGGTCTGAAAAATATGAGAAGCATGAAAAGGTCTGAAAAATATGAGAAGCATGAAAAGGTCTGAAAAATATGAAGAGCATGAAAAGGTTTGAGAAATACGAGGAGCATGAAAAGGTCCCAAAAATGCAAGGAGCATGAAAAGGTCTGAAAAATATGAAGAGCATGAAAAGGTCGGAAAAATATGAAGAGCAAGAAAGGGTCTGAAAATTACGACGAGCATGAAAAGGCCTGAAAAACACGAAAAGCCTGAAAAGGTGTGAAAAATACAAAGAGCATGAAAATGTCTTAAAAATATGATGAGCACGAAAAGGTCTGAAAAATATGAGGAACATGAAAAGGTGTGAAAAATAGGAGTATCACAAAAACGTGTGAAAAATCCGAGAAGCATGAAGGTGAGAAAAATACGAGGAGCATGAAAACGTGTGAAAAATCCGAGCATCAGGAAAAGGTGTGAAAAATAGGATGAGCATGAAGAGGTGTAAAAAACACGAGGAGTATGAAAAGGTGTGAAAAATATGAAGAGCATGAAAAGGTCTGAAAAATATGACGGCCGTGAAATGGTTTGAAAAATACGAGGAGCATGAAAAGTCTGAAAAATAGGAGGAGAGTGAAAAGGTCTGAAAAATACGAGGAGCATGAAAAGTTGTGAAAAATACGAGGAGCATGAAAAGGTATGGAAAATACGAGGAGCATGAAAAGGTGTGAAAAATATGAAGAGCATGAAAAGGTCTGAAAGTTATAAAGGCCGTGAAATGGTCTGAAAAATACGAGGAGCATGAAAAGGTCTGAAAAATACGAGGAGCATGAAAAGGTCTGAAAAATACGAGGAGCATGAAAAGTGTGAAAAATTCGAAGACCAGGAAAAGGTGCGAAAAATACGAGGAGCATGAAAAGGTGTGAAAAAATCGAAGAGCAGGAAAAGGTGTGAAAAATATGAACTGCATGAAAACGTGTGAAAAATTCTAAGAGCAGGAAAAGGTGTGAAAAATAGGAGGAGCATGAAAAGTTTAGAAAAATATGAAGAGCAAGAAGAGGTGTGAAACATATGAAGAGCACGAAAAGGTCTGAAAAATACGAAGAGCACGAAAAGGTTTGAAAAATACGAGGAGCAGAAAAGGCGTGAAAAATACGAGGAGCATGAAAAGGCATGAAAAATACGAGGAGCATGAAAAGGTGTGAAAAATATGAGGAGCATGAAAAGGCTTGAAAAACACGAGGAACATTAAAAGGCATCAAAAATACGAGGAGCATGACAAGGTAGGAAAAATACGAGGAGCATGAAAAGGTGTGAAAAACACAAGGAGCAGAATAGGTGTGAAAAACACGAGGAGCAGGAAAAGGTGTGAAAAATACAAGGAACAGAAAAGGTGTGAAAAATACGAGGAGTGTGAAAAGATGTCAAAAATACGAAGAGGGTGAAATGGTGTGAAAAATATGAAGAGTGTGAAAAGTTCTTAAAATACAAAGAGCATGTAAAGGTCGGAAATATAGGAGGAGCATGAAAAGGTCTGAAAAATACGAGGAGCATGATAAGGTGTGAAAAGTACGAAGAGCAGGCAAAGGTGTGAAAAATACGAGGACCATGAAATGGTGTCAAAAATACGAAGAGCGTGAAAAGGTGTGAGAAATATGAACAGGATGAAAAGGTGTGAAAAATACGAGGAGCATGTCAAGGAGTGAAAAATCCGAGGAGCATGACAAGGTGTGAAAGATCCGAGGAGCATCATATGGTCTGAAAAATACGAGGAGCAGGAGAAGGTGTGAAAAATAAGAGGAAGAGGAAAAGGTGTGAAAAATTCAAAGAGCAGGAAAAGGTGTGAAAAACACGAGGAGCAGGAGAAGGTGTGAAATACGCGAAGAGCAGAAAAAGGTGTGAAATGTTCGAAGAGCATGACAAGCTGTGAAAAATCCGAGGAGCATGACAAGGTGTGAAAAATATGAGGAGCATGAAAAGGTGTGAAAAATGCGAGCAGCAGGAAGAGGTGTGAAAAATACGAGGAGCAGGAAAAAATGTGAAAAATTCAAAGAGCAGGAAAACGTGTGAAAAATATGAACATCATGAAATGGTGTTAAAAATACGAGGAGCATGAAAAGGTCTGAAATATACGAGGAGCATGATAAGGTGTAAAAAATACGAGGATCAGGAAAAGGTGTGAAAAATACGAGGAACATAAAAAGGTGTGAAAAATTCGAAGAGCAGGAAAAGGTGTGAAAAATACGAGGAGCATGGAAAGGTGTGAAAAATTCGAAAAGTAGGAAAATGTGTGAAAAATACGAGGAGCATGAAAAGACGTGAAAAATTCGAAGAGCAAGAAAACGTGTGAAGAATACGAGGAGCATGAAAAGGTGTCAAAAATTCGAAGAGCAGGAAAAGGTGTGAAAACTATATCAGCATGAAAAGGTCTGAAAAATATGAAGGTCGTGAAATGGTCTGAAAAATACGAGGAGCATGAAAAGGTCTGAAAAATACGAGGAGCGTGAAAAGGTCTGAAAAATATGAGGAGCATGAAAAGGTTTGAAAAATACGTGGAGCATGACAAGGTGTGAAAAATACGAGGAGCATGAAAAGGTGTGAGAAATTCGAAGAGCAGGAAAAGGTGTGAAAAATTCGAAGAGCAGGAAAAGGTGTGAAAAATACGAGAAGCATGAAAAGGTGTAAAAAATTCGAAGAGCTGGAAAATGTGTGAAAAATACAAGGAGCATGAAAAGGTGTGAAAAATTCGAAGAGCAGGAAAAGGTGTGAAAAATATAAACAGCATGAAAAGGTATGAAAAATATGAAGGTTGTGAAATGGTCTGAAAAATGCGAGGAGCATGAAAAGGCATGAAAAATACGAGGAGAATGAAAAGGTGTGAAAAATAGGAAGAGCATGAAAGGTGTCAAAAATACGAGGAGCATGAAAAGGTGTGAAAAATATGAAGAGCATGAAAAGGTATGAAAAAAACGAGGAGCATGAAAAGGTGTGAAAAATAGGAAGAGCATGAAAGGTGTGAAAAATACAAGGAGCATGACAAGGTGTGAAAAATACAAAGAACAGGAAAAGTTGTGAAAAATACGAGGAAAATGAAAAAGTTTGAAAAATACAAAGGGCAAGAAAAGGTGTGAAAAATACGAGGAGCATGAAAACGTGTGAAAAATAAGAGGATCATGAAAAGGTGTGAAAAATGCAAAGAGAAGGAAAAGGTGTGAAAAATACGAGGAACATTAAAAAGTGTGAAAAATACAAAGGGCAGGAAAAGATGTGAAAAGTACGAGGAGCAGGAAAAGGTGTGAAAGTTACGAGGAGCATGAAAAGGTGACAAAAATACGAAGAGCGTGAAAAGGTGTGAAAAATATGAAGAGCGTGAAAAGGTCTGAAAAGTACGAGTAGCATGAAAAGGTGTGAAAAATACGAGGAGCATAAAAAAGTGTTAAAAAAACGAGGAGCATGAAACGTTGTGAAAAATACGAGGATCATGAAAAGGTTTGAAAAATACAAAGAGCAGGAAATGGTGTGCAGTAATCGAAGAGCAGGAAAAGGTGTGAAAAATACGAGTAGCATGAAAAGGTGTGAAAAATACGAGGAGCATAAAAAAGTGTTAAAAATACGAGGAGCATGAAACGTTGTGGAAAATACGAGGATCATGAAAAGGTTTGAAAAATACGAAGAGCAGGAAAAGGTGTGCACTAATCGAAGAGCAGGAAAAGGTGTGAAAAATACGAGGAGCATGAAAAGGTGTGAAAAATATGAAGAGCGTGAAAAGGACTGAAAAATACGAGGAGCGTGAAAATGTCTGAAAAATATGAGGAGCATGAAAAGTTGTGAAAAATTCGAGGAGCAGGAAAAGGTGTGAAAAATACGAGGAGTGCGAAACGGTGTCAGAAATACAAAGAGCGTAAAAAGATGTGAAAAATATGAAGAGCGTGAAAAGGTCTGAAAAACACGAGGAGCGTGAAAAGGTCTGAAAAATACGAGGAACATGAAAAGGTCTGAATAATACGAGGAGCATGAAAAGGTGTGAAAAATACGAAGAGCAGGAAAAGGTGCAAAAAATACGAGGAGCATGAAAAGGTGTGAAAAATTCGAGGAACATGAAAAGGTCTGAAAAATACGAGGAGCATGAAAAGGTCTTAAAAATACGAGGAGCATGAAAAGGTGTGAAAAATTCAAAGAGCAGAAAAGGTGTGAAAAATATGAACTGCATGAAAAGGTGTGATAAACATGAAGAGCGTGAAAAGGTCTGAAAAATACAGGAGTGTGAAAAGGTCTGAAAAATATGAGGAACATGAAAAGGTCTGAATAATACGAGGAGCATGAAAAGTGTGAAAAATTCGAAGACCAGGAAAAGGTGCGAAAAATACGAGGAGCATGAAAAGGTGTGAAAAAATCGAAGAGCAGGAAAAGGTGTGAAAAATATGAACTGCATGAAAACGTGTGAAAAATTCTAAGAGCAGGAAAAGGTGTGAAAAATAGGAGGAGCATGAAAAGTTTAGAAAAATATGAAGAGCAAGAAGAGGTGTGAAACATATGAAGAGCACGAAAAGGTCTGAAAAATACGAAGAGCACGAAAAGGTTTGAAAAATACGAGGAGCAGAAAAGGCGTGAAAAATACGAGGAGCATGAAAAGGCATGAAAAATACGAGGAGCATGAAAAGGTGTGAAAAATATGAGGAGCATGAAAAGGCTTGAAAAACACGAGGAACATTAAAAGGCATCAAAAATACGAGGAGCATGACAAAGTAGGAAAAATACGAGGAGCATGAAAAGGTGTGAAAAACACAAGGAGCAGAATAGGTGTGAAAAACACGAGGAGCAGGAAAAGGTGTGAAAAATACAAGGAACAGAAAAGGTGTGAAAAATACGAGGAGTGTGAAAAGATGTCAAAAATACGAAGAGGGTGAAATGGTGTGAAAAATATGAAGAGTGTGAAAAGTTCTTAAAATACAAAGAGCATGTAAAGGTCGGAAATATAGGAGGAGCATGAAAAGGTCTGAAAAATAGGAGGAGCATGATAAGGTGTGAAAAGTACGAAGAGCAGGCAAAGGTGTGAAAAATACGAGGACCATGAAATGGTGTCAAAAATACGAAGAGCGTGAAAAGGTGTGAGAAATATGAACAGGATGAAAAGGTGTGAAAAATACGAGGAGCATGTCAAGGTGTGAAAAATCCGAGGAGCATGACAAGGTGTGAAAGATCCGAGGAGCATCATATGGTCTGAAAAATACGAGGAGCAGGAGAAGGTGTGAAAAATAAGAGGAAGAGGAAAAGGTGTGAAAAATTCAAAGAGCAGGAAAAGGTGTGAAAAACACGAGGAGCAGGAGAAGGTGTGAAATACGCGAAGAGCAGAAAAAGGTGTGAAATGTTTGAAGAGCATGACAAGCTGTGAAAAATCCGAGGAGCATGACAAGGTGTGAAAAATATGAGGAGCATGAAAAGGTGTGAAAAATACGAGGAGCATGATAAGGTGTGAAAAATACGAAGAGCAGGAAAGGTGTGAAAAATGCGAGGAACATGAAAAAGTGTGAAAAATACAAAGGGCAGGAAAAGGTGTGAAAAATACAAGGAGCAGGAAAAGGTGTCAAAAATACGAGGAGCAGGAAAAGGTGTGAAAAATACGAGCAGCAGGAAGAGGTGTGAAAAATACGAGGAGCAGGAAAAAATGTGAAAAATTCAAAGAGCAGGAAAACGTGTGAAAAATATGAACATCATGAAATGGTGTTAAAAATACGAGGAGCATGAAAAGGTCTGAAATATACGAGGAGCATGATAAGGTGTAAAAAATACGAGGATCAGGAAAAGGTGTGAAAAATACGAGGAACATAAAAAGGTGTGAAAAATTCGAAGAGCAGGAAAAGGTGTGAAAAATACGAGGAGCATGGAAAGGTGTGAAAAATTCGAAAAGTAGGAAAATGTGTGAAAAATACGAGGAGCATGAAAAGACGTGAAAAATTCGAAGAGCAAGAAAACGTGTGAAGAATACGAGGAGCATGAAAAGGTGTCAAAAATTCGAAGAGCAGGAAAAGGTGTGAAAACTATATCAGCATGAAAAGGTCTGAAAAATATGAAGGTCGTGAAATGGTCTGAAAAATACGAGGAGCATGAAAAGGTCTGAAAAATACGAGGAGCGTGAAAAGGTCTGAAAAATATGAGGAGCATGAAAAGGTTTGAAAAATACGTGGAGCATGACAAGGTGTGAAAAATACGAGGAGCATGAAAAGGTGTGAGAAATTCAAAGAGCAGGAAAAGGTGTGAAAAATTCGAAGAGCAGGAAAAGGTGTGAAAAATACGAGAAGCATGAAAAGGTGTAAAAAATTCGAAGAGCTGGAAAATGTGTGAAAAATACAAGGAGCATGAAAAGGTGTGAAAAATTCGAAGAGCAGGAAAAGGTGTGAAAAATATAAACAGCATGAAAAGGTATGAAAAATATGAAGGTTGTGAAATGGTCTGAAAAATGCGAGGAGCATGAAAAGGCATGAAAAATACGAGGAGAATGAAAAGGTGTGAAAAATAGGAAGAGCATGAAAGGTGTCAAAAATACGAGGAGCATGAAAAGGTGTGAAAAATATGAAGAGCATGAAAAGGTATGAAAAAAATGAGGAGCATGAAAAGGTGTGAAAAATAGGAAGAGCATGAAAGGTGTGAAAAATACGAGGAGCATGACAAGGTGTGAAAAATACAAAGAACAGGAAAAGTTGTGAAAAATACGAGGAAAATGAAAAAGTTTGAAAAATACAAAGGGCAAGAAAAGGTGTGAAAAATACGAGGAGCATGAAAACGTGTGAAAAATAAGAGGATCATGAAAAGGTGTGAAAAATGCAAAGAGAAGGAAAAGGTGTGAAAAATACGAGGAACATTAAAAAGTGTGAAAAATACAAAGGGCAGGAAAAGATGTGAAAAGTACGAGGAGCAGGAAAAGGTGTGAAAGTTACGAGGAGCATGAAAAGGTGACAAAAATACGAAGAGCGTGAAAAGGTGTGAAAAATATGAAGAGCGTGAAAAGGTCTGAAAAGTACGAGTAGCATGAAAAGGTGTGAAAAATACGAGGAGCATAAAAAAGTGTTAAAAAAACGAGGAGCATGAAACGTTGTGAAAAATACGAGGATCATGAAAAGGTTTGAAAAATACAAAGAGCAGGAAATGGTGTGCAGTAATCGAAGAGCAGGAAAAGGTGTGAAAAATACGAGTAGCATGAAAAGGTGTGAAAAATACGAGGAGCATAAAAAAGTGTTAAAAATACGAGGAGCATGAAACGTTGTGGAAAATACGAGGATCATGAAAAGGTTTGAAAAATACGAAGAGCAGGAAAAGGTGTGCACTAATCGAAGAGCAGGAAAAGGTGTGAAAAATACGAGGAGCATGAAAAGGTGTGAAAAATATGAAGAGCGTGAAAAGGACTGAAAAATACGAGGAGCGTGAAAATGTCTGAAAAATATGAGGAGCATGAAAAGTTGTGAAAAATTCGAGGAGCAGGAAAAGGTGTGAAAAATACGAGGAGTGCGAAACGGTGTCAGAAATACAAAGAGCGTAAAAAGATGTGAAAAATATGAAGAGCGTGAAAAGGTCTGAAAAACACGAGGAGCGTGAAAAGGTCTGAAAAATACGAGGAACATGAAAAGGTCTGAATAATACGAGGAGCATGAAAAGGTGTGAAAAATACGAAGAGCAGGAAAAGGTGCAAAAAATACGAGGAGCATGAAAAGGTGTGAAAAATTCGAGGAACATGAAAAGGTCTGAAAAATACGAGGAGCATGAAAAGGTCTTAAAAATACGAGGAGCATGAAAAGGTGTGAAAAATTCAAAGAGCAGAAAAGGTGTGAAAAATATGAACTGCATGAAAAGGTGTGATAAACATGAAGAGCGTGAAAAGGTCTGAAAAATACAGGAGTGTGAAAAGGTCTGAAAAATATGAGGAACATGAAAAGGTCTGAATAATACGAGGAGCATGAAAAGTGTGAAAAATTCGAAGACCAGGAAAAGGTGCGAAAAATACGAGGAGCATGAAAAGGTGTGAAAAAATCGAAGAGCAGGAAAAGGTGTGAAAAATATGAACTGCATGAAAACGTGTGAAAAATTCTAAGAGCAGGAAAAGGTGTGAAAAATAGGAGGAGCATGAAAAGTTTAGAAAAATATGAAGAGCAAGAAGAGGTGTGAAACATATGAAGAGCACGAAAAGGTCTGAAAAATACGAAGAGCACGAAAAGGTTTGAAAAATACGAGGAGCAGAAAAGGCGTGAAAAATACGAGGAGCATGAAAAGGCATGAAAAATACGAGGAGCATGAAAAGGTGTGAAAAATATGAGGAGCATGAAAAGGCTTGAAAAACACGAGGAACATTAAAAGGCATCAAAAATACGAGGAGCATGACAAGGTAGGAAAAATACGAGGAGCATGAAAAGGTGTGAAAAACACAAGGAGCAGAATAGGTGTGAAAAACACGAGGAGCAGGAAAAGGTGTGAAAAATACAAGGAACAGAAAAGGTGTGAAAAATACGAGGAGTGTGAAAAGATGTCAAAAATACGAAGAGGGTGAAATGGTGTGAAAAATATGAAGAGTGTGAAAAGTTCTTAAAATACAAAGAGCATGTAAAGGTCGGAAATATAGGAGGAGCATGAAAAGGTCTGAAAAATACGAGGAGCATGATAAGGTGTGAAAAGTACGAAGAGCAGGCAAAGGTGTGAAAAATACGAGGACCATGAAATGGTGTCAAAAATACGAAGAGCGTGAAAAGGTGTGAGAAATATGAACAGGATGAAAAGGTGTGAAAAATACGAGGAGCATGTCAAGGTGTGAAAAATCCGAGGAGCATGACAAGGTGTGAAAGATCCGAGGAGCATCATATGGTCTGAAAAATACGAGGAGCAGGAGAAGGTGTGAAAAATAAGAGGAAGAGGAAAAGGTGTGAAAAATTCAAAGAGCAGGAAAAGGTGTGAAAAACACGAGGAGCAGGAGAAGCTGTGAAATACGCGAAGAGCAGAAAAAGGTGTGAAATGTTCGAAGAGCATGACAAGCTGTGAAAAATCCGAGGAGCATGACAAGGTGTGAAAAATATGAGGAGCATGAAAAGGTGTGAAAAATACGAGGAGCATGATAAGGTGTGAAAAATACGAAGAGCAGGAAAGGTGTGAAAAATGCGAGGAACATGAAAAAGTGTGAAAAATACAAAGGGCAGGAAAAGGTGTGAAAAATACAAGGAGCAGGAAAAGGTGTCAAAAATACGAGGAGCAGGAAAAGGTGTGAAAAATACGAGCAGCAGGAAGAGGTGTGAAAAATACGAGGAGCAGGAAAAAATGTGAAAAATTCAAAGAGCAGGAAAACGTGTGAAAAATATGAACATCATGAAATGGTGTTAAAAATACGAGGAGCATGAAAAGGTCTGAAATATATGAGGAGCATGATAAGGTGTAAAAAATACGAGGATCAGGAAAAGGTGTGAAAAATACGAGGAACATAAAAAGGTGTGAAAAATTCGAAGAGCAGGAAAAGGTGTGAAAAATACGAGGAGCATGGAAAGGTGTGAAAAATTCGAAAAGTAGGAAAATGTGTGAAAAATACGAGGAGCATGAAAAGACGTGAAAAATTCGAAGAGCAAGAAAACGTGTGAAGAATACGAGGAGCATGAAAAGGTGTCAAAAATTCGAAGAGCAGGAAAAGGTGTGAAAACTATATCAGCATGAAAAGGTCTGAAAAATATGAAGGTCGTGAAATGGTCTGAAAAATACGAGGAGCATGAAAAGGTCTGAAAAATACGAGGAGCGTGAAAAGGTCTGAAAAATATGAGGAGCATGAAAAGGTTTGAAAAATACGTGGAGCATGACAAGGTGTGAAAAATACGAGGAGCATGAAAAGGTGTGAGAAATTCGAAGAGCAGGAAAAGGTGTGAAAAATTCGAAGAGCAGGAAAAGGTGTGAAAAATACGAGAAGCATGAAAAGGTGTAAAAAATTCGAAGAGCTGGAAAATGTGTGAAAAATACAAGGAGCATGAAAAGGTGTGAAAAATTCGAAGAGCAGGAAAAGGTGTGAAAAATATAAACAGCATGAAAAGGTATGAAAAATATGAAGGTTGTGAAATGGTCTGAAAAATGCGAGGAGCATGAAAAGGCATGAAAAATACGAGGAGAATGAAAAGGTGTGAAAAATAGGAAGAGCATGAAAGGTGTCAAAAATACGAGGAGCATGAAAAGGTGTGAAAAATATGAAGAGCATGAAAAGGTATGAAAAAAACGAGGAGCATGAAAAGGTGTGAAAAATAGGAAGAGCATGAAAGGTGTGAAAAATACGAGGAGCATGACAAGGTGTGAAAAATTCGAGGAGCAGGAAAAGGTGTGAAAAATACGAGGAAAATGAAAAAGTTTGAAAAATACAAAGGGCAAGAAAAGGTGTGAAAAATACGAGGAACATGAAAAGGTCTGAATAATACGAGGAGCATGAAAAGGTGTGAAAAATACGAAGAGCAGGAAAAGGTGCAAAAAATACGAGGAGCATGAAAAGGTGTGAAAAATTCGAGGAACATGAAAAGGTCTGAAAAATACGAGGAGCATGAAAAGGTCTTAAAAATACGAGGAGCATGAAAAGGTGTGAAAAATTCAAAGAGCAGAAAAGGTGTGAAAAATATGAACTGCATGAAAAGGTGTGATAAACATGAAGAGCGTGAAAAGGTCTGAAAAATACAGGAGTGTGAAAAGGTCTGAAAAATATGAGGAACATGAAAAGGTCTGAATAATACGAGGAGCATGAAAAGTGTGAAAAATTCGAAGACCAGGAAAAGGTGCGAAAAATACGAGGAGCATGAAAAGGTGTGAAAAAATCGAAGAGCAGGAAAAGGTGTGAAAAATATGAACTGCATGAAAACGTGTGAAAAATTCTAAGAGCAGGAAAAGGTGTGAAAAATAGGAGGAGCATGAAAAGTTTAGAAAAATATGAAGAGCAAGAAGAGGTGTGAAACATATGAAGAGCACGAAAAGGTCTGAAAAATACGAAGAGCACGAAAAGGTTTGAAAAATACGAGGAGCAGAAAAGGCGTGAAAAATACGAGGAGCATGAAAAGGCATGAAAAATACGAGGAGCATGAAAAGGTGTGAAAAATATGAGGAGCATGAAAAGGCTTGAAAAACACGAGGAACATTAAAAGGCATCAAAAATACGAGGAGCATGACAAGGTAGGAAAAATACGAGGAGCATGAAAAGGTGTGAAAAACACAAGGAGCAGAATAGGTGTGAAAAACACGAGGAGCAGGAAAAGGTGTGAAAAATACAAGGAACAGAAAAGGTGTGAAAAATACGAGGAGTGTGAAAAGATGTCAAAAATACGAAGAGGGTGAAATGGTGTGAAAAATATGAAGAGTGTGAAAAGTTCTTAAAATACAAAGAGCATGTAAAGGTCGGAAATATAGGAGGAGCATGAAAAGGTCTGAAAAATACGAGGAGCATGATAAGGTGTGAAAAGTACGAAGAGCAGGCAAAGGTGTGAAAAATACGAGGACCATGAAATGGTGTCAAAAATACGAAGAGCGTGAAAAGGTGTGAGAAATATGAACAGGATGAAAAGGTGTGAAAAATACGAGGAGCATGTCAAGGTGTGAAAAATCCGAGGAGCATGACAAGGTGTGAAAGATCCGAGGAGCATCATATGGTCTGAAAAATACGAGGAGCAGGAGAAGGTGTGAAAAATAAGAGGAAGAGGAAAAGGTGTGAAAAATTCAAAGAGCAGGAAAAGGTGTGAAAAACACGAGGAGCAGGAGAAGCTGTGAAATACGCGAAGAGCAGAAAAAGGTGTGAAATGTTCGAAGAGCATGACAAGCTGTGAAAAATCCGAGGAGCATGACAAGGTGTGAAAAATATGAGGAGCATGAAAAGGTGTGAAAAATACGAGGAGCATGATAAGGTGTGAAAAATACGAAGAGCAGGAAAGGTGTGAAAAATGCGAGGAACATGAAAAAGTGTGAAAAATACAAAGGGCAGGAAAAGGTGTGAAAAATACCAGGAGCAGGAAAAGGTGTCAAAAATACGAGGAGCAGGAAAAGGTGTGAAAAATACGAGCAGCAGGAAGAGGTGTGAAAAATACGAGGAGCAGGAAAAAATGTGAAAAATTCAAAGAGCAGGAAAACGTGTGAAAAATATGAACATCATGAAATGGTGTTAAAAATACGAGGAGCATGAAAAGCTCTGAAATATACGAGGAGCATGATAAGGTGTAAAAAATACGAGGATCAGGAAAAGGTGTGAAAAATACGAGGAACATAAAAAGGTGTGAAAAATTCGAAGAGCAGGAAAAGGTGTGAAAAATACGAGGAGCATGGAAAGGTGTGAAAAATTCGAAAAGTAGGAAAATGTGTGAAAAATACGAGGAGCATGAAAAGACGTGAAAAATTCGAAGAGCAAGAAAACGTGTGAAGAATACGAGGAGCATGAAAAGGTGTCAAAAATTCGAAGAGCAGGAAAAGGTGTGAAAACTATATCAGCATGAAAAGGTCTGAAAAATATGAAGGTCGTGAAATGGTCTGAAAAATACGAGGAGCATGAAAAGGTCTGAAAAATACGAGGAGCGTGAAAAGGTCTGAAAAATATGAGGAGCATGAAAAGGTTTGAAAAATACGTGGAGCATGACAAGGTGTGAAAAATACGAGGAGCATGAAAAGGTGTGAGAAATTCGAAGAGCAGGAAAAGGTGTGAAAAATTCGAAGAGCAGGAAAAGGTGTGAAAAATACGAGAAGCATGAAAAGGTGTAAAAAATTCGAAGAGCTGGAAAATGTGTGAAAAATACAAGGAGCATGAAAAGGTGTGAAAAATTCGAAGAGCAGGAAAAGGTGTGAAAAATATAAACAGCATGAAAAGGTATGAAAAATATGAAGGTTGTGAAATGGTCTGAAAAATGCGAGGAGCATGAAAAGGCATGAAAAATACGAGGAGAATGAAAAGGTGTGAAAAATAGGAAGAGCATGAAAGGTGTCAAAAATACGAGGAGCATGAAAAGGTGTGAAAAATATGAAGAGCATGAAAAGGTATGAAAAAAACGAGGAGCATGAAAAGGTGTGAAAAATAGGAAGAGCATGAAAGGTGTGAAAAATACGAGGAGCATGACAAGGTGTGAAAAATTCGAGGAGCAGGAAAAGGTGTGAAAAATACGAGGAAAATGAAAAAGTTTGAAAAATACAAAGGGCAAGAAAAGGTGTGAAAAATACGAGGAACATGAAAAGGTCTGAATAATACGAGGAGCATGAAAAGGTGTGAAAAATACGAAGAGCAGGAAAAGGTGCAAAAAATACGAGGAGCATGAAAAGGTGTGAAAAATTCGAGGAACATGAAAAGGTCTGAAAAATACGAGGAGCATGAAAAGGTCTTAAAAATACGAGGAGCATGAAAAGGTGTGAAAAATTCAAAGAGCAGAAAAGGTGTGAAAAATATGAACTGCATGAAAAGGTGTGATAAACATGAAGAGCGTGAAAAGGTCTGAAAAATACAGGAGTGTGAAAAGGTCTGAAAAATATGAGGAACATGAAAAGGTCTGAATAATACGAGGAGCATGAAAAGTGTGAAAAATTCGAAGACCAGGAAAAGGTGCGAAAAATACGAGGAGCATGAAAAGGTGTGAAAAAATCGAAGAGCAGGAAAAGGTGTGAAAAATATGAACTGCATGAAAACGTGTGAAAAATTCTAAGAGCAGGAAAAGGTGTGAAAAATAGGAGGAGCATGAAAAGTTTAGAAAAATATGAAGAGCAAGAAGAGGTGTGAAACATATGAAGAGCACGAAAAGGTCTGAAAAATACGAAGAGCACGAAAAGGTTTGAAAAATACGAGGAGCAGAAAAGGCGTGAAAAATACGAGGAGCATGAAAAGGCATGAAAAATACGAGGAGCATGAAAAGGTGTGAAAAATATGAGGAGCATGAAAAGGCTTGAAAAACACGAGGAACATTAAAAGGCATCAAAAATACGAGGAGCATGACAAGGTAGGAAAAATACGAGGAGCATGAAAAGGTGTGAAAAACACAAGGAGCAGAATAGGTGTGAAAAACACGAGGAGCAGGAAAAGGTGTGAAAAATACAAGGAACAGAAAAGGTGTGAAAAATACGAGGAGTGTGAAAAGATGTCAAAAATACGAAGAGGGTGAAATGGTGTGAAAAATATGAAGAGTGTGAAAAGTTCTTAAAATACAAAGAGCATGTAAAGGTCGGAAATATAGGAGGAGCATGAAAAGGTCTGAAAAATAGGAGGAGCATGATAAGGTGTGAAAAGTACGAAGAGCAGGCAAAGGTGTGAAAAATACGAGGACCATGAAATGGTGTCAAAAATACGAAGAGCGTGAAAAGGTGTGAGAAATATGAACAGGATGAAAAGGTGTGAAAAATACGAGGAGCATGTCAAGGTGTGAAAAATCCGAGGAGCATGACAAGGTGTGAAAGATCCGAGGAGCATCATATGGTCTGAAAAATACGAGGAGCAGGAGAAGGTGTGAAAAATAAGAGGAAGAGGAAAAGGTGTGAAAAATTCAAAGAGCAGGAAAAGGTGTGAAAAACACGAGGAGCAGGAGAAGGTGTGAAATACGCGAAGAGCAGAAAAAGGTGTGAAATGTTCGAAGAGCATGACAAGCTGTGAAAAATCCGAGGAGCATGACAAGGTGTGAAAAATATGAGGAGCATGAAAAGGTGTGAAAAATACGAGGAGCATGATAAGGTGTGAAAAATACGAAGAGCAGGAAAGGTGTGAAAAATGCGAGGAACATGAAAAAGTGTGAAAAATACAAAGGGCAGGAAAAGGTGTGAAAAATACAAGGAGCAGGAAAAGGTGTCAAAAATACGAGGAGCAGGAAAAGGTGTGAAAAATACGAGCAGCAGGAAGAGGTGTGAAAAATACGAGGAGCAGGAAAAAATGTGAAAAATTCAAAGAGCAGGAAAACGTGTGAAAAATATGAACATCATGAAATGGTGTTAAAAATACGAGGAGCATGAAAAGGTCTGAAATATACGAGGAGCATGATAAGGTGTAAAAAATACGAGGATCAGGAAAAGGTGTGAAAAATACGAGGAACATAAAAAGGTGTGAAAAATTCGAAGAGCAGGAAAAGGTGTGAAAAATACGAGGAGCATGGAAAGGTGTGAAAAATTCGAAAAGTAGGAAAATGTGTGAAAAATACGAGGAGCATGAAAAGACGTGAAAAATTCGAAGAGCAGGAAAAGGTGTGAAAACTATATCAGCATGAAAAGGTCTGAAAAATATGAAGGTCGTGAAATGGTCTGAAAAATACGAGGAGCATGAAAAGGTCTGAAAAATACGAGGAGCGTGAAAAGGTCTGAAAAATATGAGGAGCATGAAAAGGTTTGAAAAATACGTGGAGCATGACAAGGTGTGAAAAATACGAGGAGCATGAAAAGGTGTGAGAAATTCGAAGAGCAGGAAAAGGTGTGAAAAATTCGAAGAGCAGGAAAAGGTGTGAAAAATACGAGAAGCATGAAAAGGTGTAAAAAATTCGAAGAGCTGGAAAATGTGTGAAAAATACAAGGAGCATGAAAAGGTGTGAAAAATTCGAAGAGCAGGAAAAGGTGTGAAAAATATAAACAGCATGAAAAGGTATGAAAAATATGAAGGTTGTGAAATGGTCTGAAAAATGCGAGGAGCATGAAAAGGCATGAAAAATACGAGGAGAATGAAAAGGTGTGAAAAATAGGAAGAGCATGAAAGGTGTCAAAAATACGAGGAGCATGAAAAGGTGTGAAAAATATGAAGAGCATGAAAAGGTATGAAAAAAACGAGGAGCATGAAAAGGTGTGAAAAATAGGAAGAGCATGAAAGGTGTGAAAAATACGAGGAGCATGACAAGGTGTGAAAAATACAAAGAACAGGAAAAGTTGTGAAAAATACGAGGAAAATGAAAAAGTTTGAAAAATACAAAGGGCAAGAAAAGGTGTGAAAAATACGAGGAGCATGAAAACGTGTGAAAAATAAGAGGATCATGAAAAGGTGTGAAAAATGCAAAGAGAAGGAAAAGGTGTGAAAAATACGAGGAACATTAAAAAGTGTGAAAAATACAAAGGGCAGGAAAAGATGTGAAAAGTACGAGGAGCAGGAAAAGGTGTGAAAGTTACGAGGAGCATGAAAAGGTGACAAAAATACGAAGAGCGTGAAAAGGTGTGAAAAATATGAAGAGCGTGAAAAGGTCTGAAAAGTACGAGTAGCATGAAAAGGTGTGAAAAATACGAGGAGCATAAAAAAGTGTTAAAAAAACGAGGAGCATGAAACGTTGTGAAAAATACGAGGATCATGAAAAGGTTTGAAAAATACAAAGAGCAGGAAATGGTGTGCAGTAATCGAAGAGCAGGAAAAGGTGTGAAAAATACGAGTAGCATGAAAAGGTGTGAAAAATACGAGGAGCATAAAAAAGTGTTAAAAATACGAGGAGCATGAAACGTTGTGGAAAATACGAGGATCATGAAAAGGTTTGAAAAATACGAAGAGCAGGAAAAGGTGTGCACTAATCGAAGAGCAGGAAAAGGTGTGAAAAATACGAGGAGCATGAAAAGGTGTGAAAAATATGAAGAGCGTGAAAAGGACTGAAAAATACGAGGAGCGTGAAAATGTCTGAAAAATATGAGGAGCATGAAAAGTTGTGAAAAATTCGAGGAGCAGGAAAAGGTGTGAAAAATACGAGGAGTGCGAAACGGTGTCAGAAATACAAAGAGCGTAAAAAGATGTGAAAAATATGAAGAGCGTGAAAAGGTCTGAAAAACACGAGGAGCGTGAAAAGGTCTGAAAAATACGAGGAACATGAAAAGGTCTGAATAATACGAGGAGCATGAAAAGGTGTGAAAAATACGAAGAGCAGGAAAAGGTGCAAAAAATACGAGGAGCATGAAAAGGTGTGAAAAATTCGAGGAACATGAAAAGGTCTGAAAAATACGAGGAGCATGAAAAGGTCTTAAAAATACGAGGAGCATGAAAAGGTGTGAAAAATTCAAAGAGCAGAAAAGGTGTGAAAAATATGAACTGCATGAAAAGGTGTGATAAACATGAAGAGCGTGAAAAGGTCTGAAAAATACAGGAGTGTGAAAAGGTCTGAAAAATATGAGGAACATGAAAAGGTCTGAATAATACGAGGAGCATGAAAAGTGTGAAAAATTCGAAGACCAGGAAAAGGTGCGAAAAATACGAGGAGCATGAAAAGGTGTGAAAAAATCGAAGAGCAGGAAAAGGTGTGAAAAATATGAACTGCATGAAAACGTGTGAAAAATTCTAAGAGCAGGAAAAGGTGTGAAAAATAGGAGGAGCATGAAAAGTTTAGAAAAATATGAAGAGCAAGAAGAGGTGTGAAACATATGAAGAGCACGAAAAGGTCTGAAAAATACGAAGAGCACGAAAAGGTTTGAAAAATACGAGGAGCAGAAAAGGCGTGAAAAATACGAGGAGCATGAAAAGGCATGAAAAATACGAGGAGCATGAAAAGGTGTGAAAAATATGAGGAGCATGAAAAGGCTTGAAAAACACGAGGAACATTAAAAGGCATCAAAAATACGAGGAGCATGACAAGGTAGGAAAAATACGAGGAGCATGAAAAGGTGTGAAAAACACAAGGAGCAGAATAGGTGTGAAAAACACGAGGAGCAGGAAAAGGTGTGAAAAATACAAGGAACAGAAAAGGTGTGAAAAATACGAGGAGTGTGAAAAGATGTCAAAAATACGAAGAGGGTGAAATGGTGTGAAAAATATGAAGAGTGTGAAAAGTTCTTAAAATACAAAGAGCATGTAAAGGTCGGAAATATAGGAGGAGCATGAAAAGGTCTGAAAAATACGAGGAGCATGATAAGGTGTGAAAAGTACGAAGAGCAGGCAAAGGTGTGAAAAATACGAGGACCATGAAATGGTGTCAAAAATACGAAGAGCGTGAAAAGGTGTGAGAAATATGAACAGGATGAAAAGGTGTGAAAAATACGAGGAGCATGTCAAGGAGTGAAAAATCCGAGGAGCATGACAAGGTGTGAAAGATCCGAGGAGCATCATATGGTCTGAAAAATACGAGGAGCAGGAGAAGGTGTGAAAAATAAGAGGAAGAGGAAAAGGTGTGAAAAATTCAAAGAGCAGGAAAAGGTGTGAAAAACACGAGGAGCAGGAGAAGGTGTGAAATACGCGAAGAGCAGAAAAAGGTGTGAAATGTTCGAAGAGCATGACAAGCTGTGAAAAATCCGAGGAGCATGACAAGGTGTGAAAAATATGAGGAGCATGAAAAGGTGTGAAAAATACGAGGAGCATGATAAGGTGTGAAAAATACGAAGAGCAGGAAAGGTGTGAAAAATGCGAGGAACATGAAAAAGTGTGAAAAATACAAAGGGCAGGAAAAGGTGTGAAAAATACAAGGAGCAGGAAAAGGTGTCAAAAATACGAGGAGCAGGAAAAGGTGTGAAAAATACGAGCAGCAGGAAGAGGTGTGAAAAATACGAGGAGCAGGAAAAAATGTGAAAAATTCAAAGAGCAGGAAAACGTGTGAAAAATATGAACATCATGAAATGGTGTTAAAAATACGAGGAGCATGAAAAGGTCTGAAATATACGAGGAGCATGATAAGGTGTAAAAAATACGAGGATCAGGAAAAGGTGTGAAAAATACGAGGAACATAAAAAGGTGTGAAAAATTCGAAGAGCAGGAAAAGGTGTGAAAAATACGAGGAGCATGGAAAGGTGTGAAAAATTCGAAAAGTAGGAAAATGTGTGAAAAATACGAGGAGCATGAAAAGACATGAAAAATTCGAAGAGCAGGAAAAGGTGTGAAAACTATATCAGCATGAAAAGGTCTGAAAAATATGAAGGTCGTGAAATGGTCTGAAAAATACGAGGAGCATGAAAAGGTCTGAAAAATACGAGGAGCGTGAAAAGGTCTGAAAAATATGAGGAGCATGAAAAGGTTTGAAAAATACGTGGAGCATGACAAGGTGTGAAAAATACGAGGAGCATGAAAAGGTGTGAGAAATTCGAAGAGCAGGAAAAGGTGTGAAAAATTCGAAGAGCAGGAAAAGGTGTGAAAAATACGAGAAGCATGAAAAGGTGTAAAAAATTCGAAGAGCTGGAAAATGTGTGAAAAATACAAGGAGCATGAAAAGGTGTGAAAAATTCGAAGAGCAGGAAAAGGTGTGAAAAATATAAACAGCATGAAAAGGTATGAAAAATATGAAGGTTGTGAAATGGTCTGAAAAATGCGAGGAGCATGAAAAGGCATGAAAAATACGAGGAGAATGAAAAGGTGTGAAAAATAGGAAGAGCATGAAAGGTGTCAAAAATACGAGGAGCATGAAAAGGTGTGAAAAATATGAAGAGCATGAAAAGGTATGAAAAAAACGAGGAGCATGAAAAGGTGTGAAAAATAGGAAGAGCATGAAAGGTGTGAAAAATACGAGGAGCATGACAAGGTGTGAAAAATACAAAGAACAGGAAAAGTTGTGAAAAATACGAGGAAAATGAAAAAGTTTGAAAAATACAAAGGGCAAGAAAAGGTGTGAAAAATACGAGGAGCATGAAAACGTGTGAAAAATAAGAGGATCATGAAAAGGTGTGAAAAATGCAAAGAGAAGGAAAAGGTGTGAAAAATACGAGGAACATTAAAAAGTGTGAAAAATACAAAGGGCAGGAAAAGATGTGAAAAGTACGAGGAGCAGGAAAAGGTGTGAAAGTTACGAGGAGCATGAAAAGGTGACAAAAATACGAAGAGCGTGAAAAGGTGTGAAAAATATGAAGAGCGTGAAAAGGTCTGAAAAGTACGAGTAGCATGAAAAGGTGTGAAAAATACGAGGAGCATAAAAAAGTGTTAAAAAAACGAGGAGCATGAAACGTTGTGAAAAATACGAGGATCATGAAAAGGTTTGAAAAATACAAAGAGCAGGAAATGGTGTGCAGTAATCGAAGAGCAGGAAAAGGTGTGAAAAATACGAGTAGCATGAAAAGGTGTGAAAAATACGAGGAGCATAAAAAAGTGTTAAAAATACGAGGAGCATGAAACGTTGTGGAAAATACGAGGATCATGAAAAGGTTTGAAAAATACGAAGAGCAGGAAAAGGTGTGCACTAATCGAAGAGCAGGAAAAGGTGTGAAAAATACGAGGAGCATGAAAAGGTGTGAAAAATATGAAGAGCGTGAAAAGGACTGAAAAATACGAGGAGCGTGAAAATGTCTGAAAAATATGAGGAGCATGAAAAGTTGTGAAAAATTCGAGGAGCAGGAAAAGGTGTGAAAAATACGAGGAGTGCGAAACGGTGTCAGAAATACAAAGAGCGTAAAAAGATGTGAAAAATATGAAGAGCGTGAAAAGGTCTGAAAAACACGAGGAGCGTGAAAAGGTCTGAAAAATACGAGGAACATGAAAAGGTCTGAATAATACGAGGAGCATGAAAAGGTGTGAAAAATACGAAGAGCAGGAAAAGGTGCAAAAAATACGAGGAGCATGAAAAGGTGTGAAAAATTCGAGGAACATGAAAAGGTCTGAAAAATACGAGGAGCATGAAAAGGTCTTAAAAATACGAGGAGCATGAAAAGGTGTGAAAAATTCAAAGAGCAGAAAAGGTGTGAAAAATATGAACTGCATGAAAAGGTGTGATAAACATGAAGAGCGTGAAAAGGTCTGAAAAATACAGGAGTGTGAAAAGGTCTGAAAAATATGAGGAACATGAAAAGGTCTGAATAATACGAGGAGCATGAAAAGTGTGAAAAATTCGAAGACCAGGAAAAGGTGCGAAAAATACGAGGAGCATGAAAAGGTGTGAAAAAATCGAAGAGCAGGAAAAGGTGTGAAAAATATGAACTGCATGAAAACGTGTGAAAAATTCTAAGAGCAGGAAAAGGTGTGAAAAATAGGAGGAGCATGAAAAGTTTAGAAAAATATGAAGAGCAAGAAGAGGTGTGAAACATATGAAGAGCACGAAAAGGTCTGAAAAATACGAAGAGCACGAAAAGGTTTGAAAAATACGAGGAGCAGAAAAGGCGTGAAAAATACGAGGAGCATGAAAAGGCATGAAAAATACGAGGAGCATGAAAAGGTGTGAAAAATATGAGGAGCATGAAAAGGCTTGAAAAACACGAGGAACATTAAAAGGCATCAAAAATACGAGGAGCATGACAAGGTAGGAAAAATACGAGGAGCATGAAAAGGTGTGAAAAACACAAGGAGCAGAATAGGTGTGAAAAACACGAGGAGCAGGAAAAGGTGTGAAAAATACAAGGAACAGAAAAGGTGTGAAAAATACGAGGAGTGTGAAAAGATGTCAAAAATACGAAGAGGGTGAAATGGTGTGAAAAATATGAAGAGTGTGAAAAGTTCTTAAAATACAAAGAGCATGTAAAGGTCGGAAATATAGGAGGAGCATGAAAAGGTCTGAAAAATACGAGGAGCATGATAAGGTGTGAAAAGTACGAAGAGCAGGCAAAGGTGTGAAAAATACGAGGACCATGAAATGGTGTCAAAAATACGAAGAGCGTGAAAAGGTGTGAGAAATATGAACAGGATGAAAAGGTGTGAAAAATACGAGGAGCATGTCAAGGAGTGAAAAATCCGAGGAGCATGACAAGGTGTGAAAGATCCGAGGAGCATCATATGGTCTGAAAAATACGAGGAGCAGGAGAAGGTGTGAAAAATAAGAGGAAGAGGAAAAGGTGTGAAAAATTCAAAGAGCAGGAAAAGGTGTGAAAAACACGAGGAGCAGGAGAAGGTGTGAAATACGCGAAGAGCAGAAAAAGGTGTGAAATGTTCGAAGAGCATGACAAGCTGTGAAAAATCCGAGGAGCATGACAAGGTGTGAAAAATATGAGGAGCATGAAAAGGTGTGAAAAATACGAGGAGCATGATAAGGTGTGAAAAATACGAAGAGCAGGAAAGGTGTGAAAAATGCGAGGAACATGAAAAAGTGTGAAAAATACAAAGGGCAGGAAAAGGTGTGAAAAATACAAGGAGCAGGAAAAGGTGTCAAAAATACGAGGAGCAGGAAAAGGTGTGAAAAATACGAGCAGCAGGAAGAGGTGTGAAAAATACGAGGAGCAGGAAAAAATGTGAAAAATTCAAAGAGCAGGAAAACGTGTGAAAAATATGAACATCATGAAATGGTGTTAAAAATACGAGGAGCATGAAAAGGTCTGAAATATACGAGGAGCATGATAAGGTGTAAAAAATACGAGGATCAGGAAAAGGTGTGAAAAATACGAGGAACATAAAAAGGTGTGAAAAATTCGAAGAGCAGGAAAAGGTGTGAAAAATACGAGGAGCATGGAAAGGTGTGAAAAATTCGAAAAGTAGGAAAATGTGTGAAAAATACGAGGAGCATGAAAAGACATGAAAAATTCGAAGAGCAGGAAAAGGTGTGAAAACTATATCAGCATGAAAAGGTCTGAAAAATATGAAGGTCGTGAAATGGTCTGAAAAATACGAGGAGCATGAAAAGGTCTGAAAAATACGAGGAGCGTGAAAAGGTCTGAAAAATATGAGGAGCATGAAAAGGTTTGAAAAATACGTGGAGCATGACAAGGTGTGAAAAATACGAGGAGCATGAAAAGGTGTGAGAAATTCGAAGAGCAGGAAAAGGTGTGAAAAATTCGAAGAGCAGGAAAAGGTGTGAAAAATACGAGAAGCATGAAAAGGTGTAAAAAATTCGAAGAGCTGGAAAATGTGTGAAAAATACAAGGAGCATGAAAAGGTGTGAAAAATTCGAAGAGCAGGAAAAGGTGTGAAAAATATAAACAGCATGAAAAGGTATGAAAAATATGAAGGTTGTGAAATGGTCTGAAAAATGCGAGGAGCATGAAAAGGCATGAAAAATACGAGGAGAATGAAAAGGTGTGAAAAATAGGAAGAGCATGAAAGGTGTCAAAAATACGAGGAGCATGAAAAGGTGTGAAAAATATGAAGAGCATGAAAAGGTATGAAAAAAACGAGGAGCATGAAAAGGTGTGAAAAATAGGAAGAGCATGAAAGGTGTGAAAAATACGAGGAGCATGACAAGGTGTGAAAAATACAAAGAACAGGAAAAGTTGTGAAAAATACGAGGAAAATGAAAAAGTTTGAAAAATACAAAGGGCAAGAAAAGGTGTGAAAAATACGAGGAGCATGAAAACGTGTGAAAAATAAGAGGATCATGAAAAGGTGTGAAAAATGCAAAGAGAAGGAAAAGGTGTGAAAAATACGAGGAACATTAAAAAGTGTGAAAAATACAAAGGGCAGGAAAAGATGTGAAAAGTACGAGGAGCAGGAAAAGGTGTGAAAGTTACGAGGAGCATGAAAAGGTGACAAAAATACGAAGAGCGTGAAAAGGTGTGAAAAATATGAAGAGCGTGAAAAGGTCTGAAAAGTACGAGTAGCATGAAAAGGTGTGAAAAATACGAGGAGCATAAAAAAGTGTTAAAAAAACGAGGAGCATGAAACGTTGTGAAAAATACGAGGATCATGAAAAGGTTTGAAAAATACAAAGAGCAGGAAATGGTGTGCAGTAATCGAAGAGCAGGAAAAGGTGTGAAAAATACGAGTAGCATGAAAAGGTGTGAAAAATACGAGGAGCATAAAAAAGTGTTAAAAATACGAGGAGCATGAAACGTTGTGGAAAATACGAGGATCATGAAAAGGTTTGAAAAATACGAAGAGCAGGAAAAGGTGTGCACTAATCGAAGAGCAGGAAAAGGTGTGAAAAATACGAGGAGCATGAAAAGGTGTGAAAAATATGAAGAGCGTGAAAAGGACTGAAAAATACGAGGAGCGTGAAAATGTCTGAAAAATATGAGGAGCATGAAAAGTTGTGAAAAATTCGAGGAGCAGGAAAAGGTGTGAAAAATACGAGGAGTGCGAAACGGTGTCAGAAATACAAAGAGCGTAAAAAGATGTGAAAAATATGAAGAGCGTGAAAAGGTCTGAAAAACACGAGGAGCGTGAAAAGGTCTGAAAAATACGAGGAACATGAAAAGGTCTGAATAATACGAGGAGCATGAAAAGGTGTGAAAAATACGAAGAGCAGGAAAAGGTGCAAAAAATACGAGGAGCATGAAAAGGTGTGAAAAATTCGAGGAACATGAAAAGGTCTGAAAAATACGAGGAGCATGAAAAGGTCTTAAAAATACGAGGAGCATGAAAAGGTGTGAAAAATTCAAAGAGCAGAAAAGGTGTGAAAAATATGAACTGCATGAAAAGGTGTGATAAACATGAAGAGCGTGAAAAGGTCTGAAAAATACAGGAGTGTGAAAAGGTCTGAAAAATATGAGGAACATGAAAAGGTCTGAATAATACGAGGAGCATGAAAAGTGTGAAAAATTCGAAGACCAGGAAAAGGTGCGAAAAATACGAGGAGCATGAAAAGGTGTGAAAAAATCGAAGAGCAGGAAAAGGTGTGAAAAATATGAACTGCATGAAAACGTGTGAAAAATTCTAAGAGCAGGAAAAGGTGTGAAAAATAGGAGGAGCATGAAAAGTTTAGAAAAATATGAAGAGCAAGAAGAGGTGTGAAACATATGAAGAGCACGAAAAGGTCTGAAAAATACGAAGAGCACGAAAAGGTTTGAAAAATACGAGGAGCAGAAAAGGCGTGAAAAATACGAGGAGCATGAAAAGGCATGAAAAATACGAGGAGCATGAAAAGGTGTGAAAAATATGAGGAGCATGAAAAGGCTTGAAAAACACGAGGAACATTAAAAGGCATCAAAAATACGAGGAGCATGACAAGGTAGGAAAAATACGAGGAGCATGAAAAGGTGTGAAAAACACAAGGAGCAGAATAGGTGTGAAAAACACGAGGAGCAGGAAAAGGTGTGAAAAATACAAGGAACAGAAAAGGTGTGAAAAATACGAGGAGTGTGAAAAGATGTCAAAAATACGAAGAGGGTGAAATGGTGTGAAAAATATGAAGAGTGTGAAAAGTTCTTAAAATACAAAGAGCATGTAAAGGTCGGAAATATAGGAGGAGCATGAAAAGGTCTGAAAAATAGGAGGAGCATGATAAGGTGTGAAAAGTACGAAGAGCAGGCAAAGGTGTGAAAAATACGAGGACCATGAAATGGTGTCAAAAATACGAAGAGCGTGAAAAGGTGTGAGAAATATGAACAGGATGAAAAGGTGTGAAAAATACGAGGAGCATGTCAAGGAGTGAAAAATCCGAGGAGCATGACAAGGTGTGAAAGATCCGAGGAGCATCATATGGTCTGAAAAATACGAGGAGCAGGAGAAGGTGTGAAAAATAAGAGGAAGAGGAAAAGGTGTGAAAAATTCAAAGAGCAGGAAAAGGTGTGAAAAACACGAGGAGCAGGAGAAGGTGTGAAATACGCGAAGAGCAGAAAAAGGTGTGAAATGTTCGAAGAGCATGACAAGCTGTGAAAAATCCGAGGAGCATGACAAGGTGTGAAAAATATGAGGAGCATGAAAAGGTGTGAAAAATACGAGGAGCATGATAAGGTGTGAAAAATACGAAGAGCAGGAAAGGTGTGAAAAATGCGAGGAACATGAAAAAGTGTGAAAAATACAAAGGGCAGGAAAAGGTGTGAAAAATACAAGGAGCAGGAAAAGGTGTCAAAAATACGAGGAGCAGGAAAAGGTGTGAAAAATACGAGCAGCAGGAAGAGGTGTGAAAAATACGAGGAGCAGGAAAAAATGTGAAAAATTCAAAGAGCAGGAAAACGTGTGAAAAATATGAACATCATGAAATGGTGTTAAAAATACGAGGAGCATGAAAAGGTCTGAAATATACGAGGAGCATGATAAGGTGTAAAAAATACGAGGATCAGGAAAAGGTGTGAAAAATACGAGGAACATAAAAAGGTGTGAAAAATTCGAAGAGCAGGAAAAGGTGTGAAAAATACGAGGAGCATGGAAAGGTGTGAAAAATTCGAAAAGTAGGAAAATGTGTGAAAAATACGAGGAGCATGAAAAGACGTGAAAAATTCGAAGAGCAAGAAAACGTGTGAAGAATACGAGGAGCATGAAAAGGTGTCAAAAATTCGAAGAGCAGGAAAAGGTGTGAAAACTATATCAGCATGAAAAGGTCTGAAAAATATGAAGGTCGTGAAATGGTCTGAAAAATACGAGGAGCATGAAAAGGTCTGAAAAATACGAGGAGCGTGAAAAGGTCTGAAAAATATGAGGAGCATGAAAAGGTTTGAAAAATACGTGGAGCATGACAAGGTGTGAAAAATACGAGGAGCATGAAAAGGTGTGAGAAATTCGAAGAGCAGGAAAAGGTGTGAAAAATTCGAAGAGCAGGAAAAGGTGTGAAAAATACGAGAAGCATGAAAAGGTGTAAAAAATTCGAAGAGCTGGAAAATGTGTGAAAAATACAAGGAGCATGAAAAGGTGTGAAAAATTCGAAGAGCAGGAAAAGGTGTGAAAAATATAAACAGCATGAAAAGGTATGAAAAATATGAAGGTTGTGAAATGGTCTGAAAAATGCGAGGAGCATGAAAAGGCATGAAAAATACGAGGAGAATGAAAAGGTGTGAAAAATAGGAAGAGCATGAAAGGTGTCAAAAATACGAGGAGCATGAAAAGGTGTGAAAAATATGAAGAGCATGAAAAGGTATGAAAAAAACGAGGAGCATGAAAAGGTGTGAAAAATAGGAAGAGCATGAAAGGTGTGAAAAATACGAGGAGCATGACAAGGTGTGAAAAATTCGAGGAGCAGGAAAAGGTGTGAAAAATACGAGGAAAATGAAAAAGTTTGAAAAATACAAAGGGCAAGAAAAGGTGTGAAAAATACGAGGAACATGAAAAGGTCTGAATAATACGAGGAGCATGAAAAGGTGTGAAAAATACGAAGAGCAGGAAAAGGTGCAAAAAATACGAGGAGCATGAAAAGGTGTGAAAAATTCGAGGAACATGAAAAGGTCTGAAAAATACGAGGAGCATGAAAAGGTCTTAAAAATACGAGGAGCATGAAAAGGTGTGAAAAATTCAAAGAGCAGAAAAGGTGTGAAAAATATGAACTGCATGAAAAGGTGTGATAAACATGAAGAGCGTGAAAAGGTCTGAAAAATACAGGAGTGTGAAAAGGTCTGAAAAATATGAGGAACATGAAAAGGTCTGAATAATACGAGGAGCATGAAAAGTGTGAAAAATTCGAAGACCAGGAAAAGGTGCGAAAAATACGAGGAGCATGAAAAGGTGTGAAAAAATCGAAGAGCAGGAAAAGGTGTGAAAAATATGAACTGCATGAAAACGTGTGAAAAATTCTAAGAGCAGGAAAAGGTGTGAAAAATAGGAGGAGCATGAAAAGTTTAGAAAAATATGAAGAGCAAGAAGAGGTGTGAAACATATGAAGAGCACGAAAAGGTCTGAAAAATACGAAGAGCACGAAAAGGTTTGAAAAATACGAGGAGCAGAAAAGGCGTGAAAAATACGAGGAGCATGAAAAGGCATGAAAAATACGAGGAGCATGAAAAGGTGTGAAAAATATGAGGAGCATGAAAAGGCTTGAAAAACACGAGGAACATTAAAAGGCATCAAAAATACGAGGAGCATGACAAGGTAGGAAAAATACGAGGAGCATGAAAAGGTGTGAAAAACACAAGGAGCAGAATAGGTGTGAAAAACACGAGGAGCAGGAAAAGGTGTGAAAAATACAAGGAACAGAAAAGGTGTGAAAAATACGAGGAGTGTGAAAAGATGTCAAAAATACGAAGAGGGTGAAATGGTGTGAAAAATATGAAGAGTGTGAAAAGTTCTTAAAATACAAAGAGCATGTAAAGGTCGGAAATATAGGAGGAGCATGAAAAGGTCTGAAAAATAGGAGGAGCATGATAAGGTGTGAAAAGTACGAAGAGCAGGCAAAGGTGTGAAAAATACGAGGACCATGAAATGGTGTCAAAAATATGAAGAGCGTGAAAAGGTGTGAGAAATATGAACAGGATGAAAAGGTGTGAAAAATACGAGGAGCATGTCAAGGTGTGAAAAATCTGAGGAGCATGACAAGGTGTGAAAGATGCGAGGAGCATCATATGGTCTGAAAAATACGAGGAGCAGGAGAAGGTGTGAAAAATAAGAGGAAGAGGAAAAGGTGTGAAAAATTCAAAGAGCAGGAAAAGGTGTGAAAAACACGAGGAGCAGGAGAAGGTGTGAAATACGCGAAGAGCAGAAAAAGGTGTGAAATGTTCGAAGAGCATGACAAGCTGTGAAAAATCCGAGGAGCATGACAAGGTGTGAAAAATATGAGGAGCATGAAAAGGTGTGAAAAATACGAGGAGCATGATAAGGTGTGAAAAATACGAAGAGCAGGAAAGGTGTGAAAAATGCGAGGAACATGAAAAAGTGTGAAAAATACAAAGGGCAGGAAAGGTGTGAAAAATACAAGGAGCAGGAAAAGGTGTCAAAAATACGAGGAGCAGGAAAAGGTGTGAAAAATACGAGCAGCAGGAAGAGGTGTGAAAAATACGAGGAGCAGGAAAAAATGTGAAAAATTCAAAGAGCAGGAAAACGTGTGAAAAATATGAACATCATGAAATGGTGTTAAAAATACGAGGAGCATGAAAAGGTCTGAAATATACGAGGAGCATGATAAGGTGTAAAAAATACGAGGATCAGGAAAAGGTGTGAAAAATACGAGGAACATAAAAAGGTGTGAAAAATTCGAAGAGCAGGAAAAGGTGTGAAAAATACGAGGAGCATGAAAAGACGTGAAAAATTCGAAGAGCAGGAAAAGGTGTGAAAACTATATCAGCATGAAAAGGTCTGAAAAATATGAAGGTCGTGAAATGGTCTGAAAAATACGAGGAGCATGAAAAGGTCTGAAAAATACGAGGAGCGTGAAAAGGTCTGAAAAATATGAGGAGCATGAAAAGGTTTGAAAAATACGTGGAGCATGACAAGGTGTGAAAAATACGAGGAGCATGAAAAGGTGTGAGAAATTCGAAGAGCAGGAAAAGGTGTGAAAAATTCGAAGAGCAGGAAAAGGTGTGAAAAATACGAGAAGCATGAAAAGGTGTAAAAAATTCGAAGAGCTGGAAAATGTGTGAAAAATACAAGGAGCATGAAAAGGTGTGAAAAATTCGAAGAGCAGGAAAAGGTGTGAAAAATATAAACAGCATGAAAAGGTATGAAAAATATGAAGGTTGTGAAATGGTCTGAAAAATGCGAGGAGCATGAAAAGGCGTGAAAAATACGAGGAGAATGAAAAGGTGTGAAAAATAGGAAGAGCATGAAAGGTGTCAAAAATACGAGGAGCATGAAAAGGTGTGAAAAATATGAAGAGCATGAAAAGGTATGAAAAAAACGAGGAGCATGAAAAGGTGTGAAAAATAGGAAGAGCATGAAAGGTGTGAAAAATACGAGGAGCATGACAAGGTGTGAAAAATACAAAGAACAGGAAAAGTTGTGAAAAATACGAGGAAAATGAAAAAGTTTGAAAAATACAAAGGGCAAGAAAAGGTGTGAAAAATACGAGGAGCATGAAAACGTGTGAAAAATAAGAGGATCATGAAAAGGTGTGAAAAATGCAAAGAGAAGGAAAAGGTGTGAAAAATACGAGGAACATTAAAAAGTGTGAAAAATACAAAGGGCAGGAAAAGATGTGAAAAATACGAGGAGCAGGAAAAGGTGTGAAAGTTACGAGGAGCATGAAAAGGTGACAAAAATACGAAGAGCGTGAAAAGGTGTGAAAAATATGAAGAGCGTGAAAAGGTCTGAAAAGTACGAGTAGCATGAAAAGGTGTGAAAAATACGAGGAGCATAAAAAAGTGTTAAAAAAACGAGGAGCATGAAACGTTGTGAAAAATACGAGGATCATGAAAAGGTTTGAAAAATACAAAGAGCAGGAAATGGTGTGCAGTAATCGAAGAGCAGGAAAAGGTGTGAAAAATACGAGTAGCATGAAAAGGTGTGAAAAATACGAGGAGCATAAAAAAGTGTTAAAAATACGAGGAGCATGAAACGTTGTGGAAAATACGAGGATCATGAAAAGGTTTGAAAAATACGAAGAGCAGGAAAAGGTGTGCACTAATCGAAGAGCAGGAAAAGGTGTGAAAAATACGAGGAGCATGAAAAGGTGTGAAAAATATGAAGAGCGTGAAAAGGACTGAAAAATACGAGGAGCGTGAAAATGTCTGAAAAATATGAGGAGCATGAAAAGTTGTGAAAAATTCGAGGAGCAGGAAAAGGTGTGAAAAATACGAGGAGTGCGAAACGGTGTCAGAAATACAAAGAGCGTAAAAAGATGTGAAAAATATGAAGAGCGTGAAAAGGTCTGAAAAACACGAGGAGCGTGAAAAGGTCTGAAAAATACGAGGAACATGAAAAGGTCTGAATAATACGAGGAGCATGAAAAGGTGTGAAAAATACGAAGAGCAGGAAAAGGTGCAAAAAATACGAGGAGCATGAAAAGGTGTGAAAAATTCGAGGAACATGAAAAGGTCTGAAAAATACGAGGAGCATGAAAAGGTCTTAAAAATACGAGGAGCATGAAAAGGTGTGAAAAATTCAAAGAGCAGAAAAGGTGTGAAAAATATGAACTGCATGAAAAGGTGTGATAAACATGAAGAGCGTGAAAAGGTCTGAAAAATACAGGAGTGTGAAAAGGTCTGAAAAATATGAGGAACATGAAAAGGTCTGAATAATACGAGGAGCATGAAAAGTGTGAAAAATTCGAAGACCAGGAAAAGGTGCGAAAAATACGAGGAGCATGAAAAGGTGTGAAAAAATCGAAGAGCAGGAAAAGGTGTGAAAAATATGAACTGCATGAAAACGTGTGAAAAATTCTAAGAGCAGGAAAAGGTGTGAAAAATAGGAGGAGCATGAAAAGTTTAGAAAAATATGAAGAGCAAGAAGAGGTGTGAAACATATGAAGAGCACGAAAAGGTCTGAAAAATACGAAGAGCACGAAAAGGTTTGAAAAATACGAGGAGCAGAAAAGGCGTGAAAAATACGAGGAGCATGAAAAGGCATGAAAAATACGAGGAGCATGAAAAGGTGTGAAAAATATGAGGAGCATGAAAAGGCTTGAAAAACACGAGGAACATTAAAAGGCATCAAAAATACGAGGAGCATGACAAGGTAGGAAAAATACGAGGAGCATGAAAAGGTGTGAAAAACACAAGGAGCAGAATAGGTGTGAAAAACACGAGGAGCAGGAAAAGGTGTGAAAAATACAAGGAACAGAAAAGGTGTGAAAAATACGAGGAGTGTGAAAAGATGTCAAAAATACGAAGAGGGTGAAATGGTGTGAAAAATATGAAGAGTGTGAAAAGTTCTTAAAATACAAAGAGCATGTAAAGGTCGGAAATATAGGAGGAGCATGAAAAGGTCTGAAAAATACGAGGAGCATGATAAGGTGTGAAAAGTACGAAGAGCAGGCAAAGGTGTGAAAAATACGAGGACCATGAAATGGTGTCAAAAATACGAAGAGCGTGAAAAGGTGTGAGAAATATGAACAGGATGAAAAGGTGTGAAAAATACGAGGATCATGTCAAGGAGTGAAAAATCCGAGGAGCATGACAAGGTGTGAAAGATCCGAGGAGCATCATATGGTCTGAAAAATACGAGGAGCAGGAGAAGGTGTGAAAAATAAGAGGAAGAGGAAAAGGTGTGAAAAATTCAAAGAGCAGGAAAAGGTGTGAAAAACACGAGGAGCAGGAGAAGGTGTGAAATACGCGAAGAGCAGAAAAAGGTGTGAAATGTTCGAAGAGCATGACAAGCTGTGAAAAATCCGAGGAGCATGACAAGGTGTGAAAAATATGAGGAGCATGAAAAGGTGTGAAAAATACGAGGAGCATGATAAGGTGTGAAAAATACGAAGAGCAGGAAAGGTGTGAAAAATGCGAGGAACATGAAAAAGTGTGAAAAATACAAAGGGCAGGAAAAGGTGTGAAAAATACCAGGAGCAGGAAAAGGTGTCAAAAATACGAGGAGCAGGAAAAGGTGTGAAAAATACGAGCAGCAGGAAGAGGTGTGAAAAATACGAGGAGCAGGAAAAAATGTGAAAAATTCAAAGAGCAGGAAAACGTGTGAAAAATATGAACATCATGAAATGGTGTTAAAAATACGAGGAGCATGAAAAGCTCTGAAATATACGAGGAGCATGATAAGGTGTAAAAAATACGAGGATCAGGAAAAGGTGTGAAAAATACGAGGAACATAAAAAGGTGTGAAAAATTCGAAGAGCAGGAAAAGGTGTGAAAAATACGAGGAGCATGGAAAGGTGTGAAAAATTCGAAAAGTAGGAAAATGTGTGAAAAATACGAGGAGCATGAAAAGACGTGAAAAATTCGAAGAGCAAGAAAACGTGTGAAGAATACGAGGAGCATGAAAAGGTGTCAAAAATTCGAAGAGCAGGAAAAGGTGTGAAAACTATATCAGCATGAAAAGGTCTGAAAAATATGAAGGTCGTGAAATGGTCTGAAAAATACGAGGAGCATGAAAAGGTCTGAAAAATACGAGGAGCGTGAAAAGGTCTGAAAAATATGAGGAGCATGAAAAGGTTTGAAAAATACGTGGAGCATGACAAGGTGTGAAAAATACGAGGAGCATGAAAAGGTGTGAGAAATTCGAAGAGCAGGAAAAGGTGTGAAAAATTCGAAGAGCAGGAAAAGGTGTGAAAAATACGAGAAGCATGAAAAGGTGTAAAAAATTCGAAGAGCTGGAAAATGTGTGAAAAATACAAGGAGCATGAAAAGGTGTGAAAAATTCGAAGAGCAGGAAAAGGTGTGAAAAATATAAACAGCATGAAAAGGTATGAAAAATATGAAGGTTGTGAAATGGTCTGAAAAATGCGAGGAGCATGAAAAGGCATGAAAAATACGAGGAGAATGAAAAGGTGTGAAAAATAGGAAGAGCATGAAAGGTGTCAAAAATACGAGGAGCATGAAAAGGTGTGAAAAATATGAAGAGCATGAAAAGGTATGAAAAAAACGAGGAGCATGAAAAGGTGTGAAAAATAGGAAGAGCATGAAAGGTGTGAAAAATACGAGGAGCATGACAAGGTGTGAAAAATTCGAGGAGCAGGAAAAGGTGTGAAAAATACGAGGAAAATGAAAAAGTTTGAAAAATACAAAGGGCAAGAAAAGGTGTGAAAAATACGAGGAACATGAAAAGGTCTGAATAATACGAGGAGCATGAAAAGGTGTGAAAAATACGAAGAGCAGGAAAAGGTGCAAAAAATACGAGGAGCATGAAAAGGTGTGAAAAATTCGAGGAACATGAAAAGGTCTGAAAAATACGAGGAGCATGAAAAGGTCTTAAAAATACGAGGAGCATGAAAAGGTGTGAAAAATTCAAAGAGCAGAAAAGGTGTGAAAAATATGAACTGCATGAAAAGGTGTGATAAACATGAAGAGCGTGAAAAGGTCTGAAAAATACAGGAGTGTGAAAAGGTCTGAAAAATATGAGGAACATGAAAAGGTCTGAATAATACGAGGAGCATGAAAAGTGTGAAAAATTCGAAGACCAGGAAAAGGTGCGAAAAATACGAGGAGCATGAAAAGGTGTGAAAAAATCGAAGAGCAGGAAAAGGTGTGAAAAATATGAACTGCATGAAAACGTGTGAAAAATTCTAAGAGCAGGAAAAGGTGTGAAAAATAGGAGGAGCATGAAAAGTTTAGAAAAATATGAAGAGCAAGAAGAGGTGTGAAACATATGAAGAGCACGAAAAGGTCTGAAAAATACGAAGAGCACGAAAAGGTTTGAAAAATACGAGGAGCAGAAAAGGCGTGAAAAATACGAGGAGCATGAAAAGGCATGAAAAATACGAGGAGCATGAAAAGGTGTGAAAAATATGAGGAGCATGAAAAGGCTTGAAAAACACGAGGAACATTAAAAGGCATCAAAAATACGAGGAGCATGACAAGGTAGGAAAAATACGAGGAGCATGAAAAGGTGTGAAAAACACAAGGAGCAGAATAGGTGTGAAAAACACGAGGAGCAGGAAAAGGTGTGAAAAATACAAGGAACAGAAAAGGTGTGAAAAATACGAGGAGTGTGAAAAGATGTCAAAAATACGAAGAGGGTGAAATGGTGTGAAAAATATGAAGAGTGTGAAAAGTTCTTAAAATACAAAGAGCATGTAAAGGTCGGAAATATAGGAGGAGCATGAAAAGGTCTGAAAAATACGAGGAGCATGATAAGGTGTGAAAAGTACGAAGAGCAGGCAAAGGTGTGAAAAATACGAGGACCATGAAATGGTGTCAAAAATACGAAGAGCGTGAAAAGGTGTGAGAAATATGAACAGGATGAAAAGGTGTGAAAAATACGAGGATCATGTCAAGGAGTGAAAAATCCGAGGAGCATGACAAGGTGTGAAAGATCCGAGGAGCATCATATGGTCTGAAAAATACGAGGAGCAGGAGAAGGTGTGAAAAATAAGAGGAAGAGGAAAAGGTGTGAAAAATTCAAAGAGCAGGAAAAGGTGTGAAAAACACGAGGAGCAGGAGAAGGTGTGAAATACGCGAAGAGCAGAAAAAGGTGTGAAATGTTCGAAGAGCATGACAAGCTGTGAAAAATCCGAGGAGCATGACAAGGTGTGAAAAATATGAGGAGCATGAAAAGGTGTGAAAAATACGAGGAGCATGATAAGGTGTGAAAAATACGAAGAGCAGGAAAGGTGTGAAAAATGCGAGGAACATGAAAAAGTGTGAAAAATACAAAGGGCAGGAAAAGGTGTGAAAAATACCAGGAGCAGGAAAAGGTGTCAAAAATACGAGGAGCAGGAAAAGGTGTGAAAAATACGAGCAGCAGGAAGAGGTGTGAAAAATACGAGGAGCAGGAAAAAATGTGAAAAATTCAAAGAGCAGGAAAACGTGTGAAAAATATGAACATCATGAAATGGTGTTAAAAATACGAGGAGCATGAAAAGCTCTGAAATATACGAGGAGCATGATAAGGTGTAAAAAATACGAGGATCAGGAAAAGGTGTGAAAAATACGAGGAACATAAAAAGGTGTGAAAAATTCGAAGAGCAGGAAAAGGTGTGAAAAATACGAGGAGCATGGAAAGGTGTGAAAAATTCGAAAAGTAGGAAAATGTGTGAAAAATACGAGGAGCATGAAAAGACGTGAAAAATTCGAAGAGCAAGAAAACGTGTGAAGAATACGAGGAGCATGAAAAGGTGTCAAAAATTCGAAGAGCAGGAAAAGGTGTGAAAACTATATCAGCATGAAAAGGTCTGAAAAATATGAAGGTCGTGAAATGGTCTGAAAAATACGAGGAGCATGAAAAGGTCTGAAAAATACGAGGAGCGTGAAAAGGTCTGAAAAATATGAGGAGCATGAAAAGGTTTGAAAAATACGTGGAGCATGACAAGGTGTGAAAAATACGAGGAGCATGAAAAGGTGTGAGAAATTCGAAGAGCAGGAAAAGGTGTGAAAAATTCGAAGAGCAGGAAAAGGTGTGAAAAATACGAGAAGCATGAAAAGGTGTAAAAAATTCGAAGAGCTGGAAAATGTGTGAAAAATACAAGGAGCATGAAAAGGTGTGAAAAATTCGAAGAGCAGGAAAAGGTGTGAAAAATATAAACAGCATGAAAAGGTATGAAAAATATGAAGGTTGTGAAATGGTCTGAAAAATGCGAGGAGCATGAAAAGGCATGAAAAATACGAGGAGAATGAAAAGGTGTGAAAAATAGGAAGAGCATGAAAGGTGTCAAAAATACGAGGAGCATGAAAAGGTGTGAAAAATATGAAGAGCATGAAAAGGTATGAAAAAAACGAGGAGCATGAAAAGGTGTGAAAAATAGGAAGAGCATGAAAGGTGTGAAAAATACGAGGAGCATGACAAGGTGTGAAAAATTCGAGGAGCAGGAAAAGGTGTGAAAAATACGAGGAAAATGAAAAAGTTTGAAAAATACAAAGGGCAAGAAAAGGTGTGAAAAATACGAGGAACATGAAAAGGTCTGAATAATACGAGGAGCATGAAAAGGTGTGAAAAATACGAAGAGCAGGAAAAGGTGCAAAAAATACGAGGAGCATGAAAAGGTGTGAAAAATTCGAGGAACATGAAAAGGTCTGAAAAATACGAGGAGCATGAAAAGGTCTTAAAAATACGAGGAGCATGAAAAGGTGTGAAAAATTCAAAGAGCAGAAAAGGTGTGAAAAATATGAACTGCATGAAAAGGTGTGATAAACATGAAGAGCGTGAAAAGGTCTGAAAAATACAGGAGTGTGAAAAGGTCTGAAAAATATGAGGAACATGAAAAGGTCTGAATAATACGAGGAGCATGAAAAGTGTGAAAAATTCGAAGACCAGGAAAAGGTGCGAAAAATACGAGGAGCATGAAAAGGTGTGAAAAAATCGAAGAGCAGGAAAAGGTGTGAAAAATATGAACTGCATGAAAACGTGTGAAAAATTCTAAGAGCAGGAAAAGGTGTGAAAAATAGGAGGAGCATGAAAAGTTTAGAAAAATATGAAGAGCAAGAAGAGGTGTGAAACATATGAAGAGCACGAAAAGGTCTGAAAAATACGAAGAGCACGAAAAGGTTTGAAAAATACGAGGAGCAGAAAAGGCGTGAAAAATACGAGGAGCATGAAAAGGCATGAAAAATACGAGGAGCATGAAAAGGTGTGAAAAATATGAGGAGCATGAAAAGGCTTGAAAAACACGAGGAACATTAAAAGGCATCAAAAATACGAGGAGCATGACAAGGTAGGAAAAATACGAGGAGCATGAAAAGGTGTGAAAAACACAAGGAGCAGAATAGGTGTGAAAAACACGAGGAGCAGGAAAAGGTGTGAAAAATACAAGGAACAGAAAAGGTGTGAAAAATACGAGGAGTGTGAAAAGATGTCAAAAATATGAAGAGGGTGAAATGGTGTGAAAAATATGAAGAGTGTGAAAAGTTCTTAAAATACAAAGAGCATGTAAAGGTCGGAAATATAGGAGGAGCATGAAAAGGTCTGAAAAATACGAGGAGCATGATAAGGTGTGAAAAGTACGAAGAGCAGGCAAAGGTGTGAAAAATACGAGGACCATGAAATGGTGTCAAAAATACGAAGAGCGTGAAAAGGTGTGAGAAATATGAACAGGATGAAAAGGTGTGAAAAATACGAGGAGCATGTCAAGGTGTGAAAAATCCGAGGAGCATGACAAGGTGTGAAAGATCCGAGGAGCATCATATGGTCTGAAAAATACGAGGAGCAGGAGAAGGTGTGAAAAATAAGAGGAAGAGGAAAAGGTGTGAAAAATTCAAAGAGCAGGAAAAGGTGTGAAAAACACGAGGAGCAGGAGAAGGTGTGAAATACGCGAAGAGCAGAAAAAGGTGTGAAATGTTCGAAGAGCATGACAAGCTGTGAAAAATCCGAGGAGCATGACAAGGTGTGAAAAATATGAGGAGCATGAAAAGGTGTGAAAAATACGAGGAGCATGATAAGGTGTGAAAAATACGAAGAGCAGGAAAGGTGTGAAAAATGCGAGGAACATGAAAAAGTGTGAAAAATACAAAGGGCAGGAAAAGGTGTGAAAAATACAAAGAGCAGGAAAAGGTGTCAAAAATACGAGGAGCAGGAAAAGGTGTGAAAAATACGAGCAGCAGGAAGAGGTGTGAAAAATACGAGGAGCAGGAAAAAATGTGAAAAATTCAAAGAGCAGGAAAACGTGTGAAAAATATGAACATCATGAAATGGTGTTAAAAATACGAGGAGCATGAAAAGGTCTGAAATATACGAGGAGCATGATAAGGTGTAAAAAATACGAGGATCAGGAAAAGGTGTGAAAAATACGAGGAACATAAAAAGGTGTGAAAAATTCGAAGAGCAGGAAAAGGTGTGAAAAATACGAGGAGCATGGAAAGGTGTGAAAAATTCGAAAAGTAGGAAAATGTGTGAAAAATACGAGGAGCATGAAAAGACGTGAAAAATTCGAAGAGCAAGAAAACGTGTGAAGAATACGAGGAGCATGAAAAGGTGTCAAAAATTCGAAGAGCAGGAAAAGGTGTGAAAACTATATCAGCATGAAAAGGTCTGAAAAATATGAAGGTCGTGAAATGGTCTGAAAAATACGAGGAGCATGAAAAGGTCTGAAAAATACGAGGAGCGTGAAAAGGTCTGAAAAATATGAGGAGCATGAAAAGGTTTGAAAAATACGTGGAGCATGACAAGGTGTGAAAAATACGAGGAGCATGAAAAGGTGTGAGAAATTCGAAGAGCAGGAAAAGGTGTGAAAAATTCGAAGAGCAGGAAAAGGTGTGAAAAATACGAGAAGCATGAAAAGGTGTAAAAAATTCGAAGAGCTGGAAAATGTGTGAAAAATACAAGGAGCATGAAAAGGTGTGAAAAATTCGAAGAGCAGGAAAAGGTGTGAAAAATATAAACAGCATGAAAAGGTATGAAAAATATGAAGGTTGTGAAATGGTCTGAAAAATGCGAGGAGCATGAAAAGGCATGAAAAATACGAGGAGAATGAAAAGGTGTGAAAAATAGGAAGAGCATGAAAGGTGTCAAAAATACGAGGAGCATGAAAAGGTGTGAAAAATATGAAGAGCATGAAAAGGTATGAAAAAAACGAGGAGCATGAAAAGGTGTGAAAAATAGGAAGAGCATGAAAGGTGTGAAAAATACGAGGAGCATGACAAGGTGTGAAAAATACAAAGAACAGGAAAAGTTGTGAAAAATACGAGGAAAATGAAAAAGTTTGAAAAATACAAAGGGCAAGAAAAGGTGTGAAAAATACGAGGAGCATGAAAACGTGTGAAAAATAAGAGGATCATGAAAAGGTGTGAAAAATGCAAAGAGAAGGAAAAGGTGTGAAAAATACGAGGAACATTAAAAAGTGTGAAAAATACAAAGGGCAGGAAAAGATGTGAAAAGTACGAGGAGCAGGAAAAGGTGTGAAAGTTACGAGGAGCATGAAAAGGTGACAAAAATACGAAGAGCGTGAAAAGGTGTGAAAAATATGAAGAGCGTGAAAAGGTCTGAAAAGTACGAGTAGCATGAAAAGGTGTGAAAAATACGAGGAGCATAAAAAAGTGTTAAAAAAACGAGGAGCATGAAACGTTGTGAAAAATACGAGGATCATGAAAAGGTTTGAAAAATACAAAGAGCAGGAAATGGTGTGCAGTAATCGAAGAGCAGGAAAAGGTGTGAAAAATACGAGTAGCATGAAAAGGTGTGAAAAATACGAGGAGCATAAAAAAGTGTTAAAAATACGAGGAGCATGAAACGTTGTGGAAAATACGAGGATCATGAAAAGGTTTGAAAAATACGAAGAGCAGGAAAAGGTGTGCACTAATCGAAGAGCAGGAAAAGGTGTGAAAAATACGAGGAGCATGAAAAGGTGTGAAAAATATGAAGAGCGTGAAAAGGACTGAAAAATACGAGGAGCGTGAAAATGTCTGAAAAATATGAGGAGCATGAAAAGTTGTGAAAAATTCGAGGAGCAGGAAAAGGTGTGAAAAATACGAGGAGTGCGAAACGGTGTCAGAAATACAAAGAGCGTAAAAAGATGTGAAAAATATGAAGAGCGTGAAAAGGTCTGAAAAACACGAGGAGCGTGAAAAGGTCTGAAAAATACGAGGAACATGAAAAGGTCTGAATAATACGAGGAGCATGAAAAGGTGTGAAAAATACGAAGAGCAGGAAAAGGTGCAAAAAATACGAGGAGCATGAAAAGGTGTGAAAAATTCGAGGAACATGAAAAGGTCTGAAAAATACGAGGAGCATGAAAAGGTCTTAAAAATACGAGGAGCATGAAAAGGTGTGAAAAATTCAAAGAGCAGAAAAGGTGTGAAAAATATGAACTGCATGAAAAGGTGTGATAAACATGAAGAGCGTGAAAAGGTCTGAAAAATACAGGAGTGTGAAAAGGTCTGAAAAATATGAGGAACATGAAAAGGTCTGAATAATACGAGGAGCATGAAAAGTGTGAAAAATTCGAAGACCAGGAAAAGGTGCGAAAAATACGAGGAGCATGAAAAGGTGTGAAAAAATCGAAGAGCAGGAAAAGGTGTGAAAAATATGAACTGCATGAAAACGTGTGAAAAATTCTAAGAGCAGGAAAAGGTGTGAAAAATAGGAGGAGCATGAAAAGTTTAGAAAAATATGAAGAGCAAGAAGAGGTGTGAAACATATGAAGAGCACGAAAAGGTCTGAAAAATACGAAGAGCACGAAAAGGTTTGAAAAATACGAGGAGCAGAAAAGGCGTGAAAAATACGAGGAGCATGAAAAGGCATGAAAAATACGAGGAGCATGAAAAGGTGTGAAAAATATGAGGAGCATGAAAAGGCGTGAAAAACACGAGGAACATTAAAAGGCATCAAAAATACGAGGAGCATGACAAGGTAGGAAAAATACGAGGAGCATGAAAAGGTGTGAAAAACACAAGGAGCAGAATAGGTGTGAAAAACACGAGGAGCAGGAAAAGGTGTGAAAAATACAAGGAACAGAAAAGGTGTGAAAAATACGAGGAGTGTGAAAAGATGTCAAAAATACGAAGAGGGTGAAATGGTGTGAAAAATATGAAGAGTGTGAAAAGTTCTTAAAATACAAAGAGCATGTAAAGGTCGGAAATATAGGAGGAGCATGAAAAGGTCTGAAAAATAGGAGGAGCATGATAAGGTGTGAAAAGTACGAAGAGCAGGCAAAGGTGTGAAAAATACGAGGACCATGAAATGGTGTCAAAAATACGAAGAGCGTGAAAAGGTGTGAGAAATATGAACAGGATGAAAAGGTGTGAAAAATACGAGGAGCATGTCAAGGTGTGAAAAATCTGAGGAGCATGACAAGGTGTGAAAGATGCGAGGAGCATCATATGGTCTGAAAAATACGAGGAGCAGGAGAAGGTGTGAAAAATAAGAGGAAGAGGAAAAGGTGTGAAAAATTCAAAGAGCAGGAAAAGGTGTGAAAAACACGAGGAGCAGGAGAAGGTGTGAAATACGCGAAGAGCAGAAAAAGGTGTGAAATGTTCGAAGAGCATGACAAGCTGTGAAAAATCCGAGGAGCATGACAAGGTGTGAAAAATATGAGGAGCATGAAAAGGTGTGAAAAATACGAGGAGCATGATAAGGTGTGAAAAATACGAAGAGCAGGAAAGGTGTGAAAAATGCGAGGAACATGAAAAAGTGTGAAAAATACAAAGGGCAGGAAAAGGTGTGAAAAATACAAGGAGCAGGAAAAGGTGTCAAAAATACGAGGAGCAGGAAAAGGTGTGAAAAATACGAGCAGCAGGAAGAGGTGTGAAAAATACGAGGAGCAGGAAAAAATGTGAAAAATTCAAAGAGCAGGAAAACGTGTGAAAAATATGAACATCATGAAATGGTGTTAAAAATACGAGGAGCATGAAAAGGTCTGAAATATACGAGGAGCATGATAAGGTGTAAAAAATACGAGGATCAGGAAAAGGTGTGAAAAATACGAGGAACATAAAAAGGTGTGAAAAATTCGAAGAGCAGGAAAAGGTGTGAAAAATACGAGGAGCATGAAAAGACGTGAAAAATTCGAAGAGCAGGAAAAGGTGTGAAAACTATATCAGCATGAAAAGGTCTGAAAAATATGAAGGTCGTGAAATGGTCTGAAAAATACGAGGAGCATGAAAAGGTCTGAAAAATACGAGGAGCGTGAAAAGGTCTGAAAAATATGAGGAGCATGAAAAGGTTTGAAAAATACGTGGAGCATGACAAGGTGTGAAAAATACGAGGAGCATGAAAAGGTGTGAGAAATTCGAAGAGCAGGAAAAGGTGTGAAAAATTCGAAGAGCAGGAAAAGGTGTGAAAAATACGAGAAGCATGAAAAGGTGTAAAAAATTCGAAGAGCTGGAAAATGTGTGAAAAATACAAGGAGCATGAAAAGGTGTGAAAAATTCGAAGAGCAGGAAAAGGTGTGAAAAATATAAACAGCATGAAAAGGTATGAAAAATATGAAGGTTGTGAAATGGTCTGAAAAATGCGAGGAGCATGAAAAGGCATGAAAAATACGAGGAGAATGAAAAGGTGTGAAAAATAGGAAGAGCATGAAAGGTGTCAAAAATACGAGGAGCATGAAAAGGTGTGAAAAATATGAAGAGCATGAAAAGGTATGAAAAAAACGAGGAGCATGAAAAGGTGTGAAAAATAGGAAGAGCATGAAAGGTGTGAAAAATACGAGGAGCATGACAAGGTGTGAAAAATACAAAGAACAGGAAAAGTTGTGAAAAATACGAGGAAAATGAAAAAGTTTGAAAAATACAAAGGGCAAGAAAAGGTGTGAAAAATACGAGGAGCATGAAAACGTGTGAAAAATAAGAGGATCATGAAAAGGTGTGAAAAATGCAAAGAGAAGGAAAAGGTGTGAAAAATACGAGGAACATTAAAAAGTGTGAAAAATACAAAGGGCAGGAAAAGATGTGAAAAGTACGAGGAGCAGGAAAAGGTGTGAAAGTTACGAGGAGCATGAAAAGGTGACAAAAATACGAAGAGCGTGAAAAGGTGTGAAAAATATGAAGAGCATGAAAAGGTGTGAAAAGTACGAGTAGCATGAAAAGGTGTGAAAAATACGAGGAGCATAAAAAAGTGTTAAAAAAACGAGGAGCATGAAACGTTGTGAAAAATACGAGGATCATGAAAAGGTTTGAAAAATACAAAGAGCAGGAAATGGTGTGCAGTAATCGAAGAGCAGGAAAAGGTGTGAAAAATACGAGTAGCATGAAAAGGTGTGAAAAATACGAGGAGCATAAAAAAGTGTTAAAAATACGAGGAGCATGAAACGTTGTGAAAAATACGAGGATCATGAAAAGGTTTGAAAAATACGAAGAGCAGGAAAAGGTGTGCACTAATCGAAGAGCAGGAAAAGGTGTGAAAAATACGAGGAGCATGAAAAGGTGTGAAAAATATGAAGAGCGTGAAAAGGACTGAAAAATACGAGGAGCGTGAAAATGTCTGAAAAATATGAGGAGCATGAAAAGTTGTGAAAAATTCGAGGAGCAGGAAAAGGTGTGAAAAATACGAGGAGTGCGAAACGGTGTCAGAAATACAAAGAGCGTAAAAAGATGTGAAAAATATGAAGAGCGTGAAAAGGTCTGAAAAACACGAGGAGCGTGAAAAGGTCTGAAAAATACGAGGAACATGAAAAGGTCTGAATAATACGAGGAGCATGAAAAGGTGTGAAAAATACGAAGAGCAGGAAAAGGTGCAAAAAATACGAGGAGCATGAAAAGGTGTGAAAAATTCGAGGAACATGAAAAGGTCTGAAAAATACGAGGAGCATGAAAAGGTCTTAAAAATACGAGGAGCATGAAAAGGTGTGAAAAATTCAAAGAGCAGAAAAGGTGTGAAAAATATGAACTGCATGAAAAGGTGTGATAAACATGAAGAGCGTGAAAAGGTCTGAAAAATACAGGAGTGTGAAAAGGTCTGAAAAATATGAGGAACATGAAAAGGTCTGAATAATACGAGGAGCATGAAAAGTGTGAAAAATTCGAAGACCAGGAAAAGGTGCGAAAAATACGAGGAGCATGAAAAGGTGTGAAAAAATCGAAGAGCAGGAAAAGGTGTGAAAAATATGAACTGCATGAAAACGTGTGAAAAATTCTAAGAGCAGGAAAAGGTGTGAAAAATAGGAGGAGCATGAAAAGTTTAGAAAAATATGAAGAGCAAGAAGAGGTGTGAAACATATGAAGAGCACGAAAAGGTCTGAAAAATACGAAGAGCACGAAAAGGTTTGAAAAATACGAGGAGCAGAAAAGGCGTGAAAAATACGAGGAGCATGAAAAGGCATGAAAAATACGAGGAGCATGAAAAGGTGTGAAAAATATGAGGAGCATGAAAAGGCTTGAAAAACACGAGGAACATTAAAAGGCATCAAAAATACGAGGAGCATGACAAGGTAGGAAAAATACGAGGAGCATGAAAAGGTGTGAAAAACACAAGGAGCAGAATAGGTGTGAAAAACACGAGGAGCAGGAAAAGGTGTGAAAAATACAAGGAACAGAAAAGGTGTGAAAAATACGAGGAGTGTGAAAAGATGTCAAAAATACGAAGAGGGTGAAATGGTGTGAAAAATATGAAGAGTGTGAAAAGTTCTTAAAATACAAAGAGCATGTAAAGGTCGGAAATATAGGAGGAGCATGAAAAGGTCTGAAAAATACGAGGAGCATGATAAGGTGTGAAAAGTACGAAGAGCAGGCAAAGGTGTGAAAAATACGAGGACCATGAAATGGTGTCAAAAATACGAAGAGCGTGAAAAGGTGTGAGAAATATGAACAGGATGAAAAGGTGTGAAAAATACGAGGAGCATGTCAAGGAGTGAAAAATCCGAGGAGCATGACAAGGTGTGAAAGATCCGAGGAGCATGAAAAGGTGTGAAAAACACGAACAGCAGGAAAAGGTGTGAAAAATAGGAAGAGCATGAAAGGTGTGAAAAATTCAAAGAGCAGGAAAAGGTGTGAAAAACACGAGGAGCAGGAGAAGGTGTGAAATACGCGAAGAGCAGAAAAAGGTGTGAAATGTTCGAAGAGCATGACAAGCTGTGAAAAATCCGAGGAGCATGACAAGGTGTGAAAAATATGAGGAGCATGAAAAGGTGTGAAAAATACGAGGAGCATGATAAGGTGTGAAAAATACGAAGAGCAGGAAAGGTGTGAAAAATGCGAGGAACATGAAAAAGTGTGAAAAATACAAAGGGCAGGAAAAGGTGTGAAAAATACAAGGAGCAGGAAAAGGTGTCAAAAATACGAGGAGCAGGAAAAGGTGTGAAAAATACGAGCAGCAGGAAGAGGTGTGAAAAATACGAGGAGCAGGAAAAAATGTGAAAAATTCAAAGAGCAGGAAAACGTGTGAAAAATATGAACATCATGAAATGGTGTTAAAAATACGAGGAGCATGAAAAGGTCTGAAATATACGAGGAGCATGATAAGGTGTAAAAAATACGAGGATCAGGAAAAGGTGTGAAAAATACGAGGAACATAAAAAGGTGTGAAAAATTCGAAGAGCAGGAAAAGGTGTGAAAAATACGAGGAGCATGGAAAGGTGTGAAAAATTCGAAAAGTAGGAAAATGTGTGAAAAATACGAGGAGCATGAAAAGACGTGAAAAATTCGAAGAGCAAGAAAACGTGTGAAGAATACGAGGAGCATGAAAAGGTGTCAAAAATTCGAAGAGCAGGAAAAGGTGTGAAAACTATATCAGCATGAAAAGGTCTGAAAAATATGAAGGTCGTGAAATGGTCTGAAAAATACGAGGAGCATGAAAAGGTCTGAAAAATACGAGGAGCGTGAAAAGGTCTGAAAAATATGAGGAGCATGAAAAGGTTTGAAAAATACGTGGAGCATGACAAGGTGTGAAAAATACGAGGAGCATGAAAAGGTGTGAGAAATTCGAAGAGCAGGAAAAGGTGTGAAAAATTCAAAGAGCAGGAAAAGGTGTGAAAAATACGAGAAGCATGAAAAGGTGTAAAAAATTCGAAGAGCTGGAAAATGTGTGAAAAATACAAGGAGCATGAAAAGGTGTGAAAAATTCGAAGAGCAGGAAAAGGTGTGAAAAATATAAACAGCATGAAAAGGTATGAAAAATATGAAGGTTGTGAAATGGTCTGAAAAATGCGAGGAGCATGAAAAGGCATGAAAAATACGAGGAGAATGAAAAGGTGTGAAAAATAGGAAGAGCATGAAAGGTGTCAAAAATACGAGGAGCATGAAAAGGTGTGAAAAATATGAAGAGCATGAAAAGGTATGAAAAAAACGAGGAGCATGAAAAGGTGTGAAAAATAGGAAGAGCATGAAAGGTGTGAAAAATACGAGGAGCATGACAAGGTGTGAAAAATTCGAGGAGCAGGAAAAGGTGTGAAAAATACGAGGAAAATGAAAAAGTTTGAAAAATACAAAGGGCAAGAAAAGGTGTGAAAAATACGAGGAACATGAAAAGGTCTGAATAATACGAGGAGCATGAAAAGGTGTGAAAAATACGAAGAGCAGGAAAAGGTGCAAAAAATACGAGGAGCATGAAAAGGTGTGAAAAATTCGAGGAACATGAAAAGGTCTGAAAAATACGAGGAGCATGAAAAGGTCTTAAAAATACGAGGAGCATGAAAAGGTGTGAAAAATTCAAAGAGCAGAAAAGGTGTGAAAAATATGAACTGCATGAAAAGGTGTGATAAACATGAAGAGCGTGAAAAGGTCTGAAAAATACAGGAGTGTGAAAAGGTCTGAAAAATATGAGGAACATGAAAAGGTCTGAATAATACGAGGAGCATGAAAAGTGTGAAAAATTCGAAGACCAGGAAAAGGTGCGAAAAATACGAGGAGCATGAAAAGGTGTGAAAAAATCGAAGAGCAGGAAAAGGTGTGAAAAATATGAACTGCATGAAAACGTGTGAAAAATTCTAAGAGCAGGAAAAGGTGTGAAAAATAGGAGGAGCATGAAAAGTTTAGAAAAATATGAAGAGCAAGAAGAGGTGTGAAACATATGAAGAGCACGAAAAGGTCTGAAAAATACGAAGAGCACGAAAAGGTTTGAAAAATACGAGGAGCAGAAAAGGCGTGAAAAATACGAGGAGCATGAAAAGGCATGAAAAATACGAGGAGCATGAAAAGGTGTGAAAAATATGAGGAGCATGAAAAGGCTTGAAAAACACGAGGAACATTAAAAGGCATCAAAAATACGAGGAGCATGACAAGGTAGGAAAAATACGAGGAGCATGAAAAGGTGTGAAAAACACAAGGAGCAGAATAGGTGTGAAAAACACGAGGAGCAGGAAAAGGTGTGAAAAATACAAGGAACAGAAAAGGTGTGAAAAATACGAGGAGTGTGAAAAGATGTCAAAAATACGAAGAGGGTGAAATGGTGTGAAAAATATGAAGAGTGTGAAAAGTTCTTAAAATACAAAGAGCATGTAAAGGTCGGAAATATAGGAGGAGCATGAAAAGGTCTGAAAAATACGAGGAGCATGATAAGGTGTGAAAAGTACGAAGAGCAGGCAAAGGTGTGAAAAATACGAGGACCATGAAATGGTGTCAAAAATACGAAGAGCGTGAAAAGGTGTGAGAAATATGAACAGGATGAAAAGGTGTGAAAAATACGAGGAGCATGTCAAGGTGTGAAAAATCCGAGGAGCATGACAAGGTGTGAAAGATCCGAGGAGCATCATATGGTCTGAAAAATACGAGGAGCAGGAGAAGGTGTGAAAAATAAGAGGAAGAGGAAAAGGTGTGAAAAATTCAAAGAGCAGGAAAAGGTGTGAAAAACACGAGGAGCAGGAGAAGGTGTGAAATACGCGAAGAGCAGAAAAAGGTGTGAAATGTTCGAAGAGCATGACAAGCTGTGAAAAATCCGAGGAGCATGACAAGGTGTGAAAAATATGAGGAGCATGAAAAGGTGTGAAAAATACGAGGAGCATGATAAGGTGTGAAAAATACGAAGAGCAGGAAAGGTGTGAAAAATGCGAGGAACATGAAAAAGTGTGAAAAATACAAAGGGCAGGAAAAGGTGTGAAAAATACAAAGAGCAGGAAAAGGTGTCAAAAATACGAGGAGCAGGAAAAGGTGTGAAAAATACGAGCAGCAGGAAGAGGTGTGAAAAATACGAGGAGCAGGAAAAAATGTGAAAAATTCAAAGAGCAGGAAAACGTGTGAAAAATATGAACATCATGAAATGGTGTTAAAAATACGAGGAGCATGAAAAGGTCTGAAATATACGAGGAGCATGATAAGGTGTAAAAAATACGAGGATCAGGAAAAGGTGTGAAAAATACGAGGAACATAAAAAGGTGTGAAAAATTCGAAGAGCAGGAAAAGGTGTGAAAAATACGAGGAGCATGGAAAGGTGTGAAAAATTCGAAAAGTAGGAAAATGTGTGAAAAATACGAGGAGCATGAAAAGACGTGAAAAATTCGAAGAGCAAGAAAACGTGTGAAGAATACGAGGAGCATGAAAAGGTGTCAAAAATTCGAAGAGCAGGAAAAGGTGTGAAAACTATATCAGCATGAAAAGGTCTGAAAAATATGAAGGTCGTGAAATGGTCTGAAAAATACGAGGAGCATGAAAAGGTCTGAAAAATACGAGGAGCGTGAAAAGGTCTGAAAAATATGAGGAGCATGAAAAGGTTTGAAAAATACGTGGAGCATGACAAGGTGTGAAAAATACGAGGAGCATGAAAAGGTGTGAGAAATTCGAAGAGCAGGAAAAGGTGTGAAAAATTCGAAGAGCAGGAAAAGGTGTGAAAAATACGAGAAGCATGAAAAGGTGTAAAAAATTCGAAGAGCTGGAAAATGTGTGAAAAATACAAGGAGCATGAAAAGGTGTGAAAAATTCGAAGAGCAGGAAAAGGTGTGAAAAATATAAACAGCATGAAAAGGTATGAAAAATATGAAGGTTGTGAAATGGTCTGAAAAATGCGAGGAGCATGAAAAGGCATGAAAAATACGAGGAGAATGAAAAGGTGTGAAAAATAGGAAGAGCATGAAAGGTGTCAAAAATACGAGGAGCATGAAAAGGTGTGAAAAATATGAAGAGCATGAAAAGGTATGAAAAAAACGAGGAGCATGAAAAGGTGTGAAAAATAGGAAGAGCATGAAAGGTGTGAAAAATACGAGGAGCATGACAAGGTGTGAAAAATACAAAGAACAGGAAAAGTTGTGAAAAATACGAGGAAAATGAAAAAGTTTGAAAAATACAAAGGGCAAGAAAAGGTGTGAAAAATACGAGGAGCATGAAAACGTGTGAAAAATAAGAGGATCATGAAAAGGTGTGAAAAATGCAAAGAGAAGGAAAAGGTGTGAAAAATACGAGGAACATTAAAAAGTGTGAAAAATACAAAGGGCAGGAAAAGATGTGAAAAGTACGAGGAGCAGGAAAAGGTGTGAAAGTTACGAGGAGCATGAAAAGGTGACAAAAATACGAAGAGCGTGAAAAGGTGTGAAAAATATGAAGAGCGTGAAAAGGACTGAAAAATACGAGGAGCGTGAAAATGTCTGAAAAATATGAGGAGCATGAAAAGTTGTGAAAAATTCGAGGAGCAGGAAAAGGTGTGAAAAATACGAGGAGTGCGAAACGGTGTCAGAAATACAAAGAGCGTAAAAAGATGTGAAAAATATGAAGAGCGTGAAAAGGTCTGAAAAACACGAGGAGCGTGAAAAGGTCTGAAAAATACGAGGAACATGAAAAGGTCTGAATAATACGAGGAGCATGAAAAGGTGTGAAAAATACGAAGAGCAGGAAAAGGTGCAAAAAATACGAGGAGCATGAAAAGGTGTGAAAAATTCGAGGAACATGAAAAGGTCTGAAAAATACGAGGAGCATGAAAAGGTCTTAAAAATACGAGGAGCATGAAAAGGTGTGAAAAATTCAAAGAGCAGAAAAGGTGTGAAAAATATGAACTGCATGAAAAGGTGTGATAAACATGAAGAGCGTGAAAAGGTCTGAAAAATACAGGAGTGTGAAAAGGTCTGAAAAATATGAGGAACATGAAAAGGTCTGAATAATACGAGGAGCATGAAAAGTGTGAAAAATTCGAAGACCAGGAAAAGGTGCGAAAAATACGAGGAGCATGAAAAGGTGTGAAAAAATCGAAGAGCAGGAAAAGGTGTGAAAAATATGAACTGCATGAAAACGTGTGAAAAATTCTAAGAGCAGGAAAAGGTGTGAAAAATAGGAGGAGCATGAAAAGTTTAGAAAAATATGAAGAGCAAGAAGAGGTGTGAAACATATGAAGAGCACGAAAAGGTCTGAAAAATACGAAGAGCACGAAAAGGTTTGAAAAATACGAGGAGCAGAAAAGGCATGAAAAATACGAGGAGCATGAAAAGGCATGAAAAATACGAGGAGCATGAAAAGGTGTGAAAAATATGAGGAGCATGAAAAGGCTTGAAAAACACGAGGAACATTAAAAGGCATCAAAAATACGAGGAGCATGACAAGGTAGGAAAAATACGAGGAGCATGAAAAGGTGTGAAAAATATGAACAGCATGAAAAGGTGTGAAAAATACAGGAGCATGAAAAGTTGTGAAATATTCGAAGAGCAGGAAAAGGGGTGAAATATTCGAAGAGCGTGACAAGGTGTGAAAAATCCGAGCAGCATGACAAGGTGTGAAAAATACGAGGAGCATGAAAAGGTCTGAAAGATACGAGGAGCATGATAAGGTGTGAAAAGTACGAGGAGCATGAAAATGTCTGAAAAATAGGAGGAGAATGAAAAGGCCTGAAAAATACGAGGAGCATGAAAAGGTGTGAAAAATATGAACAGCATGAAAAGGTGTGAAAAATACGAGGAGCATGAAAAGGTGTCAAAAGCACAAAGAGCGTGAAAATGTGTGAAAAATATGAAAATCATGAAAAGGTCTGAAAATTACGAAGAGCATGAAATGTCTGTAAATACGAGGAATTAGAAAAGGTGTGAAAAATACGAAGAGCAGGCAAAGATGTGAAAAATACGAGGAGCATGAAAAGGTGTGAAAAATTCGAGGAGCATGACAAGGTGTGAAAAGTACACGGAGCATGACAAGGTGTAAAAAATATGAAGAGCATGAAAAGTTGTGAAAAATCTGACGAGCATGAAAAGGTGTCAAAAATATGAGGAGCATGAAAAGGGTGGAAAATTCGACGAGCATGAAAAGGTCTGAAAAATATGAGGAGCATGAAAAGGTGTGAAAAATACAAATAGCATGAATAGGTCTCAAAAATACGAGGAGCATGATAAAGGGTGAAAACTATGAAGAGCATGAAAACGTCTGAAAAATACGAGCAGCATGAAAAGTTCTGAAAAATACGAGGAGCATGAAAATTTGTGAAAAATACGAGGAGCATGAAAAGGTGTGAAAAACACGAAGAGCAGGAAAAGGGGTGAAATATACCAGGAGCATGAAAAGGTGTGAAAAATACGAGGAGCGGGAAAAGGTGTGAAAATTACAAGGAGTGTGAAAAGGTTTCGAAAAACGAAGAGTGTGAAAAGGTGTGAAAAATACGAAGAACGGGTAAAGATCTGAAAAATATGAGGAGCATGAAGAGGTCTGAAAAATATGAAGAGCAAGAAAAGGTGTGAAAAATATGAAGAGCATGAAAAGGTATGAAAAATATGAAGAGCAAGAAAAGGTGTGAAAAATATGAAGAGCATGAAAAGCTATGAAAAATATGAAGAGCAAGAAAAGGTGTGAAAAATATGAAGAGCATGAAAAGGTATGAAAAATATGAAGAGCATGAAAAGGTTTGAAAAATAGGAGGATTATGAAAAGGTCTGAAAAATTCGAGGAGCATAAAAAGTTCTGAGAAATACGAGGAGCATTTAAAAATCTGAGAAATACGAGGAGCATGAAAAGGTCTGAGAAATAAGAGGAGCATGGTAAAGTCTGAAAAAAACGAAGAGCCCGAAAAGGTGTGAAAAATAGGAGGAGCACGAAAAGGTGTGAAATATAGGAGGATCATGAAAAGTTGTGAAAAATACGAGGAACACGAAAAGGTCTGGAAAATATGAAGAGCCTGAAAACGTGTGCAAAATATGAGGAACACGAAAAGTCTGAAAAATATGAAGAGCACAAAAAGGTGTGAAAAATACGAGGAGCACAAAAGGTCTCAAAAACACGAGGAGCATGAAAAGGTGTGAAAAATATGAAGAGCATGAAAAGGTCTGAAAAATACGAGGAGCATGAAAATGTGTCAAAATACGAAGAGCGTGAAAAGGTGTGAAATATAAAGAGAGCTTGAAAAGGTCTGAAAAATACGAGGAGCAGGAAAAGTTGTGAAAAATACGAGGAGCATCAAAAGGTGTGAAAAGTATGAAGAGCAGGAAAAGGTGCGAAAAATACGATTATCATGAAAAGGTGTAAAAAAATCGAAGAGCAGGAAAAGGTGTGAAAAATACGAGGAGCATGAAAAGATGTGAAAAATACGAGGAGCACGAAAAGGTCTGAGAAATATGAAGAGCATGAAAAGGTGTGAAAAATATGAAGAGCATGAAAAGTTCTGAAAAATATGAAGAGCATGAAAAGGTCTGAAAAATATGAAGAGCACGAAATTTTGTGAAAAATAGGAGCATGAAAAGGTGTGAAAAATACGAGGAGCATGAAAAAGTCTGAAAAATATGAGGTGCATGAAAAGGTCTGAAAAATATGAGAAGCATGAAAAGGTCTGAAAAATATGAAGAGCATGAAAAGGTCTGAAAAATATGAAGAGCATGAAAAGGTTTGAGAAATACGAGGAGCATGAAAAGGTCCGAAAAATATGAGGAGCATGAAAAGTTGGGAAAAATACGAGGAGCATGAAAAGGTGTAAAAAACACGAGGAGCATGAAAAGGTGTGAAAAATATGAAGAGCATGAAAAGGTCTGAAAAATATGAAGGCCGTGAAAAGGTCTGAAAAATACGAGGAGCATGAAAAGGTCTGAAAAATATGAGGAGCGTGAAAAGGTCTGAAAAATACGAGGAGCATGAAAAGTTGTGAAAAATACGAGGAGCATGAAAAGGTGTGAAAAATACGAGGAGCATGAAAAGGTGTGAAAAATACATGGAGCACTAAAAGGTGTGAAAAATATGAAGAGCATGTAAAGGAGTGAAAAATTCGAAGAGCAGGAAAAGGTGTGAAAAATACGAGGAGCATGGAAAGGTGTGAAAAATTCGAAAAGTAGGAAAATGTGTGAAAAATACGAGGAGCATGAAAAGACGTGAAAAATTCGAAGAGCAAGAAAACGTGTGAAGAATACGAGGAGCATGAAAAGGTGTCAAAAATTCGAAGAGCAGGAAAAGGTGTGAAAACTATATCAGCATGAAAAGGTCTGAAAAATATGAAGGTCGTGAAATGGTCTGAAAAATACGAGGAGCATGAAAAGGTCTGAAAAATACGAGGAGCGTGAAAAGGTCTGAAAAATATGAGGAGCATGAAAAGGTTTGAAAAATACGTGGAGCATGACAAGGTGTGAAAAATACGAGGAGCATGAAAAGGTGTGAGAAATTCGAAGAGCAGGAAAAGGTGTGAAAAATTCGAAGAGCAGGAAAAGGTGTGAAAAATACGAGAAGCATGAAAAGGTGTAAAAAATTCGAAGAGCTGGAAAATGTGTGAAAAATACAAGGAGCATGAAAAGGTGTGAAAAATTCGAAGAGCAGGAAAAGGTGTGAAAAATATAAACAGCATGAAAAGGTATGAAAAATATGAAGGTTGTGAAATGGTCTGAAAAATGCGAGGAGCATGAAAAGGCATGAAAAATACGAGGAGAATGAAAAGGTGTGAAAAATAGGAAGAGCATGAAAGGTGTCAAAAATACGAGGAGCATGAAAAGGTGTGAAAAATATGAAGAGCATGAAAAGGTATGAAAAAAACGAGGAGCATGAAAAGGTGTGAAAAATAGGAAGAGCATGAAAGGTGTGAAAAATACGAGGAGCATGACAAGGTGTGAAAAATTCGAGGAGCAGGAAAAGGTGTGAAAAATACGAGGAAAATGAAAAAGTTTGAAAAATACAAAGGGCAAGAAAAGGTGTGAAAAATACGAGGAACATGAAAAGGTCTGAATAATACGAGGAGCATGAAAAGGTGTGAAAAATACGAAGAGCAGGAAAAGGTGCAAAAAATACGAGGAGCATGAAAAGGTGTGAAAAATTCGAGGAACATGAAAAGGTCTGAAAAATACGAGGAGCATGAAAAGGTCTTAAAAATACGAGGAGCATGAAAAGGTGTGAAAAATTCAAAGAGCAGAAAAGGTGTGAAAAATATGAACTGCATGAAAAGGTGTGATAAACATGAAGAGCGTGAAAAGGTCTGAAAAATACAGGAGCGTGAAAAGGTCTGAAAAATATGAGGAACATGAAAAGGTCTGAATAATACGAGGAGCATGAAAAGTGTGAAAAATTCGAAGACCAGGAAAAGGTGCGAAAAATACGAGGAGCATGAAAAGGTGTGAAAAAATCGAAGAGCAGGAAAAGGTGTGAAAAATATGAACTGCATGAAAACGTGTGAAAAATTCTAAGAGCAGGAAAAGGTGTGAAAAATAGGAGGAGCATGAAAAGTTTAGAAAAATATGAAGAGCAAGAAGAGGTGTGAAACATATGAAGAGCACGAAAAGGTCTGAAAAATACGAAGAGCACGAAAAGGTTTGAAAAATACGAGGAGCAGAAAAGGCGTGAAAAATACGAGGAGCATGAAAAGGCATGAAAAATACGAGGAGCATGAAAAGGTGTGAAAAATATGAGGAGCATGAAAAGGCTTGAAAAACACGAGGAACATTAAAAGGCATCAAAAATACGAGGAGCATGACAAGGTAGGAAAAATACGAGGAGCATGAAAAGGTGTGAAAAACACAAGGAGCAGAATAGGTGTGAAAAACACGAGGAGCAGGAAAAGGTGTGAAAAATACAAGGAACAGAAAAGGTGTGAAAAATACGAGGAGTGTGAAAAGATGTCAAAAATATGAAGAGGGTGAAATGGTGTGAAAAATATGAAGAGTGTGAAAAGTTCTTAAAATACAAAGAGCATGTAAAGGTCGGAAATATAGGAGGAGCATGAAAAGGTCTGAAAAATACGAGGAGCATGATAAGGTGTGAAAAGTACGAAGAGCAGGCAAAGGTGTGAAAAATACGAGGACCATGAAATGGTGTCAAAAATACGAAGAGCGTGAAAAGGTGTGAGAAATATGAACAGGATGAAAAGGTGTGAAAAATACGAGGAGCATGTCAAGGTGTGAAAAATCCGAGGAGCATGACAAGGTGTGAAAGATCCGAGGAGCATCATATGGTCTGAAAAATACGAGGAGCAGGAGAAGGTGTGAAAAATAAGAGGAAGAGGAAAAGGTGTGAAAAATTCAAAGAGCAGGAAAAGGTGTGAAAAACACGAGGAGCAGGAGAAGGTGTGAAATACGCGAAGAGCAGAAAAAGGTGTGAAATGTTCGAAGAGCATGACAAGCTGTGAAAAATCCGAGGAGCATGACAAGGTGTGAAAAATATGAGGAGCATGAAAAGGTGTGAAAAATACGAGGAGCATGATAAGGTGTGAAAAATACGAAGAGCAGGAAAGGTGTGAAAAATGCGAGGAACATGAAAAAGTGTGAAAAATACAAAGGGCAGGAAAAGGTGTGAAAAATACAAGGAGCAGGAAAAGGTGTCAAAAATACGAGGAGCAGGAAAAGGTGTGAAAAATACGAGCAGCAGGAAGAGGTGTGAAAAATACGAGGAGCAGGAAAAAATGTGAAAAATTCAAAGAGCAGGAAAACGTGTGAAAAATATGAACATCATGAAATGGTGTTAAAAATACGAGGAGCATGAAAAGGTCTGAAATATACGAGGAGCATGATAAGGTGTAAAAAATACGAGGATCAGGAAAAGGTGTGAAAAATACGAGGAACATAAAAAGGTGTGAAAAATTCGAAGAGCAGGAAAAGGTGTGAATAATACGAGGAGCATGGAAAGGTGTGAAAAATTCGAAAAGTAGGAAAATGTGTGAAAAATACGAGGAGCATGAAAAGGTCTGAAATATACGAGGAGCATGATAAGGTGTAAAAAATACGAGGATCAGGAAAAGGTGTGAAAAATACGAGGAACATAAAAAGGTGTGAAAAATTCGAAGAGCAGGAAAAGGTGTGAAAAATACGAGGAGCATGGAAAGGTGTGAAAAATTCGAAAAGTTGGAAAATGTGTGAAAAATACGAGGAGCATGAAAAGACGTGAAAAATTCGAAGAGCAAGAAAACGTGTGAAGAATACGAGGAGCATGAAAAGGTGTCAAAAATTCGAAGAGCAGGAAAAGGTGTGAAAACTATATCAGCATGAAAAGGTCTGAAAAATATGAAGGTCGTGAAATGGTCTGAAAAATACGAGGAGCATGAAAAGGTCTGAAAAATACGAGGAGCGTGAAAAGGTCTGAAAAATATGAGGAGCATGAAAAGGTTTGAAAAATACGTGGAGCATGACAAGGTGTGAAAAATACGAGGAGCATGAAAAGGTGTGAGAAATTCGAAGAGCAGGAAAAGGTGTGAAAAATTCGAAGAGCAGGAAAAGGTGTGAAAAATACGAGAAGCATGAAAAGGTGTAAAAAATTCGAAGAGCTGGAAAATGTGTGAAAAATACAAGGAGCATGAAAAGGTGTGAAAAATTCGAAGAGCAGGAAAAGGTGTGAAAAATATAAACAGCATGAAAAGGTATGAAAAATATGAAGGTTGTGAAATGGTCTGAAAAATGCGAGGAGCATGAAAAGGCATGAAAAATACGAGGAGAATGAAAAGGTGTGAAAAATAGGAAGAGCATGAAAGGTGTCAAAAATACGAGGAGCATGAAAAGGTGTGAAAAATATGAAGAGCATGAAAAGGTATGAAAAAAACGAGGAGCATGAAAAGGTGTGAAAAATAGGAAGAGCATGAAAGGTGTGAAAAATACGAGGAGCATGACAAGGTGTGAAAAATACAAAGAACAGGAAAAGTTGTGAAAAATACGAGGAAAATGAAAAAGTTTGAAAAATACAAAGGGCAAGAAAAGGTGTGAAAAATACGAGGAGCATGAAAACGTGTGAAAAATAAGAGGATCATGAAAAGGTGTGAAAAATGCAAAGAGAAGGAAAAGGTGTGAAAAATACGAGGAACATTAAAAAGTGTGAAAAATACAAAGGGCAGGAAAAGATGTGAAAAGTACGAGGAGCAGGAAAAGGTGTGAAAGTTACGAGGAGCATGAAAAGGTGACAAAAATACGAAGAGCGTGAAAAGGAGTGAAAAATATGAAGAGCGTGAAAAGGACTGAAAAATACGAGGAGCGTGAAAATGTCTGAAAAATATGAGGAGCATGAAAAGTTGTGAAAAATTCGAGGAGCAGGAAAAGGTGTGAAAAATACGAGGAGTGCGAAACGGTGTCAGAAATACAAAGAGCGTAAAAAGATGTGAAAAATATGAAGAGCGTGAAAAGGTCTGAAAAACACGAGGAGCGTGAAAAGGTCTGAAAAATACGAGGAACATGAAAAGGTCTGAATAATACGAGGAGCATGAAAAGGTGTGAAAAATACGAAGAGCAGGAAAAGGTGCAAAAAATACGAGGAGCATGAAAAGGTGTGAAAAATTCGAGGAACATGAAAAGGTCTGAAAAATACGAGGAGCATGAAAAGGTCTTAAAAATACGAGGAGCATGAAAAGGTGTGAAAAATTCAAAGAGCAGAAAAGGTGTGAAAAATATGAACTGCATGAAAAGTTGTGATAAACATGAAGAGCGTGAAAAGGTCTGAAAAATACAGGAGTGTGAAAAGGTCTGAAAAATATGAGGAACATGAAAAGGTCTGAATAATACGAGGAGCATGAAAAGTATGAAAAATTCGAAGACCAGGAAAAGGTGCGAAAAATACGAGGAGCATGAAAAGGTGTGAAAAAATCGAAGAGCAGGAAAAGGTGTGAAAAATATGAACTGCATGAAAACGTGTGAAAAATTCTAAGAGCAGGAAAAGGTGTGAAAAATAGGAGGAGCATGAAAAGTTTAGAAAAATATGAAGAGCAAGAAGAGGTGTGAAACATATGAAGAGCACGAAAAGGTCTGAAAAATACGAAGAGCACGAAAAGGTTTGAAAAATACGAGGAGCAGAAAAGGCGTGAAAAATACAAGGAGCATGAAAAGGCATGAAAAATGCGAGGAGCATGAAAAGGTGTGAAAAATATGAGGAGCATGAAAAGGCTTGAAAAACACGAGGAACATTAAAAGGCATCAAAAATACGAGGAGCATGACAAGGTAGGAAAAATACGAGGAGCATGAAAAGGTGTGAAAAACACAAGGAGCAGAATAGGTGTGAAAAACACGAGGAGCAGGAAAAGGTGTGAAATATACAAGGAACAGAAAAGGTGTGAAAAATACGAGGAGTGTGAAAAGATGTTAAAAATACGAAGAGGGTGAAATGGTGTGAAAAATATGAAGAGTGTGAAAAGTTCTTAAAATACAAAGAGCATGTAAAGGTCGGAAATATAGGAGGAGCATGAAAAGTTCTGAAAAATAAGAGGAGCATGAAAGGTGTGAAAAATATAAAGAGCATGAAAAGGTGTGAAAAATACTAGGAGCTTGAAAAGGTTTGAAAAATTCGAAGAGCAGGAAAGGTGTGAAAAATATGAGGAGCATGACAAGGTGTGAAATATACGAGGGGCATGATAAGGTGTGAAAAATACGAGGAGCATGAAAATGTGTGAAAAATTCGAGGAGCATGAAAAGGTGTGAAAAATTCGAAGAGCAGGAAAAGGTGTGAAAAATTCGAAGAGCTGGAAAAGGTGTGAAAAATACAAGGAGCAGAAAAGGTTTGAAAAATACGAGGAGTATGAAAAGTTGTGAAAAATACGAGGAGCATGAAAAGGTGTGAAAAATACAGGAGCATGAAAAGCTGTGAAATATTCGAAGAGCAGGAAAAGGGGTGAAATATTCGAAGAGCGTGACACGGTGTGAAAAATCCGAGCAGCATGACAAGGTGTGAAAAATACGAGGAGCATGAAAAGGTCTGAAAGATACGAGGAGCATGATAAGGTGTGAAAAGTACGAGGAGCATGAAAATGTCTGAAAAATAGGAGGAGCATGAAAAGGCCTGAAAAATACGAGGAGCATGAAAAGGTGTGAAAAATATGAACAGCATGAAAAGGTGTGAAAAATACGAGGAGCATGAAAAGGTGTCAAAAGCACAAAGAGCGTGAAAATGTGTGAAAAATATGAAAATCATGAAAAGGTCTGAAAATTACGAAGAGCATGAAATGTCTGTAAATACGAGGAATTAGAAAAGGTGTGAAAAATACGAAGAGCAGGCAAAGATGTGAAAAATACGAGGAGCATGAAAAGTGTGAAAAATTCGAGGAGCATGACAAGGTGTGAAAAGTACACGGAGCATGACAAGGTGTAAAAAATATGAAGAGCATGAAAAGTTGTGAAAAATATGACGAGCATGAAAAGGTGTCAAAAATATGAGGAGCATGAAAAGGGTTGAAAAATACGACGAGCATGAAAAGGTCTGAAAAATATGAGGAGCATGAAAAGGTGTGAAAAATACAAATAGCATGAATAGGTCTCAAAAATACGAGGAGCATGATAAAGGGTGAAAACTATGAAGAGCATGAAAAGGTCTGAAAAATACGAGCAGCATGAAAAGTTCTGAAAAATACGAGGAGCATGAAAATTTGTGAAAAATACGAGGAGCATGAAAAGGTGTGAAAAACACGAAGAGCAGGAAAAGGGGTGAAATATACCAGGAGCATGAAAAGGTGTGAAAAATACGAGGAGCGGGAAAAGGTGTGAAAATTACAAGGAGTGTGAAAAGGTTTCGAAAAACGAAGAGTGTGAAAAGGTGTGAAAAATATGAAGAACGGGTAAAGATCTGAAAAATATGAGGAGCATGAAGAGGTCTGAAAAATATGAAGAGCAAGAAAAGGTGTGAAAAATATGAAGAGCATGAAAAGGTATGAAAAATATGAAGAGCAAGAAAAGGTGTGAAAAATATGAAGAGCATGAAAAGCTATGAAAAATATGAAGAGCAAGAAAAGGTGTGAAAAATATGAAGAGCATGAAAAGGTATGAAAAATATGAAGAGCATGAAAAGGTTTGAAAAATAGGAGGATTATGAAAAGGTCTGAAAAATTCGAGGAGCATAAAAAGTTCTGAGAAATACGAGGAGCATTTAAAAATCTGAGAAATACGAGGAGCATGAAAAGGTCTGAGAAATAAGAGGAGCATGGTAAAGTCTGAAAAAAACGAAGAGCCCGAAAAGGTGTGAAAAATAGGAGGAGCATGAAAAGGTGTGAAATATAGGAGGATCATGAAAAGTTGTGAAAAATACGAGGAACACGAAAAGGTCTGGAAAATATGAAGAGCCTGAAAACGTGTGCAAAATATGAGGAACACGAAAAGTCTGAAAAATATGAAGAGCACAAAAAGGTGTGAAAAATACGAGGAGCACAAAAGGTCTCAAAAACACGAGGAGCATGAAAAGGTGTGAAAAATATGAAGAGCATGAAAAGGTCTGAAAAATACGAGGAGCATGAAAATGTGTCAAAATACGAAGAGCGTGAAAAGGTGTGAAATATAAAGAGAGCTTGAAAAGGTCTGAAAAATACGAGGAGCAGGAAAAGTTGTGAAAAATACGAGGAGCATCAAAAGGTGTGAAAGTATGAAGAGCAGGAAAAGGTGCGAAAAATACGATTATCATGAAAAGGTGTAAAAAAATCGAAGAGCAGGAAAAGGTGTGAAAAATACGAGGAGCATGAAAAGATGTGAAAAATACGAGGAGCACGAAAAGGTCTGAGAAATATGAAGAGCATGAAAAGGTGTGAAAAATATGAAGAGCATGAAAAGTTCTGAAAAATATGAAGAGCATGAAAAGGTCTGAAAAATATGAAGAGCACGAAATTTTGTGAAAAATAGGAGCATGAAAAGGTGTGAAAAATACGAGGGGCATGAAAAAGTCTGAAAAATATGAGGTGCATGAAAAGGTCTGAAAAATATGAGAAGCATGAAAAGGTCTGAAAAATATGAAGAGCATGAAAAGGTCTGAAAAATATGAAGAGCATGAAAAGGTTTGAGAAATACGAGGAGCATGAAAAGGTCCGAAAAATATGAGGAGCATGAAAAGTTGGGAAAAATACGAGGAGCATGAAAAGGTGTAAAAAACACGAGGAGCATGAAAAGGTGTGAAAAATATGAAGAGCATGAAAAGGTCTGAAAAATATGAAGGCCGTGAAAAGGTCTGAAAAATACGAGGAGCATGAAAAGGTCTGAAAAATATGAGGAGCGTGAAAAGGTCTGAAAAATACGAGGAGCATGAAAAGTTGTGAAAAATACGAGGAGCATGAAAAGGTGTGAAAAATACGAGGAGCATGAAAAGGTGTGAAAAATACATGGAGCACTAAAAGGTGTGAAAAATATGAAGAGCATGTAAAGGAGTGAAAAATTCGAAGAGCAGGAAAAGGGGTGAAATACACCAGGAGCATGAAAAGGTGTGAAAAATACGAAGGGCAGGAAAAGGTGTGAAAAATACGAGGAGTGGGAAAAGGTTTGAAAAATACGAGGAGCACGAAAAGGTGTGAAAAATACGAGGAGCATGAAAAGGTCTGAAAAATACGAGGAGCATGAAAAGGTCTGAAAAATACGAGGAGCATGAAAAGGTGTGAAATATACGAGGAGCACGAAAAGGTCTGAAAAAAATGAGGAGCATGAAAAGGTGTGAATAATATGAACAGCATGAAAAGGTGTGAAAAATATGAAGAGCGTGAAAAGGTCTGAAATATACGAGAAGCGTGAAAAGGTGTGAAAAATACAAAGAGAATGAAAATGTCATAAAAATATGATGAGCAGAAAAGGTCTGAAATATATGAGCAACACGAAAAGGTGTGAAAAATAGGAGTATCACAAAAACGTGTGATAAATCCGAGGAGCAGGAAAAGGTGAGAAAAATACGAGGAGCATGAAAAGGTGTGAAAAATCCAAGGACCAGGAAAAGGTGTGAAAAATAGGATGAGCATGAACAGGTGCAAAAAACACGAGGAGCATGAAAAGGTGTGAAAAATACGAAGGGCAGGAAAAGGTGTGAAAAATACGAGGAGTGGGAAAAGGTTTGAAAAATACGAGGAGCATGAAAAGGTCTGAAAAATATGAGGAGCGTGAAAAGGACTGAAAAATACGAGGAGCGTGAAAATGTCTGAAAAATATGAGGAGCATGAAAAGTTGTGAAAAATTCGAGGAGCAGGAAAAGGTGTGAAAAATACGAGGAGTGCGAAACGGTGTCAGAAATACAAAGAGCATAAAAAGATGTGAAAAATATGAAGAGCGTGAAAAGCTCTGAAAAACACGAGGAGCGTGAAAAGGTCTGAAAAATACGAGGAACATGAAAAGGTCTGAATAATACGAGGAGCATGAAAAGGTGTGAAAAATACGAAGAGCAGGAAAAGGTGCAAAAAATACGAGGAGCATGAAAAGGTGTGAAAAATTCGAGGAACATGAAAAGGTCTGAAAAATACGAGGAGCATGAAAAGGTCTTAAAAATACGAGGAGCATGAAAAGGTGTGAAAAATTCAAAGAGCAGAAAAGGTGTGAAAAATATGAACTGCATGAAAAGGTGTGAAAAACATGAAGAGCGTGAAAAGGTCTGAAAAATACAGGAGTGTGAAAAGGTCTGAAAAATATGAGGAACATGAAAAGGTCTGAATAATACGAGGAGCATGAAAAGTGTGAAAAATTCGAAGACCAGGAAAAGGTGCGAAAAATACGAGGAGCATGAAAAGGTGTGAAAAAATCGAAGAGCAGGAAAAGGTGTGAAAAATATGAACTGCATGAAAACGTGTGAAAAATTCTAAGAGCAGGAAAAGGTGTGAAAAATAGGAGGAGCATGAAAAGTTTAGAAAAATATGAAGAGCAAGAAGAGGTGTGAAACATATGAAGAGCACGAAAAGGTCTGAAAAATACGAAGAGCACGAAAAGGTTTGAAAAATACGAGGAGCAGAAAAGGCGTGAAAAATACGAGGAGCATGAAAAGGCATGAAAAATACGAGGAGCATGAAAAGGTGTGAAAAATATGAGGAGCATGAAAAGGCTTGAAAAACACGAGGAACATTAAAAGGCATCAAAAATACGAGGAGCATGACAAGGTAGGAAAAATACGAGGAGCATGAAAAGGTGTGAAAAACACAAGGAGCAGAATAGGTGTGAAAAACACGAGGAGCAGGAAAAGGTGTGAAAAATACAAGGAACAGAAAAGGTGTGAAAAATACGAGGAGTGTGAAAAGATGTCAAAAATACGAAGAGGGTGAAATGGTGTGAAAAATATGAAGAGTGTGAAAAGTTCTTAAAATACAAAGAGCATGTAAAGGTCGGAAATATAGGAGGAGCATGAAAAGGTCTGAAAAATACGAGGAGCATGATAAGGTGTGAAAAGTACGAAGAGCAGGCAAAGGTGTGAAAAATACGAGGACCATGAAATGGTGTCAAAAATACGAAGAGCGTGAAAAGGTGTGAGAAATATGAACAGGATGAAAAGGTGTGAAAAATACGAGGAGCATGTCAAGGTGTGAAAAATCCGAGGAGCATGACAAGGTGTGAAAGATCCGAGGAGCATCATATGGTCTGAAAAATACGAGGAGCAGGAGAAGGTGTGAAAAATAAGAGGAAGAGGAAAAGGTGTGAAAAATTCAAAGAGCAGGAAAAGGTGTGAAAAATACGAGGAGCAGGAGAAGGTGTGAAATACGCGAAGAGCAGAAAAAGGTGTGAAATGTTCGAAGAGCATGACAAGCTGTGAAAAATCCGAGGAGCATGACAAGGTGTGAAAAATATGAGGAGCATGAAAAGGTGTGAAAAATACGAGGAGCATGATAAGGTGTGAAAAATACGAAGAGCAGGAAAGGTGTGAAAAATGCGAGGAACATGAAAAAGTGTGAAAAATACAAAGGGCAGGAAAAGGTGTGAAAAATACAAGGAGCAGGAAAAGGTGTCAAAAATACGAGGAGCAGGAAAAGGTGTGAAAAATACGAGCAGCAGGAAGAGGTGTGAAAAATACGAGGAGCAGGAAAAAATGTGAAAAATTCAAAGAGCAGGAAAACGTGTGAAAAATATGAACATCATGAAATGGTGTTAAAAATACGAGGAGCATGAAAAGGTCTGAAATATACGAGGAGCATGATAAGGTGTAAAAAATACGAGGATCAGGAAAAGGTGTGAAAAATACGAGGAACATAAAAAGGTGTGAAAAATTCGAAGAGCAGGAAAAGGTGTGAAAAATACGAGGAGCATGAAAAGGTGTGAAAAATACGAGGAGCATGAAAAGGTGTGAAAAATACATGGAGCACTAAAAGGTGTGAAAAATATGAAGAGCATGAAAAGGTCTGAAAAATATGAAGGCCGTGAAAAGGTCTGAAAAATACGAGGAGCATGAAAAGGTCTGAAAAATATGAGGAGCGTGAAAAGGTCTGAAAAATACGAGGAGCATGAAAAGTTGTGAAAAATACGAGGAGCATGAAAAGGTGTGAAAAATACGAGGAGCATGAAAAGGTGTGAAAAATACATGGAGCACTAAAAGGTGTGAAAAATATGAAGAGCATGTAAAGGAGTGAAAAATTCGAAGAGCAGGAAAAGGTGTGAAAAATACGAGGAGCATGGAAAGGTGTGAAAAATTCGAAAAGTAGGAAAATGTGTGAAAAATACGAGGAGCATGAAAAGACGTGAAAAATTCGAAGAGCAAGAAAACGTGTGAAGAATACAAGGAGCATGAAAAGGTGTCAAAAATTCGAAGAGCAGGAAAAGGTGTGAAAACTATATCAGCATGAAAAGGTCTGAAAAATATGAAGGTCGTGAAATGGTCTGAAAAATACGAGGAGCATGAAAAGGTCTGAAAAATACGAGGAGCGTGAAAAGGTCTGAAAAATACGAGGAGCATGAAAAGGTTTGAAAAATACGTGGAGCATGACAAGGTGTGAAAAATACGAGGAGCATGAAAAGGTGTGAGAAATTCGAAGAGCAGGAAAAGGTGTGAAAAATTCGAAGAGCAGGAAAAGGTGTGAAAAATACGAGAAGCATGAAAAGGTGTGAAAAATTCGAAGAGCTGGAAAATGTGTGAAAAATACAAGGAGCATGAAAAGGTGTGAAAAATTCGAAGAGCAGGAAAAGGTGTGAAAAATATAAACAGCATGAAAAGGTATGAAAAATATGAAGGTTGTGAAATGGTCTGAAAAATGCGAGGAGCATGAAAAGGCATGAAAAATACGAGGAGAATGAAAAGGTGTGAAAAATAGGAAGAGCATGAAAGGTGTCAAAAATACGAGGAGCATGAAAAGGTGTGAAAAATATGAAGAGCATGAAAAGGTATGAAAAAAACGAGGAGCATGAAAAGGTGTGAAAAATAGGAAGAGCATGAAAGGTGTGAAAAATACGAGGAGCATGACAAGGTGTGAAAAATACAAAGAACAGGAAAAGTTGTGAAAAATACGAGGAAAATGAAAAAGTTTGAAAAATACAAAGGGCAAGAAAAGGTGTGAAAAATACGAGGAGCATGAAAACGTGTGAAAAATAAGAGGATCATGAAAAGGTGTGAAAAATGCAAAGAGAAGGAAAAGGTGTGAAAAATACGAGGAACATTAAAAAGTGTGAAAAATACAAAGGGCAGGAAAAGATGTGAAAAGTACGAGGAGCAGGAAAAGGTGTGAAAGTTACGAGGAGCATGAAAAGGTGACAAAAATACGAAGAGCGTGAAAAGGTGTGAAAAATATGAAGAGCGTGAAAAGGACTGAAAAATACGAGGAGCGTGAAAATGTCTGAAAAATATGAGGAGCATGAAAAGTTGTGAAAAATTCGAGGAGCAGGAAAAGGTGTGAAAAATACGAGGAGTGCGAAACGGTGTCAGAAATACAAAGAGCGTAAAAAGATGTGAAAAATATGAAGAGCGTGAAAAGGTCTGAAAAACACGAGGAGCGTGAAAAGGTCTGAAAAATACGAGGAACATGAAAAGGTCTGAATAATACGAGGAGCATGAAAAGGTGTGAAAAATACGAAGAGCAGGAAAAGGTGCAAAAAATACGAGGAGCATGAAAAGGTGTGAAAAATTCGAGGAACATGAAAAGGTCTGAAAAATACGAGGAGCATGAAAAGGTCTTAAAAATACGAGGAGCAGGAAAAGGTGTGAAAAATACGAGAAGCATGAAAAGGTGTAAAAAATTCGAAGAGCTGGAAAATGTGTGAAAAATACAAGGAGCATGAAAAGGTGTGAAAAATTCGAAGAGCAGGAAAAGGTGTGAAAAATATAAACAGCATGAAAAGGTATGAAAAATATGAAGGTTGTGAAATGGTCTGAAAAATGCGAGGAGCATGAAAAGGCATGAAAAATACGAGGAGAATGAAAAGGTGTGAAAAATAGGAAGAGCATGAAAGGTGTCAAAAATACGAGGAGCATGAAAAGGTGTGAAAAATATGAAGAGCATGAAAAGGTATGAAAAAAACGAGGAGCATGAAAAGGTGTGAAAAATAGGAAGAGCATGAAAGGTGTGAAAAATACGAGGAGCATGACAAGGTGTGAAAAATACAAAGAACAGGAAAAGTTGTGAAAAATACGAGGAAAATGAAAAAGTTTGAAAAATACAAAGGGCAAGAAAAGGTGTGAAAAATACGAGGAGCATGAAAACGTGTGAAAAATAAGAGGATCATGAAAAGGTGTGAAAAATGCAAAGAGAAGGAAAAGGTGTGAAAAATACGAGGAACATTAAAAAGTGTGAAAAATACAAAGGGCAGGAAAAGATGTGAAAAGTACGAGGAGCAGGAAAAGGTGTGAAAGTTACGAGGAGCATGAAAAGGTGACAAAAATACGAAGAGCGTGAAAAGGTGTGAAAAATATGAAGAGCGTGAAAAGGACTGAAAAATACGAGGAGCGTGAAAATGTCTGAAAAATATGAGGAGCATGAAAAGTTGTGAAAAATTCGAGGAGCAGGAAAAGGTGTGAAAAATACGAGGAGTGCGAAACGGTGTCAGAAATACAAAGAGCGTAAAAAGATGTGAAAAATATGAAGAGCGTGAAAAGGTCTGAAAAACACGAGGAGCGTGAAAAGGTCTGAAAAATACGAGGAACATGAAAAGGTCTGAATAATACGAGGAGCATGAAAAGGTGTGAAAAATACGAAGAGCAGGAAAAGGTGCAAAAAATACGAGGAGCATGAAAAGGTGTGAAAAATACGAGGAGCATGAAAAGGTCTGAAAAATACGAGGAGCATGAAAAGGTCTTAAAAATACGAGGAGCATGAAAAGGTGTGAAAAATTCGAAGAGCAGAAAAGGTGTGAAAAATATGAACTGCATGAAAAGGTGTGATAAACATGAAGAGCGTGAAAAGGTCTGAAAAATACAGGAGTGTGAAAAGGTCTGAAAAATATGAGGAACATGAAAAGGTCTGAATAATACGAGGAGCATGAAAAGTGTGAAAAATTCGAAGACCAGGAAAAGGTGCGAAAAATACGAGGAGCATGAAAAGGTGTGAAAAAATCGAAGAGCAGGAAAAGGTGTGAAAAATATGAACTGCATGAAAACGTGTGAAAAATTCTAAGAGCAGGAAAAGGTGTGAAAAATAGGAGGAGCATGAAAAGTTTAGAAAAATATGAAGAGCAAGAAGAGGTGTGAAACATATGAAGAGCACGAAAAGGTCTGAAAAATACGAAGAGCACGAAAAGGTTTGAAAAATACGAGGAGCAGAAAAGGCGTGAAAAATACGAGGAGCATGAAAAGGCATGAAAAATACGAGGAGCATGAAAAGGTGTGAAAAATATGAGGAGCATGAAAAGGCTTGAAAAACACGAGGAACATTAAAAGGCATCAAAAATACGAGGAGCATGACAAGGTAGGAAAAATACGAGGAGCATGAAAAGGTGTGAAAAATATGAACAGCATGAAAAGGTGTGAAAAATACAGGAGCATGAAAAGTTGTGAAATATTCGAAGAGCAGGAAAAGGGGTGAAATATTCGAAGAGCGTGACAAGGTGTGAAAAATCCGAGCAGCATGACAAGGTGTGAAAAATACGAGGAGCATGAAAAGGTCTGAAAAATACGAGGAGCATGATAAGGTGTGAAAAGTACGAGGAGCATGAAAATGTCTGAAAAATAGGAGGAGAATGAAAAGGCCTGAAAAATACGAGGAGCATGAAAAGGTGTGAAAAATATGAACAGCATGAAAAGGTGTGAAAAATACGAGGAGCATGAAAAGGTGTCAAAAGCACAAAGAGCGTGAAAATGTGTGAAAAATATGAAAATCATGAAAAGGTCTGAAAATTACGAAGAGCATGAAATGTCTGTAAATACGAGGAATTAGAAAAGGTGTGAAAAATACGAAGAGCAGGCAAAGATGTGAAAAATACGAGGAGCATGAAAAGGTGTGAAAAATTCGAGGAGCATGACAAGGTGTGAAAAGTACACGGAGCATGACAAGGTGTAAAAAATATGAAGAGCATGAAAAGTTGTGAAAAATCTGACGAGCATGAAAAGGTGTCAAAAATATGAGGAGCATGAAAAGGGTGGAAAATTCGACGAGCATGAAAAGGTCTGAAAAATATGAGGAGCATGAAAAGGTGTGAAAAATACAAATAGCATGAATAGGTCTCAAAAATACGAGGAGCATGATAAAGGGTGAAAACTATGAAGAGCATGAAAACGTCTGAAAAATACGAGCAGCATGAAAAGTTCTGAAAAATACGAGGAGCATGAAAATTTGTGAAAAATACGAGGAGCATGAAAAGGTGTGAAAAACACGAAGAGCAGGAAAAGGGGTGAAATATACCAGGAGCATGAAAAGGTGTGAAAAATACGAGGAGCGGGAAAAGGTGTGAAAATTACAAGGAGTGTGAAAAGGTTTCGAAAAACGAAGAGTGTGAAAAGGTGTGAAAAATATGAAGAACGGGTAAAGATCTGAAAAATATGAGGAGCATGAAGAGGTCTGAAAAATATGAAGAGCAAGAAATGGTGTGAAAAATATGAAGAGCATGAAAAGGTATGAAAAATATGAAGAGCAAGAAAAGGTGTGAAAAATATGAAGAGCATGAAAAGCTATGAAAAATATGAAGAGCAAGAAAAGGTGTGAAAAATATGAAGAGCATGAAAAGGTATGAAAAATATGAAGAGCATGAAAAGGTTTGAAAAATAGGAGGATTATGAAAAGGTCTGAAAAATTCGAGGAGCATAAAAAGTTCTGAGAAATACGAGGAGCATTTAAAAATCTGAGAAATACGAGGAGCATGAAAAGGTCTGAGAAATAAGAGGAGCATGGTAAAGTCTGAAAAAAACGAAGAGCCCAAAAAGGTGTGAAAAATAGGAGGAGCACGAAAAGGTGTGAAATATAGGAGGATCATGAAAAGTTGTGAAAAATACGAGGAACACGAAAAGGTCTGGAAAATATGAAGAGCCTGAAAACGTGTGCAAAATATGAGGAACACGAAAAGTCTGAAAAATATGAAGAGCACAAAAAGGTGTGAAAAATACGAGGAGCACAAAAGGCCTCAAAAACACGAGGAGCATGAAAAGGTGTGAAAAATATGAAGAGCATGAAAAGGTCTGAAAAATACGAGGAGCATGAAAATGTGTCAAAATACGAAGAGCGTGAAAAGGTGTGAAATATAAAGAGAGCTTGAAAAGGTCTGAAAAATACGAGGAGCAGGAAAAGTTGTGAAAAATACGAGGAGCATCAAAAGGTGTGAAAAGTATGAAGAGCAGGAAAAGGTGCGAAAAATACGATTATCATGAAAAGGTGTAAAAAAATCGAAGAGCAGGAAAAGGTGTGAAAAATACGAGGAGCATGAAAAGATGTGAAAAATACGAGGAGCACGAAAAGGTCTGAGAAATATGAAGAGCATGAAAAGGTGTGAAAAATATGAAGAGCATGAAAAGTTCTGAAAAATATGAAGAGCATGAAAAGGTCTGAAAAATATGAAGAGCACGAAATTTTGTAAAAAATAGGAGCATGAAAAGGTGTGAAAAATACGAGGAGCATGAAAAAGTCTGAAAAATATGAGGTGCATGAAAAGGTCTGAAAAATATGAGAAGCATGAAAAGGTCTGAAAAATATGAAGAGCATGAAAAGGTCTGAAAAATATGAAGAGCATGAAAAGGTTTGAGAAATACGAGGAGCATGAAAAGGTCCGAAAAATGCAAGGAGCATGAAAAGGTCTGAAAAATATGAAGAGCATGAAAAGGTCGGAAAAATATGAAGAGCAAGAAAGGGTCTGAAAATTACGACGAGCATGAAAAGGCCTGAAAAACACGAAAAGCCTGAAAAGGTGTGAAAAATACAAAGAGCATGAAAATGTCTTAAAAATATGATGAGCACGAAAAGGTCTGAAAAATATGAGGAACATGAAAAGGTGTGAAAAATAGGAGTATCACAAAAACGTGTGAAAAATCCGAGAAGCATGAAGGTGAGAAAAATACGAGGAGCATGAAAACGTGTGAAAAATCCGAGCATCAGGAAAAGGTGTGAAAAATAGGATGAGCATGAAGAGGTGTAAAAAACACGAGGAGTATGAAAAAGGTGTGAAAAATATGAAGAGCATGAAAAGGTCTGAAAATTATAAAGGCCGTGAAATGGTCTGAAAAATACGAGGAGCATGAAAAGGTCTGAAAAATACGAGGAGCGTGAAAAGGTCTGAAAAATACGAGGAGCATGAAAAGTTGGGAAAAATACGAGGAGCATGAAAAGGTGTAAAAAACACGAGGAGCATGAAAAGGTGTGAAAAATATGAAGAGCATGAAAAGGTCTGAAAAATATGAAGGCCGTGAAAAGGTTTGAAAAATACGAGGAGCATGAAAAGGTCTGAAAAATATGAGGAGCGTGAAAAGGTCTGAAAAATACGAGGAGTATGAAAAGTTGTGAAAAATACGAGGAGCATGAAAAGGTGTGAAAAATACGAGGAGCATGAAAAGGTGTGAAAAATACATGGAGCACTAAAAGGTGTGAAAAATATGAAGAGCATGTAAAGGAGTGAAAAATTCGAAGAGAAGGAAAAGGGGTGAAATACACCAGGAGCATGAAAAGGTGTGAAAAATACGAAGGGCAGGAAAAGGTGTGAAAAATACGAGGAGTGGGAAAAGGTTTGAAAAATATGAGGAGCACGAAAAGGTGTGAAAAATACGAGGAGCATGAAAAGGTCTGAAAAATACGAGGAGCATGAAAAGGTCTGAAAAATACGAGGAACATGAAAAGGTCTGAAAAATACGAGGAGCATGAAAAGGTGTGAAATATACGAGGAGCACGAAAAGGTCTGAAAAAAACGAGGAGCATGAAAAGGTGTGAATAATATGAACAGCATGAAAAGGTGTGAAAAATATGAAGAGCGTGAAAAGGTCTGAAATATACGAGAAGCATGAAAAGGTGTGAAAAATACAAAGAGAATGAAAATGTCATAAAAATATGATGAGCACGAAAAGGTCTGAAATATATGAGCAACACGAAAAGGTGTGAAAAATAGGAGTATCACAAAAACGTGTGAAAAATCCGAGGAGCAGGAAAAGGTGAGAAAAATACGAGGAGAATGAAAAGGTGTGAAAAATCCAAGGACCAGGAAAAGGTGTGAAAAATAGGATGAGCATGAAGAGGTGCAAAAAACACGAGGAGCATGAAAAGGTGTGAAAAATATCAAGAGTATGAAAAGGTCTGAAAAATATGAAGGCCGTGAAATGGTTTGAAAAATACGAGGAGCATGAAAAGGTCTGAAAAATATGAGGAGCGTGAAAAGGACTGAAAAATACGAGGAGCGTGAAAATGTCTGAAAAATATGAGGAGCATGAAAAGTTGTGAAAAATTCGAGGAGCAGGAAAAGGTGTGAAAAATACGAGGAGTGCGAAACGGTGTCAGAAATACAAAGAGCATAAAAAGATGTGAAAAATATGAAGAGCGTGAAAAGGTCTGAAAAACACGAGGAGCGTGAAAAGGTCTGAAAAATACGAGGAACATGAAAAGGTCTGAATAATACGAGGAGCATGAAAAGGTGTGAAAAATACGAAGAGCAGGAAAAGGTGCAAAAAATACGAGGAGCATGAAAAGGTGTGAAAAATTCGAGGAACATGAAAAGGTCTGAAAAATACGAGGAGCATGAAAAGGTCTTAAAAATACGAGGAGCATGAAAAGGTGTGAAAAATTCAAAGAGCAGAAAAGGTGTGAAAAATATGAACTGCATGAAAAGGTGTGATAAACATGAAGAGCGTGAAAAGGTCTGAAAAATACAGGAGTGTGAAAAGGTCTGAAAAATATGAGGAACATGAAAAGGTCTGAATAATACGAGGAGCATGAAAAGTGTGAAAAATTCGAAGACCAGGAAAAGGTGCGAAAAATACGAGGAGCATGAAAAGGTGTGAAAAAATCGAAGAGCAGGAAAAGGTGTGAAAAATATGAACTGCATGAAAACGTGTGAAAAATTCTAAGAGCAGGAAAAGGTGTGAAAAATAGGAGGAGCATGAAAAGTTTAGAAAAATATGAAGAGCAAGAAGAGGTGTGAAACATATGAAGAGCACGAAAAGGTCTGAAAAATACGAAGAGCACGAAAAGGTTTGAAAAATACGAGGAGCAGAAAAGGCGTGAAAAATACGAGGAGCATGAAAAGGCATGAAAAATACGAGGAGCATGAAAAGGTGTGAAAAATATGAGGAGCATGAAAAGGCTTGAAAAACACGAGGAACATGAAAAGGCATCAAAAATACGAGGAGCATGACAAGGTAGGAAAAATACGAGGAGCATGAAAAGGTGTGAAAAACACAAGGAGCAGAATAGGTGTGAAAAACACGAGGAGCAGGAAAAGGTGTGAAAAATACAAGGAACAGAAAAGGTGTGAAAAATACGAGGAGTGTGAAAAGATGTCAAAAATACGAAGAGGGTGAAATGGTGTGAAAAATATGAAGAGTGTGAAAAGTTCTTAAAATACAAAGAGCATGTAAAGGTCGGAAATATAGGAGGAGCATGAAAAGGTCTGAAAAATACGAGGAGCATGATAAGGTGTGAAAAGTACGAAGAGCAGGCAAAGGTGTGAAAAATACGAGGACCATGAAATGGTGTCAAAAATACGAAGAGCGTGAAAAGGTGTGAGAAATATGAACAGGATGAAAAGGTGTGAAAAATACGAGGAGCATGTCAAGGTGTGAAAAATCCGAGGAGCATGACAAGGTGTGAAAGATCCGAGGAGCATCATATGGTCTGAAAAATACGAGGAGCAGGAGAAGGTGTGAAAAATAAGAGGAAGAGGAAAAGGTGTGAAAAATTCAAAGAGCAGGAAAAGGTGTGAAAAACACGAGGAGCAGGAGAAGGTGTGAAATACGCGAAGAGCAGAAAAAGGTGTGAAATGTTCAAAGAGCATGACAAGCTGTGAAAAATCCGAGGAGCATGACAAGGTGTGAAAAATATGAGGAGCATGAAAAGGTGTGAAAAATACGAGGAGCATGATAAGATGTGAAAAATACGAAGAGCAGGAAAGGTGTGAAAAATGCGAGGAACATGAAAAAGTGTGAAAAATACAAAGGGCAGGAAAAGGTGTGAAAAATACAAGGAGCAGGAAAAGGTGTCAAAAATACGAGGAGCAGGAAAAGGTGTGAAAAATACGAGCAGCAGGAAGGGGTGTGAAAAATACGAGGAGCAGGAAAAAATGTGAAAAATTCAAAGAGCAGGAAAACGTGTGAAAAATATGAACATCATGAAATGGTGTTAAAAATACGAGGAGCATGAAAAGCTCTGAAATATACGAGGAGCATGATAAGGTGTAAAAAATACGAGGATCAGGAAAAGGTGTGAAAAATACGAGGAACATAAAAAGGTGTGAAAAATTCAAAGAGCAGGAAAAGGTGTGAAAAATACGAGGAGCATGGAAAGGTGTGAAAAATTCGAAAAGTTGGAAAATGTGTGAAAAATACGAGGAGCATGAAAAGACGTGAAAAATTCGAAGAGCAAGAAAACGTGTGAAGAATACAAGGAGCATGAAAAGGTGTCAAAAATTCGAAGAGCAGGAAAAGGTGTGAAAACTATATCAGCATGAAAAGGTCTGAAAAATATGAAGGTCGTGAAATGGTCTGAAAAATACGAGGAGCATGAAAAGGTCTGATAAATACGAGGAGCGTGAAAAGGTCTGAAAAATATGAGGAGCATGAAAAGGTTTGAAAAATACGTGGAGCATGACAAGGTGTGAAAAATACGAGGAGCATGAAAAGGTGTGAGAAATTCGAAGAGCAGGAAAAGGTGTGAAAAATTCGAAGAGCAGGAAAAGGTGTGAAAAATACGAGAAGCATGAAAAGGTGTAAAAAATTCGAAGAGCTGGAAAATGTGTGAAAAATACAAGGAGCATGAAAAGGTGTGAAAAATTCGAAGAGCAGGAAAAGGTGTGAAAAATATAAACAGCATGAAAAGGTATGAAAAATATGAAGGTTGTGAAATGGTCTGAAAAATGCGAGGAGCATGAAAAGGCATGAAAAATACGAGGAGAATGAAAAGGTGTGAAAAATAGGAAGAGCATGAAAGGTGTCAAAAATACGAGGAGCATGAAAAGGTGTGAAAAATATGAAGAGCATGAAAAGGTATGAAAAAAACGAGGAGCATGAAAAGGTGTGAAAAATAGGAAGAGCATGAAAGGTGTGAAAAATACGAGGAGCATGACAAGGTGTGAAAAATACAAAGAACAGGAAAAGTTGTGAAAAATACGAGGAAAATGAAAAAGTTTGAAAAATACAAAGGGCAAGAAAAGGTGTGAAAAATACGAGGAGCATGAAAACGTGTGAAAAATAAGAGGATCATGAAAAGGTGTGAAAAATGCAAAGAGAAGGAAAAGGTGTGAAAAATACGAAGAGCAGGAAAAGGTGTGCATTAATCGAAGAGCAGGAAAAGGTGTGAAAAATACGAGGAGCATGAAAAGGTGTGAAAAATATGAAGAGCGTGAAAAGGACTGAAAAATACGAGGAGCGTGAAAAGGTTTGAAAAATACGTGGAGCATGACAAGGTGTGAAAAATACGAGGAGCATGAAAAGCTGTGAGAAATTCGAAGAGCAGGAAAAGGTGTGAAAAATTCGAAGAGCAGGAAAAGGTGTGAAAAATACGAGAAGCATGAAAAGGTGTAAAAAATTCGAAGAGCTGGAAAATGTGTGAAAAATACAAGGAGCATGAAAAGGTGTGAAAAATTCGAAGAGCAGGAAAAGGTGTGAAAAATATAAACAGCATGAAAAGGTATGAAAAATATGAAGGTTGTGAAATGGTCTGAAAAATGCGAGGAGCATGAAAAGGCATGAAAAATACGAGGAGAATGAAAAGGTGTGAAAAATAGGAAGAGCATGAAAGGTGTCAAAAATACGAGGAGCATGAAAAGGTGTGAAAAATATGAAGAGCATGAAAAGGTATGAAAAAAACGAGGAGCATGAAAAGGTGTGAAAAATAGGAGGAGCATGACAAGGTGTGAAAAATACAAAGAACAGGAAAAGTTGTGAAAAATACGAGGAAAATGAAAAAGTTTGAAAAATACAAAGGGCAAGAAAAGGTGTGAAAAATACGAGGAGCATGAAAACGTGTGAAAAATAAGAGGATCATGAAAAGGTGAGAAAAATGAAAAGAGAAGGAAAAGGTGTGAAAAATACGAGGAACATTAAAAAGTGTGAAAAATACAAAGGGCAGGAAAAGATGTGAAAAGTACGAGGAGCAGGAAAAGGTGTGAAAGTTACGAGGAGCATGAAAAGGTGACAAAAATACGAAGAGCGTGAAAAGGTGTGAAAAATATGATGAGCGTGAAAAGGTCTGAAAAGTACGAGTAGCATGAAAAGGTGTGAAAAATACGAGGATCAGGAAAAGGTGTGAAAAATAGGATGAGCATGAAGAGGTGTAAAAAACACGAGGAGCATGAAAAGGTGTGAAAAATATGAAGAGCATGAAAAGGTCTGAAATATATGAAGGCCGTGAAATTGTCTGAAAAATACGAGGAGCATGAAAAGGTCTGAAAAATACGAGGAGCGTGAAAAGGTCTGAAAAATACGAGGAGCATGAAAAGTTGTGAAAAATACGAGGAGCATGAAACGGTGTGAAAAATACGAGGAGCATGAAAAGGTGTGAAAAATACATGGAGCACTAAAAGGTGTGAAAAATATGAAGAGCATGAAAAGGTGTCAAATATTTGAAGAGCAGGAAAAGCTGTGAAATGTTCGAAGACCATGACAAGCTGTGAAAAATCCGAGGAGCATGAAAAGGTCTGAAAAATACGAGGAGAATGAGAAGGTCTGAAAAATACGAGGAACTAGAAAATGTGTGAAAAATAAGAAGAGCATGAAAAGGTCTGAAAAATATGAAGAACATGAAAAGGTGTGAAAAGTTCGAGGAGCATGACAAGGTGTGTAAAATACGCAGAGCATGACAATGTGTAAAAAATATGAACAGCATGAAAAGGTGTGAAAAATACGAGGAGCATGAAATGGTGTGAAAAATATGAAGAGCATGAAAAGGTGTGAAAAATTCGAGGAGCATGACAAGGTGTGTAAAATACGCGGAGCATGACAATGTGGGAAAAATATGAAGAGCATGAAAAGGTGTGAAAAATACGAGGAGCATGAAAACGTCTGAAAAATACGAGGAGCATGAAAACGTCTGAAAAATACGAGGAGCATATTAAGGGTGAAAACGATGAGGAGTATGAAAAGGTCTGAAAAATACTAGGAGCATGAATATGTGTGAATAATATGAACAGCATGAAAAGGTGTGAAAAATATGAAGAGCGTGAAAAGGTCTGAAATATAAGAGAAGCGTGAAAAGGTGTGAAAAATACGAGGAGCATGAAAATTTGTGAAAAATACGAGGAGCATGAAAAGGTGTCAAAAATACGAAGAGCGTGAAAAGGTGTGCAAAATATGAAGAGCATGAAAACGTCTGAAAAATACGAAGAGCATGACATAGTGTGAAAAATACAAGCAGCATGAAAAAGTGTCAAAAATAAGAAGAGCGTGAAAAAAGTTTGAAAAATACGAGGACCATGATAAAGTGTGAAAAATACGAGGAGCCTGAAAAGGTGTGAAAAATACGAGGAGCATGATAAGGTGTGAAAAGTACGAGGAGCATGAAAATGTGTGCAAAATAGGAGGAGCATGAAAAGGCCTGAAAAATACGAGGAGCATGAAAAGGTGTGCAAAATACGAGGAGCATGAAAAGACGTGAAAAATACAAGGAGCATGAAAAGCACTTAAAAATGTGAAGAGCATGAAAAGGTCTGAGAAATAGGAGGAGCATAAAAAGGTCTGAAAAATACGAGCAGCATGAAACGGTCTGGAAAATACGAAGATCCCGAAAACGTGTGAAAAATATGAGGAGCAGGAAAAAGTGTGAAAATTACGCGGAGCATGAAAAGGTGTGAAAAATACGAGGACCATGAAAAGGTATGAAAAATACAAGGATCACGAAAATATGTGAACAACACGAGAAGCAAGAAACGCTGTGAAAAATACGAGGAGCATGAAAAGGTGCGAAAAATACGACGAGCATGAAAAAGTCTGAAAATTATGAAAAGCATGAAAAGGTCTGAAAAATATGTAGAGCATGAACAGTTCTGAAAAACACGAGGAGCCTGAAAATGTATGAAAAATACGAGGAGCATGAAAAGGTCTGAGAAATATGAGGAGCATGAAAAGGTCTGACAAATACGAGGAACATGAAAAGGTGTGAAAACTACGAGGAGCATAAAAAGGTCTGAAAAATATGAGGAGCATGATAAAGTCTGAAAAATGTGAAGAGCACGAAAAGGTGTGAAAAATAGGACGAGCACAAACAGGTGTGAAATATACGAGGAGCATGAAAAGTTGTGAAAAATACGAGGAGCATTAAAGCCATGAAAAATACGAGGAGCATGAAAAGCAGTAAAAATGTTTGGAGCGTGAAAAGGTCTGAGAAAGAGGAGGAGCATAAAAAAGGTCTGATAAATACGAGGAGCATGAAAAGGTCTGAAAAAATACGAGGAGCATGAAAAGGTGTCAAAAATACGAGGAGCATGAAAAGGTGTGAAAAATACGAGGAGCATGAAAAGGTCTGAAAAATATGAGGAGCATGAAAATGTCTCAAAAACATGAAGAGACTGAAAAGTGTGAAAAATATGAAGAGCATTAAAAGGTCTGAGAAATATGAACAGCATGAAAAGGCGTGAAAAATATGAAGAGCACGAAAAGGTCTGAAAAATATGAAGAGCCTGAAAAGGTGTGAAAAATACGAGGATCATGAAAAGGTGTGAAAAATACGAGGAGCATGAAAAGTTGTGAAAAATACGAGCATGAGGAGGTGTGGAAAATACTAGGAGCATGAAAAGGTGTGAAAAATACGAGGAGCATGAAATGGTCTGAAAAATATGAGGAGCATGAAAATTCTGAAAAACAAGAAGGGCATGAAAAGGTGTGAAAAGTATGAAGAGCATGAAAAGGTCTGAAAAATATGATGAACACGAAAATATCTGAAATATATGAGGACCACGAAAAGGTGTGAAATATACACGGATCACGAAAAGGTGTGAAAAATACGAGGAGCATGAAAAGGAGTGAAAAATACGAAGAGCATCAAGAGGTCTGAGAAATAGGATGAGCATAAAAAGGTATGAAAAATACGAGGAGCATGAAAAGGAGTAAAAAATGCAAAGAGCATGAAAAGATCTGAGAAATATGATGAGCATAAAAAGGTATGAAAAATACGAGGAGCATGAAAAGGTGTGAATAATACGAGGAGCATGAAAAGGTCTGAAAAATATGAGGAGCATGAAGAGGTCTGAAAAATACGAAGAGCACGAAAGGTGTGAAAAATATGAAGAGCACGAAAACTTGTGAGAAAATCGAGGAGCATGAAAAGGTGTGAAAAATACGAGGAGCATGAAAACGTGTCAAAAATACGAGGAGCATGAAAAGACCTGAAAAATAGGAGGAGCATAAAAAGACCTGAAACATACGAGGAGCATGTAAAGTTCTGAAAAATATGAAGAGCATGAAAAGCTGTGAAAAATATGAAGAACAAGAAAATGTCTGAAAAATATGAAGAGCACGAAAAGGTGAGAAAAATACGAGGAGCACGAAAAGGTGTGAAAAATACAAGGAGCATGAAAAGCTGTGAAAAATATGAGGAGCATGAAAACTTGTGAAAACTACGAGCATAAAAGGTGTGAAAAATACGAGGAGCATGAAAAGTCCTGAATAATAGGAGGAGCATGAAAAGGTCTGAAAAACACGAGGAGCTGGAAAAGTTCTGAAAAATACGAGGAGCTTGAAAACGTCTGAAAAATACGAAGAGAATGAAAGTGTGTGAAAAATACAAGGAGCATGAAAAGGTGTGAAAAACACGAGTATGAAAAGTCCTGAATAATACGAGGAGCATGAAAACGTGTGAAAAACACGAGGAGCCTGAAAAGGTGTGAAAAATATAAAGAGCACTAAAATGTCTGAAATATATGAAGAGCACGAATAGGTCTGAAAAATACGAGCAACACGAAAAGGTGTGAATAATACAAGGAGCATCAGAAGGTCTTAAAAATATTAGGAGCATGAAAAGGTCTGAGAAATATGAAGAGCACGAAAGGTGTGAAAAATAGGGGGAGCATGAAAAGGTGTGAAAATAGGAGCATGAAAATGTCTGAGAAATAGGAGGAGCATAAAAAGGTGTGAAAAATACGAGGAGCATGAAAAGGTGTGAAAAATACGAAGAGCATGAGAAAGTGTGAAAAATTCAAAGAGCAGGAAAAGTTGTGAAAAATATGAGGAGCATCAAAAGGTGTGAAAAGTATGAAGACCAGGAAAAGGTGCGAAAAATACGATTATCATGAAAAGGTGTAAAAAAATCGAAGAGCAGGAAAAGGTGTGAAAAATACGAGGAGCATGAAATGATGTGAAAAATACGAGGAGCATGTAAAGGTCTGAAAACTATGAAGAGCATGAAAAGTTGTGAAAACTATGAAGAGCATGAAAAGGTGTGAAAAATATGAAGAGCATGAAAAGTTGTGAAAAATATGAAGAGCATGAAAAGGTCTGAAAAATATGAAGAGCATGAAAAGGTCTGAAAAATATGAAGAGCATGAAAAGGTCTGAAAAATATGAAGAGCATGAAAAGGTCTGAAAAATATGAAGAGCATGAAAAGGTTTGAGAAATACGAGGAGCATGAATAGGTCTGAAAAATGCAAGGAGCATGAAAAGGTCTGAAAAATATGAAAAGCATGAAAAGGTCGGAAAAATATGAAGAGTATGAAAAGGCCTGAAAAACACGAAAAGCCTGAAAAGGTGTGAAAAATACAAAGAGCATGAAAATGTCTTAAAAATATGATGAGCACGAAAAGGTCTGAAAAATATGAGGAACACGAAAAGGTGTGAAAAATAGGAGTATCACAAAAACGTGTGAAAATCCGAGGAGCAGAAAAGGTGAGAAAAATACGAGGAGCATGAAAAGGTGTGAAAAATACGAGGATCAGGAAAAGGTGTGAAAAATAGGATGAGCATGAAGAGGTGTAAAAAACACGAGGAGCATGAAAAGGTGTGAAAAATATGAAGAGCATGAAAAGGTCTGAAAAATATGAAGGCCGTGAAATTGTCTGAAAAATACGAGGAGCATGAAAAGGTCTGAAAAATACGAGGAGCGTGAAAAGGTCTGAAAAATACGAGGAGCATGAAAAGTTGTGAAAAATACGAGGAGCATGAAACGGTGTGAAAAATACGAGGAGCATGAAAAGGTGTGAAAAATACATGGAGCACTAAAAGGTGTGAAAAATATGAAGAGCATGAAAAGGTGTCAAATATTTGAAGAGCAGGAAAAGCTGTGAAATGTTCGAAGACCATGACAAGCTGTGAAAAATCCGAGGAGCATGAAAAGGTCTGAAAAATACGAGGAGAATGAGAAGGTCTGAAAAATACGAGGAACTAGAAAATGTGTGAAAAATAAGAAGAGCATGAAAAGGTCTGAAAAATATGAAGAGCATGAAAAGGTGTGAAAAGTTCGAGGAGCATGACAAGGTGTGTAAAATACGCGGAGCATGACAATGTGTAAAAAATATGAACAGCATGAAAAGGTGTGAAAAATACGAGGAGCATGAAATGGTGTGAAAAATATGAAGAGCATGAAAAGGTGTGAAAAATTCGAGGAGCATGACAAGGTGTGTAAAATACGCGGAGCATGACAATGTGGGAAAAATATGAAGAGCATGAAAAGGTGTGAAAAATACGAGGAGCATGAAAACGTCTGAAAAATACGAGGAGCATGAAAACGTCTGAAAAATACGAGGAGCATATTAAGGGTGAAAACGATGAGGAGTATGAAAAGGTCTGAAAAATACTAGGAGCATGAATATGTGTGAATAATATGAACAGCATGAAAAGGTGTGAAAAATATGAAGAGCGTGAAAAGGTCTGAAATATAAGAGAAGCGTGAAAAGGTGTGAAAAATACGAGGAGCATGAAAATTTGTGAAAAATACGAGGAGCATGAAAAGGTGTGAAAAATACGAGGAGCATGAAAAGGTGTCAAAAATACGAAGAGCGTGAAAAGGTGTGCAAAATATGAAGAGCATGAAAACGTCTGAAAAATACGAAGAGCATGACATAGTGTGAAAAATACAAGCAGCATGAAAAAGTGTCAAAAATAAGAAGAGCGTGAAAAAAGTTTGAAAAATACGAGGACCATGATAAAGTGTGAAAAATACGAGGAGCCTGAAAAGGTGTGAAAAATACGAGGAGCATGATAAGGTGTGAAAAGTACGAGGAGCATGAAAATGTGTGCAAAATAGGAGGAGCATGAAAAGGCCTGAAAAATACGAGGAGCATGAAAAGGTGTGCAAAATACGAGGAGCATGAAAAGACGTGAAAAATACAAGGAGCATGAAAAGCACTTAAAAATGTGAAGAGCATGAAAAGGTCTGAGAAATAGGAGGAGCATAAAAAGGTCTGAAAAATACGAGCAGCATGAAACGGTCTGGAAAATACGAAGATCCCGAAAACGTGTGAAAAATATGAGGAGCAGGAAAAAGTGTGAAAATTACGCGGAGCATGAAAAGGTGTGAAAAATACGAGGACCATGAAAAGGTATGAAAAATACAAGGATCACGAAAATATGTGAACAACACGAGAGGCAAGAAACGCTGTGAAAAATACGAGGAGCATGAAAAGGTGCGAAAAATACGACGAGCGTGAAAAAGTCTGAAAATTATGAAAAGCATGAAAAGGTCTGAAAAATATGTAGAGCATGAACAGTTCTGAAAAACACGAGGAGCCTGAAAATGTATGAAAAATACGAGGAGCATGAAAAGGTCTGAGAAATATGAGGAGCATGAAAAGGTCTGACAAATACGAGGAACATGAAAAGGTGTGAAAACTACGAGGAGCATAAAAAGGTCTGAAAAATATGAGGAGCATGATAAAGTCTGAAAAATGTGAAGAGCACGAAAAGGTGTGAAAAATAGGACGAGCACAAACAGGTGTGAAATATACGAGGAGCATGAAAAGTTGTGAAAAATACGAGGAGCATTAAAGCCATGAAAAATACGAGGAGCATGAAAAGCAGTAAAAATGTTTGGAGCGTGAAAAGGTCTGAGAAAGAGGAGGAGCATAAAAAAAGGTCTGATAAATACGAGGAGCATGAAAAGGTCTGAAAAAATACGAGGAGCATGAAAAGGTGTCAAAAATACGAGGAGCATGAAAAGGTGTGAAAAATACGAGGAGCATGAAAAGGTCTGAAAAATATGAGGAGCATGAAAATGTCTCAAAAACATGAAGAGACTGAAAAGTGTGAAAAATATGAAGAGCATTAAAAGGTCTGAGAAATATGAACAGCATGAAAAGGCGTGAAAAATATGAAGAGCACGAAAAGGTCTGAAAAATATGAAGAGCCTGAAAAGGTGTGAAAAATACGAGGATCATGAAAAGGTGTGAAAAATACGAGGAGCATGAAAAGTTGTGAAAAATACGAGCATGAGGAGGTGTGGAAAATACTAGGAGCATGAAAAGGTGTGAAAAATACGAGGAGCATGAAATGGTCTGAAAAATATGAGGAGCATGAAAATTCTGAAAAACAAGAAGGGCATGAAAAGGTGTGAAAAGTATGAAGAGCATGAAAAGCTCTGAAAAATATGATGAACACGAAAATATCTGAAATATATGAGGACCACGAAAAGGTGTGAAATATACACGGATCACGAAAAGGTGTGAAAAATACGAGGAGCATGAAAAGGAGTGAAAAATACGAAGAGCATCAAGAGGTCTGAGAAATAGGATGAGCATAAAAAGGTATGAAAAATACGAGGAGCATGAAAAGGAGTAAAAAATGCAAAGAGCATGAAAAGATCTGAGAAATATGATGAGCATAAAAAGGTATGAAAAATACGAGGAGCATGAAAAGGTGTGAATAATACGAGGAGCATGAAAAGGTCTGAAAAATATGAGGAGCATGAAGAGGTCTGAAAAATACGAAGAGCACGAAAGGTGTGAAAAATATGAAGAGCACGAAAACTTGTGAGAAAATCGAGGAGCATGAAAAGGTGTGAAAAATACGAGGAGCATGAAAACGTGTCAAAAATACGAGGAGCATGAAAAGACCTGAAAAATAGGAGGAGCATAAAAAGACCTGAAACATACGAGGAGCATGTAAAGTTCTGAAAAATATGAAGAGCATGAAAAGCTGTGAAAAATATGAAGAACAAGAAAATGTCTGAAAAATATGAAGAGCACGAAAAGGTGAGAAAAATACGAGGAGCACGAAAAGGTGTGAAAAATACAAGGAGCATGAAAAGCTGTGAAAAATATGAGGAGCATGAAAACTTGTGAAAACTACGAGCATAAAAGGTGTGAAAAATACGAGGAGCATGAAAAGTCCTGAATAATAGGAGGAGCATGAAAAGGTCTGAAAAACACGAGGAGCTGGAAAAGTTCTGAAAAATACGAGGAGCTTGAAAACGTCTGAAAAATACGAAGAGAATGAAAGTGTGTGAAAAATACAAGGAGCATGAAAAGGTGTGAAAAACACGAGTATGAAAAGTCCTGAATAATACGAGGAGCATGAAAACGTGTGAAAAACACGAGGAGCCTGAAAAGGTGTGAAAAATATAAAGAGCACTAAAATGTCTGAAATATATGAAGAGCACGAATAGGTCTGAAAAATACGAGCAACACGAAAAGGTGTGAATAATACAAGGAGCATCAGAAGGTCTTAAAAATATTAGGAGCATGAAAAGGTCTGAGAAATATGAAGAGCACGAAAGGTGTGAAAAATAGGGGGAGCATGAAAAGGTGTGAAAATAGGAGCATGAAAATGTCTGAGAAATAGGAGGAGCATAAAAAGGTGTGAAAAATACGAGGAGCATGAAAAGGTGTGAAAAATACGAAGAGCATGAGAAAGTGTGAAAAATTCAAAGAGCAGGAAAAGTTGTGAAAAATATGAGGAGCATCAAAAGGTGTGAAAAGTATGAAGACCAGGAAAAGGTGCGAAAAATACGATTATCATGAAAAGGTGTAAAAAAATCGAAGAGCAGGAAAAGGTGTGAAAAATACGAGGAGCATGAAATGATGTGAAAAATACGAGGAGCATGTAAAGGTCTGAAAACTATGAAGAGCATGAAAAGTTGTGAAAACTATGAAGAGCATGAAAAGGTGTGAAAAATATGAAGAGCATGAAAAGTTGTGAAAAATATGAAGAGCATGAAAAGGTCTGAAAAATATGAAGAGCATGAAAAGGTCTGAAAAATATGAAGAGCATGAAAAGGTCTGAAAAATATGAAGAGCATGAAAAGGTCTGAAAAATATGAAGAGCATGAAAAGGTTTGAGAAATACGAGGAGCATGAATAGGTCTGAAAAATGCAAGGAGCATGAAAAGGTCTGAAAAATATGAAAAGCATGAAAAGGTCGGAAAAATATGAAGAGTATGAAAAGGCCTGAAAAACACGAAAAGCCTGAAAAGGTGTGAAAAATACAAAGAGCATGAAAATGTCTTAAAAATATGATGAGCACGAAAAGGTCTGAAAAATATGAGGAACACGAAAAGGTGTGAAAAATAGGAGTATCACAAAAACGTGTGAAAATCCGAGGAGCAGAAAAGGTGAGAAAAATACGAGGAGCATGAAAAGGTGTGAAAAATACGAGGATCAGGAAAAGGTGTGAAAAATAGGATGAGCATGAAGAGGTGTAAAAAACACGAGGAGCATGAAAAGGTGTGAAAAATATGAAGAGCATGAAAAGGTCTGAAAAATATGAAGGCCGTGAAATTGTCTGAAAAATACGAGGAGCATGAAAAGGTCTGAAAAATACGAGGAGCGTGAAAAGGTCTGAAAAATACGAGGAGCATGAAAAGTTGTGAAAAATACGAGGAGCATGAAACGGTGTGAAAAATACGAGGAGCATGAAAAGGTGTGAAAAATACATGGAGCACTAAAAGGTGTGAAAAATATGAAGAGCATGAAAAGGTGTCAAATATTTGAAGAGCAGGAAAAGCTGTGAAATGTTCGAAGACCATGACAAGCTGTGAAAAATCCGAGGAGCATGAAAAGGTCTGAAAAATACGAGGAGAATGAGAAGGTCTGAAAAATACGAGGAACTAGAAAATGTGTGAAAAATAAGAAGAGCATGAAAAGGTCTGAAAAATATGAAGAGCATGAAAAGGTGTGAAAAGTTCGAGGAGCATGACAAGGTGTGTAAAATACGCGGAGCATGACAATGTGTAAAAAATATGAACAGCATGAAAAGGTGTGAAAAATACGAGGAGCATGAAATGGTGTGAAAAATATGAAGAGCATGAAAAGGTGTGAAAAATTCGAGGAGCATGACAAGGTGTGTAAAATACGCGGAGCATGACAATGTGGGAAAAATATGAAGAGCGTGAAAAGGTGTGAAAAATACGAGGAGCATGAAAACGTCTGAAAAATACGAGGAGCATGAAAACGTCTGAAAAATACGAGGAGCATATTAAGGGTGAAAACGATGAGGAGTATGAAAAGGTCTGAAAAATACTAGGAGCATGAATATGTGTGAATAATATGAACAGCATGAAAAGGTGTGAAAAATATGAAGAGCGTGAAAAGGTGTGAAATATAAGAGAAGCGTGAAAAGGTGTGAAAAATACGAGGAGCATGAAAATTTGTGAAAAATACGAGGAGCATGAAAAGGTGTGAAAAATACGAGGAGCATGAAAAGGTGTCAAAAATACGAAGAGCGTGAAAAGGTGTGCAAAATATGAAGAGCATGAAAACGTCTGAAAAATACGAAGAGCATGACATAGTGTGAAAAATACAAGCAGCATGAAAAAGTGTCAAAAATAAGAAGAGCGTGAAAAAAGTTTGAAAAATACGAGGACCATGATAAAGTGTGGAAAATACGAGGAGCCTGAAAAGGTGTGAAAAATACGAGGAGCATGATAAGGTGTGAAAAGTACGAGGAGCATGAAAATGTGTGCAAAATAGGAGGAGCATGAAAAGGCCTGAAAAATACGAGGAGCATGAAAAGGTGTGCAAAATACGAGGAGCATGAAAAGACGTGAAAAATACAAGGAGCATGAAAAGCACTTAAAAATGTGAAGAGCATGAAAAGGTCTGAGAAATAGGAGGAGCATAAAAAGGTCTGAAAAATACGAGCAGCATGAAACGGTCTGGAAAATACGAAGATCCCGAAAACGTGTGAAAAATATGAGGAGCAGGAAAAAGTGTGAAAATTACGCGGAGCATGAAAAGGTGTGAAAAATACGAGGACCATGAAAAGGTATGAAAAATACAAGGATCACGAAAATATGTGAACAACACGAGAAGCAAGAAACGCTGTGAAAAATACGAGGAGCATGAAAAGGTGCGAAAAATACGACGAGCATGAAAAAGTCTGAAAATTATGAAAAGCATGAAAAGGTCTGAAAAATATGTAGAGCATGAACAGTTCTGAAAAACACGAGGAGCCTGAAAATGTATGAAAAATACGAGGAGCATGAAAAGGTCTGAGAAATATGAGGAGCATGAAAAGGTCTGACAAATACGAGGAACATGAAAAGGTGTGAAAACTACGAGGAGCATAAAAAGGTCTGAAAAATATGAGGAGCATGATAAAGTCTGAAAAATGTGAAGAGCACGAAAAGGTGTGAAAAATAGGACGAGCACAAACAGGTGTGAAATATACGAGGAGCATGAAAAGTTGTGAAAAATACGAGGAGCATTAAAGCCATGAAAAATACGAGGAGCATGAAAAGCAGTAAAAATGTTTGGAGCGTGAAAAGGTCTGAGAAAGAGGAGGAGCATAAAAAAGGTCTGATAAATACGAGGAGCATGAAAAGGTCTGAAAAAATACGAGGAGCATGAAAAGGTGTCAAAAATACGAGGAGCATGAAAAGGTGTGAAAAATACGAGGAGCATGAAAAGGTCTGAAAAATATGAGGAGCATGAAAATGTCTCAAAAACATGAAGAGACTGAAAAGTGTGAAAAATATGAAGAGCATTAAAAGGTCTGAGAAATATGAACAGCATGAAAAGGCGTGAAAAATATGAAGAGCACGAAAAGGTCTGAAAAATATGAAGAGCCTGAAAAGGTGTGAAAAATACGAGGATCATGAAAAGGTGTGAAAAATACGAGGAGCATGAAAAGTTGTGAAAAATACGAGCATGAGGAGGTGTGGAAAATACTAGGAGCATGAAAAGGTGTGAAAAATACGAGGAGCATGAAATGGTCTGAAAAATATGAGGAGCATGAAAATTCTGAAAAACAAGAAGGGCATGAAAAGGTGTGAAAAGTATGAAGAGCATGAAAAGGTCTGAAAAATATGATGAACACGAAAATATCTGAAATATATGAGGACCACGAAAAGGTGTGAAATATACACGGATCACGAAAAGGTGTGAAAAATACGAGGAGCATGAAAAGGAGTGAAAAATACGAAGAGCATCAAGAGGTCTGAGAAATAGGATGAGCATAAAAAGGTATGAAAAATACGAGGAGCATGAAAAGGAGTAAAAAATGCAAAGAGCATGAAAAGATCTGAGAAATATGATGAGCATAAAAAGGTATGAAAAATACGAGGAGCATGAAAAGGTGTGAATAATACGAGGAGCATGAAAAGGTCTGAAAAATATGAGGAGCATGAAGAGGTCTGAAAAATACGAAGAGCACGAAAGGTGTGAAAAATATGAAGAGCACGAAAACTTGTGAGAAAATCGAGGAGCCTGAAAAGGTGTGAAAAATACGAGGAGCATGAAAACGTGTCAAAAATACGAGGAGCATGAAAAGACCTGAAAAATAGGAGGAGCATAAAAAGACCTGAAACATACGAGGAGCATGTAAAGTTCTGAAAAATATGAAGAGCATGAAAAGCTGTGAAAAATATGAAGAACAAGAAAATGTCTGAAAAATATGAAGAGCACGAAAAGGTGAGAAAAATACGAGGAGCACGAAAAGGTGTGAAAAATACAAGGAGCATGAAAAGCTGTGAAAAATATGAGGAGCATGAAAACTTGTGAAAACTACGAGCATAAAAGGTGTGAAAAATACGAGGAGCATGAAAAGTCCTGAATAATAGGAGGAGCATGAAAAGGTCTGAAAAACACGAGGAGCTGGAAAAGTTCTGAAAAATACGAGGAGCTTGAAAACGTCTGAAAAATACGAAGAGAATGAAAGTGTGTGAAAAATACAAGGAGCATGAAAAGGTGTGAAAAACACGAGTATGAAAAGTCCTGAATAATACGAGGAGCATGAAAACGTGTGAAAAACACGAGGAGCCTGAAAAGGTGTGAAAAATATAAAGAGCACTAAAATGTCTGAAATATATGAAGAGCACGAATAGGTCTGAAAAATACGAGCAACACGAAAAGGTGTGAATAATACAAGGAGCATCAGAAGGTCTTAAAAATATTAGGAGCATGAAAAGGTCTGAGAAATATGAAGAGCACGAAAGGTGTGAAAAATAGGGGGAGCATGAAAAGGTGTGAAAATAGGAGCATGAAAATGTCTGAGAAATAGGAGGAGCATAAAAAGGTGTGAAAAATACGAGGAGCATGAAAAGGTGTGAAAAATACGAAGAGCATGAGAAAGTGTGAAAAATTCAAAGAGCAGGAAAAGTTGTGAAAAATATGAGGAGCATCAAAAGGTGTGAAAAGTATGAAGACCAGGAAAAGGTGCGAAAAATACGATTATCATGAAAAGGTGTAAAAAAATCGAAGAGCAGGAAAAGGTGTGAAAAATACGAGGAGCATGAAATGATGTGAAAAATACGAGGAGCATGTAAAGGTCTGAAAACTATGAAGAGCATGAAAAGTTGTGAAAACTATGAAGAGCATGAAAAGGTGTGAAAAATATGAAGAGCATGAAAAGTTGTGAAAAATATGAAGAGCATGAAAAGGTCTGAAAAATATGAAGAGCATGAAAAGGTGTGAAAAATATGAGGAGCATGAAAAGGTCTGAAAAATATGAAGAGCATGAAAAGGTCTGAAAAATATGAAGAGCATGAAAAGGTTTGAGAAATACGAGGAGCATGAATAGGTCTGAAAAATGCAAGGAGCATGAAAAGGTCTGAAAAATATGAAAAGCATGAAAAGGTCGGAAAAATATGAAGAGTATGAAAAGGCCTGAAAAACACGAAAAGCCTGAAAAGGTGTGAAAAATACAAAGAGCATGAAAATGTCTTAAAAATATGATGAGCACGAAAAGGTCTGAAAAATATGAGGAACACGAAAAGGTGTGAAAAATAGGAGTATCACAAAAACGTGTGAAAATCCGAGGAGCAGAAAAGGTGAGAAAAATACGAGGAGCATGAAAAGGTGTGAAAAATACGAGGATCAGGAAAAGGTGTGAAAAATAGGATGAGCATGAAGAGGTGTAAAAAACACGAGGAGCATGAAAAGGTGTGAAAAATATGAAGAGCATGAAAAGGTCTGAAAAATATGAAGGCCGTGAAATTGTCTGAAAAATACGAGGAGCATGAAAAGGTCTGAAAAATACGAGGAGCATGAAAAGGTCTGAAAAATACGAGGAGCATGAAAAGTTGTGAAAAATACGAGGAGCATGAAACGGTGTGAAAAATACGAGGAGCATGAAAAGGTGTGAAAAATACATGGAGCACTAAAAGGTGTGAAAAATATGAAGAGCATGAAAAGGTGTCAAATATTTGAAGAGCAGGAAAAGCTGTGAAATGTTCGAAGACCATGACAAGCTGTGAAAAATCCGAGGAGCATGAAAAGGTCTGAAAAATACGAGGAGAATGAGAAGGTCTGAAAAATACGAGGAACTAGAAAATGTGTGAAAAATAAGAAGAGCATGAAAAGGTGTGAAAAGTTCGAGGAGCATGACAAGGTGTGTAAAATACGCGGAGCATGACAATGTGTAAAAAATATGAACAGCATGAAAAGGTGTGAAAAATACGAGGAGCATGAAATGGTGTGAAAAATATGAAGAGCATGAAAAGGTGTGAAAAATTCGAGGAGCATGACAAGGTGTGTAAAATACGCGGAGCATGACAATGTGGGAAAAATATGAAGAGCATGAAAAGGTGTGAAAAATACGAGGAGCATGAAAACGTCTGAAAAATACGAGGAGCATGAAAACGTCTGAAAAATACGAGGAGCATATTAAGGGTGAAAACGATGAGGAGTATGAAAAGGTCTGAAAAATACTAGGAGCATGAATATGTGTGAATAATATGAACAGCATGAAAAGGTGTGAAAAATATGAAGAGCGTGAAAAGGTCTGAAATATAAGAGAAGCGTGAAAAGGTGTGAAAAATACGAGGAGCATGAAAATTTGTGAAAAATACGAGGAGCATGAAAAGGTGTGAAAAATACGAGGAGCATGAAAAGGTGTCAAAAATACGAAGAGCGTGAAAAGGTGTGCAAAATATGAAGAGCATGAAAACGTCTGAAAAATACGAAGAGCATGACATAGTGTGAAAAATACAAGCAGCATGAAAAAGTGTCAAAAATAAGAAGAGCGTGAAAAAAGTTTGAAAAATACGAGGACCATGATAAAGTGTGGAAAATACGAGGAGCCTGAAAAGGTGTGAAAAATACGAGGAGCATGATAAGGTGTGAAAAGTACGAGGAGCATGAAAATGTGTGCAAAATAGGAGGAGCATGAAAAGGCCTGAAAAATACGAGGAGCATGAAAAGGTGTGCAAAATACGAGGAGCATGAAAAGACGTGAAAAATACAAGGAGCATGAAAAGCACTTAAAAATGTGAAGAGCATGAAAAGGTCTGAGAAATAGGAGGAGCATAAAAAGGTCTGAAAAATACGAGCAGCATGAAACGGTCTGGAAAATACGAAGATCCCGGAAACGTGTGAAAAATATGAGGAGCAGGAAAAAGTGTGAAAATTACGCGGAGCATGAAAAGGTGTGAAAAATACGAGGACCATGAAAAGGTATGAAAAATACAAGGATCACGAAAATATGTGAACAACACGAGAAGCAAGAAACGCTGTGAAAAATACGAGGAGCATGAAAAGGTGCGAAAAATACGACGAGCATGAAAAAGTCTGAAAATTATGAAAAGCATGAAAAGGTCTGAAAAATATGTAGAGCATGAACAGTTCTGAAAAACACGAGGAGCCTGAAAATGTATGAAAAATACGAGGAGCATGAAAAGGTCTGAGAAATATGAGGAGCATGAAAAGGTCTGACAAATACGAGGAACATGAAAAGGTGTGAAAACTACGAGGAGCATAAAAAGGTCTGAAAAATATGAGGAGCATGATAAAGTCTGAAAAATGTGAAGAGCACGAAAAGGTGTGAAAAATAGGACGAGCACAAACAGGTGTGAAATATACGAGGAGCATGAAAAGTTGTGAAAAATACGAGGAGCATTAAAGCCATGAAAAATACGAGGAGCATGAAAAGCAGTAAAAATGTTTGGAGCGTGAAAAGGTCTGAGAAAGAGGAGGAGCATAAAAAAGGTCTGATAAATACGAGGAGCATGAAAAGGTCTGAAAAAATACGAGGAGCATGAAAAGGTGTCAAAAATACGAGGAGCATGAAAAGGTGTGAAAAATACGAGGAGCATGAAAAGGTCTGAAAAATATGAGGAGCATGAAAATGTCTCAAAAACATGAAGAGACTGAAAAGTGTGAAAAATATGAAGAGCATTAAAAGGTCTGAGAAATATGAACAGCATGAAAAGGCGTGAAAAATATGAAGAGCACGAAAAGGTCTGAAAAATATGAAGAGCCTGAAAGGTGTGAAAAATACGAGGATCATGAAAAGGTGTGAAAAATACGAGGAGCATGAAATGGTCTGAAAAATATGAGGAGCATGAAAATTCTGAAAAACAAGAAGGGCATGAAAAGGTGTGAAAAATATGAAGAACAAGAAAATGTCTGAAAAATATGAAGAGCACGAAAAGGTGAGAAAAATACGAGGAGCACGAAAAGGTGTGAAAAATACAAGGAGCATGAAAAGCTGTGAAAAATATGAGGAGCATGAAAACTTGTGAAAACTACGAGCATAAAAGGTGTGAAAAATACGAGGAGCATGAAAAGTCCTGAATAATAGGAGGAGCATGAAAAGGTCTGAAAAACACGAGGAGCTGGAAAAGTTCTGAAAAATACGAGGAGCTTGAAAACGTCTGAAAAATACGAAGAGAATGAAAGTGTGTGAAAAATACAAGGAGCATGAAAAGGTGTGAAAAACACGAGTATGAAAAGTCCTGAATAATACGAGGAGCATGAAAACGTGTGAAAAACACGAGGAGCCTGAAAAGGTGTGAAAAATATAAAGAGCACTAAAATGTCTGAAATATATGAAGAGCACGAATAGGTCTGAAAAATACGAGCAACACGAAAAGGTGTGAATAATACAAGGAGCATCAGAAGGTCTTAAAAATATTAGGAGCATGAAAAGGTCTGAGAAATATGAAGAGCACGAAAGGTGTGAAAAATAGGGGGAGCATGAAAAGGTGTGAAAATAGGAGCATGAAAATGTCTGAGAAATAGGAGGAGCATAAAAAGGTGTGAAAAATACGAGGAGCATGAAAAGGTGTGAAAAATACGAAGAGCATGAGAAAGTGTGAAAAATTCAAAGAGCAGGAAAAGTTGTGAAAAATATGAGGAGCATCAAAAGGTGTGAAAAGTATGAAGACCAGGAAAAGGTGCGAAAAATACGATTATCATGAAAAGGTGTAAAAAAATCGAAGAGCAGGAAAAGGTGTGAAAAATACGAGGAGCATGAAATGATGTGAAAAATACGAGGAGCATGTAAAGGTCTGAAAACTATGAAGAGCATGAAAAGTTGTGAAAACTATGAAGAGCATGAAAAGGTGTGAAAAATATGAAGAGCATGAAAAGTTGTGAAAAATATGAAGAGCATGAAAAGGTCTGAAAAATATGAATAGCATGAAAAGTTGTGAAAAATATGAAGAGCATGAAAAGGTCTGAAAAATATGAAGAGCATGAAAAGGTCTGAAAAATATGAAGAGCATGAAAAGGTTTGAGAAATACGAGGAGCATGAATAGGTCTGAAAAATGCAAGGAGCATGAAAAGGTCTGAAAAATATGAAAAGCATGAAAAGGTCGGAAAAATATGAAGAGTATGAAAAGGCCTGAAAAACACGAAAAGCCTGAAAAGGTGTGAAAAATACAAAGAGCATGAAAATGTCTTAAAAATATGATGAGCACGAAAAGGTCTGAAAAATATGAGGAACACGAAAAGGTGTGAAAAATAGGAGTATCACAAAAACGTGTGAAAATCCGAGGAGCAGAAAAGGTGAGAAAAATACGAGGAGCATGAAAAGGTGTGAAAAATACGAGGATCAGGAAAAGGTGTGAAAAATAGGATGAGCATGAAGAGGTGTAAAAAACACGAGGAGCATGAAAAGGTGTGAAAAATATGAAGAGCATGAAAAGGTCTGAAAAATATGAAGGCCGTGAAATTGTCTGAAAAATACGAGGAGCATGAAAAGGTCTGAAAAATACGAGGAGCGTGAAAAGGTCTGAAAAATACGAGGAGCATGAAAAGTTGTGAAAAATACGAGGAGCATGAAACGGTGTGAAAAATACGAGGAGCATGAAAAGGTGTGAAAAATACATGGAGCACTAAAAGGTGTGAAAAATATGAAGAGCATGAAAAGGTGTCAAATATTTGAAGAGCAGGAAAAGCTGTGAAATGTTCGAAGACCATGACAAGCTGTGAAAAATCCGAGGAGCATGAAAAGGTCTGAAAAATACGAGGAGAATGAGAAGGTCTGAAAAATACGAGGAACTAGAAAATGTGTGAAAAATAAGAAGAGCATGAAAAGGTCTGAAAAATATGAAGAGCATGAAAAGGTGTGAAAAGTTCGAGGAGCATGACAAGGTGTGTAAAATACGCGGAGCATGACAATGTGTAAAAAATATGAACAGCATGAAAAGGTGTGAAAAATACGAGGAGCATGAAATGGTGTGAAAAATATGAAGAGCATGAAAAGGTGTGAAAAATTCGAGGAGCATGACAAGGTGTGTAAAATACGCGGAGCATGACAATGTGGGAAAAATATGAAGAGCATGAAAAGGTGTGAAAAATACGAGGAGCATGAAAACGTCTGAAAAATACGAGGAGCATGAAAACGTCTGAAAAATACGAGGAGCATATTAAGGGTGAAAACGATGAGGAGTATGAAAAGGTCTGAAAAATACTAGGAGCATGAATATGTGTGAATAATATGAACAGCATGAAAAGGTGTGAAAAATATGAAGAGCGTGAAAAGGTCTGAAATATAAGAGAAGCGTGAAAAGGTGTGAAAAATACGAGGAGCATGAAAATTTGTGAAAAATACGAGGAGCATGAAAAGGTGTGAAAAATACGAGGAGCATGAAAAGGTGTCAAAAATACGAAGAGCGTGAAAAGGTGTGCAAAATATGAAGAGCATGAAAACGTCTGAAAAATACGAAGAGCATGACATAGTGTGAAAAATACAAGCAGCATGAAAAAGTGTCAAAAATAAGAAGAGCGTGAAAAAAGTTTGAAAAATACGAGGACCATGATAAAGTGTGAAAAATACGAGGAGCCTGAAAAGGTGTGAAAAATACGAGGAGCATGATAAGGTGTGAAAAGTACGAGGAGCATGAAAATGTGTGCAAAATAGGAGGAGCATGAAAAGGCCTGAAAAATACGAGGAGCATGAAAAGGTGTGCAAAATACGAGGAGCATGAAAAGACGTGAAAAATACAAGGAGCATGAAAAGCACTTAAAAATGTGAAGAGCATGAAAAGGTCTGAGAAATAGGAGGAGCATAAAAAGGTCTGAAAAATACGAGCAGCATGAAACGGTCTGGAAAATACGAAGATCCCGGAAACGTGTGAAAAATATGAGGAGCAGGAAAAAGTGTGAAAATTACGCGGAGCATGAAAAGGTGTGAAAAATACGAGGACCATGAAAAGGTATGAAAAATACAAGGATCACGAAAATATGTGAACAACACGAGAAGCAAGAAACGCTGTGAAAAATACGAGGAGCATGAAAAGGTGCGAAAAATACGACGAGCATGAAAAAGTCTGAAAATTATGAAAAGCATGAAAAGGTCTGAAAAATATGTAGAGCATGAACAGTTCTGAAAAACACGAGGAGCCTGAAAATGTATGAAAAATACGAGGAGCATGAAAAGGTCTGAGAAATATGAGGAGCATGAAAAGGTCTGACAAATACGAGGAACATGAAAAGGTGTGAAAACTACGAGGAGCATAAAAAGGTCTGAAAAATATGAGGAGCATGATAAAGTCTGAAAAATGTGAAGAGCACGAAAAGGTGTGAAAAATAGGACGAGCACAAACAGGTGTGAAATATACGAGGAGCATGAAAAGTTGTGAAAAATACGAGGAGCATTAAAGCCATGAAAAATACGAGGAGCATGAAAAGCAGTAAAAATGTTTGGAGCGTGAAAAGGTCTGAGAAAGAGGAGGAGCATAAAAAAGGTCTGATAAATACGAGGAGCATGAAAAGGTCTGAAAAAATACGAGGAGCATGAAAAGGTGTCAAAAATACGAGGAGCATGAAAAGGTGTGAAAAATACGAGGAGCATGAAAAGGTCTGAAAAATATGAGGAGCATGAAAATGTCTCAAAAACATGAAGAGACTGAAAAGTGTGAAAAATATGAAGAGCATTAAAAGGTCTGAGAAATATGAACAGCATGAAAAGGCGTGAAAAATATGAAGAGCACGAAAAGGTCTGAAAAATATGAAGAGCCTGAAAAGGTGTGAAAAATACGAGGATCATGAAAAGGTGTGAAAAATACGAGGAGCATGAAAAGTTGTGAAAAATACGAGCATGAGGAGGTGTGGAAAATACTAGGAGCATGAAAAGGTGTGAAAAATACGAGGAGCATGAAATGGTCTGAAAAATATGAGGAGCATGAAAATTCTGAAAAACAAGAAGGGCATGAAAAGGTGTGAAAAGTATGAAGAGCATGAAAAGGTCTGAAAAATATGATGAACACGAAAATATCTGAAATATATGAGGACCACGAAAAGGTGTGAAATATACACGGATCACGAAAAGGTGTGAAAAATACGAGGAGCATGAAAAGGAGTGAAAAATACGAAGAGCATCAAGAGGTCTGAGAAATAGGATGAGCATAAAAAGGTATGAAAAATACGAGGAGCATGAAAAGGAGTAAAAAATGCAAAGAGCATGAAAAGATCTGAGAAATATGATGAGCATAAAAAGGTATGAAAAATACGAGGAGCATGAAAAGGTGTGAATAATACGAGGAGCATGAAAAGGTCTGAAAAATATGAGGAGCATGAAGAGGTCTGAAAAATACGAAGAGCACGAAAGGTGTGAAAAATATGAAGAGCACGAAAACTTGTGAGAAAATCGAGGAGCATGAAAAGGTGTGAAAAATACGAGGAGCATGAAAACGTGTCAAAAATACGAGGAGCATGAAAAGACCTGAAAAATAGGAGGAGCATAAAAAGACCTGAAACATACGAGGAGCATGTAAAGTTCTGAAAAATATGAAGAGCATGAAAAGCTGTGAAAAATATGAAGAACAAGAAAATGTCTGAAAAATATGAAGAGCACGAAAAGGTGAGAAAAATACGAGGAGCACGAAAAGGTGTGAAAAATACAAGGAGCATGAAAAGCTGTGAAAAATATGAGGAGCATGAAAACTTGTGAAAACTACGAGCATAAAAGGTGTGAAAAATACGAGGAGCATGAAAAGTCCTGAATAATAGGAGGAGCATGAAAAGGTCTGAAAAACACGAGGAGCTGGAAAAGTTCTGAAAAATACGAGGAGCTTGAAAACGTCTGAAAAATACGAAGAGAATGAAAGTGTGTGAAAAATACAAGGAGCATGAAAAGGTGTGAAAAACACGAGTATGAAAAGTCCTGAATAATACGAGGAGCATGAAAACGTGTGAAAAACACGAGGAGCCTGAAAAGGTGTGAAAAATATAAAGAGCACTAAAATGTCTGAAATATATGAAGAGCACGAATAGGTCTGAAAAATACGAGCAACACGAAAAGGTGTGAATAATACAAGGAGCATCAGAAGGTCTTAAAAATATTAGGAGCATGAAAAGGTCTGAGAAATATGAAGAGCACGAAAGGTGTGAAAAATAGGGGGAGCATGAAAAGGTGTGAAAATAGGAGCATGAAAATGTCTGAGAAATAGGAGGAGCATAAAAAGGTCTGAAAAATACGAGGAGCATGAAAAGGTGTGAAAAATACGAAGAGCATGAGAAAGTGTGAAAAATTCAAAGAGCAGGAAAAGTTGTGAAAAATATGAGGAGCATCAAAAGGTGTGAAAAGTATGAAGACCAGGAAAAGGTGCGAAAAATACGATTATCATGAAAAGGTGTAAAAAAATCGAAGAGCAGGAAAAGGTGTGAAAAATACGAGGAGCATGAAATGATGTGAAAAATACGAGGAGCATGTAAAGGTCTGAAAACTATGAAGAGCATGAAAAGTTGTGAAAACTATGAAGAGCATGAAAAGGTGTGAAAAATATGAAGAGCATGAAAAGTTGTGAAAAATATGAAGAGCATGAAAAGGTCTGAAAAATATGAAGAGCATGAAAAGGTCTGAAAAATATGAAGAGCATGAAAAGGTCTGAAAAATATGAAGAGCATGAAAAGGTCTGAAAAATATGAAGAGCATGAAAAGGTTTGAGAAATACGAGGAGCATGAATAGGTCTGAAAAATGCAAGGAGCATGAAAAGGTCTGAAAAATATGAAAAGCATGAAAAGGTCGGAAAAATATGAAGAGTATGAAAAGGCCTGAAAAACACGAAAAGCCTGAAAAGGTGTGAAAAATACAAAGAGCATGAAAATGTCTTAAAAATATGATGAGCACGAAAAGGTCTGAAAAATATGAGGAACACGAAAAGGTGTGAAAAATAGGAGTATCACAAAAACGTGTGAAAATCCGAGGAGCAGAAAAGGTGAGAAAAATACGAGGAGCATGAAAAGGTGTGAAAAATACGAGGATCAGGAAAAGGTGTGAAAAATAGGATGAGCATGAAGAGGTGTAAAAAACACGAGGAGCATGAAAAGGTGTGAAAAATATGAAGAGCATGAAAAGGTCTGAAAAATATGAAGGCCGTGAAATTGTCTGAAAAATACGAGGAGCATGAAAAGGTCTGAAAAATACGAGGAGCGTGAAAAGGTCTGAAAAATACGAGGAGCATGAAAAGTTGTGAAAAATACGAGGAGCATGAAACGGTGTGAAAAATACGAGGAGCATGAAAAGGTGTGAAAAATACATGGAGCACTAAAAGGTGTGAAAAATATGAAGAGCATGAAAAGGTGTCAAATATTTGAAGAGCAGGAAAAGCTGTGAAATGTTCGAAGACCATGACAAGCTGTGAAAAATCCGAGGAGCATGAAAAGGTCTGAAAAATACGAGGAGAATGAGAAGGTCTGAAAAATACGAGGAACTAGAAAATGTGTGAAAAATAAGAAGAGCATGAAAAGGTCTGAAAAATATGAAGAGCATGAAAAGGTGTGAAAAGTTCGAGGAGCATGACAAGGTGTGTAAAATACGCGGAGCATGACAATGTGTAAAAAATATGAACAGCATGAAAAGGTGTGAAAAATACGAGGAGCATGAAATGGTGTGAAAAATATGAAGAGCATGAAAAGGTGTGAAAAATTCGAGGAGCATGACAAGGTGTGTAAAATACGCGGAGCATGACAATGTGGGAAAAATATGAAGAGCATGAAAAGGTGTGAAAAATACGAGGAGCATGAAAACGTCTGAAAAATACGAGGAGCATGAAAACGTCTGAAAAATACGAGGAGCATATTAAGGGTGAAAACGATGAGGAGTATGAAAAGGTCTGAAAAATACTAGGAGCATGAATATGTGTGAATAATATGAACAGCATGAAAAGGTGTGAAAAATATGAAGAGCGTGAAAAGGTCTGAAATATAAGAGAAGCGTGAAAAGGTGTGAAAAATACGAGGAGCATGAAAATTTGTGAAAAATACGAGGAGCATGAAAAGGTGTGAAAAATACGAGGAGCATGAAAAGGTGTCAAAAATACGAAGAGCGTGAAAAGGTGTGCAAAATATGAAGAGCATGAAAACGTCTGAAAAATACGAAGAGCATGACATAGTGTGAAAAATACAAGCAGCATGAAAAAGTGTCAAAAATAAGAAGAGCGTGAAAAAAGTTTGAAAAATACGAGGACCATGATAAAGTGTGAAAAATACGAGGAGCCTGAAAAGGTGTGAAAAATACGAGGAGCATGATAAGGTGTGAAAAGTACGAGGAGCATGAAAATGTGTGCAAAATAGGAGGAGCATGAAAAGGCCTGAAAAATACGAGGAGCATGAAAAGGTGTGCAAAATACGAGGAGCATGAAAAGACGTGAAAAATACAAGGAGCATGAAAAGCACTTAAAAATGTGAAGAGCATGAAAAGGTCTGAGAAATAGGAGGAGCATAAAAAGGTCTGAAAAATACGAGCAGCATGAAACGGTCTGGAAAATACGAAGATCCCGAAAACGTGTGAAAAATATGAGGAGCAGGAAAAAGTGTGAAAATTACGCGGAGCATGAAAAGGTGTGAAAAATACGAGGACCATGAAAAGGTATGAAAAATACAAGGATCACGAAAATATGTGAACAACACGAGAAGCAAGAAACGCTGTGAAAAATACGAGGAGCATGAAAAGGTGCGAAAAATACGACGAGCATGAAAAAGTCTGAAAATTATGAAAAGCATGAAAAGGTCTGAAAAATATGTAGAGCATGAACAGTTCTGAAAAACACGAGGAGCCTGAAAATGTATGAAAAATACGAGGAGCATGAAAAGGTCTGAGAAATATGAGGAGCATGAAAAGGTCTGACAAATACGAGGAACATGAAAAGGTGTGAAAACTACGAGGAGCATAAAAAGGTCTGAAAAATATGAGGAGCATGATAAAGTCTGAAAAATGTGAAGAGCACGAAAAGGTGTGAAAAATAGGACGAGCACAAACAGGTGTGAAATATACGAGGAGCATGAAAAGTTGTGAAAAATACGAGGAGCATTAAAGCCATGAAAAATACGAGGAGCATGAAAAGCAGTAAAAATGTTTGGAGCGTGAAAAGGTCTGAGAAAGAGGAGGAGCATAAAAAAGGTCTGATAAATACGAGGAGCATGAAAAGGTCTGAAAAAATACGAGGAGCATGAAAAGGTGTCAAAAATACGAGGAGCATGAAAAGGTGTGAAAAATACGAGGAGCATGAAAAGGTCTGAAAAATATGAGGAGCATGAAGAGGTCTGAAAAATACGAAGAGCACGAAAGGTGTGAAAAATATGAAGAGCACGAAAACTTGTGAGAAAATCGAGGAGCATGAAAAAGTGTGAAAAATACGAGGAGCATGAAAACGTGTCAAAAATACGAGGAGCATGAAAAGACCTGAAAAATAGGAGGAGCATAAAAAGACCTGAAACATACGAGGAGCATGTAAAGTTCTGAAAAATATGAAGAGCATGAAAAGCTGTGAAAAATATGAAGAACAAGAAAATGTCTGAAAAATATGAAGAGCACGAAAAGGTGAGAAAAATACGAGGAGCACGAAAAGGTGTGAAAAATACAAGGAGCATGAAAAGCTGTGAAAAATATGAGGAGCATGAAAACTTGTGAAAACTACGAGCATAAAAGGTGTGAAAAATACGAGGAGCATGAAAAGTCCTGAATAATAGGAGGAGCATGAAAAGGTCTGAAAAACACGAGGAGCTGGAAAAGTTCTGAAAAATACAAGGAGCTTGAAAACGTCTGAAAAATACGAAGAGAATGAAAGTGTGTGAAAAATACAAGGAGCATGAAAAGGTGTGAAAAACACGAGTATGAAAAGTCCTGAATAATACGAGGAGCATGAAAACGTGTGAAAAACACGAGGAGCCTGAAAAGGTGTGAAAAATATAAAGAGCACTAAAATGTCTGAAATATATGAAGAGCACGAATAGGTCTGAAAAATACGAGCAACACGAAAAGGTGTGAATAATACAAGGAGCATCAGAAGGTCTTAAAAATATTAGGAGCATGAAAAGGTCTGAGAAATATGAAGAGCACGAAAGGTGTGAAAAATAGGGGGAGCATGAAAAGGTGTGAAAATAGGAGCATGAAAATGTCTGAGAAATAGGAGGAGCATAAAAAGGTCTGAAAAATACGAGGAGCATGAAAAGGTGTGAAAAATACGAAGAGCATGAGAAAGTGTGAAAAATTCAAAGAGCAGGAAAAGTTGTGAAAAATATGAGGAGCATCAAAAGGTGTGAAAAGTATGAAGACCAGGAAAAGGTGCGAAAAATACGATTATCATGAAAAGGTGTAAAAAAATCGAAGAGCAGGAAAAGGTGTGAAAAATACGAGGAGCATGAAATGATGTGAAAAATACGAGGAGCATGTAAAGGTCTGAAAACTATGAAGAGCATGAAAAGTTGTGAAAACTATGAAGAGCATGAAAAGGTGTGAAAAATATGAAGAGCATGAAAAGTTGTGAAAAATATGAAGAGCATGAAAAGGTCTGAAAAATATGAAGAGCATGAAAAGGTCTGAAAAATATGAAGAGCATGAAAAGGTCTGAAAAATATGAAGAGCATGAAAAGGTCTGAAAAATATGAAGAGCATGAAAAGGTTTGAGAAATACGAGGAGCATGAATAGGTCTGAAAAATGCAAGGAGCATGAAAAGGTCTGAAAAATATGAAAAGCATGAAAAGGTCGGAAAAATATGAAGAGTATGAAAAGGCCTGAAAAACACGAAAAGCCTGAAAAGGTGTGAAAAATACAAAGAGCATGAAAATGTCTTAAAAATATGATGAGCACGAAAAGGTCTGAAAAATATGAGGAACACGAAAAGGTGTGAAAAATAGGAGTATCACAAAAACGTGTGAAAATCCGAGGAGCAGAAAAGGTGAGAAAAATACGAGGAGCATGAAAAGGTGTGAAAAATACGAGGATCAGGAAAAGGTGTGAAAAATAGGATGAGCATGAAGAGGTGTAAAAAACACGAGGAGCATGAAAAGGTGTGAAAAATATGAAGAGCATGAAAAGGTCTGAAAAATATGAAGGCCGTGAAATTGTCTGAAAAATACGAGGAGCATGAAAAGGTCTGAAAAATACGAGGAGCGTGAAAAGGTCTGAAAAATACGAGGAGCATGAAAAGTTGTGAAAAATACGAGGAGCATGAAACGGTGTGAAAAATACGAGGAGCATGAAAAGGTGTGAAAAATACATGGAGCACTAAAAGGTGTGAAAAATATGAAGAGCATGAAAAGGTGTCAAATATTTGAAGAGCAGGAAAAGCTGTGAAATGTTCGAAGACCATGACAAGCTGTGAAAAATCCGAGGAGCATGAAAAGGTCTGAAAAATACGAGGAGAATGAGAAGGTCTGAAAAATACGAGGAACTAGAAAATGTGTGAAAAATAAGAAGAGCATGAAAAGGTCTGAAAAATATGAAGAGCATGAAAAGGTGTGAAAAGTTCGAGGAGCATGACAAGGTGTGTAAAATACGCGGAGCATGACAATGTGTAAAAAATATGAACAGCATGAAAAGGTGTGAAAAATACGAGGAGCATGAAATGGTGTGAAAAATATGAAGAGCATGAAAAGGTGTGAAAAATTCGAGGAGCATGACAAGGTGTGTAAAATACGCGGAGCATGACAATGTGGGAAAAATATGAAGAGCATGAAAAGGTGTGAAAAATACGAGGAGCATGAAAACGTCTGAAAAATACGAGGAGCATGAAAACGTCTGAAAAATACGAGGAGCATATTAAGGGTGAAAACGATGAGGAGTATGAAAAGGTCTGAAAAATACTAGGAGCATGAATATGTGTGAATAATATGAACAGCATGAAAAGGTGTGAAAAATATGAAGAGCGTGAAAAGGTCTGAAATATAAGAGAAGCGTGAAAAGGTGTGAAAAATACGAGGAGCATGAAAATTTGTGAAAAATACGAGGAGCATGAAAAGGTGTGAAAAATACGAGGAGCATGAAAAGGTGTCAAAAATACGAAGAGCGTGAAAAGGTGTGCAAAATATGAAGAGCATGAAAACGTCTGAAAAATACGAAGAGCATGACATAGTGTGAAAAATACAAGCAGCATGAAAAAGTGTCAAAAATAAGAAGAGCGTGAAAAAAGTTTGAAAAATACGAGGAGCATGATAAAGTGTGAAAAATACGAGGAGCCTGAAAAGGTGTGAAAAATACGAGGAGCATGATAAGGTGTGAAAAGTACGAGGAGCATGAAAATGTGTGCAAAATAGGAGGAGCATGAAAAGGCCTGAAAAATACGAGGAGCATGAAAAGGTGTGCAAAATACGAGGAGCATGAAAAGACGTGAAAAATACAAGGAGCATGAAAAGCACTTAAAAATGTGAAGAGCATGAAAAGGTCTGAGAAATAGGAGGAGCATAAAAAGGTCTGAAAAATACGAGCAGCATGAAACGGTCTGGAAAATACGAAGATCCCGAAAACGTGTGAAAAATATGAGGAGCAGGAAAAAGTGTGAAAATTACGCGGAGCATGAAAAGGTGTGAAAAATACGAGGACCATGAAAAGGTATGAAAAATACAAGGATCACGAAAATATGTGAACAACACGAGAAGCAAGAAACGCTGTGAAAAATACGAGGAGCATGAAAAGGTGCGAAAAATACGACGAGCATGAAAAAGTCTGAAAATTATGAAAAGCATGAAAAGGTCTGAAAAATATGTAGAGCATGAACAGTTCTGAAAAACACGAGGAGCCTGAAAATGTATGAAAAATACGAGGAGCATGAAAAGGTCTGAGAAATATGAGGAGCATGAAAAGGTCTGACAAATACGAGGAACATGAAAAGGTGTGAAAACTACGAGGAGCATAAAAAGGTCTGAAAAATATGAGGAGCATGATAAAGTCTGAAAAATGTGAAGAGCACGAAAAGGTGTGAAAAATAGGACGAGCACAAACAGGTGTGAAATATACGAGGAGCATGAAAAGTTGTGAAAAATACGAGGAGCACTAAAGCCATGAAAAATACGAGGAGCATGAAAAGCAGTAAAAATGTTTGGAGCGTGAAAAGGTCTGAGAAAGAGGAGGAGCATAAAAAAGGTCTGATAAATACGAGGAGCATGAAAAGGTCTGAAAAAATACGAGGAGCATGAAAAGGTGTCAAAAATACGAGGAGCATGAAAAGGTGTGAAAAATACGAGGAGCATGAAAAGGTCTGAAAAATATGAGGAGCATGAAAATGTCTCAAAAACATGAAGAGACTGAAAAGTGTGAAAAATATGAAGAGCATTAAAAGGTCTGAGAAATATGAACAGCATGAAAAGGCGTGAAAAATATGAAGAGCACGAAAAGGTCTGAAAAATATGAAGAGCCTGAAAAGGTGTGAAAAATACGAGGATCATGAAAAGGTGTGAAAAATACGAGGAGCATGAAAAGTTGTGAAAAATACGAGCATGAGGAGGTGTGGAAAATACTAGGAGCATGAAAAGGTGTGAAAAATACGAGGAGCATGAAATGGTCTGAAAAATATGAGGAGCATGAAAATTCTGAAAAACAAGAAGGGCATGAAAAGGTGTGAAAAGTATGAAGAGCATGAAAAGGTCTGAAAAATATGATGAACACGAAAATATCTGAAATATATGAGGACCACGAAAAGGTGTGAAATATACACGGATCACGAAAAGGTGTGAAAAATACGAGGAGCATGAAAAGGAGTGAAAAATACGAAGAGCATCAAGAGGTCTGAGAAATAGGATGAGCATAAAAAGGTATGAAAAATACGAGGAGCATGAAAAGGAGTAAAAAATGCAAAGAGCATGAAAAGATCTGAGAAATATGATGAGCATAAAAAGGTATGAAAAATACGAGGAGCATGAAAAGGTGTGAATAATACGAGGAGCATGAAAAGGTCTGAAAAAATATGAGGAGCATGAAGAGGTCTGAAAAATACGAAGAGCACGAAAGGTGTGAAAAATATGAAGAGCACGAAAACTTGTGAGAAAATCGAGGAGCATGAAAAGGTGTGAAAAATACGAGGAGCATGAAAACGTGTCAAAAATACGAGGAGCATGAAAAGACCTGAAAAATAGGAGGAGCATAAAAAGACCTGAAACATACGAGGAGCATGTAAAGTTCTGAAAAATATGAAGAGCATGAAAAGCTGTGAAAAATATGAAGAACAAGAAAATGTCTGAAAAATATGAAGAGCACGAAAAGGTGAGAAAAATACGAGGAGCACGAAAAGGTGTGAAAAATACAAGGAGCATGAAAAGCTGTGAAAAATATGAGGAGCATGAAAACTTGTGAAAACTACGAGCATAAAAGGTGTGAAAAATACGAGGAGCATGAAAAGTCCTGAATAATAGGAGGAGCATGAAAAGGTCTGAAAAACACGAGGAGCTGGAAAAGTTCTGAAAAATACGAGGAGCTTGAAAACGTCTGAAAAATACGAAGAGAATGAAAGTGTGTGAAAAATACAAGGAGCATGAAAAGGTGTGAAAAACACGAGTATGAAAAGTCCTGAATAATACGAGGAGCATGAAAACGTGTGAAAAACACGAGGAGCCTGAAAAGGTGTGAAAAATATAAAGAGCACTAAAATGTCTGAAATATATGAAGAGCACGAATAGGTCTGAAAAATACGAGCAACACGAAAAGGTGTGAATAATACAAGGAGCATCAGAAGGTCTTAAAAATATTAGGAGCATGAAAAGGTCTGAGAAATATGAAGAGCACGAAAGGTGTGAAAAATAGGGGGAGCATGAAAAGGTGTGAAAATAGGAGCATGAAAATGTCTGAGAAATAGGAGGAGCATAAAAAGGTGTGAAAAATACGAGGAGCATGAAAAGGTGTGAAAAATACGAAGAGCATGAGAAAGTGTGAAAAATTCAAAGAGCAGGAAAAGTTGTGAAAAATATGAGGAGCATCAAAAGGTGTGAAAAGTATGAAGACCAGGAAAAGGTGCGAAAAATACGATTATCATGAAAAGGTGTAAAAAAATCGAAGAGCAGGAAAAGGTGTGAAAAATACGAGGAGCATGAAATGATGTGAAAAATACGAGGAGCATGTAAAGGTCTGAAAACTATGAAGAGCATGAAAAGTTGTGAAAACTATGAAGAGCATGAAAAGGTGTGAAAAATATGAAGAGCATGAAAAGTTGTGAAAAATATGAAGAGCATGAAAAGGTCTGAAAAATATGAAGAGCATGAAAAGGTCTGAAAAATATGAAGAGCATGAAAAGGTCTGAAAAATATGAAGAGCATGAAAAGGTCTGAAAAATATGAAGAGCATGAAAAGGTTTGAGAAATACGAGGAGCATGAATAGGTCTGAAAAATGCAAGGAGCATGAAAAGGTCTGAAAAATATGAAAAGCATGAAAAGGTCGGAAAAATATGAAGAGTATGAAAAGGCCTGAAAAACACGAAAAGCCTGAAAAGGTGTGAAAAATACAAAGAGCATGAAAATGTCTTAAAAATATGATGAGCACGAAAAGGTCTGAAAAATATGAGGAACACGAAAAGGTGTGAAAAATAGGAGTATCACAAAAACATGTGAAAATCCGAGGAGCAGAAAAGGTGAGAAAAATACGAGGAGCATGAAAAGGTGTGAAAAATACGAGGATCAGGAAAAGGTGTGAAAAATAGGATGAGCATGAAGAGGTGTAAAAAACACGAGGAGCATGAAAAGGTGTGAAAAATATGAAGAGCATGAAAAGGTCTGAAAAATATGAAGGCCGTGAAATTGTCTGAAAAATACGAGGAGCATGAAAAGGTCTGAAAAATACGAGGAGCGTGAAAAGGTCTGAAAAATACGAGGAGCATGAAAAGTTGTGAAAAATACGAGGAGCATGAAACGGTGTGAAAAATACGAGGAGCATGAAAAGGTGTGAAAAATACATGGAGCACTAAAAGGTGTGAAAAATATGAAGAGCATGAAAAGGTGTCAAATATTTGAAGAGCAGGAAAAGCTGTGAAATGTTCGAAGACCATGACAAGCTGTGAAAAATCCGAGGAGCATGAAAAGGTCTGAAAAATACGAGGAGAATGAGAAGGTCTGAAAAATACGAGGAACTAGAAAATGTGTGAAAAATAAGAAGAGCATGAAAAGGTCTGAAAAATATGAAGAGCATGAAAAGGTGTGAAAAGTTCGAGGAGCATGACAAGGTGTGTAAAATACGCGGAGCATGACAATGTGTAAAAAATATGAACAGCATGAAAAGGTGTGAAAAATACGAGGAGCATGAAATGGTGTGAAAAATATGAAGAGCATGAAAAGGTGTGAAAAATTCGAGGAGCATGACAAGGTGTGTAAAATACGCGGAGCATGACAATGTGGGAAAAATATGAAGAGCATGAAAAGGTGTGAAAAATACGAGGAGCATGAAAAGGAGTGAAAAATACGAAGAGCATCAAGAGGTCTGAGAAATAGGATGAGCATAAAAAGGTATGAAAAATACGAGGAGCATGAAAAGGAGTAAAAAATGCAAAGAGCATGAAAAGATCTGAGAAATATGATGAGCATAAAAAGGTATGAAAAATACGAGGAGCATGAAAAGGTGTGAATAATACGAGGAGCATGAAAAGGTCTGAAAAAATATGAGGAGCATGAAGAGGTCTGAAAAATACGAAGAGCACGAAAGGTGTGAAAAATATGAAGAGCACGAAAACTTGTGAGAAAATCGAGGAGCATGAAAAGGTGTGAAAAATACGAGGAGCATGAAAACGTGTCAAAAATACGAGGAGCATGAAAAGACCTGAAAAATAGGAGGAGCATAAAAAGACCTGAAACATACGAGGAGCATGTAAAGTTCTGAAAAATATGAAGAGCATGAAAAGCTGTGAAAAATATGAAGAACAAGAAAATGTCTGAAAAATATGAAGAGCACGAAAAGGTGAGAAAAATACGAGGAGCACGAAAAGGTGTGAAAAATACAAGGAGCATGAAAAGCTGTGAAAAATATGAGGAGCATGAAAACTTGTGAAAACTACGAGCATAAAAGGTGTGAAAAATACGAGGAGCATGAAAAGTCCTGAATAATAGGAGGAGCATGAAAAGGTCTGAAAAACACGAGGAGCTGGAAAAGTTCTGAAAAATACGAGGAGCTTGAAAACGTCTGAAAAATACGAAGAGAATGAAAGTGTGTGAAAAATACAAGGAGCATGAAAAGGTGTGAAAAACACGAGTATGAAAAGTCCTGAATAATACGAGGAGCATGAAAACGTGTGAAAAACACGAGGAGCCTGAAAAGGTGTGAAAAATATAAAGAGCACTAAAATGTCTGAAATATATGAAGAGCACGAATAGGTCTGAAAAATACGAGCAACACGAAAAGGTGTGAATAATACAAGGAGCATCAGAAGGTCTTAAAAATATTAGGAGCATGAAAAGGTCTGAGAAATATGAAGAGCACGAAAGGTGTGAAAAATAGGGGGAGCATGAAAAGGTGTGAAAATAGGAGCATGAAAATGTCTGAGAAATAGGAGGAGCATAAAAAGGTGTGAAAAATACGAGGAGCATGAAAAGGTGTGAAAAATACGAAGAGCATGAGAAAGTGTGAAAAATTCAAAGAGCAGGAAAAGTTGTGAAAAATATGAGGAGCATCAAAAGGTGTGAAAAGTATGAAGACCAGGAAAAGGTGCGAAAAATACGATTATCATGAAAAGGTGTAAAAAAATCGAAGAGCAGGAAAAGGTGTGAAAAATACGAGGAGCATGAAATGATGTGAAAAATACGAGGAGCATGTAAAGGTCTGAAAACTATGAAGAGCATGAAAAGTTGTGAAAACTATGAAGAGCATGAAAAGGTGTGAAAAATATGAAGAGCATGAAAAGTTGTGAAAAATATGAAGAGCATGAAAAGGTCTGAAAAATATGAAGAGCATGAAAAGGTCTGAAAAATATGAAGAGCATGAAAAGGTCTGAAAAATATGAAGAGCATGAAAAGGTCTGAAAAATACGAGGAGCATGAAAAGGTTTGAGAAATACGAGGAGCATGAATAGGTCTGAAAAATGCAAGGAGCATGAAAAGGTCTGAAAAATATGAAAAGCATGAAAAGGTCGGAAAAATATGAAGAGTATGAAAAGGCCTGAAAAACACGAAAAGCCTGAAAAGGTGTGAAAAATACAAAGAGCATGAAAATGTCTTAAAAATATGATGAGCACGAAAAGGTCTGAAAAATATGAGGAACACGAAAAGGTGTGAAAAATAGGAGTATCACAAAAACATGTGAAAATCCGAGGAGCAGAAAAGGTGAGAAAAATACGAGGAGCATGAAAAGGTGTGAAAAATACGAGGATCAGGAAAAGGTGTGAAAAATAGGATGAGCATGAAGAGGTGTAAAAAACACGAGGAGCATGAAAAGGTGTGAAAAATATGAAGAGCATGAAAAGGTCTGAAAAATATGAAGGCCGTGAAATTGTCTGAAAAATACGAGGAGCATGAAAAGGTCTGAAAAATACGAGGAGCGTGAAAAGGTCTGAAAAATACGAGGAGCATGAAAAGTTGTGAAAAATACGAGGAGCATGAAACGGTGTGAAAAATACGAGGAGCATGAAAAGGTGTGAAAAATACATGGAGCACTAAAAGGTGTGAAAAATATGAAGAGCATGAAAAGGTGTCAAATATTTGAAGAGCAGGAAAAGCTGTGAAATGTTCGAAGACCATGACAAGCTGTGAAAAATCCGAGGAGCATGAAAAGGTCTGAAAAATACGAGGAGAATGAGAAGGTCTGAAAAATACGAGGAACTAGAAAATGTGTGAAAAATAAGAAGAGCATGAAAAGGTCTGAAAAATATGAAGAGCATGAAAAGGTGTGAAAAGTTCGAGGAGCATGACAAGGTGTGTAAAATACGCGGAGCATGACAATGTGTAAAAAATATGAACAGCATGAAAAGGTGTGAAAAATACGAGGAGCATGAAATGGTGTGAAAAATATGAAGAGCATGAAAAGGTGTGAAAAATTCGAGGAGCATGACAAGGTGTGTAAAATACGCGGAGCATGACAATGTGGGAAAAATATGAAGAGCATGAAAAGGTGTGAAAAATACGAGGAGCATGAAAACGTCTGAAAAATACGAGGAGCATGAAAACGTCTGAAAAATACGAGGAGCATATTAAGGGTGAAAACGATGAGGAGTATGAAAAGGTCTGAAAAATACTAGGAGCATGAATATGTGTGAATAATATGAACAGCATGAAAAGGTGTGAAAAATATGAAGAGCGTGAAAAGGTCTGAAATATAAGAGAAGCGTGAAAAGGTGTGAAAAATACGAGGAGCATGAAAATTTGTGAAAAATACGAGGAGCATGAAAAGGTGTGAAAAATACGAGGAGCATGAAAAGGTGTCAAAAATACGAAGAGCGTGAAAAGGTGTGAAAAATATGAAGAGCATGAAAACGTCTGAAAAATACGAAGAGCATGACATAGTGTGAAAAATACAAGCAGCATGAAAAAGTGTCAAAAATAAGAAGAGCGTGAAAAAAGTTTGAAAAATACGAGGACCATGATAAAGTGTGGAAAATACGAGGAGCCTGAAAAGGTGTGAAAAATACGAGGAGCATGATAAGGTGTGAAAAGTACGAGGAGCATGAAAATGTGTGCAAAATAGGAGGAGCATGAAAAGGCCTGAAAAATACGAGGAGCATGAAAAGGTGTGCAAAATACGAGGAGCATGAAAAGACGTGAAAAATACAAGGAGCATGAAAAGCACTTAAAAATGTGAAGAGCATGAAAAGGTCTGAGAAATAGGAGGAGCATAAAAAGGTCTGAAAAATACGAGCAGCATGAAACGGTCTGGAAAATACGAAGATCCCGAAAACGTGTGAAAAATATGAGGAGCAGGAAAAAGTGTGAAAATTACGCGGAGCATGAAAAGGTGTGAAAAATACGAGGACCATGAAAAGGTATGAAAAATACAAGGATCACGAAAATATGTGAACAACACGAGAAGCAAGAAACGCTGTGAAAAATACGAGGAGCATGAAAAGGTGCGAAAAATACGACGAGCATGAAAAAGTCTGAAAATTATGAAAAGCATGAAAAGGTCTGAAAAATATGTAGAGCATGAACAGTTCTGAAAAACACGAGGAGCCTGAAAATGTATGAAAAATACGAGGAGCATGAAAAGGTCTGAGAAATATGAGGAGCATGAAAAGGTCTGACAAATACGAGGAACATGAAAAGGTGTGAAAACTACGAGGAGCATAAAAAGGTCTGAAAAATATGAGGAGCATGATAAAGTCTGAAAAATGTGAAGAGCACGAAAAGGTGTGAAAAATAGGACGAGCACAAACAGGTGTGAAATATACGAGGAGCATGAAAAGTTGTGAAAAATACGAGGAGCATTAAAGCCATGAAAAATACGAGGAGCATGAAAAGCAGTAAAAATGTTTGGAGCGTGAAAAGGTCTGAGAAAGAGGAGGAGCATAAAAAAAGGTCTGATAAATACGAGGAGCATGAAAAGGTCTGAAAAAATACGAGGAGCATGAAAAGGTGTCAAAAATACGAGGAGCATGAAAAGGTGTGAAAAATACGAGGAGCATGAAAAGGTCTGAAAAATATGAGGAGCATGAAAATGTCTCAAAAACATGAAGAGACTGAAAAGTGTGAAAAATATGAAGAGCATTAAAAGGTCTGAGAAATATGAACAGCATGAAAAGGCGTGAAAAATATGAAGAGCACGAAAAGGTCTGAAAAATATGAAGAGCCTGAAAAGGTGTGAAAAATACGAGGATCATGAAAAGGTGTGAAAAATACGAGGAGCATGAAAAGTTGTGAAAAATACGAGCATGAGGAGGTGTGGAAAATACTAGGAGCATGAAAAGGTGTGAAAAATACGAGGAGCATGAAATGGTCTGAAAAATATGAGGAGCATGAAAATTCTGAAAAACAAGAAGGGCATGAAAAGGTGTGAAAAGTATGAAGAGCATGAAAAGGTCTGAAAAATATGATGAACACGAAAATATCTGAAATATATGAGGACCACGAAAAGGTGTGAAATATACACGGATCACGAAAAGGTGTGAAAAATACGAGGAGCATGAAAAGGAGTGAAAAATACGAAGAGCATCAAGAGGTCTGAGAAATAGGATGAGCATAAAAAGGTATGAAAAATACGAGGAGCATGAAAAGGAGTAAAAAATGCAAAGAGCATGAAAAGATCTGAGAAATATGATGAGCATGAAAAGGTGTGAAAAATACGAGGAGCATGAAAAGGTGTGAAAAATACGAGGAGCATGAAAAGGTCTGAAAAATATGAGGAGCATGAAGAGGTCTGAAAAATACGAAGAGCACGAAAGGTGTGAAAAATATGAAGAGCACGAAAACTTGTGAGAAAATCGAGGAGCATGAAAAGGTGTGAAAAATACGAGGAGCATGAAAAGGTGTGAAAAATACGAGGAGCATGAAAAGACCTGAAAAATAGGAGGAGCATAAAAAGACCTGAAACATACGAGGAGCATGTAAAGTTCTGAAAAATATGAAGAGCATGAAAAGCTGTGAAAAATATGAAGAACAAGAAAATGTCTGAAAAATATGAAGAGCACGAAAAGGTGAGAAAAATACGAGGAGCACGAAAAGGTGTGAAAAATACAAGGAGCATGAAAAGCTGTGAAAAATATGAGGAGCATGAAAACTTGTGAAAACTACGAGCATAAAAGGTGTGAAAAATACGAGGAGCATGAAAAGTCCTGAATAATAGGAGGAGCATGAAAAGGTCTGAAAAACACGAGGAGCTGGAAAAGTTCTGAAAAATACGAGGAGCTTGAAAACGTCTGAAAAATACGAAGAGAATGAAAGTGTGTGAAAAATACAAGGAGCATGAAAAGGTGTGAAAAACACGAGTATGAAAAGTCCTGAATAATACGAGGAGCATGAAAACGTGTGAAAAACACGAGGAGCCTGAAAAGGTGTGAAAAATATAAAGAGCACTAAAATGTCTGAAATATATGAAGAGCACGAATAGGTCTGAAAAATACGAGCAACACGAAAAGGTGTGAATAATACAAGGAGCATCAGAAGGTCTTAAAAATATTAGGAGCATGAAAAGGTCTGAGAAATATGAAGAGCACGAAAGGTGTGAAAAATAGGGGGAGCATGAAAAGGTGTGAAAATAGGAGCATGAAAATGTCTGAGAAATAGGAGGAGCATAAAAAGGTCTGAAAAATACGAGGAGCATGAAAAGGTGTGAAAAATACGAAGAGCATGAGAAAGTGTGAAAAATTCAAAGAGCAGGAAAAGTTGTGAAAAATATGAGGAGCATCAAAAGGTGTGAAAAGTATGAAGACCAGGAAAAGGTGCGAAAAATACGATTATCATGAAAAGGTGTAAAAAAATCGAAGAGCAGGAAAAGGTGTGAAAAATACGAGGAGCATGAAATGATGTGAAAAATACGAGGAGCATGTAAAGGTCTGAAAACTATGAAGAGCATGAAAAGTTGTGAAAACTATGAAGAGCATGAAAAGGTGTGAAAAATATGAAGAGCATGAAAAGTTGTGAAAAATATGAAGAGCATGAAAAGGTCTGAAAAATATGAAGAGCATGAAAAGTTGTGAAAAATATGAAGAGCATGAAAAGGTCTGAAAAATATGAAGAGCATGAAAAGGTCTGAAAAATATGAAGAGCATGAAAAGGTTTGAGAAATACGAGGAGCATGAATAGGTCTGAAAAATGCAAGGAGCATGAAAAGGTCTGAAAAATATGAAAAGCATGAAAAGGTCGGAAAAATATGAAGAGTATGAAAAGGCCTGAAAAACACGAAAAGCCTGAAAAGGTGTGAAAAATACAAAGAGCATGAAAATGTCTTAAAAATATGATGAGCACGAAAAGGTCTGAAAAATATGAGGAACACGAAAAGGTGTGAAAAATAGGAGTATCACAAAAACGTGTGAAAATCCGAGGAGCAGAAAAGGTGAGAAAAATACGAGGAGCATGAAAAGGTGTGAAAAATACGAGGATCAGGAAAAGGTGTGAAAAATAGGATGAGCATGAAGAGGTGTAAAAAACACGAGGAGCATGAAAAGGTGTGAAAAATATGAAGAGCATGAAAAGGTCTGAAAAATATGAAGGCCGTGAAATTGTCTGAAAAATACGAGGAGCATGAAAAGGTCTGAAAAATACGAGGAGCATGAAAAGGTCTGAAAAATACGAGGAGCATGAAAAGTTGTGAAAAATACGAGGAGCATGAAACGGTGTGAAAAATACGAGGAGCATGAAAAGGTGTGAAAAATACATGGAGCACTAAAAGGTGTGAAAAATATGAAGAGCATGAAAAGGTGTCAAATATTTGAAGAGCAGGAAAAGCTGTGAAATGTTCGAAGACCATGACAAGCTGTGAAAAATCCGAGGAGCATGAAAAGGTCTGAAAAATACGAGGAGAATGAGAAGGTCTGAAAAATACGAGGAACTAGAAAATGTGTGAAAAATAAGAAGAGCATGAAAAGGTGTGAAAAATATGAAGAGCATGAAAAGGTGTGAAAAGTTCGAGGAGCATGACAAGGTGTGTAAAATACGCGGAGCATGACAATGTGTAAAAAATATGAACAGCATGAAAAGGTGTGAAAAATACGAGGAGCATGAAATGGTGTGAAAAATATGAAGAGCATGAAAAGGTGTGAAAAATTCGAGGAGCATGACAAGGTGTGTAAAATACGCGGAGCATGACAATGTGGGAAAAATATGAAGAGCATGAAAAGGTGTGAAAAATACGAGGAGCATGAAAACGTCTGAAAAATACGAGGAGCATGAAAACGTCTGAAAAATACGAGGAGCATATTAAGGGTGAAAACGATGAGGAGTATGAAAAGGTCTGAAAAATACTAGGAGCATGAATATGTGTGAATAATATGAACAGCATGAAAAGGTGTGAAAAATATGAAGAGCGTGAAAAGGTCTGAAATATAAGAGAAGCGTGAAAAGGTGTGAAAAATACGAGGAGCATGAAAATTTGTGAAAAATACGAGGAGCATGAAAAGGTGTGAAAAATACGAGGAGCATGAAAAGGTGTCAAAAATACGAAGAGCGTGAAAAGGTGTGCAAAATATGAAGAGCATGAAAACGTCTGAAAAATACGAAGAGCATGACGTAGTGTGAAAAATACAAGCAGCATGAAAAAGTGTCAAAAATAAGAAGAGCGTGAAAAAAGTTTGAAAAATACGAGGACCATGATAAAGTGTGAAAAATACGAGGAGCCTGAAAAGGTGTGAAAAATACGAGGAGCATGATAAGGTGTGAAAAGTACGAGGAGCATGAAAATGTGTGCAAAATAGGAGGAGCATGAAAAGGCCTGAAAAATACGAGGAGCATGAAAAGGTGTGCAAAATACGAGGAGCATGAAAAGACGTGAAAAATACAAGGAGCATGAAAAGCACTTAAAAATGTGAAGAGCATGAAAAGGTCTGAGAAATAGGAGGAGCATAAAAAGGTCTGAAAAATACGAGCAGCATGAAACGGTCTGGAAAATACGAAGATCCCGAAAACGTGTGAAAAATATGAGGAGCAGGAAAAAGTGTGAAAATTACGCGGAGCATGAAAAGGTGTGAAAAATACGAGGACCATGAAAAGGTATGAAAAATACAAGGATCACGAAAATATGTGAACAACACGAGAAGCAAGAAACGCTGTGAAAAATACGAGGAGCATGAAAAGGTGCGAAAAATACGACGAGCATGAAAAAGTCTGAAAATTATGAAAAGCATGAAAAGGTCTGAAAAATATGTAGAGCATGAACAGTTCTGAAAAACACGAGGAGCCTGAAAATGTATGAAAAATACGAGGAGCATGAAAAGGTCTGAGAAATATGAGGAGCATGAAAAGGTCTGACAAATACGAGGAACATGAAAAGGTGTGAAAACTACGAGGAGCATAAAAAGGTCTGAAAAATATGAGGAGCATGATAAAGTCTGAAAAATGTGAAGAGCACGAAAAGGTGTGAAAAATAGGACGAGCACAAACAGGTGTGAAATATACGAGGAGCATGAAAAGTTGTGAAAAATACGAGGAGCATTAAAGCCATGAAAAATACGAGGAGCATGAAAAGCAGTAAAAATGTTTGGAGCGTGAAAAGGTCTGAGAAAGAGGAGGAGCATAAAAAAGGTCTGATAAATACGAGGAGCATGAAAAGGTCTGAAAAAATACGAGGAGCATGAAAAGGTGTCAAAAATACGAGGAGCATGAAAAGGTGTGAAAAATACGAGGAGCATGAAAAGGTCTGAAAAATATGAGGAGCATGAAAATGTCTCAAAAACATGAAGAGACTGAAAAGTGTGAAAAATATGAAGAGCATTAAAAGGTCTGAGAAATATGAACAGCATGAAAAGGCGTGAAAAATATGAAGAGCACGAAAAGGTCTGAAAAATATGAAGAGCCTGAAAAGGTGTGAAAAATACGAGGATCATGAAAAGGTGTGAAAAATACGAGGAGCATGAAAAGTTGTGAAAAATACGAGCATGAGGAGGTGTGGAAAATACTAGGAGCATGAAAAGGTGTGAAAAATACGAGGAGCATGAAATGGTCTGAAAAATATGAGGAGCATGAAAATTCTGAAAAACAAGAAGGGCATGAAAAGGTGTGAAAAGTATGAAGAGCATGAAAAGGTCTGAAAAATATGATGAACACGAAAATATCTGAAATATATGAGGACCACGAAAAGGTGTGAAATATACACGGATCACGAAAAGGTGTGAAAAATACGAGGAGCATGAAAAGGAGTGAAAAATACGAAGAGCATCAAGAGGTCTGAGAAATAGGATGAGCATAAAAAGGTATGAAAAATACGAGGAGCATGAAAAGGAGTAAAAAATGCAAAGAGCATGAAAAGATCTGAGAAATATGATGAGCATAAAAAGGTATGAAAAATACGAGGAGCATGAAAAGGTGTGAATAATACGAGGAGCATGAAAAGGTCTGAAAAATATGAGGAGCATGAAGAGGTCTGAAAAATACGAAGAGCACGAAAGGTGTGAAAAATATGAAGAGCACGAAAACTTGTGAGAAAATCGAGGAGCATGAAAAGGTGTGAAAAGTACGAGGAGCATTAAAATGTCTAAAAAATACAGGAGCCTGAAATGGTGTGAAAAATACGAAGAGCTTGAAAAGGTGTGACAAATATGAAGAGCAGGTAAAGTTGTGAAAAATACGAGGAGCATGAAAAAGTCTGAAAAATACGAGGAGCATGAAAAGGTATGAAAAGTACAAGGAGCATTAAAATGTCTAAAAAATACGAGAGCATGAAAAGGTGTGAAAAACACGAAGAGCATGAAAAGCTGTGAAAAATATAAAAAGCATGAAAAGGTCTGAAAAATATGAAGAGCATGAAAAAATGTGAAAAATAAGAAGAGCATGAAAAGGTGTGGAAAACATGCAGAGCCTGTAAAAGTGTGGAAAATAAGAAGAGCATGAAAAGGTGTGACAAATACGAAGAGCATGAAAAGTTGTGAAAAATACGAGGAGCATGAAAAGTTGTGAAAAATACGATGAGCATGAAAAGGTGTGAAAAATATGAATAGCATGAAAAAGTGTGAAAAGTATGAGGAGCATGAAAAGGGCGAAAATACGAGGAGCATGAAAACATCTTAAAAATACGAGGTGCATGAAAAGGTCTGAAAAATATGTAGAGCATGAACAGGTGTCAAAAATATGAGGAGAATGAAAAGGTGTGAAAAATATGAAGAGCATGAAAAGGTGTCAAAAATATGAGGAGCATGTAAAGGTGTGAAAATATGAGGAGCATGAATCTGGATGAAAAATATGAGGAGCATGAAACGGTGTGACAAATATGAAGAGCATGAAAAGGTGTGAAAATTATGAGGAGTATGAAAACGTCTTAAAAGTACGAGGAGCATGAAAAGGTCTGAAAAATATGAGGAGCATGAAAAGGTGTCAAAAATATGAGGAGAATGAAAAGGTGTGTAAAATATGAAGAGCATGAAAAGGTGTGAAAACTATGAGTAACATGTAAAGGTGTGAAAAATATGATGAGCAGGAATCTTTATGAAAAATATGAGGAGGATGAAAAGGTGTGAAAAATATGAATGTCATGAAAAGGTGTGAAAAATATGAGGAGTTTGAAAAGGTGTGAAAAATACGAGAGCATGAAAAGGTGTGAAAAACACGAAGAGCATGAAAATGTGTGAAAAATAAGAACAGCCTGAAAGGGTGTGAAAAACACGAAGAACATGAAAAGGTCCGAAAAATACGAAGAGCTTGAAAAGGTGTGACAAATACAAACAGCATGATAAGTTGTGAAAAATACGAGGAGCATGAAAAGGTGTGAAAAATAAGAGGAGCATGAAAAGGTCTGAAAAATACGAGGTGCATGAAAGGGTCTGAAAAATGCAAGGAGAATGAAAGGTTCTGAAAAATACAAGGAGCATGTAATGATCTGAAATACATGAGGGGCATGAAAAGGTCTGAAAAATACGAAGAGCATGAAAAGGTGTCAAAAATATGTGGAGCATGAAAAGGTGTGAAAAATATGAAGAGCATGAAAAGGTGTCAAAAATATGATGAGCATTTAAAGGTGTGAAAAATAGGAAAAGCATGAATTTGTATGAAAAATATGAGGAGCATGAAACGGGGTGAAAAATAGGAAAAGCATGAAAAGGTGTCAGAAATATGAGGAGCATGAAACGGTGTGAAAAATGTGAAGAGCATGAAAAGGTGTGAAAAATATGAGGAGCATGAAAAGGTCTAAAAAACAGGAAGAACATTAAAAGGTGTCAAAAATATGAGGACATGAAAAGATGTGAAAAATATGAGGAGCATGAAAAGGTGTGAAAAATATGAAGACCATGAAAACGTGTGAAAAATATCAAGCGCATGAAACGGTCTGAAAAATATGAGGAGCAGGAAACTGTCTGAAAAATATGAGGGGCATGAAAAACTGTCAAAAATATGTGAAGCATGAAATGGTGTGAAAAAAGTGAAGAGCATGAAAAGGTGTGAAAAATATGACGAGCATGAAATGGTGGGAAATATACGAAGAGCATGAAAAGGTGTGAAAAACACGAAGAGCAGGAAAAGGTGTGAAAAAATGAAGAGCATGAAACGGGCTGAAAAATTCGAAGAGCAGGAAAAGGTGTGAAAAACCGAAAGAGCATGAAAAGGTTTGAAAAATACGAAGAGCATGAAAAGGTCTGCAAAATACAAGAAGCATGAAAAGGTCTGAAATATACGAGGAGCATGAAAAGGTGTGAAAAATACGAGGAGCATGAAAAGGTGTGAAAAATACGAGGAGCATGAAATGGTCTGAAAAAACGAGGAGCATGAAAAGGTGTGAAAAATACGAGGAACATGAAAAGGTGTGAAAAATATGAAGAGCATGTAAAGGTGTGAAAATTCTGAGCAGCATTAAAAGGTCTGAAAAATACGAGGAGCAAAAAAGGGTTAAAAATATGAAGAGCATGAAAGGTGTGATAAATAAATGGAGCATGAAAACGTCTGAAAAATACGAGGAGAATGAAAATGTCTGAAAAATACGAGGAGCATGACAAGGTCTGAAAAATATGAGGAGCATGAAATGGTCTGAAAAGTACGAGGAGCATTAAAAGGTCTGAAAAATACGAGCAGCATGAAAAGGACTGCAATATATGAAGAGCATGAAAAGGTGTCAAAAATATGAGGAGCATGTAGAGGTGTGAAAAATATGAGGAGAATTAAACTGTATGAAAAATCTGAGGAGCATGAAATGGTGTGAAATATATGAGGAGCATGAAAATGTGTGTAAAATAGGAGGAGCATGAAAATATGTGAAAAATATGAAGAGCATGAAAGGGTATGAAAAATATGAGGAGCGTGAAATGGTGTGAAAAATAAGAGGAGCATGAAATGGTGTGAAAAAATGAGGAGCATGAAAAGATCTGAAAATTAAGAGGAGCATTTAAAGGTCAGAAAAATACGAGGAGCATGAAAAGCTCTGAAAAATACGAGGAGCATGAAAAGGTTTCAAAAATATAAGGAGCATAAAAAGGTGTGAAAAATTCGAAGAGCAGGAAAAGGTGTGAAAATTATCAAAAGCAGGACAAGGTCTGAAAAATATGAAGAGCATGATAAGGTGTCAAAAATATGAGGAGCATTATAAGGTGTCGAAAATATGAGAAGCATGTAAAGGTGTGAAAAATATGAGGAGCATGAAACTGTATGAAAAATTAGAGGAGGATGAAACGGTGTGAAAAATATGAAGAGCATGAAAAGGTGTGAAAAATATGAGGAGCATGAAACACTCTGAAAAACACGAGATCATGAAATGGAGTGAAAAACACGAAAAGCATGGAAAGCTGTGAAAAATATCAAGAGCATGAAAAGGTCTGAAAAATGTGAAAAGCATGAAAACGTGTCAAAAATATGAAGAGCATGAAAAGGTGTGAAAAATACGAAGAGCTTGAAAAGGTGTGAAAAACATGCAGAGCATGTAAAAGTGTGGAAAATAAGAAGAGCATGAAAAGGTGTGAAAAATATGAAGAGCCTGAAAAGGTGTGAAAAACACAAAGAGCAGGAAAAGGTGTGAAAAATATGAAGAGCTTGAAAAGGTGTGACAAATACGAAGAGCATCAAAAGTTGTGAAAAATACGAGGAGCATGAAAAGGTCTGAAAAATACGAGGATCATGAAGACGTCTGAAAAATTCGACGAGCATGAAAAGGTCTGAAAAATATGTAGAGCATGAAAAAGTGTCAAAAATATGGGGAGCATGAAAAGGTGTCAAAAATATGAAGAGCATGAAAAGGTGTCAAAAATATGAGTAGCATGTAAAGATTGAAAAATAAGAGGAGCAGGAATTTGTATAAAAAATATGAGGAGCATGAAACGGTGTGAAAAATATGAGGAGCATGAAAAGGTGTGAAAAATACGAGGAGCATGAAAGGGTGTAAAAAATATGAAGAGCATGAAATGTGTGAAAAACACGAAGGGAATGCAAAGGTGTGAAAAATATCAAGAGCATGAAAGATGTGAAAAACACGAAGGGCATGAAAAGGTGTGAAAAATATCAAGAGCATGAAAAGGTCTGAGGTATATGAAGAGCATGAAAAGGTATGAAAAATTCAAAGAGCATGAAAAGATGTGAAAAATACGAAGAGCATGAAAAGTTGTGAAAAATACCAGGAGCATGAAAAGGTGTGAAAAATACTAGGAGCATGAAAAGGTGTGAAAAGTACGAGAAGCATGAAAATGTCTGAAAAATATGAGAGCATGAAAAGGTGGGAAAAACACGAAGAGCATGAAAAGCTGTGAAAAATATAAAAAGCATGAAAAGGTCTGAAAAATATAAAGAGCATGAAAAGGTGTGAAAAATATGAGGAGCATGAAAGGGTGTAAAAATTATGAAGAGCATGAAATGTGTGAAAAACACGAAGGGCATGCAAAAGCGTGAAAAATATCAAGAGAATGAAAAAGTCTGAAAAATATGAAGAGCATGAAAAGGTGTGAAAAATATGACGAGCATGAAACGGTGGGAAGTATACGAAGAGCATGAAAAGGTGTGAAAAACACGAAGAGCATGAAAAGGTGTGAAAAGTACGAAGAGCATGAAAAGGTCTGCAAAATACGAGAAGCATGAAAAGGTCTGAAATATACGAGGAGCATGAAAAGGTGTGAAAAATATGAGGAGCATGAAAAGGTGTGAAAAATATCAAGAACATGAAACAGCCTGAAAAGTTCGAAGAGCAGGAAAAGGTGTGAAAAACACGAAGAGCATGAAAAGGTTTGAAAAATACGAAGAGCTTGAAGACGTCAGAAAAATACGACGAGCATGAAAAGGTCTGAAAAATATGTAGAGAATGAAAAGGTGTGAAAAATATGAGGATCATGAAAAGATGTAAAAAATATGAAGAGCATTGAAATGTGTGAAAAACACGAATGGCATGCTAAGGTGTGAAAAATATCAAGAGCATGAAAGATGTGAAAAACACGAAGGGCATGAAAAGGTGTGAAAAATATCAAGAGCATGAAAAGGTGTCAAAAATATGAGTAGCATATAAAGGTTGAAAAATAAGAGGAGCATGAATTTGTATAAAAATTATGAGGAGCATGAAACGGTGTGAAAAATATCAAGAGCATGAAAAGGTGTGAAAAATATGAGGAGGATGAAAAGTTGTGAAAAAATACGAGGAGCATGATAAGTTGTGAAAAATACGAGGAGCATGAAAAGGTGTGAAAAATATGAAGAGCATGAAAAAGTGTGAAAAGTACAAGGCACATGAAAAGGTCTAAAAAATGTGTAGAACATGAACAGGTGTCAAAAATATGAGGAGAATGAAAAGGTGTGAAAAATATGAAGAGCATGAAAAGGTGTCAAAAATATGAGGAGCATGTAAAGGTGTGAAAAATATGAGGAGCATGATCTGTATGAAAAATATGAGGAGCATGAAACGGTGTGAAACATATGAAGAGCATGAAAAGGTGTGAAAATTATGAGGAGTATGAAAACGTCTTAAAAATATGAGGAGCATGAAAAGGTCTGAAAAATAAGTGGAGCATGAAACGGTCTGAAAAAATATGAGGAGCATGAAACGGTCTGAAAAAATATGAGGAGCATGAAACGGTTTGAAAAATATGAGGCGCATCAAACTGTATGAAAAATATGAGGAGCATGAAACGGTGTGAAAAATATGAAGAGCATGAAAAGTTTTGAAAATATTAGGAGCTTGAAAAGGTGTGAAAAATATGAGGAGCATGAAACGGTCTGAAAAATATGAGGAGCATGAAACAGTCTGAAATATATGAGGAGCATGAAACGGTCTGAAAAATATGAGGAGCATGAAAAGGTGTCAAATATATAAGGAGCAGGAAACGGTGTGAAAATATGAATCGCATGAAAAGTTGTGAAAAATACGAAGGACATGAAAAGGAGGGAAAAATATGAGGAGCATGAAAAGGTGTGAAAATTATGAGGAGCCTGAAACTGTCTGAAAAATATGTGAGCATGAAAAAGAGTGAAAAATACGAGGAGCCTGAAAAGGTGTGAAAAGTACGAGGAGCATGAAGAGGTGTGAAAAAACGAGCAGCATGAAAAGGTCTGAAAAATACGAGGAACATGAAAAGGTCTGAAAAATACGAGGAGCATGAAAAGGTCTGAAAAATATGTAGTGCATGAAAAGATGTAAAAAATATGAGCAGCATGAAAAGGTGTGAAGAATATGAAGAGCATGAAAAGCTGTCAAAAACATGAGGATCATGTAAAGGTGTGAAAAATATGAGGAGCATGAATCTGTATGAAAAATATGAGGAGCATGAAACGGTGTGAAAAATATGAGGAGCATGAAAAGTGTGAAATATATGAGGAGCATGAAAAGCTGAGAAAAATAAGAGGAGCATGAAACGGTCTGAAAAATATGAGGAGCATGAAAAGGTGTGAAAAATATCAAGAGCATGAAAAGGTGTGAAAAATACGAAGAGAATGAAAAGGTATGAAGAACACGATGCCCATGAAAAGGTGTGAAAAATACGAAGAGCATGCAAAGGTCTGAAAAATACAAGGAGCATGAAAAGGTCTGAAAAATACGAGGAGCATGAAAAGGTCTGAAAAATCCCAGGAGCATGAAACGGTCTGAAAAATATGAAGAGCATGAAAAGGTGTCAAAAATATGAGGAGCAGAAAAGGTGAGAAAAATATGACGAGCATGAAAAGGAGTCAAAAATATGAGGAGCATGTAAAGGAGTGAAAAATATGAGGATAATGAAACTGAATCAAACACGTGTTTGTTCAGCGACGTCAGGACTCCTGCCTAGTTGCGAGGGACAACTCGGGATTCTCCTCGAGGCTTGGCAGGGCAATTGGGACGCCTCTCCAGCTGAGGCGGGAGATCAAGGGTCCCTTTCCACGTGCCACAGGAATCCTGGGACTCCTATCAAGTTTCACGAGGAGTCAGGCATCGTCTCCTTTGGAGGCACTGATCTCCGGGTACCTCTGGAGTTTTCAAAGGATGTGAGGCCTCCGGTCGCGATGAGGTGGTTAACTAGATCTTTCTCTGCCATCTCCACAGGGGATTCAGACATCCTTTCGTTGGGAGATGCAAGACGAGCCTGCATTCATGTCACTGCAGGGATACCCGTCCTGATTTTGAGTCAGGGCATCGCGGTGTCCATTCCACTTGAGGCCGCAAACTCAGGGTCCCTCTCACATACCTAGAGCTGAGAGAAGCCTCCTCTTGAGGTGCTTGTGGTAAGGTGGTATTCCACTGGAGTCGAAGCCAAGGACTAACCTCTCATCTCGAGTTGATTTTTGGTCCACGGAGTTCTTTCATGTTGCTACAGTGACCTCAGGATCCCTTTAGTTTGAATCACTGTTCTTGGGGTTTCTCTGGAGTGCCATCAAGGAAATCAAGGTTCCTTTCATGTGTGATGTGCAACACAGAATTGCACTGCACGCAGTGCAGGGGAATCTGGCCTCATCTCGTGGCGAGGGTGACATCTCATGTTTTTTCTCGAGTTGCGGCGGGAACCTGGGTTATATTCTCGAGTTACGACGGGGATGGCCCTTCCACACACGTGTTTGTTCAGCGACGTCAGGACTCCTGCCTAGTTGCGAGGGACAACTCGGGATTCTCCTCGAGGCTTCGCAGGACAATTGGGACGCCTCTCCAGCTGAGGCGGCAGACCAAGGGTCCCTTTACATGTGCCACAGGAATCCTGGGACTCCTATCAAGTTTCACGAGGACTCAGGCTTCGTCTCCTTTTGAGGCATTGATCTCCGCATTCCTCCTACCAAGTTTCATGAAACGTGTGATAAACAAATGGAGCATGAAAACGTCTGAAAAATACGAGGAGCATGAAAAGGTCTGAAAAATAAGAAGAGCCCGAAAAGGTCTGAAAAATATGAAGAGCATGAAAAGGTCTGAAAAATATGAAGAGCACGAAAAGGTTTGAAAAATATGAAGAGCATGAAAAGGTCTTAAAAATACGAGGAGCATGAAAATGTGTGAAAAATACGAGGAGCATGAAAAGGTCTGAGAAATACGAGGAGCATGAAAAGGTGTGAAAGACATGAGGAGCATGAACGGTGTGAAAAATATGAAGAGCATGAGAAGACCTGAAAAATAGGCGGAGTTTAAAAAGGTCTGAAAAATACGAGGAGCAAGAAAAGGTCTGAGAAATACGAGGAGCATGAAAAAGTCTGAAAAATATGAGGAGCATGAAAAGGTCTGAAAAATATGAAGAACATGAAAACGTCTGAAAAATACGAGGAGCATGAAAATGTCTGAAAAATACGAAGAGCCTGAAAAGGTGTGAATAATAGGAGGAGCACGAAAAGTTGTAAAAAATACGAGGAGCATGAAAAGGTGTGAAAATTACGAGGATCATGAAAAGGTCTGAAAAATACGAGGGTTAGGAATAGTTGTTAAAAATACGAGGATCATGAAACTGTGTGAAAAATATGAAGAGCATGAAAAGGCGTGAAAAATAGTCGGATGATAAGAAGGTGTGAAAAATACGAAAAGCATGAAAAGTTGTGAAAAATTTGAGGAAATCAAATGGTCTGAAAAATACGAGTAGTATGAAAATGTATGAAAAATACGAGGAGCATGTAAAGTTGTGAAAAACTCAAGGAGCATGAAAAGGTGTGAAAAATAAGAGGAGCATGAAAAGGCCTGATACATACGAGGAGCATGAAAAGGTCTGAAAAATACGAAGAGTACGAAAATGTCTGAAAAATACGAGGAGCATGAAAAGGTGTGAAAATACGAGGAGCATGAAAAGGTGTGAAAAATACGTGGAGCATGAAAAGGTGTGAAAAATAAGAGGAGCATGAAACGGTGTGAAAAATACGAGGAGCAAGAAAAGGTCTGAGAAATGGAAGGAGCATAAAAAGGTCTGAAAAATAAGTGGAGCATTAAAAGGTGTGAAATATACGAGGAGCATGAAAATGTGTGAAAACTACGAGAAGCATGAAAAGCTCAGAAAAATACGAGGAGTATGAAAACGTGTGAAAAATACGAGGAGCATGAAAAGGTGTGATAAATTCGAGAAACATGAAAACGTCTGAAAAATACGAGGAGCATGAAAAGGTCTGAAAACTATGATGAGCATGAAAAGGTCTGAAAAATACGAGGAGCATGAAAACGTCTGAAAAAATATTAGGAGAATGAAAAGGTCTGAAAAGTAGGATGAGCATGAAAAGGTGTGAAAAAAGGAGGAGCATGAAAAGTTCTTAAAACTACGAAGAGCACGACAAGGTGTGAAGAATGCGAGGAGTATGAAAGGGTGTGAAAAATATGAGGAGCATGAAAAGGTGTGAAAAATACGAGGAGCATGAAAAGGCCTCAAAATACGAGGAGCATAAACAGGCCTGAAAAATACGAGGAGCATGAAAAGCTGTGAAAAATACAAGGAGCATGAAAAGGCCTGAAAAATAGGAGGAATATAAAAAGGTCTGAAAAAATGAGGAGTATGAAATGGTCTGGAAAATATGAAGAGCCTGATAAGGTGTGAAAAATAGGAGGAGCACGAAAAGATCTGAAAAATACGAAGAGCCTGAAAAGGTGTGAAAAATATGCAGAGCATGAAACGGTCTGAAAAATACGAGTAGTATGAAAATGTGTGAAAAATACGTGGAGCATGGAAATGTGTCAAAAATATGAAGAGCATGAAAAGGCCTGAAACATACGAGGAGCAAGAAAAGGTCTGAAAAATACGATGAGCACGAAAAGGTCTGAAAAATACGAGTAGTATGAAAATGTGTGAAAAATACGAGGAGCATGAAAAGGTGTGAAAACACGTGGAGCTTGGAAAGGTGTGAAAAATACGAGGAGCATGCAAAGGTGTGAAAAATACGAGGAGCATGAAAAGGTGTGAAAAATTCGTGGAGCATGGAAAGGTGTGAAAAATACGAGGAGCATGAAAAGGTGTGAAAAATAGGAGGAGCATGAAAAGGTGTGAAAAATATGAGGAGCATGAAAAGGTGTGAAAAATACGAGGACCATGAAAAGGTCTGAGGAGTGGAAGAAGCATAAAAATGTCTGAAAAACACGAGGAGCATGAAAAGGTGTGAAAAATACGAGGAGCATGAAATGGTCTGAAAAATATGAGGAGCATGAAAATTCTGAAAAACAAGAAGGGCATGAAAAGGTGTGAAAAGTATGAAGAGCATGAAAAGGTCTGAAAAATATGATGAACACGAAAATATCTGAAATATATGAGGACCACGAAAAGGTGTGAAATATACACGGATCACGAAAAGGTGTGAAAAATACGAGGAGCATGAAAAGGAGTGAAAAATACGAAGAGCATCAAGAGGTCTGAGAAATAGGATGAGCATAAAAAGGTATGAAAAATACGAGGAGCATGAAAAGGAGTAAAAAATGCAAAGAGCATGAAAAGATCTGAGAAATATGATGAGCATAAAAAGGTATGAAAAATACGAGGAGCATGAAAAGGTGTGAAAAATACGAGGAGCATGAAAAGGTCTGAAAAATATGAGGAGCATGAAGAGGTCTGAAAAATACGAAGAGCACGAAAGGTGTGAAAAATATGAAGAGCACGAAAACTTGTGAGAAAATCGAGGAGCATGAAAAGGTGTGAAAAGTACGAGGAGCATTAAAATGTCTAAAAAATACAGGAGCCTGAAATGGTGTGAAAAATACGAAGAGCTTGAAAAGGTGTGACAAATATGAAGAGCAGGTAAAGTTGTGAAAAATACGAGGAGCATGAAAAAGTCTGAAAAATACGAGGAGCATGAAAAGGTATGAAAAGTACAAGGAGCATTAAAATGTCTAAAAAATACGAGAGCATGAAAAGGTGTGAAAAACACGAAGAGCATGAAAAGCTGTGAAAAATATAAAAAGCATGAAAAGGTCTGAAAAATATGAAGAGCATGAAAAAATGTGAAAAATAAGAAGAGCATGAAAAGGTGTGGAAAACATGCAGAGCCTGTAAAAGTGTGGAAAATAAGAAGAGCATGAAAAGGTGTGACAAATACGAAGAGCATGAAAAGTTGTGAAAAATACGAGGAGCATGAAAAGTTGTGAAAAATACGATGAGCATGAAAAGGTGTGAAAAATATGAATAGCATGAAAAAGTGTGAAAAGTATGAGGAGCATGAAAAGGGCGAAAATACGAGGAGCATGAAAACATCTTAAAAATACGAGGTGCATGAAAAGGTCTGAAAAATATGTAGAGCATGAACAGGTGTCAAAAATATGAGGAGAATGAAAAGGTGTGAAAAATATGAAGAGCATGAAAAGGTGTCAAAAATATGAGGAGCATGTAAAGGTGTGAAAATATGAGGAGCATGAATCTGGATGAAAAATATGAGGAGCATGAAACGGTGTGACAAATATGAAGAGCATGAAAAGGTGTGAAAATTATGAGGAGTATGAAAACGTCTTAAAAGTACGAGGAGCATGAAAAGGTCTGAAAAATATGAGGAGCATGAAAAGGTGTCAAAAATATGAGGAGAATGAAAAGGTGTGTAAAATATGAAGAGCATGAAAAGGTGTGAAAACTATGAGTAACATGTAAAGGTGTGAAAAATATGATGAGCAGGAATCTTTATGAAAAATATGAGGAGGATGAAAAGGTGTGAAAAATATGAATGTCATGAAAAGGTGTGAAAAATATGAGGAGTTTGAAAAGGTGTGAAAAATACGAGAGCATGAAAAGGTGTGAAAAACACGAAGAGCATGAAAATGTGTGAAAAATAAGAACAGCCTGAAAGGGTGTGAAAAACACGAAGAACATGAAAAGGTCCGAAAAATACGAAGAGCTTGAAAAGGTGTGACAAATACAAACAGCATGATAAGTTGTGAAAAATACGAGGAGCATGAAAAGGTGTGAAAAATAAGAGGAGCATGAAAAGGTCTGAAAAATACGAGGTGCATGAAAGGGTCTGAAAAATGCAAGGAGAATGAAAGGTTCTGAAAAATACAAGGAGCATGTAATGATCTGAAATACATGAGGGGCATGAAAAGGTCTGAAAAATACGAAGAGCATGAAAAGGTGTCAAAAATATGTGGAGCATGAAAAGGTGTGAAAAATATGAAGAGCATGAAAAGGTGTCAAAAATATGATGAGCATTTAAAGGTGTGAAAAATAGGAAAAGCATGAATTTGTATGAAAAATATGAGGAGCATGAAACGGGGTGAAAAATAGGAAAAGCATGAAAAGGTGTCAGAAATATGAGGAGCATGAAACGGTGTGAAAAATGTGAAGAGCATGAAAAGGTGTGAAAAATATGAGGAGCATGAAAAGGTCTAAAAAACAGGAAGAACATTAAAAGGTGTCAAAAATATGAGGACATGAAAAGATGTGAAAAATATGAGGAGCATGAAAAGGTGTGAAAAATATGAAGACCATGAAAACGTGTGAAAAATATCAAGCGCATGAAACGGTCTGAAAAATATGAGGAGCAGGAAACTGTCTGAAAAATATGAGGGGCATGAAAAACTGTCAAAAATATGTGAAGCATGAAATGGTGTGAAAAAAGTGAAGAGCATGAAAAGGTGTGAAAAATATGACGAGCATGAAATGGTGGGAAATATACGAAGAGCATGAAAAGGTGTGAAAAACACGAAGAGCAGGAAAAGGTGTGAAAAAATGAAGAGCATGAAACGGGCTGAAAAATTCGAAGAGCAGGAAAAGGTGTGAAAAACCGAAAGAGCATGAAAAGGTTTGAAAAATACGAAGAGCATGAAAAGGTCTGCAAAATACAAGAAGCATGAAAAGGTCTGAAATATACGAGGAGCATGAAAAGGTGTGAAAAATACGAGGAGCATGAAAAGGTGTGAAAAATACGAGGAGCATGAAATGGTCTGAAAAAACGAGGAGCATGAAAAGGTGTGAAAAATACGAGGAACATGAAAAGGTGTGAAAAATATGAAGAGCATGTAAAGGTGTGAAAATTCTGAGCAGCATTAAAAGGTCTGAAAAATACGAGGAGCAAAAAAGGGTTAAAAATATGAAGAGCATGAAAGGTGTGATAAATAAATGGAGCATGAAAACGTCTGAAAAATACGAGGAGAATGAAAATGTCTGAAAAATACGAGGAGCATGACAAGGTCTGAAAAATATGAGGAGCATGAAATGGTCTGAAAAGTACGAGGAGCATTAAAAGGTCTGAAAAATACGAGCAGCATGAAAAGGACTGCAATATATGAAGAGCATGAAAAGGTGTCAAAAATATGAGGAGCATGTAGAGGTGTGAAAAATATGAGGAGAATTAAACTGTATGAAAAATCTGAGGAGCATGAAATGGTGTGAAATATATGAGGAGCATGAAAATGTGTGTAAAATAGGAGGAGCATGAAAATATGTGAAAAATATGAAGAGCATGAAAGGGTATGAAAAATATGAGGAGCGTGAAATGGTGTGAAAAATAAGAGGAGCATGAAATGGTGTGAAAAAATGAGGAGCATGAAAAGATCTGAAAATTAAGAGGAGCATTTAAAGGTCAGAAAAATACGAGGAGCATGAAAAGCTCTGAAAAATACGAGGAGCATGAAAAGGTTTCAAAAATATAAGGAGCATAAAAAGGTGTGAAAAATTCGAAGAGCAGGAAAAGGTGTGAAAATTATCAAAAGCAGGACAAGGTCTGAAAAATATGAAGAGCATGATAAGGTGTCAAAAATATGAGGAGCATTATAAGGTGTCGAAAATATGAGAAGCATGTAAAGGTGTGAAAAATATGAGGAGCATGAAACTGTATGAAAAATTAGAGGAGGATGAAACGGTGTGAAAAATATGAAGAGCATGAAAAGGTGTGAAAAATATGAGGAGCATGAAACACTCTGAAAAACACGAGATCATGAAATGGAGTGAAAAACACGAAAAGCATGGAAAGCTGTGAAAAATATCAAGAGCATGAAAAGGTCTGAAAAATGTGAAAAGCATGAAAACGTGTCAAAAATATGAAGAGCATGAAAAGGTGTGAAAAATACGAAGAGCTTGAAAAGGTGTGAAAAACATGCAGAGCATGTAAAAGTGTGGAAAATAAGAAGAGCATGAAAAGGTGTGAAAAATATGAAGAGCCTGAAAAGGTGTGAAAAACACAAAGAGCAGGAAAAGGTGTGAAAAATATGAAGAGCTTGAAAAGGTGTGACAAATACGAAGAGCATCAAAAGTTGTGAAAAATACGAGGAGCATGAAAAGGTCTGAAAAATACGAGGATCATGAAGACGTCTGAAAAATTCGACGAGCATGAAAAGGTCTGAAAAATATGTAGAGCATGAAAAAGTGTCAAAAATATGGGGAGCATGAAAAGGTGTCAAAAATATGAAGAGCATGAAAAGGTGTCAAAAATATGAGTAGCATGTAAAGATTGAAAAATAAGAGGAGCAGGAATTTGTATAAAAAATATGAGGAGCATGAAACGGTGTGAAAAATATGAGGAGCATGAAAAGGTGTGAAAAATACGAGGAGCATGAAAGGGTGTAAAAAATATGAAGAGCATGAAATGTGTGAAAAACACGAAGGGAATGCAAAGGTGTGAAAAATATCAAGAGCATGAAAGATGTGAAAAACACGAAGGGCATGAAAAGGTGTGAAAAATATCAAGAGCATGAAAAGGTCTGAGGTATATGAAGAGCATGAAAAGGTATGAAAAATTCAAAGAGCATGAAAAGATGTGAAAAATACGAAGAGCATGAAAAGTTGTGAAAAATACCAGGAGCATGAAAAGGTGTGAAAAATACTAGGAGCATGAAAAGGTGTGAAAAGTACGAGAAGCATGAAAATGTCTGAAAAATATGAGAGCATGAAAAGGTGGGAAAAACACGAAGAGCATGAAAAGCTGTGAAAAATATAAAAAGCATGAAAAGGTCTGAAAAATATAAAGAGCATGAAAAGGTGTGAAAAATATGAGGAGCATGAAAGGGTGTAAAAATTATGAAGAGCATGAAATGTGTGAAAAACACGAAGGGCATGCAAAAGCGTGAAAAATATCAAGAGAATGAAAAAGTCTGAAAAATATGAAGAGCATGAAAAGGTGTGAAAAATATGACGAGCATGAAACGGTGGGAAGTATACGAAGAGCATGAAAAGGTGTGAAAAACACGAAGAGCATGAAAAGGTGTGAAAAGTACGAAGAGCATGAAAAGGTCTGCAAAATACGAGAAGCATGAAAAGGTCTGAAATATACGAGGAGCATGAAAAGGTGTGAAAAATATGAGGAGCATGAAAAGGTGTGAAAAATATCAAGAACATGAAACAGCCTGAAAAGTTCGAAGAGCAGGAAAAGGTGTGAAAAACACGAAGAGCATGAAAAGGTTTGAAAAATACGAAGAGCTTGAAGACGTCAGAAAAATACGACGAGCATGAAAAGGTCTGAAAAATATGTAGAGAATGAAAAGGTGTGAAAAATATGAGGATCATGAAAAGATGTAAAAAATATGAAGAGCATTGAAATGTGTGAAAAACACGAATGGCATGCTAAGGTGTGAAAAATATCAAGAGCATGAAAGATGTGAAAAACACGAAGGGCATGAAAAGGTGTGAAAAATATCAAGAGCATGAAAAGGTGTCAAAAATATGAGTAGCATATAAAGGTTGAAAAATAAGAGGAGCATGAATTTGTATAAAAATTATGAGGAGCATGAAACGGTGTGAAAAATATCAAGAGCATGAAAAGGTGTGAAAAATATGAGGAGGATGAAAAGTTGTGAAAAAATACGAGGAGCATGATAAGTTGTGAAAAATACGAGGAGCATGAAAAGGTGTGAAAAATATGAAGAGCATGAAAAAGTGTGAAAAGTACAAGGCACATGAAAAGGTCTAAAAAATGTGTAGAACATGAACAGGTGTCAAAAATATGAGGAGAATGAAAAGGTGTGAAAAATATGAAGAGCATGAAAAGGTGTCAAAAATATGAGGAGCATGTAAAGGTGTGAAAAATATGAGGAGCATGATCTGTATGAAAAATATGAGGAGCATGAAACGGTGTGAAACATATGAAGAGCATGAAAAGGTGTGAAAATTATGAGGAGTATGAAAACGTCTTAAAAATATGAGGAGCATGAAAAGGTCTGAAAAATAAGTGGAGCATGAAACGGTCTGAAAAAATATGAGGAGCATGAAACGGTCTGAAAAAATATGAGGAGCATGAAACGGTTTGAAAAATATGAGGCGCATCAAACTGTATGAAAAATATGAGGAGCATGAAACGGTGTGAAAAATATGAAGAGCATGAAAAGTTTTGAAAATATTAGGAGCTTGAAAAGGTGTGAAAAATATGAGGAGCATGAAACGGTCTGAAAAATATGAGGAGCATGAAACAGTCTGAAATATATGAGGAGCATGAAACGGTCTGAAAAATATGAGGAGCATGAAAAGGTGTCAAATATATAAGGAGCAGGAAACGGTGTGAAAATATGAATCGCATGAAAAGTTGTGAAAAATACGAAGGACATGAAAAGGAGGGAAAAATATGAGGAGCATGAAAAGGTGTGAAAATTATGAGGAGCCTGAAACTGTCTGAAAAATATGTGAGCATGAAAAAGAGTGAAAAATACGAGGAGCCTGAAAAGGTGTGAAAAGTACGAGGAGCATGAAGAGGTGTGAAAAAACGAGCAGCATGAAAAGGTCTGAAAAATACGAGGAACATGAAAAGGTCTGAAAAATACGAGGAGCATGAAAAGGTCTGAAAAATATGTAGTGCATGAAAAGATGTAAAAAATATGAGCAGCATGAAAAGGTGTGAAGAATATGAAGAGCATGAAAAGCTGTCAAAAACATGAGGATCATGTAAAGGTGTGAAAAATATGAGGAGCATGAATCTGTATGAAAAATATGAGGAGCATGAAACGGTGTGAAAAATATGAGGAGCATGAAAAGTGTGAAATATATGAGGAGCATGAAAAGCTGAGAAAAATAAGAGGAGCATGAAACGGTCTGAAAAATATGAGGAGCATGAAAAGGTGTGAAAAATATCAAGAGCATGAAAAGGTGTGAAAAATACGAAGAGAATGAAAAGGTATGAAGAACACGATGCCCATGAAAAGGTGTGAAAAATACGAAGAGCATGCAAAGGTCTGAAAAATACAAGGAGCATGAAAAGGTCTGAAAAATACGAGGAGCATGAAAAGGTCTGAAAAATCCCAGGAGCATGAAACGGTCTGAAAAATATGAAGAGCATGAAAAGGTGTCAAAAATATGAGGAGCAGAAAAGGTGAGAAAAATATGACGAGCATGAAAAGGAGTCAAAAATATGAGGAGCATGTAAAGGAGTGAAAAATATGAGGATAATGAAACTGAATCAAACACGTGTTTGTTCAGCGACGTCAGGACTCCTGCCTAGTTGCGAGGGACAACTCGGGATTCTCCTCGAGGCTTGGCAGGGCAATTGGGACGCCTCTCCAGCTGAGGCGGGAGATCAAGGGTCCCTTTCCACGTGCCACAGGAATCCTGGGACTCCTATCAAGTTTCACGAGGAGTCAGGCATCGTCTCCTTTGGAGGCACTGATCTCCGGGTACCTCTGGAGTTTTCAAAGGATGTGAGGCCTCCGGTCGCGATGAGGTGGTTAACTAGATCTTTCTCTGCCATCTCCACAGGGGATTCAGACATCCTTTCGTTGGGAGATGCAAGACGAGCCTGCATTCATGTCACTGCAGGGATACCCGTCCTGATTTTGAGTCAGGGCATCGCGGTGTCCATTCCACTTGAGGCCGCAAACTCAGGGTCCCTCTCACATACCTAGAGCTGAGAGAAGCCTCCTCTTGAGGTGCTTGTGGTAAGGTGGTATTCCACTGGAGTCGAAGCCAAGGACTAACCTCTCATCTCGAGTTGATTTTTGGTCCACGGAGTTCTTTCATGTTGCTACAGTGACCTCAGGATCCCTTTAGTTTGAATCACTGTTCTTGGGGTTTCTCTGGAGTGCCATCAAGGAAATCAAGGTTCCTTTCATGTGTGATGTGCAACACAGAATTGCACTGCACGCAGTGCAGGGGAATCTGGCCTCATCTCGTGGCGAGGGTGACATCTCATGTTTTTTCTCGAGTTGCGGCGGGAACCTGGGTTATATTCTCGAGTTACGACGGGGATGGCCCTTCCACACACGTGTTTGTTCAGCGACGTCAGGACTCCTGCCTAGTTGTGAGGGACAACTCGGGATTCTCCTCGAGGCTTCGCAGGACAATTGGGACGCCTCTCCAGCTGAGGCGGCAGACCAAGGGTCCCTTTACATGTGCCACAGGAATCCTGGGACTCCTATCAAGTTTCACGAGGACTCAGGCTTCGTCTCCTTTTGAGGCATTGATCTCCGCATTCCTCCTACCAAGTTTCATGAAACGTGTGATAAACAAATGGAGCATGAAAACGTCTGAAAAATACGAGGAGCATGAAAAGGTCTGAAAAATAAGAAGAGCCCGAAAAGGTGTGAAAAATATGAAGAGCATGAAAAGGTCTGAAAAATATGAAGAGCACGAAAAGGTTTGAAAAATATGAAGAGCATGAAAAGGTCTTAAAAATACGAGGAGCATGAAAATGTGTGAAAAATACGAGGAGCATGAAAAGGTCTGAGAAATACGAGGAGCATGAAAAGGTGTGAAAGACATGAGGAGCATGAACGGTGTGAAAAATATGAAGAGCATGAGAAGACCTGAAAAATAGGCGGAGTTTAAAAAGGTCTGAAAAATACGAGGAGCAAGAAAAGGTCTGAGAAATACGAGGAGCATGAAAAAGTCTGAAAAATATGAGGAGCATGAAAAGGTCTGAAAAATATGAAGAACATGAAAACGTCTGAAAAATACGAGGAGCATGAAAATGTCTGAAAAATACGAAGAGCCTGAAAAGGTGTGAATAATAGGAGGAGCACGAAAAGTTGTAAAAAATACGAGGAGCATGAAAAGGTGTGAAAATTACGAGGATCATGAAAAGGTCTGAAAAATACGAGGGTTAGGAATAGTTGTTAAAAATACGAGGATCATGAAACTGTGTGAAAAATATGAAGAGCATGAAAAGGCGTGAAAAATAGTCGGATGATAAGAAGGTCTGAAAAATACGAAAAGCATGAAAAGTTGTGAAAAATTTGAGGAAATCAAATGGTCTGAAAAATACGAGTAGTATGAAAATGTATGAAAAATACGAGGAGCATGTAAAGTTGTGAAAAACTCAAGGAGCATGAAAAGGTGTGAAAAATAAGAGGAGCATGAAAAGGCCTGATACATACGAGGAGCATGAAAAGGTCTGAAAAATACGAAGAGTACGAAAATGTCTGAAAAATACGAGGAGCATGAAAAGGTGTGAAAATACGAGGAGCATGAAAAGGTGTGAAAAATACGTGGAGCATGAAAAGGTGTGAAAAATAAGAGGAGCATGAAACGGTGTGAAAAATACGAGGAGCAAGAAAAGGTCTGAGAAATGGAAGGAGCATAAAAAGGTCTGAAAAATAAGTGGAGCATTAAAAGGTGTGAAATATACGAGGAGCATGAAAATGTGTGAAAACTACGAGAAGCATGAAAAGCTCAGAAAAATACGAGGAGTATGAAAACGTGTGAAAAATACGAGGAGCATGAAAAGGTGTGATAAATTCGAGAAACATGAAAACGTCTGAAAAATACGAGGAGCATGAAAAGGTCTGAAAACTATGATGAGCATGAAAAGGTCTGAAAAATACGAGGAGCATGAAAACGTCTGAAAAAATATTAGGAGAATGAAAAGGTCTGAAAAGTAGGATGAGCATGAAAAGGTGTGAAAAAAGGAGGAGCATGAAAAGTTCTTAAAACTACGAAGAGCACGACAAGGTGTGAAGAATGCGAGGAGTATGAAAGGGTGTGAAAAATATGAGGAGCATGAAAAGGTGTGAAAAATACGAGGAGCATGAAAAGGCCTCAAAATACGAGGAGCATAAACAGGCCTGAAAAATACGAGGAGCATGAAAAGCTGTGAAAAATACAAGGAGCATGAAAAGGCCTGAAAAATAGGAGGAATATAAAAAGGTCTGAAAAAATGAGGAGTATGAAATGGTCTGGAAAATATGAAGAGCCTGATAAGGTGTGAAAAATAGGAGGAGCACGAAAAGATCTGAAAAATACGAAGAGCCTGAAAAGGTGTGAAAAATATGCAGAGCATGAAACGGTCTGAAAAATACGAGTAGTATGAAAATGTGTGAAAAATACGTGGAGCATGGAAATGTGTCAAAAATATGAAGAGCATGAAAAGGCCTGAAACATACGAGGAGCAAGAAAAGGTCTGAAAAATACGATGAGCACGAAAAGGTCTGAAAAATACGAGTAGTATGAAAATGTGTGAAAAATACGAGGAGCATGAAAAGGTGTGAAAACACGTGGAGCTTGGAAAGGTGTGAAAAATACGAGGAGCATGCAAAGGTGTGAAAAATACGAGGAGCATGAAAAGGTGTGAAAAATTCGTGGAGCATGGAAAGGTGTGAAAAATACGAGGAGCATGAAAAGGTGTGAAAAATAGGAGGAGCATGAAAAGGTGTGAAAAATATGAGGAGCATGAAAAGGTGTGAAAAATACGAGGACCATGAAAAGGTCTGAGGAGTGGAAGAAGCATAAAAATGTCTGAAAAACACGAGGAGCATGAAAAGGTCTGAAAAATACGAGGAGCATGAAAAGGTCTAAAAAATATGAAGAGCATGAAAACGGCTGAAAAATACGAGGAGCATGAAAAGGTCTGAAAAAAACGAAGAGACCGAAAAGGTGTGAAAAATAGGAGGAGCATGAAAAGGTGTGAAAAATACAAGCAGCATGAAAAGGTCTCAAATATATGAGGAGCATAAAAAGATGTGAAAAATACGGGGAGGATGAAAAGTTGTGAAAACTACGAGAATGAAAACGTGTGAAAATGACGAGGAGCATGAAAAGATGTGAAAAATATGAAGAGCATGAAAAGTTGGAAAAATTCGAGGAGCATGAAAAGGTGTGAAAAATACGAGGAGCATGAAAAGGTGTGAAAAATACGAGGAGCATGAAAAGGTGTGAAAAATACGAGGAGCATGAAAAGGTGTGAAAAATATGAAGAGCATGAAAAGGCCCGAAAAATAGTCGGAGGATAAGATGGTCTGAAAAATACGAGGAGCATGAAAGGTCTGAAAAATACGAAGAGCCTGAAAAGTTGTGAAAAATACGAGGAGCATGAAAAGGTCTGAAAAATACGAGTAGTATGAAAATGTGTGAAAAATACGAGGAGGATGAAAAGGTGTGAAAAACACGAGGAGCATGAAAAGGTGTGAAAAATACGAGGAGCATGAAAAGGCCTGATACATATGAGGAGCATGAAAAGGTCTGAAAAATACGAGGAGCATGAAAAGGTGTGAAAAATATAAGGAGCATGAAAGCGTGTGAAAAATACGAGGAGCATGAAAAGGTGTGAAAAATACGATGAGCATGAAAAGGCCTCAAAATAGGAGGAGCATAAAAAGGTCTGAAAAATACGAGGAGCATGAAAAGCTGTGAAAAATACAAGGAGCATGAAAAGGCCTGAAAAACAGGAGGAGCATAAAAAGGTCTGAAAAATTCGAGAAGCATGAAAAGTTGTGAAAACTACGATCATGAAAATGTGTGAAAAATACGAGGAGCATGAAAAGGTGTGAAAAATACGGGGGGCACGAAAAGGTGTGAAAAATATGAAGACCATGAAAAGGTCTGAAAAATAGGAAGAGCACAAAAAGGTGTGAAAAATATGAAGAGCACGAAAAGGTCTGAAAAATAAGAGGACCAGAAAAGGTGTGAAAAATATGAGGAGCTTGAAAAGGTGAGAAAAATAGGAGGAGCATGAAAAGGTGTGAAAAATACAAGGGGCATGAAAATGCCTGATACATACGAGGAGCCTGAAAAGGTCTGAAAAATACGAGGAGCATGAAAAGGTGTTGAAAATACGAGGAGAATGAAAAGCTCTGAAAAATACGAGTAGTATGAAAATGTGTGAAAAATATGAGCAGCATGAAAAGGTGTGAAAAATACGAGGAGCATGAAAGGTCTGAGAAATGGAAGGAGCATGAAAAGGTTTGAAAAATACGAGGAGCATGAAAAGATCTGAAAAATACGGGGAGCATTAAATGGTATGAAAAATACGAAGAGCACGAAAAGGTCTGAAAAATACGAGGAAAACGAAAAGGTGTGAATAATACGAAGAGCATGAAAAGGTCTGAAAAATATTAGGAGCATGAAAAGATCTGAAAAGTAGGAAGAACATGAAAAGGTGTGAAAAAAGGAGAAGCATGAAAAGTTCTTAAAAATACGAAAAGCACGAAAAGGTGTGAAGAATACGAGGCGCATGAAAGGGTGTGAAAAATGTGAGGAGCATGAAAAGGTGTGAAAAATACGAGGAGCATGAAAAGGCCTGAAAAATAGGAGGAATATAAAAAGGTCTGAAAAAATGAGGAGTATGAAAAGGTCTGGAAAATATGAAGAGCCTGATAAGGTGTGAAAAATAGGAGGAGCACGAAAAGATCTGAAAAATACAAAGAGCCTGAAAAGGTGTGAAAAATATGCAGAGCATGAAAAGGCCTGATACATATGAGGAGCATGAAAAGGTCTGAAAAATACGAGGAGCATGAAAAGGTGTGGAAAATACAAGGAGCATGAAAAGGTCTGAAAAATACGGGGAGCATGATATGGTATGAAAAATACGAAGAGCACGAAAAGGTCTGAAAAATACGAGGAACACGAAAAGGTGTGAATAATATAAAGAGCATGAAAAGGTCTGAAAAGTAGTAAGAGCATGAAAAGGTGTGAAAAAAGGAGGAGCATGAAAAGTTCTTAAAAATACGAAGAGCACGAAAACGTGTGAAAAATACGAGGAGCATGAAAGGGTGTGAAAAATATGAGGAGCATGAAAAGGTGTGAAAAAACGAGGAGCATGAACGCCTGTGAAAAATACGAGGAGCATGAAAAGGTGTGAAAATTACGATGAGCATGAAAAGGCCTCAAAATAGGAGGAGCATAAAAAGGTCTGAAAAATACGAGGAGCATGAAAAGCTGTGAAAAATACAAGGAGCATGAAAAGGCCTGAAAAACAGGAGGAGCATAAAAAGGTCTGAAAAATTCGAGAAGCATGTAAAGTTGTGAAAACTACGATCATGAAAATGTGTGAAAAATACGAGGAGCATGAAAAGGTGTGAAAAATACGGGGGGCACGAAAAGGTGTGAAAAATACGAGGAGCATGAAAAGGTGTGAAAAATATGAAGACCATGAAAAGGTCTGAAAAATAGGAAGAGCACAAAAAGGTGTGAAAAATATGAAGAGCACGAAAAGGTCTGAAAAATAAGAGGACCAGAAAAGGTGTGAAAAATATGAGGAGCTTGAAAAGGTGAGAAAAATAGGAGGAGCATGAAAAGGTGTGAAAAATACAAGGGGCATGAAAATGCCTGATACATACGAGGAGCATGAAAAGGTCTGAAAAATACGAGGAGCATGAAAAGGTCTAAAAAATATGAAGAGCATGAAAACGGCTGAAAAATACGAGGAGCATGAAAAGGTCTGAAAAATATGAAGAGCATGAAAACGGCTGAAAAATACGAGGAGCATGAAAAGGTCTGAAAAAAACGAAGAGACCGAAAAGGTGTGAAAAATAGGAGGAGCATGAAAAGGTGTGAAAAATACAAGCAGCATGAAAAGGTCTCAAATATATGAGGAGCATAAAAAGATGTGAAAAATACGGGGAGGATGAAAAGTTGTGAAAACTACGAGAATGAAAACGTGTGAAAATGACGAGGAGCATGAAAAGATGTGAAAAATATGAAGAGCATGAAAAGTTGGAAAAATTCGAGGAGCATGAAAAGGTGTGAAAGATACGAGGAGCATGAAGTGGTGTGAAATATACGAGGAGCATGAAAAGGTGTGAAAAATACGAGGAGCATGAAAAGGTGTGAAAAATATGAAGAGCATGAAAAGGCCCGAAAAATAGTCGGAGGATAAGATGGTCTGAAAAATACGAGGAGCATGAAAGGTCTGAAAAATACGAAGAGCCTGAAAAGTTGTGAAAAATACGAGGAGCATGAAAAGGTCTGAAAAATACGAGTAGTATGAAAATGTGTGAAAATACGAGGAGGATGAAAAGGTGTGCAAAACACGAGGAGCATGAAAAGGTGTGAAAAATACGAGGAGCATGAAAAGGCCTGATACATATGAGGAGCATGAAAAGGTCTGAAAAATACGAGGAGCATGAAAAGGTGTGAAAAATATAAGGAGCATGAAAGCGTGTGAAAAATACGAGGAGCATGAAAAGGTGTGAAAAATACGATGAGCATGAAAAGGCCTCAAAATAGGAGGAGCATAAAAAGGTCTGAAAAATACGAGGAGCATGAAAAGCTGTGAAAAATACAAGGAGCATGAAAAGGCCTGAAAAACAGGAGGAGCATAAAAAGGTCTGAAAAATTCGAGAAGCATGAAAAGTTGTGAAAACTACGATCATGAAAATGTGTGAAAAATACGAGGAGCATGAAAAGGTGTGAAAAATACGGGGGGCACGAAAAGGTGTGAAAAATATGAAGACCATGAAAAGGTCTGAAAAATAGGAAGAGCACAAAAAGGTGTGAAAAATATGAAGAGCACGAAAAGGTCTGAAAAATAAGAGGACCAGAAAAGGTGTGAAAAATATGAGGAGCTTGAAAAGGTGAGAAAAATAGGAGGAGCATGAAAAGGTGTGAAAAATACAAGGGGCATGAAAATGCCTGATACATACGAGGAGCCTGAAAAGGTCTGAAAAATACGAGGAGCATGAAAAGGTGTTGAAAATACGAGGAGAATGAAAAGCTCTGAAAAATACGAGTAGTATGAAAATGTGTGAAAAATATGAGCAGCATGAAAAGGTGTGAAAAATACGAGGAGCATGAAAGGTCTGAGAAATGGAAGGAGCATGAAAAGGTTTGAAAAATACGAGGAGCATGAAAAGATCTGAAAAATACGGGGAGCATTAAATGGTATGAAAAATACGAAGAGCACGAAAAGGTCTGAAAAATACGAGGAAAACGAAAAGGTGTGAATAATACGAAGAGCATGAAAAGGTCTGAAAAATATTAGGAGCATGAAAAGATCTGAAAAGTAGGAAGAACATGAAAAGGTGTGAAAAAAGGAGAAGCATGAAAAGTTCTTAA